>NC_087551.1:24127243-24803314 GCF_036250125.1 Pseudopipra pipra
TAAATTAAAAAGTGGCATAGGATAACCTGTGTGCACCTCATTTACCTCTGTGTAAAGTGAGAGTCCCCTTGTATTATTTGTTCACTCTTTCGTATATTCAGTGCTAGGAAGACAAGTTATAAAAGTCTTCATCTAGTTTGCCTTGCAGTCAAAATCAGCTATAATTTTCCTCCCTGAGTAGTTCCTGAATTTAATTGTTGATTTGTAGGACTAACTTTGTAGGCCTGTAGTCTGCTCTTAGGTTTCATAGTGGAAACCTGGTTTGACTTCAGCTGAGTGAGGTTACTCTGCAAAAGTGTTGTGTGGAGACCAGCAGCTAGTCCAGAAGCAAAGTGTCATGGTAGGTATTTCTGGAGAGTATGAATAAGAAATTGTGGATGATGGTAGCATCTAGGCCAAGAGGAAATGGAAATTTGTGCTAAAGGCATAGTTTTGGGGAAGAGACCAGCTGAGATCGTCGAGACTAACGATTGTCACCATGGGATATGCCCCTGAGAGGTTCAGCCAAAGGACTTGAATGTTGGAAGTTTTTCAGATTTTTTCTTCCCCCCCCCCCCAATGTAAGATTAATTTATAGTGTTTGGGCAGGGGGGAAGTTGGGGGATGGGGTCAAGTTGATGGCAAGCTGCCAAAATCTGCTTAACTTCTTTATCAAAAGAAAAATAAACTTTAATCTGCTTTTCTGATGTCTTTGAGTGTGAAAATGGGTGTGTTGCAAAATGAAGGCAAAAGCTGCTCTGCAGCAATGAATTTCAAATTCTTAAAGTTTATGGGACATTATTAAACCTGTAGTTATGGTGGTATGTTAACTATTGCCAAGTTTTACTAGATTTACTTGAGTTCACTTAAAAAAAAAAGAAACATCTCAGAGAATTACTGCTGCTCTTAGTTTCCAATGGTCAGTGTTCAATTGCTGCTTGGATTTCTCTGCTGATTGTTTTGATTTGCTGCTCAAAGGCCAACACGTAATTCGCTCAGTCTGTTCCTGAGTCTGATTATGATTTTTATAGTGCCATCTCCCAGTCTCAGTCTTTATAGGTTTTTTGGATAGGTGCAGGGCCATTGCAGCTTGGTTTTCTATTGTGAACTTTCAGTGAGATGTGCCAGGTCTGCAAGATGGTATTATTTTTTTCCCCTTCTGTCTCATTGTTGTGAAACTACACCTATTCAAGGATGCCAAAGCTCCCCAGATATTCTAATTTACTCTTTGGTATCCCAATTAATATGGTGTTAATAAGTTCTCCAGTTATTGAATTTGCCTGGCTCTTCTGTCCATTGTCATAAAACTATTCTTATAAGACCCCGTTAAATAAGATCCTATTTTTAGTCACTTTAGGTTTGCCAGACTTTAACTGTTAGGTTTAAATTTTGTCAGGTGTCTGCATCAAGCAGAGTGTGTTTCCTTGGACGAAAAATACAACACCATATTCTAGCATTTTTCAGAGTAATGCAAAGGAAAAAATACTCCATTTCATTTATATTTTAACTTCTAAGTATTGAAAAGATAAAAAAAGTATTTGTAGCCACATGCTTTCAATCAGATACCAGAAGCCAGAGGTTTGAGTATTTGGCCCAGAAATATGTTTTTTGATGTATCTACCCTAAAGAATCTTACCTTATTTGATGAAACTACCACCTTTTTAAGAAATCTGAATTTAAAATGTTTTTGGAAATATTTTAGTTTATAAAGTCTGATTTACACAAAGCATTGACATTTCCTGGGTGTTGAAAATTTCAGTTTTGCTCAGCTTTTACCAAGGTGATTTCTTCTTTAATTCTATATGGTAAAATGCTTTCAGATATCGTATTTTGGAACTACTAGTGCTAAGAAGCTAACTCCCAATTCTGATATCTGGAAGATTTTAAGTAAGGATGGTAAAAAAGAAAAAAAAAGTCCTTTTTCATATGAAGACACTTTCTCTTCATTCATGGTTAAATACTCATAGTGGTTATGGCAGATTTTGGTGGTGAAGGATGCCTACAGACAGGCAGTTGAAGGTCCTGTCATGTAACAAGTACACTGGAAAAGGCTGAATTAAAACACTGGAAAGGGGCAGATAAGGATTTTCCTAAATGTTAAGTTTGCCATGGGTAAAGAAGCTTTGACTTGGGGAATTTTACTTATATTAATTTATTGGCAATTAAACTTTTAATTACTAATTCAATTATTGAGCTCCACCAATGGGCTTTAGTTTTGAGGTGCTCATAGTTGTGTTGGAATCAGCAGGACCTTGTGGTGACCAGCCCTGGACCACCTCCACACAGAGTCCCTGCATTCCTTGGATACCCACACCCAGCCATTTAGGTCCAGCGGAAATTTAGGAACATTTCCTAACTTAGAGTGTAGGTGAGCATACCCTGAAATCTGAGTCTTGGAGAAGGCATTTAGATTTGGTACATTGGGTATGGAGCTGAATCTTGTGTTTTGCTATTCCACGGAATTTTGCTTTACTGGATTTTCAATGCTTTTCTGCAAAAGCTACAATTAAAGTTTTGAAGAGGAAAAGAGATGTCAAATAGATTTTCCAATATTTTCGGGTTCTTGGATTGAAAAGCCACTGCAGCTAATTTATCCCTCTAAACATTAGGCACTGCTATTGAAAACATGCGGAGAAAAATAGGATAGAAGTGTCCAATAAAAGCATGAGTTTAATGGAAGATTTAAGAATACAGGACTGGCAGAAACAAGGCTGAATATTATAATGTTTTCATCCTACAACATTTTTATGTTGATTTTTAAATACAGTTCTGATGAAAATAGTATCCTGGCTTATAGTTGAGCTGCAGTCAGCTCCCTTTGTGCAAAACACTAACGGATATGAATGAGTTATGCCAGTAAGAAATAAAGATAGAATATGTTATTTAAAAGCCATGTTTGTCAGATAAAAGGAGGAATAAGTTATTATGTACCTTTGGAAAAAATACATTAAAAATACAGTGAAGAGAAAAGCACTGGGTGAAGAAATATAGTTAAAAGAGCACATCTGTTTCAAATTCTTGTTTGGGGCAAAAGATCCTCACATATGTTTTTATTTTAAATTTGCATGTGTGTTGTTATCCTTGTGTAAACTATTAGGTAAATAAATGTATTGAGAACCCATTTTTCAGTGAAGTTCAGTTAGGAATATTTGTACACACTGTGCAAGAGATAATTTGAAAGCTAATTGAAGCTTTGTGAGGAACCAATTGCCCGCAGGTCCCTTAATTTAAAATACCCGCCTTTTGTGTACTAGTATCGACCAAAGGCATTTATTTATTTTGAAAATGAAATAATTTTCCCCTTTAGTTTGCATTTTTGACATGCCTTACTAGACTACAGCATAACACAGAACCTTGTCACAGTTATAGCTGTAGCAAGAACTGAACTGCAGAGGAAAACTTGTTTAGTTTTGGTTAATGAGAAACACGTATTCAGCCATGATTGGTTTAGATAGTGATTTTAGATACACTCTTGTAAAGTTAATAAGTTTTCTACTGAATAGATAGGGGGATCTCATGCTAATAAACCTAGCAGTTTGGACATAAGGAGGAGAAATTTCGGTGCCATTGAAATTTTTGGTAAAAACTCCATCAGTTTCCTTCAGTGGAACTTGTGTTTTATCTCACAGCCCTTGTACGAGTCTCCCAGTCTCAGTCTGCACTTTTGCAAAGACTTGTGGTGAAAAAGTATTCACTTTACATTGCAAGGTCCCTGACATTAGAAAAAATAGTTGCATGAGCAGAAGATCCTGTTCTGCTTTTGTCATCAAATTTAAGTGCCTAAATTAGGAGCCTTGACCCTTTCCAAGGTCAGCGAAGAGAAAGGGTGCAGTGATCCTGGTGGGATCTGATTCATCCTCTGGATGTGACTCAGGAGGGAGCCCCCTTGCACTATGCACAGGTGGGAGAAGCCTGGCTGTGGAGCTGCCCATTACTTCTACACTTCCCTGGAGAGCACAAGGTCCTTGGGTGGTCCAGGGAGCATTGATAAGCTCTGTTGCAGGCACTATGAAGAACAGTTGCTGGAATATCACAAAATAGAAGTCAAGGTGGAACTTTTGGATTTACTCCCCAGGTAGATGGGCAATAAGAGCTCACCTTCTGATGTTGATTGGGAGAGCACACAGGTGAGAAAGAATTTTTACTGTTTTGCACAAGCTAGAAACACGTTGGGTATTGGTCTTGGAATGAAAATAACTTTAAGGACTGATTATGCTCTCTTCTTCACTGCAGAAAAGTTAATGATTCAATATTGTTACCTCTGCCACTTTATTGGTCCAAGAAATAGCCATAAAAAGTAGCAATAGAGTCATTAGAGAACTCTATTAAAGCCATCACTGTGCCTCTAACTACTGCAAGTAAAGAAAAAGGCTTCTGGGCCAAAGTTTTCTGTCCAAGATTTTTGCTCTCTGTAGAGACGAAGGAGACTAAAAAAGAAATCCCTGTCTGTAGTTCTTGCCAAATAGGCATGGCTTCAGTGTTTGGAGAGTCCCTCTTGGGAGATCAGGAATGGTTCAATGTAGAGATATTTACAGAGACTTAAAACTTATAATGAAACAGTTATCTTTGCTCTCTCTCCTCTTTCTAAATCATATGAAGTCAGGTGGTGTGTTCTCACAGTAGTATTAGTAACTGTCAAGTCAGATATTAAGCAAAAAAAATATTCCTGACTTGGGTAACAGAGCTGAGGATGAAAAATGTCGGTTGAGAAGTGATTTTTGCGTTGTCTCCAATAGTAAGGTGTTGCTTTTGCAAATCATTCTCTACAAGATGATCTGGTGCCAAGTCTCATTAATTTCAGCAGAAGCTTCGTGAGAGTCTGGGGATCCTGCCTTTCAGAGCAATTTATGTGACTGAGGCTGAGATGTAGAAAGAGCTTTGTGTGTTGGAGGGCAAGGTGGGGAGCTGCTGGCAGGGGAAACTAAGGAGGGAGGGAGCTAGGGGGAACTAGAAGGGTAGTAATGCCATTACAATCAGAAGAGTTTTCTTGAGTTAAAATCCAGCTGAAATACATTCTCTGTTCTACTTATAAAAATACAGGCCTAATAATCCTGGATTGCCAGGGATCAATCCGGTCTCCACTGAGAGCACTGAAGTCTGTTGGTTGGTTTTACAAGCCTGGGGTTTCAGTCCCTGTCAGATCATTCACATACGTATATTTCTGACTTGCACAAGGTTGCCAGAGCACTGCAGGGTTGGTTTATACCCTCCCTTATTTTAATGCTAAAATGGAAACATTTTGAAACCCAACTTGGGAAAAGTGAAATTTTGAAAGAAAACACAGAAGTCTCTGTTAAATACTCTGGAGCTCATGTTGCATTATAAAATTCTCCAAAGCTATCTTGATAAATGTGGGAGATTGAGGATACATCACCCTATCTGTTTTTAGACTTTCCTCTCCTCTAGCCATTAAAAAATTGCTGCTGTGGTAATCATTGCAACTGATGCTCTTAGGAGTAGAAACTCAGTTTGTCATACTGAGGTATAAGGTGAGGATACATACAGAGGATACATACAGAGGAAAAAGGTGAGAATATACACTGAAGCACACACTTTCCCTTTTCTCTGTGTATTTTCTTGTACAGGACAATTTTTTCTCGGGTTTTTGTTTGTTTTGTTAGTTTTCTTTTTTTTTCTTACCCTGTTTAAGACCCTCAGTTAAAAAGTTGGTATGCTTACTTTTGGGACTTGTTTGCTAACCTCCTCCCCAGCCCAGTCCTGTGTTCTCTTTCACAGAGGTCAGCACCACCCATGAACCAGAGAAGGTTTCACGAGTCGCTGAGATATGTGCTGCTGAAAAACCTGTCTTTGGGGTAAGTTTCTCCTTTCACCCTCTTTTAATAAAAGTTTTGCTGATGTGATGAAGTCTGAGCACTTGTCATTATTAATAATTAAAAAATAGTATCTACAAGTTCCTGAAAATAGGAATATATGTGATTTTTGTGCATTCAGAGTTAATACCTAATCTACTTGTGCTGTACGAAGCATAATATAAATTTGTTTCAAATAACTTTATTGCCTTCAGAGACTTCTATCCTTTCCCCCTGGCCCCCAGTCTCTAAACACTTTTAACCTCCCTTTTCTAAATTTTATTCTATGCTCCATATGTATGAGATCTTACTTTGAACACTTATTGTTAATTTTTATGAGTGGTGTAAAAGAGAAGCATGGAATCCAGGTCAGTTGGACTGAATCCATGGGAAAATGCCCCTAAAAATTAATTTATGATGGATGAGATTGATGCTGAAAAGGCTGACTTAATTTGTTTCATTATGTTTGAAAAATGAATCTGAAGGCTTGACAGCACCAAATTGAGGTGGGTACAGTAAAGCCAATTTCTTGGCAATCTTCACTCATAGCTTTGTCCACGCATCTCTTTAATAACTAATATGCTGATCTTTGGCAGCTCATGAACAAAATCCTGAATTAATTTTGCACCCAGGGGAGAGTACAAATCATCAGAGTGATGCTGTTGATGGTGTTTATTTTCCAGAAACTTCAGTGGTGTAAAGAGGTGGTTCTGAAAAATAGACTGGTGAAGGGAGGAGCAGGAGAAATAAGGTAGTCAGAGTAAGAAAAGAGGGTATTTCTTACCACTGTGTTCAAGTAAGAATGGAGATGGAGTGTTGAAGACTGGGTACAGCTTAACCTGTGGAAAGCACAAGTCCTTAGCAGGGATTTGTACTTCTGCATACATCATAACTGTTTTTGCTTAGTGAGCAATGGTCTGCTGGTAACAAAAAGATGTCAGCAAGTTAACTTCTCTTTGGAAACAGAATCATCTCAAAGCTTCTGAGATGACATGATTTCTCTTGTTTGCCTCCATTGAATCAGATTAAATACAGAACATATATTTTTTTAACTTTAATGTCAGAATAGCTCTCAAATATGTTATTGTGAGAACTTGTGTCATGAACAGAAATATTAAGTGCTGCCCCTTCTCATTCGACTAATGAAGGGAATGATTAATGAATTGAGAGTCCAAGAGTTCACACATAATTTCCTTCTATTTGAATTTGAAAATACTGGGTTACAAAAATGTTAAGAATTCCCATTTGCAGAAGAAAGATAACTATTAGAACAGAGCTTCTACCTCAAGCTTACTGCAGTGTTTTTCTTTAACATTTCTTCTTTTGTTGCAGGAAAATGTAGAGATTCTGAAAATATTTTTCAGTTTTAAACAAAGGGAGCTGTGTTTCTGGGTTAGTCAATGGTGGTGCTGTCTGTGCCTTCATATGTGATATTGACACTCTGGATCTATCACAAGAAAAGCTGAGGGTTTTGCATTTGATTAATAATGACAGGAATCTACCTCTGACACTATGAATCTATCACTAGGAAAGCTGAGGGTTTGGCATCTGATTAATAGTGATGGGAATCTACCTTCTTTGTCATCAAATTTCATTTTGGGGAAAATTAAATTTTCTTTTAAAAGAATACATTTAAGCCCATTTATAGATCAAGCCAAATTTGAGAAGTAAAGGCAAGAGTAACTGCTAGCACCTTGTAGTACATCAGATAGCAGGGCTGTAAGCTGCTGTTACCTGTGCAAATGGTGTTTCCATATGCAAAAATGGAGAAGCCTATGGCCACTTAGGTGTTTACAAGCACACAATGTGTGCATGTTTATGGCTGTGCACAGGCACACGGACTTTGGCTGTGGAAATGTTGTCAATAAAGTGCAAAACCATAGATGTATACATAAGCACATTCTCTGCTTATTAGCAACCTGCTATAAACCCCTGTTGACATAGCTATTGGTTGTGCGTAATCATCGTGCGCATTTTTAACTATCACATTAAGATTCCCAGTTTCTTGTAAAATCGGTCACTACAGTATTTTCTTTTTTTTATTAATACCTGTGTGTATGAGGTGTCTGACAGAGTTATTATCCACTTTGGTGATGAAAAACTCCTGCTGAGGTCGGGGAGAACAGGATTGCAAAGACCAGCACGATGTCTGTCTTATAAAGCGCTCATTCTTCTGACTGACCATCTGTGTGTGAAAAAGGACTGCTCTTACGCAGCAGTAGTTTTGTTGAGTTTGGCCTTGATTTCTTTTTTCCAGATTCTGCCTAGCAAAAAGGGAGGGAGAGAAGGAAAAAAACAAATTTCATTGGGGAATGGAGGAGGTGGGGGTGGAGGGAAGGAGGGTTGAAAGCTTAAAAAATGAGTGACTGGTAGAAGAGTACAGTAAAGTCAGTGAATAATTTTACTGTCCTGGTCTAGCAGCTTGGGAATGTGCCATGTTAAACAATAACATCTTCCAAGTGAGAAAGACAGAGAGGGAGGGGAAGGTTGGGGTGAAGTGAAGGGAGGGGACTGGAGGTGAGAGAGGGATTGGATCCTTGAGTACAGTCACTGCCAGTCCTTGGATCAGCTACTTTTTCTTTTTTTTTTTTTTTTTTTCATTAAATATTTGACACTGAGTCAATTCCCAGGATATAAAAATCTGTACTAGTCTGTTACCATTGCTTGACAAATAACATTACAGGTAGGCTGCTGTCTTTAGGTTTTATCCAAATAAATTAAATTGTTATTGCTTCTTTGGAGCCTTATGGACCTCACTTCTCTAAAATCATTGTACTGCACTGAAGCGATCCAGAGGCATGGCTCCAGCAAAGATGTAGGGCTGCCATGCAACTTGGCCTAAGTCTTTTTTCGTTGCTTTCCATTTGCCTACTGAAAATGTTATCCAGAGGCTTTTGAAGGCTTCACAGACATATCCATGTTTTCCAATTGCCTTGTAGGCTTTGTCATTGAGACACCTGCTGCCAGTTTGCTCTTAGCCAGGACTGCAGTGCACCTCTGGGATTTTAGCACAGAAGGTATCTTGGTCAGCATGCTGTGCTGCTAGGAAAAATTAAGGTACCTATGCATATACTGCACAGTTACTGGGTGCCTTGCAAAGAAGCGTGCTGCTTCGGAAAGCTTTGGGTAAGCCCAACAGAGCATTTCCTGCTCTGTTCCAGGCTGTTTTCTATAGCTGGTTAGCAGCAGTGCTGTGCTGCAGGAGTATTGATTTCAGGTGTGCCACGCAGAATAGAGGGGGCTTTCAGGGCATGGTGGCCCAGAACAAAGGGACTGTCAGTTTGCTGAGGGAGAAGACTTCTTGTCCTGACAGAGATGGTGTATAAGCTTGGGCAGTGGCCACCCTCAGCCTGGGTTTGGGCTTGCATGAATGCAATTTTTGTGGTGTCTTGCAGATGGCCCAGCATCAACGCCTCAGGACAGCGACCCTGAGCTGCTGCCGGAGCTGTGGTGGATTCGTGCTTAAGCCTTTCATCAGTGGCTGAACAGATCCCATGAAACACATTTCTCTGGAAGGGTGCAGCAAACATGAGGTTCAGCTGCCTGATTGACTGGTAGGTTTTTCAGGAGGGTGTGAAATTGTAGCAGGCTCTAGGTTTGTTGTGCAGGAGGAGAGACAGGATGAAAAACCTGAGAACACCTGTGGGATATTGGATAATTTCAGGCATTTAAGACAATGGTGGTAGGAGGCAAGCCTCTGATAAACACTGAACTGGTCTGAAAAAAACCCCAAAAACCAAATGCAAATCAAAAAGCCAACCAAGGAAAACACAATATATATAGGAAGCTGAGCTTCTTATATCAGATTCTTTCTTATAGAGCTAATATGTATCATAGCATTGATGGAGACACAACAAGGAGGTAAGAAGAGAAACGTTGCCTTACTAACTCAGAAGCCATGTCGGTTAAGAGGTGTTTCATGCTTTTGGGAGGATGGATGTGGCAAGCCTCCAAGAAATGGGTGAAAACCATGTAGAAAACACTTCCCCAATTAGCTAGAACATCACAATGATGTAGAAGGAGGAATGGCAATCACAGGAGGGTGGAGGTTACCGACAAAAATCTGTTCCATGTTATTCAAATTATTCCTGAACTAAAAACGTGAATAAGCGGTAAGAGGACAAGATTTGTGAATGGCAAAAAACTATTCAGGAAAATCTAAATTCAAATCAACTCTGGAGAATTGCAGATGCTATTAAGATGTTGAATGACTGAATCTCTTCTCAGGTTATTTCCTTAATTCAGGTTATATCTTAATAAAGGAAGAGTGGCAAGACTAGTATAAAACTAGTATAAATTATATATATGCCGTTACTAGGAGGACATAGCCATTTCCCCCTGGGGGGGACACACACCTCAGGTGTCATTATGGCTATCTCTGAGAATATCACCTCAAAATGATGGCAGAGTAATCTAGAATGCTAGGAGTTGGTAGGAAGGGAATGGAAATCATACAGATCAAGAGCATCCTGCCAC
The DNA here is from genome assembly GCF_036250125.1 of Pseudopipra pipra. NCBI lineage: Eukaryota > Metazoa > Chordata > Aves > Passeriformes > Pipridae > Pseudopipra > Pseudopipra pipra. The sequence continues at coordinate 24,137,509 of NC_087551.1, forward strand.
AGATCATTCACACCTGATCTTTTATGTGAAACTCTGGAAACACTGTATTTTAAAAATTCTAAGGATTTTAAGAAAAAACAAAGACATGGATCATAAGGATGATGTGGAATGACTTCTACATGACAAAGATCTTGATGGACTGCCTAGGCTAGGAAAGAGTGACTGTGAGGGAAAGATGATTGTTGTCTTTAAAAGCCATAAGTGTGAATGAAAAAGGATAGAGAAGGTAAATAAAGGACTAAACAAGAACTATGAACACTCAAATTCTCAGATAGCTGATTTTAAACAAGCAAAAGGAATTGCAATGAAGTTGTGGATAGGCAGGTTCAGAAAGTGATTAGGCAAATTAGAAGAGGATAGGTTTATGAGTACCTAGTAAACATGATAGTGCAGGTGCAAACTCTCAGTTCGGGAAGTCTCTAAGCTGGTACCTTCCTGGGAGCTGGATGGATACAGCAGGGAAAGAATTACTCTGTATATACCCCTTTTCTTATAGCAGTTGTTACACTGGACTATGTACACCTTTGGCTCAGTCTGATAGTGCTACACTATGAATTATGTTTTTTCCCCACTTAGTAGCATGAGAAATGACTTCTTGTCGGTCTGGTACAAATGGCACAACACATCACAGAGTGAATGGAGAGGGTGTTTTGTGATGAGGTGGTCTCTGCACAGCACATGAGGAGAACCATGCTTGTGGCAAGGGTACCCACATTCCTCTCTGGCTTTACAAGTGGAGGGGATGATGGAAAGTGCTACAAAGCAACATGCTCTTCATTTTATACAGATCATATGTCCTAAGTGATTGAAAACACATTTTTACAACAGAGAGAATGAATGGCCACAGTTAATTTGGTAGATGGGAATCTGCTCTGGGAAAGTGAACAACAGCTGATCAGAGGGTCATGTTCTTGCTGATAGTGTGGCTGCTGATGTTTTTTCCATATCGGTGTTAAAGAGGGAAACCAGCAGCTCATATGCCAATGGAAGGGCTATCTGTTACGAGTGTCAGCACTTTGTAAACTACTTCACTATACTCCCTGTCTCTTCTCTTTACCTCTTAGCCTCTGCTTTAATAAATATTTTAGATGGAGAGATATTCTCCACATGACCCAAATGTGCTGTGTAGATGTACTGTAAATGTGTAGAAGAACAGAGCCTCCTTTTACCACCTGCTCTGGGTTCCACTTGTGAAAATCTGATGGTAGAATGAGCAGAACAAACTGAGGGAAGTCATGTGAAACAGTAAATATGCTCCAATTCAGTCATAAAAGCTGATATTAAAAAAATGTTAGTCAAAACACTTGATAAATCTGTGTGGGTAGATGCTGATTTTTAGAATGCAACTTAAATGAGTTGTGCTGCAGTTCTGCAATATTTAGTTCATGTTGTGTTTTTTTTTTTTCCTTTTTTTTTTTTTTTCCATTTCTGATTTTTGTCCAAAACTAGAAGTGCAGGAAATCCCTCAAGAAATGCATTTCTGGAGATTTCCAGCTTACTTTGGGGCTCTAGAGATTCAGATAGTTTGGGTAAACCTGTGAACTTTTGGATGTTTATCTGAACTGAACCTGAACTCTAAATCTTCTAGGGTTCACCCAGCTAAGTCACAGGGAGGAAGGCCTATAATGATAATTTTAATGTTATTTTCTCATTCATCCATGGGTATGACCCTCCCAGCCTCCTGAGAATTTCTTTGTGCTGCATGAAACAAAGAGAAAGCTAAATAGTGTGTATTACATATGCACAATTAAACATTGTACGCACCATTACAGTTTCAGCTGCTATATATCCTAGTTGCTGATCTTCGCAGTAGGATTTAGTTAGAAAACAGATGGCTGTTTCCAGCCTGGCACCCCTCTAATGACATCTTTCATGCTACATGAAGACAACTTAGAGAAAATGTACCAGAGACAAAATTACTAAATTATAGTAGGTAAAGCAATAAAAAGAAAAAAGAGCTCTTAAAAAACACATACGTGAATGTGTAGTGTTCATTCTGTCAAGCTTTAAGAAGTGACTATAATCACTTTTTCCTTGTCTGACTGTGTAATCATAGCATCTGAGTTCTTGATGTTTATCTATGGAGACCTCTGGGAAACAGGGGAGCAGTTTATTATCTCTATTCTGTAGAAAAGAATTTTCTATGATACCAAAGATAACATCATACCTTTCCTGATGTCAAAGGCAAAGAACTAGCTGATTTTTCTTGCTGTGAAATTTTCCTAGTAGAAGTTAATGTAAGAAATCCACAACAGAGTGAGGAATGGAGTCATGATTTCCTTCTACTTTGTCAAACTATCCACACATTCCCCATCATCCACAACAATTATCACTAGATCAAATTTGTACTCCTGTATTATGTGTAAGGAAGCCATGATATGTTCCCTGAGGGTTCTCTGGTTTGAAAACACACAGAAGTGCTACACTGGCCTAACTCTCATGTCTTTTGTTCTTTTGAGACTGTATCAGGAATCAGAGTGCTCTTGCACACATTGACACACAGGTGTGGTGAAAACATAGTGTATATAGTATTACAGTGCCCTTCCAGATGCAAGAAAATGAATTGCTAGAAAAGAATGTGACTAAATTTCCGTACGTGTACCAGCAGATAAGAGTTTTGGTCACAAGTCTGGAGAAGCAGTGCGCTTTGTTCTAAAGCTTACTTCCCAAATGCCTTCCCAAGTTGTACTTCTAATGCTTATGAAATCATTGTGACTGTATTACCACATCAGCAATCATTTATGGCTTTGGAGCTGCCTGTCACTCTAGGGGATATTCGGAAGAGCTCATTTGATTTTCAAAGGAATTTGGAAACCATCGGCGCTCTGTGTGAGCTCCCGGGTTTTCCACAGAACTTGGCATTCAGCAAGGCTATGCTGCTCTCATCAGCTTTTCTCCATGGGAGCAGCTGCACGTTTAGACCTCTTCAAAACTTTAAGGACTGCTGTTAGATCCTTTAGGCATATGAAATGTCTGCTGCAAAGTTCAGACTAGGCTTGATTTTTGACAGGACTCTCAAACAAATTACAGTTACTTTATACTTTTGAACAGGAACTGTGTGGGATTCAATAATTTTGTGGGATTTGCAGATTTTTGAAATTTGGCTAGCTTTCTGTTTTCTTCTGAGTGTGGATCCATGCAGACACGAAGTTCACAAATATAAAGCTCCGAAAGCTGTAGCTTAAGGAATGATTTTCACCAGTCTTTGCAAATGGAGTTTCCCAGCCTGGCATACTTATTGCACACTGTATTTCACATTACACTCAGTCTTTCTAAAATATCACTTCCTGAAGAGTAGGCTTGAATCAAAACACTCTCTAAGCTTATTCAGCTTCTAGAAATATCCTACTGGAAAAGTTTGTGTTTCTTCTCCTATTGAAGCCAATGCACTGGGACAATGAGGGGGAGAAAGGTATTAATGAACAAATCCTCCAGAGGCAACAGCTTAGAAATGTCCATGCCAGTAGGATGCAGGAATACCTCCTAGATGTACTTAACTTCGTGTGTGCAACTATGTTTGCATAGCAGATCAAAGAAGATTATCTTCTATACACAAAGTCCCAGGAGATCTGAACCAGGGGAATTATACTTACTTGAAGGATACAACAAGGCGAATTTTTTTATGATCAAAGATTGCTTTGGGGCTTTTCCCACAGAACAAACTCTTAGCCTTAACTTGAGATGTAGATATAAAATTGATTCAAATGTTCACAGTCTGGAACCTTTCTAGTTTATCTAAATATGCATTGTTCCTCTACTTTTGTCTTAGTATTGATATTTATTTTGTCATCCAAAGAATGGTTATGATTTTCTTTTGAAACCAAAGTATTGGATGAAATTGGATTATTTGCAAAAAATACTTAGAGTGGTGAGACTTGCAATGTCTTTTACTCTAAAAAAGGTTTTACAGAGAAGTACACTGAAAGCAGGTCACAATCAGCAGTAAGATTCTAGCGCTGATGTAGATTCATCTTGGAGAGATAAAATGGGATTATCAGTGGAAATTAAAACATTCAAAGGAGTGAAGCATAAGAATAAGCAGTCTATTTCACATGCCCTCAAAAAGGGAATCCTTCAACTGGGGCTTCAAATAAGGAAACATTTCCACTAGAGGTGCAATTAGGAGAAATAATTAGGTTGGTTGAACTCTGGGTGAGTTGAGCCCCAACCTCATTGTGATTCAGGTCTGATTCTGCCCTGACCAGAACACATACTCTTTGTGGAGACCAGATTCATCCCTTTCTGAGTCCCAGTGCCACAAGTTGAAGCACTAGCTCTTAATAATGTCAAACAGTGAGGCAGCTAAGATCTCGGGCCTGATGGGGATCTATGCAGCATGGTTTGGACCCCCTTTATACCTAGGGCACTGTAGTGTGCTATGACACTTTTGATTTCCCTTGTTGCACTTATTTATTTGTGAGTCATACAATTCTATCAGCTCACAGTCCAGTTTCTTCTCTTCTGATGAAGTCTGAGAATGGTGATTAATGTCTTATGTTTTGTTGTGCCATGAGTTGCCATGGAAATGAGCTTGAGATTGCAAATCTAATAAGTATTCCTCTAAAGAAGAGCAGGAAGTGATGACACTTGTAGGCAAGAAGCTTTATGTGAAAGTCTGTTGCCTGAGATCAGTATGGGTCAGCCTGACTGTCCTGGTAGTGCCTATTTTGTGTTTTAGCACATCAGGAGATCGTACTGCAGCTTCCTCTGATGAGGAGTAAGTCGTTACGTAAGTATGGATTTTAGAGCCTCATTTTCTATATGCTTTTTAAAATACTGGGCATGAAATTCTTGTTGCCTACTGGATGAAAGTTTTTTAGTTGCAAAAAAGGGAAGAAAATATGACCAAAAGCAAAAAAAAAATGTAGCAAAAATTCAAGAATGGCTAAGAAAAATACCAAGGCCCTCCATTCTAGCCCAGGATGCAGTGCTCTGTAGTGAATGTACCGAGGATATGTGTAGTATCAGAGCAATGTTACACGATGCCTCCATTGTTAAACTGTCAAAACAGCTGTTAATCTGCAGTGTAGGGACTTCCCGGGGCAGGCATTGTGTCTTGACCTTTGTGTTTTATAGTCAGTGGTCCTTACTTCCTTCACCTCTAATATGCTTCAAAATCATACAGGATTTTGCAGGCTGAAAGAAACACAAAGTTATTAGAAGGGGTGGTGCAATCTCTGAACAGCTACTATTATTGTTTCCTAGTCAGTGATACTGCCAAGTGTGTAGGAAGCTGAATTCTTCCTGTACAAGCACTTTTCATAATTTGTACCTTAATTTTTACTATACTGGGTAAAATCACTTCCTTTCCTGGCTTTTTTTCTCTTTGTGCATGTGAAAAGGCTGCAAAATTCTAAGGATAATGCAGCTGCTCAGTGCTATCCTTTTTCAGAACTACGGTGCGTGCAGCACGCAGGATTGTGCTGGGAATTTCTCCCCTCGTGCTCGAGCCCTGCCTACGATTTATAGGAGAAGGATGGAAGGACTGACATTTGGAACACAGCGATGCCTATTGCTTATTTCCCAGTAGAACTTTCAACTTAAAAGCTTGAGATGCTTTTCTTTATTAAATGGAGTGAATATTTCAGTGTTTTCAACTCCAAGCCCATCAGCATATCTCCATATTCTGTCGAGGGGCCCAGCTGCCAGTTCTCTGGGGAAGTGCTGTTAGCGGTGGTGCTAATCCAGCCTGGTGGTCTGAGGAGAGGAGAGGAGCCAGACATTTGTGCTCAGGCTCCGCTTTTCTCTCTTGTGTTCGGGGACAGTCACTGAAAGCAAACCTTTAAAAAAAGACTCTGCTTTGTGATAAACACAGTGGGCACTGCAGAGCCAGGACTTGTCCCCCCTTGGTTTTGAAAATGTTATCGGCTGCCTTTGAACCTCTGCTTCTTCAGCTGGCAGCTCTTAATGAGGCTATATTGTGCTGGTCCGAATCGGTCCAAACTGGTCTGAACCGGTCTGAACTGGTCCAAACCGGTTTGAACCGGTCTAAACCGGTCTGAACCACTTTGAACCAGTCCGAACCGGCCTGAACCAGTCTAAACCAGTCCGAATCTGTTTGAACTAGTCTGAACTGGTCCCAACTGGTCTGAACCGGTTTGAACTGGTCTAAACTGGTCTGAACCAGTCCGAACGGGTCTAAACCGGCCTGAACCAGTCTGAACCATTCCTAACTGGTCTGAACCGGTCTAAACCGGTCCGAACCGGTCTGAACTGGTCTGAACTGGACTAAACCGGTTTGTACCGGTCTGAACTGGTCTGAACCGGTCTAAACCGGTCCGAAGCAGTTTGAACCAGTCTGAACTAGTCCATACTGGTCTGAAATGGTTCCAACCGGTCTAAACCGGTCTGAACCGGTCCGAACCGGTCAAACCCAGTCTGAACTGGTCTAAACTGGTTTGAACCGGTCTGAACCGGTCCAAACTGGTCTGAACCGGTCTAAACCGGTCTGAACCAGTCTGAACCGGTCAGAACCGGTCTAACCCGATCTGAACCGGTCCAAACCAGTTTGAACCAGTCCAAACCAGTTTGAACCAGTCCAAACCAGTCTGAACCGGTCCGAACCAGTTTGAACCGGTCTGAACTGGTCTAAACTGGTTTGAACCGGTCTAAACCAGGCCGAACCGGTCTGAACCAGTTTGAACTGGTTTGAAACGGTTTGAACCGGTTTGAACCGGTCTAAACTGGTCTGAACCAGTTTGAACCAGTTTGAACCGGTCTGAATTGGTCTAAACTGGTTTGAACCGGTCTAAACCGGTCCGAACCGGTCTGAACCAGTTTGAACCGGTTTGAACTGGTTTGAATCGGTTTGAACTGGTCTGAACCGGGGGATCTGGGGGGTCCTGCCGGGGGTTTGGGGGAGCGAAGTTTTATATGCAGATTACTAATTTGAACCTGATTATTGGGGGTTTTGGGGGGTCCTGGGTTGGTTGGGTGGAGATTTGTTGGGGCTTGGGGTGGACTGAGAGGGAGTTTTGGGGGGATTGGGGGGGGTCTGGGGAGGGTTGGGGGGTATTTGGGGGGGCTTGGGGGGGATTTGGGGGGTCCTGAGGTGGTCTGGGGGAGATTTGAGGGGCTTGGGGGGGTCTGGGCAGGGGTTTGGGGGGCATTTGGGGGGGCTTGGGGGGTTTTGGTGGGTCCTGGGGTGGTTTGGGGGAGATTTGGAGGGCTTGGGAGGGTTTGGGAGGGGTTTTGAGGGGTCCTGTGGTGGTTTGGGGGAGATTTGAGGGGCTTGGGGTGGTCTGGGTGGGGGTTTGGGGGGGGTCTGGTGGGGACTTGGGAGGTTTTGGGGGGTCCTGAGGTGGTTTGGGGGAGATTTGGGGGGACCCGGGGAGGTTTGGGAGGGAGTTTGGGGGGTCCTGGGGCGGTTTGGGGGAGCGAAGTTTTATATGCAGATTACTAATTTGAACCTGATTATTGTTTGAGAAACCAATAATTGGAAGAAGTCAGTTATTGCTTAACAGCTTTAGTGGTAAATCAGTTCCAGCAGCTTGCTGGGCTGCCGCTCGCAGGAATCCACGTGCTTCTCAGCGAGACGCTCTCGTCCCTCTCTCCTCCCCTCTCTCTTTCTCTGAGATCCTTTGCTGGGTCCGTATGGGATTGAGGATGTAAGCGCTTCAGAGGAGTGTTTCAATATATGGTTAGGATTCTAATTTTTGGCATCAGGTTTTTATTTCAAGTTGTTGCCTGGCTGGAGGCGTGAGAGAGTGGGAGCAGGGAGGGTTCTCGACCATGTGTGAAGCAAGGAGACAGCAGTAGCAGAAATAGTACAAGAACTTTTCTCTGGAGCGTGAAAATGGGGTCTGGAGTGATCCCCCTGGCCCCTAATCTCTTGCTAATTGATATCTGTTGCTAACTCTGGAGTTTATAGCATGGGCTGTGACAGTTTTGCTGCAAGGGAGGCTCAGGATTTCAACCACAATAAAAATTGCAGCTCAAGTTAGTAGCATGTAAAGTATTTTTGTCTAGCAAAAAAAAGGGCACTTGAAGTATGAAATCCAAACCTCTATTTTAAAATAATACATATTCTAGGTAGTGACGCTCATTTTCAGTACTGTTTTGTGTTGTGAGTCTAAAAATGTAATAAAAATGCAGATGTGTCTCTATGATAATACAGAATAAGCTCCTGAAATGCAGCAACTTGGTTTTTATTTTATATGAGGCAGGAGTTGATTCTTTATAAATAAGAACAGTAAACGCAACCTCATTTCCAAATGAAACCAGTAATAATTATAAGAGATTGTACAAAATCATTAGTAAATGGCAAATACACGGAGTAATATCCTCTGATTATCAATTACAAAACCCAGAGATGATTACAGAGATTACAAAATGTTCAGGCTTTATGCTGTGAAGTAATTTTGTGTAGTTGACTCACGAGCAGACATTATTACTGTGTGTGTAGTACCACCCTAACAGAGCACTGATGTATCACGGTTGATGGGAAAACCAGAATAGCACAGATTCCCTACGGCACAAAGGGAGCAAAAGTAGTGGACCGACCTAGGGTGGAGCCAGGTCTGATCCAGCTAAAAGTCTTTTGTCTGACAGGAGCCCTGCTAAGCATAACCTGGTCACTTTGTGATTATGAGGTTCCCTGTATACCATGTTTTCTTGTGCTCTGGGTTGTGCTGGTCTTATAAAATAATAAGAACCAGAGCAGCCTTTTTGAGCCACCCAAGGGCTGGATTTGCTGAACTGTAGCATGCTGAAGCAGCTGGATCAAGGGTCCTGAGAGGCAATACTGAAGATCAGAAGTTTCCAGTGGGGTGCAGGCACTACTAGGTGTGTGTGGGTTTTGTGCTTTAATCTCGGGTACTTTTACCTCCTCACAAACTACACAGATAACTGAGGTACCTAAATGAGAGTTGGAGATCCCAAAGAGTCAGAAGTGAGGTGGACTGCATGATCTCTACCGTGCTTGCCTATAAGAGAAAGTTTTGTGGTCTGTTGTATTTTGGATGAGTTTTGGGCCTTCCAGAAAGTACTTAGGGAACAAATGAATGTACTGAGTCTGTCTGAAAGAGAAAAGGATGAGAGTATTCCATGGAGATGTATTAAAGTCAATCCAAAGTGAACTGATGACTTTACAACCCTCAAGCAAATTACCCCAGATCATTTTTTTAGTGCAACAGGGTTGTGTATGAAATATGAAAATGTGTACATGACCTTCTTTTAAATGGCTGTGATTTATTGCTTCCAGAACCACGAGGGAATCAAAATGAGTTTATGAAGAAATCAGTGTTATGTGGGATTGCGAAATGATGCTGGGTCTGATGAATCCTTTCTGAAACCCTTTAACCACATGAAATCAGCTTCTTTACTCAGATGTTGCAGGATGGATATCTCATCCACTCTGATTCCAAAAAACTTCAGGTCTCTAAATGATTTTCAGGATGGTGATGTTTCCTTTTTTTTGTTGTTGTTCTGTACGATTTTCTGCATGCACCTATGTTTTGTTATAATCATGTTTTTAATTTGGACGATGCTGTTTTTATTTTCTTTGGCTGCGTAAAACAACCCCATTTACTTTTTTCAGATTATTCAGCAACCTTTTTTTCCCCTCACTCTGCTAAATATGCTTTAGTTTAAAAGCTACTATATTCTTTCATATTTATAATTTGATGTATGATTTTCCCATTTTCCCCATGCTTCTCAAAGCCTTCATTCTGCAGCTGCTGTCTTCAGGTGATAGTTCTGAAGCAAGCAGCAGAAAAACAGGGAGAACCAAAAAGTTTTGTTTGTTTTCTTCAGAAGACACTCTTACTTCTCTGAAGAAATAAAATTCTTTGAGCTGAAAAAATGGGACAGCACAGCCTTCAAATCATAAAAGAATTACTTGTGTTTGGGAAGGTACCGTGGTGTGACTTCTGATTTTCTTTGCCTCTTGATGTTTTCTACAGTATAGGAGTAAATATATCTAATATTTAAAACTAGGTTTTTATTCTCCTTTTCTCTGTGTGCTTTTGTGAACAGCTAGTGCAAAATCAAGTAGCATGCCTAGAACAGGCAGAATTTCCTCTGCTTCTGGTAGGAAATAGGCAAGAGTAGTCTGTCTGACAGGACTGTGTGCCGTATGGATTACGTTAATTCTATATGCATCTCACCTTGAGGTGAGTCTGGCCTCACTCACCAGGACTTTGTGGTTGTGTATGAAACAATGGGATTTCTTTTCCTCAACTCCCTCCCGACTTTTTCATTAGAAAACCTTTGTGCTCAAACAAGATTAGCCATTTTAGTCAGTTTCCCATGTTTTGATGAAGAATCATATTCCTGTAATATTTATTTTATTATTATTGCCATGTGTTGTTGTTATTACCATTGTTTTCAGTCAAAGGTGTGAATTTTTTTCAGTTTTATTTTCAGAAGCACATATTTTTTTTGGGGGGGGGGGGCGTCTGATTTGGTAATATACTGTCCTTCAATAGGGATGAAACCAGCTCAGGAAGGGCTTGGTTCATGTGTCAAGGATACAGATTTCGGGACTGACCTTAGAGAATTAACTTGACAGGTTGCTTTGTTTCTTCTCCCTCTGCTCCCACATTCTGCTTGTGTGAACAGAGCAATTGGTGCTGAGGGACTGGTGTCTGCATGAAGCATGTTTCAGATGCCCTGTCTTGAACTGTTTTTAACTGCAGACTCATATCCATAACTTGTGGGGGTGCAGTAAGTGTGCAGCTGGAGTGGAGTTTAGTTTCATAATCCAGTTTATGAGCCCTAAGGCTGTTTGAAGTGCAAACTAAAGTATGGCAAGTAGGATGATGAGGACACTTTCTTGAAAACCTTGTTCTGATTTGAAATAGAAAGTTAGTGGAATCGAGTGCTAGCTTGATTTCTTGTGCTCAGTGACTCCTGACACATTGCTCTCTATGTGAATATCCCTTGCACAGTTAAATCTTCAGAAATGCAGCTGTGATCTCATGCTAACTTAAGCATTTTGGACCTTTACATTGTTAAAACAAACAAACAAACAAACAAACCAGGCCCACAAATCAAAACCTAAGTACTGTAAGAAGTCCTCTGCAGTATGTGTTAAAACTGTGTGAATGAAACATCCAGTGTTTCAGATCACTCATAAGGCATCTGGAGCAAGTATCTTGTGTGCAATTTTCATCAGTTCAAAATGTGGACTAATTTTTCCATATCAAATAGCCTTCATCAGTAAGCTTTTTCAAAGCCCCATGCTATCTACAGTGTCAGCTACTCTTTTTACCTGGCCTAGATTCTCTTTCACTTGCATTGCACCTTCATTTCTACATACATTCTACTTTTGCCCAGTTTTGTCTTACCATCTGTAAAATATCCACTTACCATCTGAGACAAAAGCACAGTTGATAATGGTGCTGTGTCTATTCACCTCAGCCCAACTTAAATTTGGGAGCATAAGGCGTCCTATTAAATTCAGGGTTATCTTCATCTGTCACCCACTGGTGTAAGGAGAGCTGCAAATCCAAAGAAAGTAGTTTTGTATTAGCCATATTTTTCTACGTATGTATGTTTATAAGAAAACTATAGTCTAATGTGCTTGGATGTTTCTAGTATGTTAAATATATACAACAAACAACAACTAACGAGTTTTAAAACTGTGATGCTTATTCAGTCCACTCAGTGCTCTTGAATGTGAGCCAACATTAATTCAAGCTCAGTTGATCCTAATAAGTAACTAAGACCCCATTTCATAAACATGCAATTCTAGCTTGTTATTTCTGGCACTACCATTAAGCAAAAGTCTCTACCCTCAGAATGACAGAATTAAGGGATTAGGGATAAACTGAAAATCGTGAATAATTCACAATTTCTTCCCTTCTCTCCTTCCCACCAAAGGCAACTCTAGAGGGGCTCAATAATTGCTCTCATTTATACACCTTTTCTTCTGGGAGTTATGCACAGGAGTGTGATCTACTAGTGCAATGGGATTTGCTCATATGAGTGGAGTCTGTAGGATTGGATGTAATATCTGATACTTTCTATTGTCATCAGAGGGTCACTAGAACAAAGCACCAATGCCTGCACTAAAAAGTACTACTTATACTTATCCATCCTGAACGGGGATCTTTAGTGTCTCCTTAATGTATGTTGTCCCAACAATATGTATGATTTTTCAAAAGAAATCTATGACATTTTTTACTAAGATTCAATCAGGGTAATTTCTTACACCAGTCCTTCAGATGATGTAGAACATGAGGTATATACTTGTTCCTGAAATAGATTTTCTTTTCAACTTCGCTGATTTTGCAGAAAGATATTTTATGAAAATCTTGTCAAGTAGAAGAAGGTTTGCAGCAAATTTTCAGGAGATGCATTTTATTACAGAAAATCCTGTAATGTAGGATTTCACATTAAAGCAACATAGATTGAACAACAATGTATTTCTCAGTACAGACATTTCTTACTCAACTTTTATCTCTGCCATGCCACTGGGTTTCATGGAGCTGTTGAAGTCTTAGAGCTGTAGCATATAGGTTTAGAACTCTCCTTTTATGTGTTCGTATAGTGCCCAGCCACTGGTGTCTTTGGCTCTCTGAACGTGTAGGCATTACAGTGATATGGAAGAGAGTAAGAGGTAAGGATACACTTTGTCTCTCTCCTACAGCAAGAATTACTTGCATTCATAAGGTCTGTGTGTTGCTAACATACTCTTTTTCTCAAAGGCTGAGAATTCTTGCAGATGCTACAGTGTTTGTATCATGCCGCTGTATCGTTGCAGCATTGTGCCAAAATAATAATTAAAAAAATCAGTTAAATTTAAAATTGGGATACTAATGGCCTCATAGACTTGATGTCTTCTTTTTTCAGTGTCAGTGAATGGCTCTGCTGTTCAGCAGCCCTCATTAGTCTTTCTCAAGCGGTTGCTGTTGTCGTTATTATTCTGGGTTTTCTTTTTTCTTCATGTGCAATTGTTATTTTTATCAAAGTATGTGGGGAGAATGGTGTGCACACAGCTGTGTGAGGAACAAATTCAGAAAAGGCCAAATCAGTTTGTAAGAGAAATAAGGTGTATTGCCATCAAGTTTTGGGTCAGTAGCAGGGCACCAAGTGACTTTGGCTTTCTTAAAAAACAGACCAAGGCTTTTATTTTCTGAACAGAACAGGGGAATGCATGCAACCCACAGAGACTGGAGTCTCTCCAGGCCTATCTAATGTAACGAGAGAATTCTTTGTGAAATGCATAAAATGATGACATTTTAGTGGTGAGTGAAATATTTGATTACTTTTTCCATAACCTAAAATAGTTGGAATGTTCTTTTGCAATCCCATTCCCGGTGAGGACTAGGGATGTGGAACCTCACCATATATATTCCTGAGAGACATCTCCAGGACAGTGTGTGGTGATATGGAAAAATGGGTTAAAAAACTTTTTTAAGCCCCAAGGAAAAATTAAAGGCATGCTCATCTGAGGAAACACCCAGAAGATGAATTCAGTCATGGTCACAAGTCTGAGGAGAGAAAGGTTGGACCGGTTGAAGTTTGGTGAGTGCTGTGGTGGGCAGTAAGATGACTGCCTGACTTATTCTGACTTGTCTACGTGGCTGTTTGCAGAAGGGGAGAAGGGACACACTTCTGGCTAGCACCCTGGGACAGGGCAACACAACCATGGTCCAAGGGAGCACCAATTTGGTGCCATTCTAGAGGGACTGACTGCCAAAAAGACAACTGGGCCCTGAGTGCCTCTTTGTCCCCTTTCAGCGCACACTGCTCTCTGCCACCATCCTGGGGGGATCCACATCCATGCCGACCTCTCCTGGGGCTGGTGTAATTTCTCCTCAAGTTTGTACCTGTACTCCTAAGTACTGTGTTAGGGGCTTGGTTTTGATGCATGGACAGTGAACAGCTCTGTCACAGTTTAGCATCATGCTGACGCAAGCCATAGCCAACCACAGAAGAAAAGGATAGTCTTTGCCCTATGGAAATGGCAACTGGACTTTCAGGAGGAATCTCATGGATTGAGATTCCTCATACACAGAGAACTGCATTGGCATATGAAACAGGAATAGACAGGCATTTGGTGATATCTCTTTGAACTGCTTGGGGTTGCTTTCAAAGTAGACCAAATCTTTCTCTTCCCATTAACATCATATTCCTGCTAGCAGAGGATTATGTATATTTAGTCACTGAGGATGGACTATACGTTGTTCAGCATGGCTGTTTTATCAGGCTCAATGGATAGTTTTTCATATTTTATGTTGTCTGAATACAGAAAGACAGTTTATCAAAAGCTAGTTTGCAACTGGACTGTGTTGACACAGCATTTTGTGGGGACACAGAATACCCAGAATGGCTGTTTCTAATGTAAAAAACATCAAACCATTTTAAACTGGACCAGTTTCATTAAGGAGTTAGACCATGAATAGTCTGGTGCAAAGGAGCTAATTTCTATAAGAGATTGAAATGCTGGAAAGGGCTGGTAGAAGTTATATATTGACAGAAGATGAGCCAGACTACATCTTGCCTGTTCTCCAAATTAATTATTTGTTTCAATATTTATAAAAGTGAATAGGAAACAGATGGTAGAACTGAAGATGCTTGTTAGGTTTCTGTAATGGAGAAAGGAGAAAGAGTGAGAGGAAATCAGAATCCCACCATAAGAGAGGAACAGGAAATTAAAACGTCAGACAACTGACAAAACTGCAGGACCACACACAAATATAAAGAGGTTTCTCATAGGATCTCCAAAGCATTTTAAATTTAAGTCTTCTCTCTTTTGCCACCCAGAAATCTGAATAAAGGAGTTTTTTAAAGAAAAGAAGAGGAAAGTCCAAACGCACATCCTCAACCCAGTTGTTAGAATAAAGTCAAAACTTATTTGGAAATATGTATGACTAGTTTGGAAAAGTCCTACTGTGATATCTAGTGAGAAGACATAAAGGATTAGAGACAGGAGTCCCTGACTCGTGTATGGAGTATCCATATCCTTGTCCTTGGGCCTAGGAATCCATGGTCTTTATTCTACAAAGACTAGTGATGTGGCAGACAAAGGTCTTGCAGACTACGATTATCAGGGAACCTGGGTTGTGTTTGTCCTCTGCAGTCATTCTGAGCACCCAGGGCTTGTAGTTTGTCCTTGCATTTGACTGAGTTTATGCTAATTACCCCTGAGGTGCAAGATGTGAGAGATGTGGGCAAGGCAGTCTGTGGGTAGAGGAGTAACCTTACAGTATATGCTACACCTAGAATGTCAGAGTGGGGGGGGGTGGATGTGAAAATAAGAAGGTAAAAGGATAGGAAGGCTTCATATTGAATAAATTTGGTGAAATTGTGCCAGTTGTATTAACTGAAGGTCAGGATCTTCAATTTATGTGGGATTCTGATAGTCCACCTGCAGCCAGCACATGGCAATGTATTCTCCTCGCATGTCAGTAGAAGACAGAACTGGAAAAGCCACGTTGAACTTAACAAAAATCTGTTTGAGCTGCATCATTATCTGAACCAGCTGGATTTGGAAAGAGGTTGAGAATCCAGATAGGATTACTGGTCTCTTCCCCTCTCAGAACTGCTTCTAGCTTTAGAGGCACAGGGAGATATGTGCTTTGTCCAGTACCCTTCCCAGCTGGGAAGGGTTTACTGTCGCTCTAATAATCTCTACTTCTTTAGTTGTCCCTTGCTTACGTCTCTTCATATTCAGCAGTCATCACTGAGTAAGGGCTGTCTGCTGACCTTTCCTTCAACAGCAAATTCTGAGCCAACTCTGCTGCTCTGCTGAGATAGGGATGTTTTTCTTTCTTTCTGTCTTTTTTTTTCTGTCTTGTGGTAGGGTTTTGTATGTCTCACTTTGACTTTGGCCAAGTGCCTTACAAGCTATGGACTCTGAATGTCTGCCTTATTTGGAGAAAAAGTAGGCTTTTCAGTTGGCTTGACCTCCCAGTAAGTTTCCTACTCTCCTTTGACCTGCTTCTGCCTTGCCACTCTTTGTATTGTTTTTTTCTCTCTTTCACATGTAAGAGTTCACTGATCCTTCTTTCTTCCCCCCAAAGGAGACAAAAAAATGTAGTAGCTGCAGCTAATTGTTCCCCAGTCCTTCTGCTGATGTTTGACGTTCACCCCAGGAATAAGACATTTGCAAGTTCACTTTCACACCAGGTCAGCAGATGCTGCTGCTAGGGATTGTACTGTAACTTGTAAAATAGCTTACTTGAATCATGAATATGGACAGGTTTGCCTCATAGAGCTACTGCCCACTGCATTTTAGCATAGACTGGCAAGTTCAGCTCTTTGCAAGCAGGCTCTATAGTCAACCCCTGAGAAATAGTCTGTTCTATCTTTATATTCCAAGAGTAGGCTGTTTAGGTCAGTATTGCTGAAGATAACTATAATTTTAGACGTAAATTCTGATCCCTCAGTTGGACCAATGAGATAAGCGCTAAGCCTTTAAGCCTTTTAGATCAACTGCAGACCATGGCCTACCAGAAAAATGGCTTTGTCTGCAACCAGCTCTTCCTATAGTTAACAACTGGTGAACCAAAGAAAGTGAGTAGCAGAACTTGGCATGGTGAAGTCCTCGGTCAATGACAATAAGACGCCTGCAAAAAAGATGAATCTTGTGATTTCCCTTGTATTTGCTTTCAAAAGGAAGCATTGAAAGAAGAGGAGAAATAATGCAAATCAATGGTGCAGCAGTCCAGGATCAAGCAGAGAGTCAGTTGCGTTCATTCTTTATTTGTCTGGTGGTCTATAGCAGGAGTTTTTCATAAATTCATGGTTTTACATGGTGCTTGTTGTACGCAGGTACTATGGGAGCAGCAAGTAGATTTGGTTTTAGCTGGGTACCAACAGGAGGAGTTAGTGCTTTTGCCTTTTGCATTTCTGCCTTCCTCCAAACATGAGCTTCACATGACAGATAGATATTTCATGAACCTGGTGTTTCCAAAAGATCTGAACTGAGGTTGTCTGAACTTGTCAACTTGTCTGAACTTATCATTTACTGACCATGCGAAGAAATCAGGGATGTTCAGGTGAGGGACACTAGGAAGGAGTGTCTTTGCTGATCACTGAGTAAGATGAGACTCACCTGTGAAGCAGGGTACAAAGGAGTTTTTGTACAATTTTCATCCGCTTTTCTTCTGATACTGTTTCTGATACAGCCAGATCTAAATTCATCCCAGTGGCTACTCCAAAGATGAGTTGTATTTGGTCCATTGAATTTGTGACTTAGAGGCTAAAAGAAGACATACATGTTACAGAAGTGTTGCCTGTGACTGGTTGAAGAGAAAAAAGAATTCAGTCCCTTGTCCCAACCTGTTCATCTCTGTGGGCTTTTCTTCCTTGTCAGAGAATCACAAAATGGGTAAGGTTGTAAGGGACCAGAGTAGGTCATCTGGTCCAAACCCCCTGCTCAAGCAGCGTCATCCTTATGAACAGTGCACAAAACTGCATCCAAATTTATTTTTTTCAAGGCTCTAGCTAAAGGAAATGGACAGCCTGGAATAAATCTTAAAGATATTTTCTTCCTGTCCTCTCCACTTAACTGAATCCTGAAATGTGTTTCCCTGGCATTCTTCCTGCCTGTCTCCCCCATCGTGCTCTCATAGGACTGTTGTTACACACAGAAAGTTGTCATTGTGATGGACAGGAGTGACTTGCACAGGAGTGACTTTGTAAGGCTCAGTCCGGTGTGGAGAAATGTACTGTTAGACGCGGAAGGAAAAGGATCAGCATCAGCACAATATCCAAGGAACTGATGTCTTTTTCAGAGTTATGCTTATCCGTACTCTCAAAGCATGCCTTTCATAGTGCTTCTTTCACCTGCAAGCCTTGAAAACCCCAGCCCCTGGTGGGCTGCCTGCCTTTGCATCAGTCCCCATTTTACCACACAGCCACTGCTGTCTGTGTGGTCTTTGAAATTCGCACAGCTTGGTGGCAACCAGTAGGGAGGGAAAATAACGTGTTTTATTTATTTAGAGTCAAGCACAGTTTAAACTCCATTCTAAATAAATAAAAACTCCTAGCCAGATTTATATAAATAAAAAAGCAGATTTTCCCCTCTCTTTTGGCTGCTGTTGAACAGCATCAGTTTCAAGACCACACAAGGAGCTGTGTTGACATCTCAGAAATGTGCAGTAGAAGCAAAGGTAGGAGGGGTAAGAAGGATCTTGATAACTTGCTTTGGACTTCTAATCCATGGAGGTTTCCTGTGGACATAAAGGAGTAGTCCTGACATTGTGGTGAGTTAAAAAGTTAGAAAACTGTGAGCATCTTAGGTCTGTAACACAGGAATATTTCTATAAAAGACCAGTTTTATTTCAGATGGTTCATCCACTCAACCAAGTCATCTGTGCAAATTGTAGGATTAGTTGACAGAGGTGAGCACTACTATTTCAGTCTATTAGTATGGCCTAGAGGTCATGGAGCACCTATAAAAGGCAGTGATTTGAGGAAGAAACATTTTATTCTTAGGAGGTTGGTCACATTTGTCTTTTGGGGCTTGAGTTTGGATTATACAAAGGTTCCCAGTTTCCATCAAATGGTGCTCCCACACAGGTGCTGACAGTGCCATGTCTCCTATTACAACCATCACTTAGGGAAACTCCAAGCATGGTTTCATTTTCTTGGGAGTGAAATGTATTATGTCTGCACAAGGCTTCAGATCTCTCCTCACTTGCAGACCTGCCAAGCTATCAGGAAGAGTGACAAGCAGCTGCTATGTGGAGCACCTGGGTTTTGTTACTCGAGATGAGAGATCATAACAGGCCTTAAATAGATATCTACTTTAAGTGGGTTCTCCTTGTGGCAGCATTTACTGCGCTACTCGTGGATGAGGATGGGCTGGAGAACAGGATTCTGCTGGTTGCAAGATTAGGCCGAGAACAAAAATAGCCCAGTTAATGATTGTTATTTTGTGACTGGTCAGAGGCCACTACAATTTTGATAAAAAAAATAAAAATCAAAGAAACACTCTTGCAAAGCAAAGCTTTTCTCACAGTTCATTACCTCTTTCATATTCTGAACTTCCTTGGGCTGGCGGACAAAATGATCAACAGATGTTAGTCCCATTGAGGAAAAATTTCAAAGAATAATTTTTAAAACATGTCTTTTTATAGCTTGCTTTTCCCATTTTATATACTGTATTTAAAGTTATGTATGGTCACGTATCCCACAATACTTTGGGTTGTCTTGTTTTGTTAGTAAAACACCAACTCACTTTTCTCTTCCCAGTTAATGACACTGCTAAGGTCACAGCTTGTCATAGGCAATGGTGTTGGAACTCCTAAACATCTTCCCTAAACTCTTCTCCTGAGGGTAGTACATCTCAAGGCTGTATTGCTCTATAGTCCAGTTAGCAGTAAAATGCCATTTTTCTTTGCACAGATGAAGTAATTACCTACTTCTACGTGTGCCGGGCCAACTTGCAGATGATTGCTTCAGCTACCAGAAACTTCAGATATTGCAAATGGTCTTTGTCTCAGCCCGCTCAACCCAGAGACGTGAAGAGTTTCCCTCCTGGTTCTAGCTAGTGGTGGCTCAGTGAGTCTTTTTCCTCGAGGACACTCCTTGCCTCACTAGAAAGAACATACATTTTGAAAATGCTACTTAAGGGTAATTATTCCATTTAGTTCTTATTATTTATATCAGTTAAGCAAAAATTCTTACTAGTTCTTAGTAACTTTGAAGGTGGGCACTTGGTGGTGGACTTGGCAGTGCTGGGTTAATGTTGGACACAATGATCTTAGAGGTCTTTTACAACCTAAATGATTCTATAGTTCCATGATGCATGAAGATAGGTAGTGTGGCACAGGCTCACACTGCCTGCCTGCATGAATTTCAGGGCCCCTCAGGTTGTTCCATGTGTAGGGAAGTGGATTCCATTTTTATGTATGCCTATTATTATTTCAAAAAGAGATGATACATTTAGAAAACCTTAATGTAGGGAGCTAGGACAGATAGTGCAACATACTTTCAAACTTGAATTATATTGATTTTAAAAAAAAATTTCCTTCTTTAAAAAAACCATTTATTTAATGCTTTCTGCTATGGATAATGTCAGTGACAGTGGACTGTATGTGCAATAAACAGCTTTTTGTGGTTATTAAACACCTAGGTCTTGCCTTGCAATTTAACCAGCCACAAGGTCATTTATTGCATTTTATACTGAGCTGCCATGAAGGGTGTCACTTACTTGTCACAGTGGTCTAAATAACCACACCGGAGACTATTCATTTTCACAACACAGAACAAAAATTATTTACCTGATTTTAGCTCTCAATAGTAATGTGAGATGTTTAAGGCCTTAAAGATAATTCGATGTGTGAGTTTTAATTAATTTCTAAAAATGATAGCTGAGCTATTAGAACTGAACCAGAATGCAGGTGGTTCTATATCTTTTTTGTTGGTGACTACGATACTATCTGGCAAGAACGGGCTCCTGGAGAAATTCTGTGCAAGTTTACATAAAACGATCAGCAGATCCAGGTCTTGGGATTCTCAGGGAGATGGAGCTGCTCTTCCATTTTAATTATTTTAATGGAATTCAGTGTAAATATTAGTTCTGAAACATCAAAAAAATTCTAAGAAATAAAAAATGAAATCCTGCAGGAGGCTATGTTTAAGGAGAATAAGCATAATAAGCTGTGTTACTGTAGGCAGGCTAATCTGGTACTGATTCAGAACAAAAAAAAAATCATTAAAATCTTCTTAGGACATACAATTAGCTAAAGATTGTAAAGTAATTGCTGTCAATGAAGATACTTCTATTTAAATCTGCTCTTGCCAAATAACTGGATTAGATTTCAAATATTGTGGGCAAAGTTAAATGTGATGACAAGCTGCTCACTTAATAAATTAGATTAAGATAATTAGCAGGAGATAAAAGCACTCCATACTGCAAGGATTAAAAATATTTTGTAAGAAGTATCTATAAAAAGGTTATCATCATCATAAGAATAGAAAAGTGTTTTTGTTCAGGAAATCAGTCAGGCTTATTGCTAGTCCACTGCTATTCATTTGACTCTTTTCTTTGAGTTATTTGTAAATAATTATGAAGCTATTGCTAAAAAAATATTTTGATGGAATCTCATTTTGTTCTGGTAGGACCTTTTTGCTAACCAGGGGGTACTGTTTGATAAGAGTATGTTTGGAAGAACAGAAATTTTATCGCAGACAAATGTGAGCCCAAAGGTGTGTATTTAAGAGAAAGAAGGCCTCCCATGTAAGATTTATGAATGCTAGAAATTGGTGATCCTGGAAGTTTTAGAGTACATGGTAGTCACCTAAGCTAACATGAGCTTTTAGGTTGCTTTTAGGAGCATGACTACAGTATTGTGTGAGCAGGTGGGAGAATATTGTGTAGGACTGGAGAGCTGATTATTGTTGTAGATAGGACTGATGAGCTCTTTATTAGATAAGCAGCCTAATTTCTGGTGTCTCTTAGCAAAGGGGATGATAAACCAAGAAAATATGGGTTAAAAAACTGCAGGAGTGCTCTAAGGGTCTGTTGATACCACAGATGTTTAAGACTCTCAAATACAGTTTATAACTTTCATGTATAGCACACAATAGATACTAAAATATCTGGTGTTATAATTTTATCTATAAATATATAAGCATTTGTATAAAGAAGGATGTATATATGTGTACCTGTAAGCTTGGGAGGTTTGTGGTAACACACCTTCTTCTCAATTACAACAGCATCCATGTAAAAATCTTAGCCACTTAAAAGAACAAATTAATTCTGTTATTAAGTTTTATAATTAAACTTGCTTTACCTCGTACAATATTTTTGCGCTTAAAATGCAGCAGTATCTGGTGTGACTAATATTATGTATACAACTATAGCTCCAGACAAGCTTCATTGATCTCAGTGGCATAGCGGACAGTAGGACTTGGCCCTCTAAAATTCAACATGTCAATCCTAAAATAATTTAAAAAGGAATTTCTATGATCTCCTCCTCCTCCACACTGTTTGTAACCTGAGAGCATCCATGTGGCTAAAATACAGACTTGTCTTCTCTAAGCTGAAGACATTCTGCTCATATCAGTGGAGAAACAAACTACAAAATAAGGCCACCAGATGTTCAAAAATGTTTAAAGTTCCCTTTTTGGAAAGGTAGAAAATTAAATGTTAAATAAACATTAAAATGCTATTTTTTCTCTATAACTATTCATTTTAATGGCACCCCAAGAGTTCATCCAAAGGTCTCTGGGTCACTAGGGAGAAAGTACAGTATATTTTGGCTTCACAGTCTTCGACTTGCTACAAAGAGCTAATTCTTCCAATTAATGAAATAAATGTTGCTGATATAGATGGATTGACAAATTAGTTTAAAAGCTAGTTTATTGAAGCAGATAGCAAGTCTGATATAGCTAGAATGCTGTAAGAGGCCTCCCCGGCAGGAAACACTATTAATGACTATTCACACCTAGTTTACTCCTTTGGATATTTTCTGTCCACAGTAGAACTGCAACAAAACTAGGAAGTGTGAAGACTTTTTGTCATGTAAGGCTTTCAATAGGGCTTTCTGTTTAGGGCAAAAGAAACCCAATGGGACAAGATACTCAGACAAGCTGAGGTAGATGTAAGTCTGGTATTCCCTGTTGGGCATACTAAAGTTTGATGTACTATTTAATAGAAAAGCAGGTTAATTTATGGTGTCTGTTAGGAAAGGTGATCATAAACCAAGAAAACATGAGAAAATAATTTCAGGGAATGCTCTGAAGTTTACTGTACTTGTTCTGTGATCAGATGCTGAAAAGTTAAATAGAGCAAGGAAACTTAGGAGAGAATTTCAAGGCTACAAGTCTTTTTATATGGGTAAAAGACTCTTGGAAACAGTATGCTTTCCTTTCAAAAATACATTCCTCTCCTTGGGACAGCATCCTGAAATAGCTACATTTTAATTCAGTTTGCAACAGTTTATGAGAGCGGATGTATTGCAATGTTGGTATTTCAGGAGTGGATCAGCTCCATGGATTAATGCATTTACATGCCTTTTTAATGGTGGAGGTGGGTTACTGCACACCTGAGACCCTCTGTAGGGCATATTGATGTCTGGCTGCAATTTTTGGGCTTTACAACTTTTAGCTAACTAATGTGATAGCCTCTCTGTTTCCAGACAGGAAATAACACTCGCTGTCAGCTGTACTGTATGTAGTGATGGAAGGTGTGTTCTGCCTTGATACCTGAAGACATAAAAGGGGTTGCAGAGAAAAGTCTGAGGCTTTCAGCTGGTGCCCATCAGTGTAACGTCAGAGGGCTGTAAGGTGATACAGGATGTTGCACACTGCAGTAATCTGGATAGAGCAGAGCTGGCTTTAAATCTGCTACTTGATGGACCACAGTCAGACCTCCTACAGCACAGTGCTCAACCAGGTCCTTGCCAGAGCACAAATATGTATGTAGCAAATGCAGGGATCCGTGTTGCTGTAGCTAAGCTGCTTTTCCCCCCCCCATATGTTTGCTTGTTTGGAGCCTGGTCAGCTATGTGCTGTGCTGTGCTAGATACCAAAGAAATGCCACAACTGGGCAGAAAGCAGTAGTGGAATTATCATTCATGGTCTCTGAGTCCAGCTCAGTGAGAATAACAACTTCAAGACGTTGAATTGAATTTCTTTGCTACTGTATGAACTTTAGTGTTAATTAGCTGTGTGAGCAGACACCTGTGCAGAACTAGCTAAACCTCCAAATCCTGACTGGACATTACTCTATGGGGAAAAAACTTGCTTATCATTTACGTTCTGGTAGTAGCTTAGTCATAAAAACAGTTATATTTCTGATAGATGTGGATAACCTCTTATTGTTTAGAGAGCCCAGGAGAGAAATCTATGCAACATGCCAACACAAGAATTTTGTTATCCCTTCTCTTGGGAGAAAAGTATGCAAAGAAAATAATTAATTTGTTGTTTTAAGAAGAATATATTTACCTTCTAAGAATTACATATCACAGATTGGTTTGATTGCTATCATTAGCCTATCTGCTGCTGCAGTGTTTGCTTTGTTTCTTAAAGAGAAAAAAAATGTGGTGGTATATCTCAAACACCTGGGATATGAAGAGTATAGATTCGTATTAAAAAGGCTGGGTTTTTGTTGTCGTTGTTGTTGGTTTTTTTTTTTTTAATTTTGAAGACTGAATAAAACACAGTCTCCACATTTTCCAGCTGTGCTCTGTCTACAGATTGCTCTAGAATTTCTGTGCCTTCAACCTCATCTCTCTCTTTTTAATTTTTTCCCCTCCAAACACTTCCAAGAGCCAAGAGGATAGTTGCTGTTATGCGATAAAGGCTCTGAAAGGAAAAGAATAAATTAACATCAAATGGGTTTCTCCTTCTCCCACTCTGCCTACAGAATGTCTTCAGGAGACCACAGCACAGTATCAGTACTGCCTCCTTACACATTCTGTATCCCAAGAACCCCTCCGATTGCTTTGCAACCTCCAATAACTTCACTCCAAATAAAACTCCTAGTTTTGTCTTTCTTCTGTGAAATTATTGGTGGTGTCTTCTGGGAGGTGCAAATTGATGAATTCCCTCAGTTCCTCTTAATGTCTGAAAGAACTGGGATTGTCAAGTACTTTTCGGGGGCTACATAAGGACACCCTGCTTTAATTAATATCCAGTTGGATTCAGATAATGGCATCTCGTGTTTCACACTGTTAAAAAAACTGGTATATGCCTGATGTCACCTGTCTTTATCAAGGGTACCCCACTGATGTTATTTCTATCTAGCCTACATACTAAAGAAAGAGTGTAAGTAAAATGTCAGCACTTACTGACATTTTTGTTGTAACTTACTGACAGCATTGTTTTTCAGTTAATAGTCTTCAGCAAATCAAAGGCTTATGGTTACCTTACATTTCTTGGTTCAGGCAACAGATGTGAGGACTGACTTTTGGAAGAACACTTTCCTGGGCATGGCAACACCTCTGGTTGTAGCTGACTTGTGGGTCCTTCCTCAGCTTTGCAGAGACCTATGAGATACAAAAAGCTGACAAAAAGGTGAATGTAAAGTTCATTGCACAAAGATGGGATTTATTTCTGAACGTCAAAGTGACAGCTTGTTTTGCTATGATTAACAAGGGAAAAAAACCTCTGATGCTTGTGGTAAGAGAACATGGCTGAGAGAATGGAGGGATGGCACTTTAGCTGCGCTGTGCTAATCTTTGTAGCTTTCCTTTGTCTTTTATGAGAGAAAATAACCATGTTTAGAGCTCATTGAAAGCAGCCAGAAAACTCTTCTCACTGCATTGTATTAGCTTTGATCTGGTGTACTTGATTATGTATCTTTTGTTTATTACAGGCTCTCAATTTTGATTCTTTACTCTAAAAATTATACTCAGAGTATTGAATCACTTTTCTCCATATCAGTGGATCTGTTTATTGACATCTTGTTGGAGGCCTTTGCAAATAGTCTTCAAAATGGAATAAATGAAAGACACCGATGAAAAGTGAAGTTTGACCAGAGGGCAAAGTTCTGTCAAAAACACTTTATCTTTCTTTGTTACTGAGACACGACCAGATGTTTGTTTATAACAAAATGCTTGCATTGGGATTTTTGAAAGCCCAGATGAAGAAAACTATCTAATTGCTTCTAGGAATGCAGTCATGTGCTAGCTGCAACCTGGGTTGATGTACCTTAAAATACTATATCTGGAGATTCTGCGAGTGGAATAAAAGTGTATACGTTTTTGCTGAAAGGAGATAGGGCTGTTCGTTCAGACACACACTGAACATCTGCTGTGCCTGAGCCTTGTGGTTTGACTAAATTAAAATGTCACATTAAAATGATCATCAGTCAATCAGAATGCTTCCTCACTCTGAGAGACATAACATCACGCTCAGTGCTGCAATTTCCAGAGAAGTCAATGTGTTATGCTCAGAAAAAGAAATCAGAACAGTGAAATGTTTCACAATTGGGGTTTGTTTGACTTGTGTGACATCACAGACTAATGTTTAACCCAGGATCAAGCAACTTGGATTTTGTTGTCCCAAATGATTTTAAATCTAGCTAATTATTTTAATTGTAAATTTTGATTATTTTAATCTTGGCTATTAACTCTAGTTAGCAAAATGAAATATAATTAATATTCGAACTTTTGGAGAGTTTCCAATCAATAAAGCTGTAGCACAGACCACAAAATTGTGTTGTTTCAGTGGCACAGAGATCATTTTCCTTTTATTTAAACTCCTGGATAGCTATTTAAGACTATCAGACTACAGGTCTTATGAATTATAGAAGCAGAAATTGCCAGAGAAGCTCTGTTTTATTAATAAAAAGAAAGGCATTACTAAAAGAAAACCCAATTCTGCCAGAAAAATTAAGATAACCCCCTTTCACTTAGCATTTAGCTGTAAGTTGTCCATGGCAAGGGATTATTTCTATAAGCACAATACAATTTGCTAAAAATTAAGTAAACATTTGTCTGAAATACCTTATGCGATGACTTGCAAGGCCTTTTGCTGTATAAATTTTGAATTACTTAGAATTAAAAGCCTTCTTGCATTTATTAAAACATTTAGCAAATTCAGTTTTGGTTTTTTAATGAAGTAAAGAAGGCGTATTTCCTTTTGCACAGTGCATGTAACAATGTAATTTCTCAAGTCTATTTAATGTAGACTAGTCATAAAATGTATTGAGCACTGTTGAAGTACTGTGCTAATGAAAAAAATTTCCATAAATCAACATACAGCAAGCTGATGTCCCCTTTCAGAAATGCCCACTGTATGTTGAGGAAGCATCTGGTGCAGTTTGGATGTTTTTTTGTCAATTCAATAGCCAAATGTGAAAAAGAGCTTACTGCAAATATTTCAAAATTCTTGCTGATGGAAGTTACAGACCTGTATTGAGAGACTGGAATCAAGGGACAGATTATGCCCATTTGGAGCCTGAAGTACGTTATAGCATATGGATCCTGTGTGCTTCTTCTGCCCCCCTTCTCATTCCTTCCCTCACACACTCCTGGAACTGCAATGAGAGGAATTCTTCCTTCTGTGGAAGCATCAGTGGTCCTTTTCCTTTGCAGACAGGGGATTTCTTGGAAGACCGGACAGCTGCGCTTTGGAGGCTTGGCCTGCCTGCTGCACCTTTCCCTGGGTAATATTTGACCCCTCCTTTATTGGAGGGATGCTGAAATAGACCTTGCAGTGATAGATCTCACTGAGATGAAAAAATGTGTTCGTACTGCAGACCTTAAAAAGACCACACTACATTGGATAAATGCCATGTTGTCAACCTTTTTTAAAGAAAAAAAAAATATTTGAGTGCTAGACTCGTTTGAAAAATTAAAAAATTAACTAAGAATCCAGTATTATCAGATGATCCCATTATCAGTGATGGTAAGGTATAGCATTTAGGTGTCTGCATGTTAAACTCTCCTATCTGAAGCTGATCCAAAAGGTCACATTTGCAGGCAAAATGTGTTCTGTGTAAAGTTCTAAGGAAGAAAGCTCTGTTCCTTAAAGGAAAGATGATAGTGGCAGAACTAAACAGTGATACCTCAAAATGAGGTAGTCATTACTTTCTCATCTTGGATATTTTCTTTCTATTGATAACTGACCATGTCAGATTGCTGATGTCATGTCCACATATCCCAGCTCCTTTCTCATTGTAACTTTTACTGTCTTCCAAAGGAAAAAATACTGTAGGAGTAATGAGCGGCTTCTTGATAAAACTAGTAAGGTTCTCATTACTGAGGGAAGCATTTTCTGTCATTTAGTCTGTGATCACCATGTGTCCAGGATGAGTGCACCTGGTGAAGGGTAGCAGTGCATAGCCTGTCAGCTCTTCTCTACCTGCCCTATCACATGCTCCCAGCTCCCATATTTCTGCTGAAGGGCAAATCTGACACAGCTATGCACAATGCTCACTGCAAAGTCAGTTATCATGAGAGCAGTTAATGCCCTGTAAAGTCATTCCTGAGCTTGCCTTGTGGTATCTTCTCTATGCTGTCATGCCTTGTTCAGTGTTTTACTGACACTTGAGAATTTCAGAAAAGCATAAAGTAATCATAGTGTATTATTGTCATCTGCATTTCTCATGCTTAGCTTATCATAAAAGGTTTCTTAAACAATTTCTTGGGTTTTTTTCCTTTAAGTGTTGCTGCAAATGACATCATTTGTGTGTGAGCTTCAATTGGATATGGTAACACCTTGTAAAGTACTTTGACATGACAGAAATACTTAAATAACATTTGGGTTTGGTTTCAAAGATCTTCCCTTTAGGATGCTGCAGTAAATTCAGTCCCAAGATTGACACCCTTTTCTCTGTATAAATTTACTTTTTGGGGGCCAACATTTCTTCATGGTGCAACTTAATTTTTTTAAAAGGAAAAGCTACAATACTGCTCTGTATCTACATTGGCTGTCCTTAGCCTTTGGAAAGAACATGGATTTACAATTAAGCATCAGGGATGCTCTATTTGGGTTTGTTAAATCCATTAACAAGCAATAAAATCTCTGGTATTCAATCTTTCTCACTATTCATATATTTTTTTCATCCCAACCTTTCACCCTTGGCTTTGATTTTCTTTCACTTTTGCCAGTTTCTTTACAATCACTAAATAGAAGTGATGCCACTCCTGCTTCACAGCTCAGCAGACAGGGAACACTGTGTTGGGCCATGTCTATTCAGCCTCTGCTGCTTGTGCGGTTTGTTATAACTGAGCTTTGTCCATTATTCCTCTAAAGTCCCTCTGAAGGAAGCCTATCTAGTAAGGCCAGGCTCTTAAAATGGATGTGAGTACTACAGGTTCCTTACAGTTCTCTGTATTCAGCCATTACAGCACAACTGTTTTTCACAATATTCTTCTTTAACCCAATATACTCCTGCACTCTCCAGCCTATATAATCCTTCAAGTTCTCAGCAGGACCTAGGATTCCAAGAGATTCACTGAGATGTCAGTGTATTTTCAAGCTCCAAAAGGAGGCTTTGTTTTTCTGAAATTAAAATAATTTTAAAAAAAAAGAAAGAAGAAGATGCTAGAACAGAATAGATTCTGTGAACACAGTTCAGAAGTTTATGTATGGAATACACCACTCCTAACTAAAAGTCTTCATCATTTCTTCTCCCTGGATTCTGACTAACCCTGGATGGAATAACATACATAACACAAGGGTGTCTCATGAGAGCAAGGCACATTTATCCTCAATAGGCAAGAAAGGAAAAGGACCTCACCCTGTTAGTCACTGTGGTGATTAGAACATTTATTGGTTATGGGGAATGATGGCCTTTGCCACAGCCCATCTGTAATGGGTAAAGTTGGTTTGCAGTTAGTTAGGAACTGCTCTCTGGAATGAAGCAGACCTCTAACAATATCTTCTTTGCCCTGAGCAATTGCAGGTGACATCCACATTGATACTGAGGAGAAAAAGCTGAGAGAGAAACAGCAGGCTGAAAGAGGTCTTAGGGAAGCATTCCAGAGGTTGCTGGGCAGAATTCAGAAGGAAATTTCTAGAGAGAAAAATGGGATGCCTGTGTGGATATTTTGGTGAATCTAAAATCTTACAAAGAAAAAGCAGAAAATCCCAAGAGAGGTGAAGCCCAAAGCCTGTCATTTGGGTTTTTTGACACTTGAGTCCTGATGATGCCTGGCATTTGGAAGGAGGGGTAGGAATGGGAGAAACCAACCATCACCTGGAGGGAATTTGGAAGTGTTCATGGAGAGTGCACAGCATGCAGGAGAGGGAGTGATAAAAGTGCCACTCAACAGGGGGAGTTCCTCAGGGGAGCACTGAACACTAGCACAGCAGATAAATAATTCTGGAAACACTTTGCTAGCTGTTGGCTGGGGGTATAGCCAAGGCAAGGACTGAATATAGAGGCAAGAGCTGTTATTCAGTCAAACTCTGTAGCTGCACAAAACATGATGCAGAAGCCTCCTCTGAGTCTGAAGCAGGTACAAAACTTCTACACAAAGCAGAATACAGGTTGAAAAATACCACGCTGTGTTTAGCTTACGCTTTTCTGCATGGCAGTTTTGGAGGACTGGAACACTTTTAGTTTAGATGTAGGCAGTGTGTTGATGGGATCAATATACTGGGGTTTCAGGAAAAGCTAGAGGCAGCAACAGGTGAAATGTAAACACAAATGTTTACAAATAAGTGTTTCTCAGCATATATGAATACAAAAGCTTCTGCTGATAAAATTTGCAAATGTATTTGGGGGAAAAATATCTTTTACTAAACCAAAATCTTGTCAACCCCATCAAGAGGGTATTCTTACTGGAAATACAGGAGACTTACCCACTAAAGCCTTTAAACTTGTCTTTCAGGTAACAGGGATGTTTACACCAGGTTAAGAAGTGATCTGAGGAATGGGTTTGTCTCCAGAAGACTTCCTTTGCTATTAGGTGTGTTGCTCGTAGATCAAGTAGGTAAACTGTGGTGTCATGGTGAGAAATTTGAGCTAGGGAAATGGAATATTCAGGCTTAACTTGCTAGCATCGGGTGAGGGTTTTTGAGGTCCAACCTTGCCCTCAGAGGATGCTCCTGAGAGCTGAGCAGGTCTTTTAGGCCTTTCCATGAGCTTGGCTTCACCTGCTGAACTTCTGCTGGCACTGCAGTGCTCCCACAAAGAAACATTGCCTGACACCCCCTCCACTGCTGATTTGGTGGGACCTGCAGCGTGGTCCATGCGGGAAGCGATGTGGCATGTCTGACCACAGTGGAGCAGCTGGCCTAGCTGGCCTCTCTCTTTCCCTCCCTCCCTCCTGCAGTGCTGCATTGGCTCACCTGCAGAGCAACCTCAGCCTTTGGGACTGTGACTTTTCAGGTTACAGTAAGTTCAATTAGAGTTAAGGTTCACTGCAAGCTGCTGATGAACTGGCAACCGCTGTCTTGATGATCTGTTTGTGATTATCCTGCTGAGAATTTAATTTAGTTTTATTTTTGCCTGTTGATATTTGCTGTACGAGGGACCAGGCATCGCATTGCATACTCTGCATGAAATGTTATGGTTGCTTTTCAAATATGTAAATATAGACAAGTTATTTCTCTCAAATCTCTAGCTATTAGGACTCATTTTTAGTGCTACATACATTTACTACAAATCCCTTGGTTTTGGAAGCCCCCGTTTCTGTTCTCAAATCTCAATCTCTATTTAAAAGTAATATTAGAGTTGATTAACTGTAAGGAAAATAAATACTTGCTGACTAAAGCAGTGCCCCTAAACACAGCAGATAGATTATTTTCAATGATGAATTCAAACACCTTCAGGAACTGCTTGGTCTTTCTGTTTACTATTATCAGTGCTGTAATTTTGTTATCAAGACTGGCAGTTTCTTCTCACAGAAAAACTTTATTGCAAGGCTGACCTGTCTAATACCTCCCTATTAGTAACAGAAACAAATAAGAGTTGATTGTTCAGCTGCTGTCATTTAAAAAGACTAAATCAACCTGCCACAAAAGAATAATTCCCTCTGGTAACTTTATCCATTTGCCCTTGGTGGTGACACTGTGGATACCACCCTGGTTGAACTATATATTAGTTCCTAGGGAAGCACTTTGAAATATATAGCTCTGCACAATGTTGTAATTGAAAAAAATTCAATAGCCATGCATGGTTCAGTAATCTGAAAAGAATGCAAAGGTTCAGTTCTAATTGCTTTGCACAATTTAGTACCATTTTTTCTGTGCTTTCCAAATGAATTTATTCTGTTCTATGTGTATCTATTATATGATTTGGCAGTACTGCCTATATACAGGCAGCTTTGTTTTTTAAAAACATGTATCAGTATTTTCATTTTATGTTTTGACCACATTTTAAAAAGACTTACCTAACCAAATGACCCACTCTGGGTGTTTGCTCTTCCATCAAGAAGGGTGTCTGCTCCTCTAGAGTTCTGCAAAGGATTTGGTAACTTGTCAAATGAGTTAAGAGCCTGATTTTAAGATTATCCATTAAAGCAGTCTTTCTTTTATCATGTGTTGGAATTGAGTCTCTACATTCTCTTTGGATTGGGGAAGCTTTAAAAGCTGCCATGAAATATGTAGTTTATAGCATCCACTCAGATTGACTTTTATTTATTTTGCATACAATTCTTCCATGTTTCTAGATATTAAACCCTGTTAACTGCCTATCTGTGCAGAGCAGCTATTCTGAAATCTAAGGAAAAATGACTCTGGACAGACAGGCATCAGACTGGAACTTCAGCTTTATCTTAAAATTGCTCTTTTATTTTAAACAATTGACATTACTTTATTGTCACATTTTGCTCTTAGTGCATTCCTCATATAAATCCTACATATTGTATGACCATACTTGAGATCAATTTTTTAAAACAAGTTTATCTAAAGATATGTTAATAATATTAATATCTATAAATACCCCTGAGACTAAATCACCTTGCTTTTTTCAAGGCAAATTATCATACTCTGACAGGGATGGTAATAAAAGTTAATTAAGGTGCAATTCAGAATATTTATATCTATCTATCTATCTGTCTATCTATCTGTCTATCTATCTATCTATCTATATCTCAGACCTTTTCTTCCAGCTAACTAGAGGAATCTTTTGGTTGGTGGGGTTTTGCATCTGCTTATTTTGAGATTTCTGCACTGTTTTTGTAACGATATGGATGAAAAAAGAGTCATACTGGGAGTTGAAGCAGGCAACACTAATAGGGTCAAATTGTTAAAGAGCTTAGGAAAAATGCTTGCAATATTTTTTGAGGTCTACATAGATATGTATGTACAAAAGGCATGAATATAAATACAATCACACATTTCATGTGTGCCAAAATGCGTGCTAGTAAATATTACAGTGCTTTTGGGAGGCTTATTGGAAACACAATCCCAGATGAGGGAAGTGTGTGGGAATAAGTATATTGTCAGACTATCAGGATGTGAATGGTATAACAGCAGAGAGAAGCAACTTTCTTTTAAAAAGTAAATTTAAAATAAAATTTGTCTTCTCTACTTCCGGTGAGAAAACCAAAGACAAATGTAGACCAAGGAAGAGAGAAGATAAAGAGAAATAAATTAAGATAAACTGAAGTAAAAACAATAGATGGTTGAGAGGAAGTGGAGATCGAAATTCTTTTAGATGTCACTCAGTGGAATTGCACAATGTTCTTTGTTCTGGACAAGCAGGCTTGGGAAAATCTGTAGGAGACATGGAGGAGTTTCTAGATGTTGGAGTCTTTTGTATACATGTCAGTCTCGGGGTAGTTCTAGATGTAAATTCTTGAAGCACCCTAACTTTCAGCATATTGGTATCCCAATGATATGGTCTTATTATTCAAGAATTAAACTCTTTTATACAAACTAATTTCTAACTCCTTATTGGTATATTGATTATAAGATATAATCTTATAATCTTCTGTTTTTTGAGATGGGTAAATACCCATAAAATTCAAATACCTTAAGATAGCCAGTAGTAATTTCCTCTCTTTAGCCTTTTTTGATAAATCCTGCAAACAGTTTGGAAATGATTACTCAAACCTTGGCTAAATACTGGTCAGATCCTGACCGCTTTCTG
Organism: Pseudopipra pipra; assembly: GCF_036250125.1. Taxonomy (NCBI): domain Eukaryota; kingdom Metazoa; phylum Chordata; class Aves; order Passeriformes; family Pipridae; genus Pseudopipra; species Pseudopipra pipra. Next base: position 24,170,906 of record NC_087551.1, read on the forward strand.
TGGAGGTAGGTATGGAGTCAACTGGAGGTTATTTTACTATAGCTGAAAAAAGAAGCCTTGAATTCGGAATTAATAATAGGATATAGAATGAAAGAGTTAACTTCTACAGTTTCACTGCCATTCTTCTGTTGCAGGGACATCATTAACAAAGGCTTGATTGTTGTTTTGGCCACAAGTATTAAGTACAAAAGAACTTTATGAAGGTCTCAGACACGGACTGGCATTTAGACTGACTGTCCTTTTCCAAAGCAGCTTTTCTCTTAAATAAGTCCATTATTAAAACATGGTAGCTTTCATTAAATCTCTATAATCTTCCATCAGGAAAATGGCATTAGTCTGCTAGCCAGGAAAATATGGTAAGTCCAAGCAGTATCCCTGTTATTAGTACTTGATTGTCTGTTGGACTGTTTGATCAAAGGCATGGAGATTTTGATGTTGTTGTAGAGTAAAACTAGCCCAATATACTCAGGACTGTGTGTGTGTGCTGGGGTTTATAACAAGTCCAACTCTTTCTAAATACTCAACCTAAAATCCTAAAGGCTGCGCAAAATACTTCTCTTGCACTGATCTAGGTCCTCCTTGAGTGATGTGATTGTGTCACTAATGGAAATGCTCAAACTAGCATAATTTATTAGCATGAGAAAACAAATAAGTGCGTAAGATGTATTTACCAAACATAAACGTGTCTTCCTCTAAAGGTTTTAGTACTGGGAACTGTAAGTGTATACAAAATAAAATTATTATTTTTGCATTTAAGTTTTGGTTAGATTATACTAAATAACTTGATTTAAAATCACACTTCTAAATACAGGTTCAGATGTGAGATTAGAAGCATCTCTAAGGGATTAATCCATCTCTTTGGATAAAAACACTAGAGATAGAGAACTGGCTAATAACGGTTACTGATGTGGTTTTTTAATGAGTGGATTTGCATGTTTCTGTCCAAATTGTCTTTATGATTTATAATTAGTTCTTGTCTACTCACCACTTTTGAGGAAGTGACACAGTCACACCAGATTGAGGTAGAGAGTGGTGCACAGGAGATCTATGTGCATAGTGTCTGAGTACACACCACCACAGAGAAGTACTCAGGTTGTCTCTGTCATCATCTTTCTTCTAGGGAAAGGCAATAATAGAAAAGATCATGGAGCTGTTTGTGCTGGAAGTCCACTTGTCCCTTACCCATCATCACTGCTCTTCCTGCTTCCACTGAAATCACTGTCAGCTGCCGTTGACTCCAGAGGAATGAGCATGAAGTCCCATGTGACAAATATGAAAATGATGGTAGTCCTAGACTTCTGAGTTATATAGGAATGCAATTATCTTAAATACAGGCTGTTACTACCACCACAAAAAAGGGAGGGAGATGCAATTACCCAGAGAGCAAGTGGCATGCTTTTCATTGATTAGACTGTCCTGTTTGATTAAATTCCTCAGAATTTTTAATTTGCTAACCCTAATTGCTGCCTTACATTTTTCTTGTGTCCCTTTGTTCTAATTCATCTGCTTTCAGGTCCAGATTTATTTTTTCAATACATTCAGATTCTCCACAAACTTATCCTGTCATTATGTGTTTTGTCTCTCTCTGCAGACGGTTATTTGACAGAAAGTTTCCATCGACTTCAGAGAATGGGTCCTGTAAATACCCTTTGTGGTTCTCAGATGGAGTACTTGCAAAATGGAATTGATTAAAAGGTCAAAAAACATTACTGTTGCAATGTCTGAATTGCTCCATCAAAGTGATAGTGTGACAAATATGTATAAATCTTTTCATGGGACTGGTCTGGATTTAAAAAAAAAATTCTATCTTTTAGATCAGCTTTCTGATGTTTCCCAGCAAGAGAGACATTTTCAAATTATGGATAGAAACTAGTCTTTCCTCTTATACTATTATCAATTAGTAGTAACTGTGGACGTAATGAGGTTCTCCTAGTCTGAGCTACAGTAGTAATTAGATTCATAGTATTTAGACTATTTTTTGAACTCTGGAAATTCTAAGTTGTTCAAAGCAACTGTTTTGAAAACAATAGCTTCATTAGTATATCTTGCTAAGGTGAGACTTTTTGCAGAAAGTACATGTAAACAAAGCATACCTGGGTCTTTCAACATCAGCATCACTGATGGGGAGCCAGTAAGTGTAAGTAATTCCAGACTCTTTTCTCTTGTAGTACATGCCACAGGAGAAGACATAGGTGTATGATCTCCCTTGCTCAGAAAGTCATGAAAGGCCAAAAAAAGTCTCAAAGGTAATGATACTAATTTATAAGGATGTCATGGCCTGGGCTTGGCAAAAGGTTCATTCTCAGCTTATTTTCACAGCAGCCTTTACTGTCTTGTTATCTAGCTATCCTACAACAGGATACAAATTTGCCCCACACCATTTAAAAAACACCCCACGAATAATTATTGGCCACTGCATCTTAGTTATCTTCACTGAATCTGAATGGAGACAACATAATTGGAATTTTTATTGCCAGCTAGGTAAGCCCCATATGGCACCTCCTCCTTGTGATTTTCCTTGCAGCAAAATGTCACTGAGCTGATGGGTGCACTCCACAGTAAAACACAAACCTTTGCTCTATAACGAAAGCAAAGCCTCAGTGTGAATAACCTCTGTGGCTCTCCACTCACTTGAGAGCAGAGAGAGATAATTTATGTCTGTCTGCAATATCATGAGTGAACTGGGCACTTGAACTAAGCCTCAGGAGCTTTAATAGGGAGTTGTTTCTACCTTTTCTTATGTGCTCCTGTAAAAGCAGAATTTATTTTGGGATGTAGTAATTTGTCTCACTCTTGTTTTACCTAGGCAATCACTGAGCAGACTTTAAACTAGGAGGAGGGCTTTAAACTAGGTTTGAAGAGGGAAGGGATTGAAACCAGGCTCTCCAGAGAGGAGCCTAAGGGGGGAAAGCCCGAGTTAAGAGTGAAATCAATGGCCCAGCTGAAGCGCCTGTACACCAATGCACACAGCATGGGTAACAAACAAGAGGAGCTGGAAGCCATCATGCAGCAGCAAAGCTATGATGTAGTTGCCATCATGGAAACGTGGTGGGATGACTCACATGACTGGAGTGCTGCCATGGATGACTAGAAGCTCTTCAGAAGGGACAGGCAAGGTAGGAGAGATGGAGGGGTGGCTCTATATGTTAGAGAGTCTCTTGACTCTGTAGAACTTGAAGTCAGTAACAATAAGGTTGAGTGCCTGTGGATCAAAATCAGGGGGAAAGCCAACAAGACCTTCCTGGTGGGATTCTGTTACGGAACACCCAACCAGGATGATGAAGGTGATGAATTATTCTACAAGCAGCTGGCAGATGTCTCCAAATTGCCAGCCCTTGTTCTTGTGGGTGCCTTTAGCCTGCCGGATGTCTGCTGGGAACTCCACACAGTGGAGCAGAGGCAGTCTAGGAGATTCCTAGAGCGTATAGAGGATAATTTCCTGCTCCAGCTGGTAAATGAGCCTACCAGGGATAGGGCCCCGCTAGACCTTCTGTTCTCAAACAGAGAGGGGCTGGTGCAAGATGTGGTGGTCGGAGGCTGTCTGGGGCACTGTGACCATGAAATAATAGAGTTTTCAATGCTCAGGGATGCAAGGAGGGCCATCAGTAAAACCTCTACGCTGGACTTCCGGAGGGCAGATTTCGGCCTATTCAGAAGACTAATTCAGTGTACCTTGAGAAACAACCCTTGAAAACAAAGGGGTCCAGGAGGGATGGACATGCTTCAAGAAGGAAGTCTTGAACGCACAGGAGCAGGCTGTCCCAGTCCACTGAAAGACAAGCTGGTGGGGAAGACGACTGGTCTGGCTGAACAGGGAGATTTTGAAGGAAATTAGGGTAAAAAAGAGAGCTTACCGATTATGAAAAAAAGGGCTGGATACTCAGGAAGTTTAGGAATATGGTTAGGTCATGCAGAAAGAAAATTAGGGAGATGAAGGCACCACTTGAACTTAATCTTGCCATTTCTGTGAAGGATAACAAAAAGTCCTTCTACAGATACATCAATAGCAAAAGGAAGGGCAAGGAAAACCTCCATTATTTATTGGACATGGGCGGGAATATAGTTATCAAAGATAAGGAAAAGGCTGAGGTATTTAACACCCTCTTTACCCCAGTTTTCAACAGTAAGACAGGTTGTCCTCAGGACAGCTGGCTTCTGGAGCTTGTAGACAGAGATAAGAAGCTGAATAGCGCCCCTGTAATCCAGGAGGAAACAGTTAGCGACCTGCTGAGCCCCTTGGATCCCCACAAGTCTATGGGACCAGATGGGATCCACCCAAGGGTGATGAGGGAGCTGGCAGAAGAGCTCGCCAAACTGCTCTCCATCATTTACCAACAGTCCTGGCTCACTGAGGAGATCCCAGATTGGAAATTGGCAAATGTCACACCAATCCACAAAAAGGGCCAGAAGGAGGACCTGGGAAACTACAGGCCCATCAGCCTGACCTCAGTGCCTGGCAAGGTTATGGAGCAGATCATCCTAAGTGCAATCACACAGCACCTACAGGATGGACAAGGGATCAGACCCAGACAGCAGGGGTTTAGGAGGGGCAGGTCCTGTCTGACCAACCTGATCTCCTTTTATGACCAGGTGACCCACCCAGTGGATGAGGGGAAGGCTGTGGATGTGTCTATCTGGACTTCAGCAAAGCCTTTGACATGGTCTCCCACAGCATACTCCTGGAAAAGTTGGCAGCCCACGGCTTGGACAGGGGCACTCTGTGCTGGGTTAGGAACTGGCTGGAGGGCCGAGCCCAGAGAGTGCTGGTCAGTGGCGCTGCATCCAGTTGGCAGCCAGTCACTAGTGGTGCCTCCCAGGGATCAGTGTTGGGCCCAGTTCTGTTTAATATCATTATTGATGATTTAGATGAGGGGATTGAGTCCACCATCAGCAAATTTGCAGATGACACTAAGCAGGGGGGGAGCCTCGATCAGCTGGAAGGCAGGAGGGCTCTGCAGAGGGACCTGGACAGACTGGAGAGTTGGGCTGATTCCAACAGGATGAAGTTCAACAAGGCTAAGTGCTGAGTCCTGCACTTTGGCCACAACAACCCCCTGCAGCGCTACAGGCTGGGCACAGAGTGGCTGGAGAGCAGTCAGGCAGAAAGGGACCTGGGAGTTTGGATTGACAGGAAGCTGAACAGGAGCCAGCAGTGTGCCCAGGTGGCCAAGAAGGCCAATGGCATCCTGGCCTGTATCAGGAACAGTGTGGCCAACAGGTCCAGGGAAGTGATTCTTCCCCTGTACTCAGCACTGGTGAGGCCACACCTGGAGTACTGTGTTCAGTTCTGGGCCCCTCAGTTCAGGAAGGATATTGAGGTGCTGGAGCAGGTCCAGAGAAGAGCAACAAAGCTGGTGAAGGGACTTGAGCACAAGTCCTATGAGGAGAGGCTGAGGGAGCTGGGGTTGTTCAGCCTGGAAAAGAGGAAGCTCAGGGGAGACCTCATCACTCTCTACAAAGGAGGTTGTAGCCAGGTGGGAGTTGGTCACTTCTCCCAGGCAGCTATCAGTAAGACAAGAGGGCACGGTCTTAAGCTCTGCCAGGGGAGGTTTAGGTTGGATATTAGGAAGAAATTCTTTACAGAGAGGGTAATCAGACATTAGAATGGGCTGCCCAGGGAGATAGTGGATTCTCCGTCCCTGGAGGCTTTTAAGATGAGACTTAAATGTGGCACTTAGTGCCATGGTCTGGTAACCATGGCAGTAGTGGATCAAGGGTTGAACCTGATGATCTCAGAGGTCTCTTCCAGCCCAGCTGATTCTATGAGTCTATGACTGGCATCATGATTGTGCATATATTATTTGTAAAGTTTATATGTGTTTTGGGTGGATTTAAGAATGGGCTTAAATTTCAGAAACTTGAAGTTTCCTTCAATTTTTGGTCGCGGATTCACAGAAAGGTTGAGGCTGCAAGGGACCTGTGGGAGTCATCTGGTTCAGTTTCCCTACTCAAGCAGAACCACCCAGAGCCAGTTGCCCAGGACCACGTCCAGAAAGCTTCTGATCATCTCCAGTGAGGGAGACTCCACAACCTCTCTTGGCAACCTGTGCCAGTGCCCTGTCATGCTCACAGTACAAGTGTGTCCTGATGTTCAAAGGGAACCTATTGTGTTTCAGTTTGTGTTCACAGCTTCCTGTCCTTAACTGAGCACCACTGGAAAAGCCTGACTTCATCTCGTCTGTGTCCTCCCTACAGGTATTTATACATATCGAGGTTCTTGATCCTATCAAGACAATAATTTCAAAGGAAACAGGATTTGTCAGGGAAAATCAATTTGCCTATGGGTTTGAACAAAGTTGGTTTTGCATGAGTACCTATATCTGTAGGATGTGTCACAGGTGCCTAACGTCCACTCTGTAGTCTGCAGGCCATTTACAGACCTGCCTTTTGATCACAAAGTAGCACTTTCACTGCATGGACAACAGGGCTGGCTGGCCCTTGCATAGTTTGAGGCACACATTTGAGGCACATTGTCACATGCAGGGTGAAGGGAAAGATGGTAACAGGGAGCAGCCACGAAGTACTGAATTAGTTTGTGAGACTAGTAAGTGGTGATGTGGCAGATGAACTGTTGTGGTGGGCAGATGGCAACCAATAAGCCTGAATTGGAGGATGATAAGGAATGTCTAACTGAATCAAGACAAGTGACCTTGTTTCTTAAACAGTGAGAAGTATTCAATGTGTGAGACTGTTCTCTGGAAACATTTAGGGATTGCTGGTGTTATTGCAGTTTATCTAAATTATTTGGATAACAAAAAGTATTTTTAGAAAAATATGACTGCATAATCTAAAACACTATATAGAAACAGTAGAAATATTGCAGTTCAGTAAAACAGGAAAACTAAACTGTGACAGGACAGTGCAGTTCTGTGTTTTGCAGTGTCTAATGAAATGATAGATGGCAAATGTCAAAGACAGAATGTGCTACTACATAATCCTCTCAAATGCTTTTAATTTCTCAGAATTAATTCACTGTTCCTCCCCAGACCATTATTTCTTAGCAACATTTGTGATTTCTCATACAATAATATTACTTCAACAAAAGCTCCTTTGGATGAGTGTAGGCTGTAAAGTAGCATACTGCCAAGTTAGGAAATAGATCTTTTTCAAAATAAAGTCCTATAACAGGAGAAAATAAACACACAATATTAAGGAGAAACTTCTGGAGAGGTTCCCCAAATTCTGTCACCACTGGAAAGGAAGGCAAATCCTTGTCTTTTGTAGTTTTTCCTGGCTAGCAAGAGGAGTTGTACACAAAAGCTTCCCCTGTTCCCTTTGGTCTGCTCTTACTGCTGTGCACCGGTATCAGGTCTGGTCTTAGCTGATGACCCATATGTGCATGCTGAGTCCTGGCTTGGTGCCTGGCTGGTCTTGCAAAAAGCTCAGGGTCTGCCAAATTAGAGGGCACTGTCCCTTCATGTCGCTTAAGGTGCAGGTCTTTACCTCCTTTTAACTCTGTTTGATGTTCCTGCTCAAATTTATATCTGCTCCCTTGGTTTTACAGTGCAAGAAACTGAGCATGGGAAAGAAAAATAGAAGCATGTAAACAGGTAGTGCACTGTAATCTAAGTGCTGAAGCATGGCTCTCATCCCTTCAGTTCACCTGTTAAAACAGCTCTGGTGGCTCTCAGATACCACACATGGCTGTCATGGCTTTGCCAGCGGTGTTGGTCTGGACTCGTAATATCCACGTTCTGTTGTATTTTTGGCAGGCTACTCACATTTTCCTGAGGAAGGAACACATTCAAGGGAAGAAAAACAATTCAAAAGCATGGAGCTACTGAAAAACAAGGTTCACTGCCACCTCCCCTATGATAGCATTGCTGTGAGTAAAGCTTCATCACCAGTGTTATGTACAGCTATTGCAGTGCTGGGCTGTCAGTTCTTGTTATTTAGAAACTGAGCAAATGGATTGCATTACTTCTTCAAACAACCTTCTGAAATCAGGCTGTTGAACAGAACAACAGGCACCAGTGCAGCTATATACTGTCACATGGTTTGAATTGAAGCAGTCATCTTTCCTCCACTCCCCCTGCAGCCTCAAGGAGTTCCAGAGTTGGTGCACTACCAGGGAAGTACAGAACTGAAATGCAAAATAACTGTGCTTTCTTTTTATTTTTTTTGTTTGCTTTTTTGTTGTTGTTTTTGTTTGTTTGTTTGTTTTTGTTTGGTTTTTTTTTTATAAAAGTGTATAGCTGTTCAGTTGGTCCAGGGCCAAATTAAAATATTCAGTGAAGAAAAAGCCTTACAAATACAAAAATATAAAGGAGATCATAACACGCAGTGGAAATTTTAGCCTTTTTTGAGGATTCCAAAGGCTTTTTGAGAATTGTGGTAGTCTGTGAAAAGTCTGAAATTTGTGGCAGTTTCAGTAGCATCATGGAACCTGTTTAATAAAAATTCCTGTCACTTTGTGGAGCATTTGCAGTAAATTACCAGACTGGGAGTACCCACACATTGGAAAATTTAATTCTTATGATGCTCTGCTACCATTACGGGCCCTTCAGTATTTCAGTATTGCTTTGAAAGTAAAGCAGCAGTAGCATAGAATTCCTTTTAGCCATAAGAGGGCAATGGGTACAGAAATCCATCATTCTATATACAAAACTAACTTACAAATGATGGAAATATAACGATTTCTGTTTGCATAACCTATTATTTTGTTAAATGCGTGCTGAACATAACTAGAATCAAGTTCCTGAAATATACTATGTGTGACCCAAGTGCAAGGCTGATTATAAATAATGTTAAAAATCTGTGGATATTTTGCTTCTGTGGGACTTCTGTGGTCAGTAGCACTTATTTCTACTGTTTGCTTTTGGTCTTCTGCATAGAGATTGTGCAGAGCCTAAAATGTTTAAAAATAAAGTTTAACAGACAGAATCTATTAACTAACAGTCCCACCCTCTTGCAGTTATAATTTATGACTAAAAATGTGAGAAAAAACCCCTGCATATAAAATCCTTCAGTATCACACTGATGTCAGTGCTATCCTCATGTAACCACTATCAGCTTCTTTTTCAGTTAACAGATTAGCAGAGGCAGTTTGTCTTTTCCAGTGGCAGTGACAAGAGGTGGCAAGTATGAAATATGACCACGTTTGTGTTTGGAAGAATTCTGGTATTTTTTGCTAAGAAAATGTTCATGTATTAAGTAAAAGTGAGAAGAAAGTGAGATGAGAATAATAGAAATAATTCCTTAGTTTTAAAAGTACAAAGACTACCTTGTTAAATCTCATTAAAAAACCTTCCTTTTGAACTGCAGAGTAAAACCTGAGTATACGTTCTCTCTTATTGCTCTGATGATGTGTAATGTGACAATTTCTTTCCCTGATGATACATTTTTGTACCTAAGTAGTCTTATATTGCTCTGATGATGCACGATGCTGTGATTTCTTTCCCCAGTGATACACTTTTGTACTTACAAATGTATCTGGCAGATTATGATGTAGAATACAGTTTTATATTTATGACTAAAAGCCAAGTTTTTGTTCTTTACATACTGTAAGCCAAGTTTTTGTTCTTTACATACTGTCTTCTCTGAGGTATCACGTTCAATCAATAATGCTATGAATAAGTTGCTTCAAGCACATATTCCTCTTCCTAGCATTATTTACTTTTATTTTGACAAACAAACTAGAACCAGGGTAGTCTAAAATTCAAGCATGAATTCATTTTCATCAGGTCAGGTTGTAATAAAAAAAAAGTGTTTAAGCTTGCTAGAAAGAGGCACATCAATGAAAGTTAAGGAGATTCAGAAGTCTAGGAAATTAATTTTATTAATCCAATATGGCATATGTATGCTCTTTCACAAGAATTTCAGTTTATCCTGTTTCTAAACCCACTAAATACTAATGAGGGGAATAGCAGTGACTTCTGGATGTATTCATTTAGTCTCTTTCCTAATTTACTCTTGTGGACTAAAAACCCAGCAGATAAGCAATGCCATTGTAGGCACCAGAGACAACAACTTGAAATGCATAATAAAAATTCTCAGTTTATTAGATTTGTCCTTCTGTGATTAAAAACATATCTTAGCAGCAGACATCTGTTGGATAACTTACGTGGTTCCTTATTGTCTTGGTATGTGAGAAAATACTGCAGGCTGTATTGCTCGGCCCTGTTAGACCCTGGTATGTTGTGGATGCACAGGAAATTAAGCATATGCTCAGTGGTGGAGTTGTAATAACATGCAAGTTTGGTGTAATCTGTTGAAATGAAAGAGTGTCATTGCTTGTCCTGTGCCCTATGAAAAGTTAAAGGGGGAAATGCTTGGAGCCTTCTTTCCTTGCCTGATCTCATGTGATATATCTTGTTGGCTATGAATCAAGTTTCACAGAAAAAATAAGTATGCGATAAGCAGCACGCTGGAATCACAATGATTTTACATCTACTCCTTTGAAGCCTTGTACTACGGCCATTGCATGAAGAGATCACTGTATACAGAGTAGTGTTATGGAGCAGAGCACCACTCTTACTAATTCGCACAAGTGAAGTTAGATTATTTTTTTTCCACTCAGTAAACATACTTCCTTCAGGCTTCCTCAAATGGGATATCTCTTTCCTTAGTATAAGTAGTTTTCTCCCTGTGAGCACAACTACCACATCTCTTGCAAAGAGACTGCTTTGAAGTCAAAATAGCACTGTGGGTTGCCAGCATGCAGCAGGTTTTGTTTGTGTGTACCTTCAAAGCAAAAAAGACCTTCACTGTTATGACAAAGTGTTTCAGAAATATCGAGGGCCAAATCTGTGTTTTGCAAATAAATATGCAATGAAGGCCATGAAAAAAGTCACCAAGGACATCATATTTATTTACATACCCATGTTTCAGCTGAAATTTGTGTGCTACAAAGATATCAAAACAGATAAAAAACTTTATGAGGTTAATTTTCAAAATTCATATGCATAAAGGCATATTCAAACTGATGATAGAGAAGGTTTAAATCTTCGTATTTCACGACACAAAATAGCCTCTATGGAATTCTAGGAAGGAACTCATCTTGAGCCTAAATATGCCGAGGTGCTGGGGTCTTTTCCCCCAAATCCAAGTCAAAGAGGGACTATGTAAGAACAGTGGGCTGTTTCGATATACTGTGGTGATTAGCACAAAAGTGTATCTCCATATACATCCGAGAGGACATAAACAAATATATCCTGTCCTTGCTGACAGCCTAGGAGCTGCAGTAAGTGCTGAATCCTTTTTACAGTGAATACTGTATTATCAAAGCACTAAGATTCATAAACGGAGCTTTTTGCCTTTTCGGGATGTGGACAACTTCTGAGGTTCTGCCTCTAGAGCTCAGGTTTTACATCAAGGTAATGTGATCAATACCAGGAAATGCAGAGGTGAAGGCGCATGCTGGGCAATTATCAGTCTGCCTCTTCAGGACTTATGATTATTGTTGCAAAAATCATAGTTAACAAAGTACCAAAAAAGTGGTGGCTTCTCCATTTCTTGGCCTTCTCAAACTGACACTGGAAACATATTGTACAACCGAATGTGATGGATGCCAATATCAAAGCAGTGGATTAATTTTATTTGCTGCACTATACCTGCTTTAGAGAGCATGGAAGTCAAACTGGATGATTTTATGATGTTTTCTGATTGTTTATGGATAGGTATGGGAAAGGCCTAAGAGAATGCTCCCCCCAGTGCTTATGTCTGGCTCCAAACAGTTAACTTGAAGAGGCATTTCAGCTGGATTCACTCTGTTAGCTGTATCTAGGCTGAGTGATAGAGATATTCCTTGGAACTAAGCTATGAGTGTAATGTGAAGAAAAGTCAACATGTGCTATGAGAAATCAGGAATGTCTTTTTCCAGTGTTTCACTTGGTATGTTGTATGAATGAAAAGTTTTCTTCCTGAGACAGTGCAAGTGGTACAATAGTGTACAAGACAGCTGGCTTTAGAACTTGGTAAAGAGTGAAGAAGGTTGAGAAATTCTCCGCTGGGAAGTGATGAAGAAATGACTAGTACCTAGCAAGTATGGAGAATTTCTGTCTGATTCGTAGACCACAGGCTAGGAACTCCTTTGGGTTATGTTCTACTGAATTATACAAACTGAAAAGGGCTTTTTTTTGGTAAGATTTGTAACTTATCCTTTACCAAAGTCTTCTAAACAAGTGTTTGATAGCTAACCTGCAACTTCTATAAGTGATACAGGTGGTACAAGTATTTTTCCATCTACAAGATTTCCTTTTTCTGTGTTTTTGTTTAATTTTCCCAGTGTCTGATTAAGCAGGTTAATTACTTTGTGTATAAGTAGTATATTTTTCTTAAAAAGAAGGCCTTTGATAGTGCTCAATTCTGACAAATTTAGTAAGTGTATATGCTACCTGATGTCAAAACAATTTACCTTTTTTTTATACCTACAGCTAAAGCTATTTTTTATGGCTGCTTTGGTCCAAATAAATATTCCTGCCTCAGTGGATCAAGACAAAACCACAATCTGTAGTTGCTTCTTTTAACAAATATCAGACTGGGACAGTAATTTGCTCACTCATGGATTTTCTGGCTCCTTTATTCAATGTTATCCAGCAATTAACAAAAAAGTCTAGAAGAATCTTACCCTCGCTTTTGGACCTTGGACGAATCTGACCATATTCTGATAAGGAAGATTTGAAGCAACAGGTATGTACATGAATTTTACATTTTCAAGTAAAGCTGTGGGGATAGACATAAGAGTCAAACAGCACAGAGGTCCTGCTTTCTGATGTAGTCACAGTAAAGATGAAAATCTCAGTCTCCTCATTTGATCTAAGGAATTTAGAAGGTATCACACAGGAAATCTTCGGTAAAATCAGGAATTGTTCCCACCCCTTCAAATTCTGGCTACCATGAAAATGCTTATTTTTGTCTTTCCTGATTGACTAAGTGATTCTAGGGGATTTGCCCAGTTTAAGGAAGAAGCTGATCCTGAATGTATTTTTCTTAGTATCATTACAGAACTAGAAAGCTCTACCCTTTTTTTTTTCTGAAAGAGGAACCCCCCCACACTTTTTCTCCTTATTTTTAATAATACCACAGACTTCTTTGCCTTGCAGTGAACCAGTTCCACAAGGAGATTGCCACATCAGATTATGTGAGTTTTCTTCATTTCCAGGCAGTGCTATTTAATATACATCTGCTGTGTAATAGATGCAACAAACCAAAATGATTTTCAGTTGCGTTAGTCTTTATTGGATCTGACCTCTGGTCTAGGAGGTGAAGGTAGAGTGGAAAATGAAAGCTGATTTGGTATTAGTCCACTATTCATATTAGAAAAAGTAAATGCTTTTGCGGTTTTCCTTACAGAGGTGTCTTTATTCATTTGACATGCCTTTAATAACTAATTCTAGTTGTCTGGTTGCCAAGATAGATTTCCTACAGGCAGACTTAAAAGTGATTTTGTCCTCTTTGAATGCATAGCTTCAAATGATCCCAGAACAGCAAACATTAAACTTCTCCCTAGACCCTGAGATTTTCTGAAGCACTGTAATAACAAAAAAGGATATGACCACTTGGAAAAAAAAAAATGAATTAAGCATGCTCCATATGATATTTGCAGGACAATAAAACTCTTTGTTTTTCCATGTAAATTAATATCTCCTTTCTACAGTAGGATGTATGCTGTGGATTTCTCACAATGCTCATTTTATGGATTTTGGTATCATTATTCATAGTTGCCTAGGAAAGTGAATGTTTTGTAGGCTTCGCTTGAGAGCAAGGAGCCAACAGAACCCAAATTTTTTTCTTTCACAGATGGCTTTATCACATTATAACAGAGCTTTAAATATGTATCCAATGTTCGTGTACCTGTGTATCAGTGTATCCTGAATGTCTATGAGCATATGTAAAGCTGGCATGTGAACTGTGAAGTAGGATACCTTCCTTTTCACTTAACTGTGCTATGCACATAAAACAATTAGGAGCAATTTTAAACTTGGCTTCATACACAGCCAAATTGAGCTTGGGTGTGCTGGTTGCTTAGAGAAAGAACATGAGAAAGAATATGGTAATTTCCAGGCAGGAACTCACACCGTCAAGGGATATATCTGCTGTGGGGCTGTCCCCCTGCATTTTGGGTTATGTTAGGTCAAAATCTGAAAGCTGCCTCTCTAGTGTATGGATAGCCAAAATCCATCTCCTCTTTGGGTTACTGAAGTCTAGTAAGATATTAATCATGGGTAATTACAACAAAGCTTTTTACCTCAGCTGAGTCTTAAATCAAATTGGTTTAATAATAAACAGAAGCAACCTTTCAGCTGAGAAGGACTTGGATAGACTATTTTTCAGCTGAGGATCTTGGTGTTGTGATAGACAGGTTGTGCTTAGTGACTGGTTCACCTGATTCAGTGCAAAGAGTTTCAGCCCTGTCCTGCATTGCATTGAGCAGACAGACCAGTCCTATCTCTCCTTAATGATGAGTTGTTTAATTGTCACCTTCTGAGAGGTGATTTCATAGGATGCCACACACTCTTCCTCCCAGGATGTGCTCTCCATTGCTCCTTTGGCAAACTCTTAAAGCACTGTTGACAACAATATATTTCGACATAAGAGATCACAGCAATGGCTAGTGCAGTGCCCATGCATTTTCATTTCACTGTAGAAAATACCTTGTTCATGAGCCTTGGGTCCATCTCATCTAGCTTTTTTAGTGGTCACATCACAGTGACAGCTCAACAGTTTGATTTTTGTTTTTCCCCAGTTTTCCTAATAATTTACTCTCCAATGCTGTATTGAATGTTTACAGAAACAGAAGCATAGACAGGTGACATATTTCATTGCTTTGGAGACCGGTTTATAGTCCAAATGAAATTACAAACTCTATCTGGATGATCTGTCTTTGGTAAAACCATGTTGCACATTTTCTATATAACTGTACATTTTTTTCTCTTAAAAATGTGTGGCTTACTTAGTACCCATGAACTAGTAAAGGTCAGGACCACTGTATGACTCAGTTCCCGTGCAAACTCTCAGCGGTGCAGGAGTCCTGTGATATAAATTAAATTTCATTTTTAGAAAAAAACAAAGTCATGCTAGACCTCCTTTGCTGCAAAAGTGGTTTTTTTTTGTGCCAGTGATATGATGAATGATTGCTCTAGAAACAGCCTGCAGCTTATAACATTACCCTGCCAAAATAAAACTATGAAAGCCAACTTGCACAATACAAACCTGCTTGAGGAATTGCAATTTTAAAAGCAGAACAGTTGTTTTGAAATGCAAATAAATATTTTGGAAAGTTTCTAATAAATACTGTATTATTTGTACAGGACACTGATTCTCACGCCATGCAAGTTATAGCCATTTAATTGTATTTTATATGGTATCAAACTTTCTGCCAAAATCTGGTGTTGGAATGCTTTTCATTGTTACGGGTCTATCAACATTACATCATTTACTGACTGCATCATATGTGACACACATGTCTGTGCTTAACCTTTACAGTTAGGATATCTGAGCCTGCTTTAATCAAATGTTACACTAGTAAATGGGTGTTATTCTTTAAAGCTTCCTTGCTGAGGAAACAGGTCTGAGTTTTTGTATGTCCACCCACTAGAGGTTGCTATCAAATTTAATAGAATCTCAATTATGAACAAATTGGCATTTATTAGAGTCCAAAATTTAGGCTTGGCTGCTTTTGTTCTATTAATTTAATCTTTGTTTCTACCCCAAGCATCCAAAAGCTTTGGCCTGGAAGATGCATGTTCATATTCTCAGGAAACCAGTAAAGCCAGCATCTTCTTTGCAGGAATAAAAACTGAGAAACGCCAGAGCTGTTCAAATGTAAAAGTTTCTTCCCTTGAAGAGGTATCTGCTGATACCCCCAACACATTCTGCCTATCCTTCACTGCTGTTGATCTAGAGAAGAGACAGGCACTCCCTTCAAACAGCCTTTTCAATGATGCTGTGGGCAAAGCCTTTGGAGTTGGATTTCACACTCCTCAGGATAACCAAGAACAAGATTTGCTCAGTTGTTGAACAAGACAATGTAGCTAGAAGGAATGTCCCACAGGGGCCTTTCCTCTGGCATCCATTGATTAAGCAAATGACTATTTCTCCATTCTGAAGCTTAGGTGACAACTTAAACTGCAATTCATGTCATCTTTTGGGAAGCTCAGATACCTTGGAGGGTTTCTTTTGGTGAATGTGACTGACAGTAGTGTGGGAAGAGATGATCTTTTTATTCTGTTCCTTTCAGAACAGAAGGAAATAATAACCCACAAAGAGAAAACTTTGGCTTATAAAACCCTCTCCTTCCTCTCTCTTTGCTTAGCCTCGCCAGGTGTTTGTCACCTCTGCAAATGTGAAAGACACATACATAGCAAAGCTTATCCTAAAATGCAGGTGCAAGCCTATGGTGAGATTCCTACCAAGTTTCTGCTTCCATTGTTTTCAGTAAAGTTCAAAAGATATAGTGTACTGCAAATCCCAGGCCAGGACTTGAATATGGAGGTAGAAGTGCTTTGCTGGCAGGACACCGAGAGGCCTCTGGATGTGGCATTGATGTGGGCTCATAAGGTGCAGAGCTCACCAAAGGCAACAAAAAGAACACTGCAGGGCAACTCGATCAGGCTCTGAAGTGGAAGAATGAAGCCACTGATACCAAACTGATTTCACTTGCTTTAAGTGGGTATTATACATAAACATATTGCAGAGGTTGAGCTAAACGTTTAGTCCTAATATTAATGACACCATTGGAGTTACTTCACACAGCTTCTTAAACAAAAGCTCCAAACTCAAGGCTTTTTCCCACAGATTCCCACAGTTCCAGCTTCTACTGCTCCGTCCTAATTGAAATACAGACTTCAGGAAGGTCAGTGCAAATCCAGTGTGATAAAAATGGAGACAGTAATTTGATGCACAAAATTTTCTAGGATCCAGACAAAAAAATAAAGACAATATATAGATAGCCATCTCAAACTCTGTTTTCCCAGAAAACAAGGAAGACGGAGCATGGCTAAATTATTAAGTTAAAGATCCTCTCTAGACTAAAGGTGGTTGGTTTAGATAAATACAGATTTTAAACAACACTATAAAAAGTATCTTTTGACAGCTTGTGTGTTTGTAAATACTAAACATTAATTGAGAAAGACTGTTACCTATGAACCTGTGGGAAGCTAGAGAAATTATAGGAGGGTGGTTTGTGGGGGTTGGCTGGTTTACTGCTTGACTAATCAAAACATTTCTGTGCCATTAATTATTCTCATGGCTAAACCTTGAGCATGTGGGTTAAAGACTTTAAAATTATCTGATTTGCAGCTCTTTTCTATTTCATTTTCTAGGTAGTGTAAGTGATTCTATGTCATGAGAAAATGTATACAACACTGATAAATCCATAAAGTATTTGACCTTTAATCAATCCTAATATTTTCAATCCACAGAGCCTTCTTAAATGCCTGTAACCTTGGCCCTTCTACTCCCATTCATCACAATTACTGTTTGAGCTGTCTGATGCAATGCACAAAGCATTGCATGTTGACATCCAATATTTTATCATTAATAAAATAAAATTTAAAAAAAAAGTAAGAAACATTCCAAGTATTTTTCTGGTTTGATATTTTCCAGTGCAGTGCCCAGGAGAGGAAAAGGGACAGTTGTGATTTATGTTAGTGCTAGCAGATATTGTTAATTAGTGTTTACTGTTAGCAGAATGTAGATATAGTTGGTTCTCTAAACCAGTTGATTCTTGAAGTTATGCTAATTTTCAGTGATTGTTGAATGTTTTATACTGAAAATATTGTTCATAAAATAGTTAGGTAGACAGTATGGATTGCATTTTAAATGAGATTTTAAGGAATCTGGAGCAGAAGTACACATGAATTGAGAGAGCTTTGAACCAAACCATGCAGATCTTATTCATGCTATAGTACATGAGTTAGGGCTAATACGATTGTTACAAAAAATCTAACATTTTCTTCTATTCCCCAATACTTTTATTATTGTCTTGATAAAGAATGCTGCAGTGATGGATGGAAATACTAACAAGGTTTAGCCACAGAGGGCTTGGCTTCTGTAGGTGGCTGCATAATTCAATGCAGAGAACATGGGACTCCTCATGAAGGAACTTGCAGTTGTGTTGTGCATCCAAGCACAACATCCAGCTTGCCTCATTTTTTGGGGGGTCTTTTACTCTTTGTGTGCCCTGTCAGTGAAAATGTCAAGATTTTTTTTTTTCTTTGATAGTTTCCTTCTACACACATTCCTGTGTCAAGTGCAAAGAATAATGCATTTGGATTAAGATAAGTATGATCTGAAATTTTCTCATGTGTAACATTGGGCTCCACATCACCTATGAGTCATAACTTCCATGAGACAATAGGTGCTGCCCAGGATTTTTGCTGAAAGTGAACTTCCATTTTCTTTGCATTCTGAATGAAATATGAGTCCTTGGATCTCTTCTATATAAAAGCAACATTTGGATATGTTACCATGCTGCTATTTGTCCAATTTCAGACCTATAATATGCTCCCCAGACCACTCACACCCAGTACCAAAATACTGTTTCATTGGAATCATTTAGGTTGGAAAAGACCTCCATTAACCCAGCACTGCCAAGTCCATCACTAAACTATGTTCCTAAGGGTCAATCTACACATCTTTTAAATACCTCCAGGGATGGTGACTCAACTACTCAATCACTTCCCTGCACAGCCTGTTCCAGTGCTTGATAACCCTTTTGGTGAAGGAATTTTTCCCAATATCCAACACAAAAGTATTCTTTACACACACAGACACACACATACATATATCTTTATGTGTACACTTTTATATATATACATTTATATGTATATATCCTTCAGAATAAGGAGGTATCATGACTATTTCAATGTTGAAAGGTCAAAAGTGGAAAAAAAATGGCAACATTAATTTTTTTAGACATGTAAGCTCCATCTTAGCTGGAAGGGTTTTATATTCTCTTTCTCCATCGTGAAGATTTTTCTTAGCATAGTTTTTATAGGTCTTAATTTATAGTAGGAATTATACTTTTAACAGAAATAATAAAAAAATTACATGGGAATATGATCTAAGTCCTCTCTCTCTCCTAGTGATGTTTCTCTGTTTTTTTTCCAGCTATTTTGCCAAGCCAAACAATACGATTACAACTTAGCACTGATGTGTAAGAATTAACATGATATGTCTCTCTGATGTTGGAGGGAAGAATGAGTATGATTTCATTTTTACTGCAGTTACTATGTAAACTCTTTCTGCTTAGGCAGTTTTATTTTTTGTGGGTGGAAGTTTCACAGGAAAGCCATGGAAAGTTTTACAGACTTTCTGGCCAGGTTGGTCACAAGCCTCTCTGACATCGTGACTCTTTGACAAGACTGTGTGACGTTACTTATGAGATAAAAATCTCAGCCTGCTCCAGAGAGACCAGGGATCACATCATTTGAGTGTGGGAAATATGGACTGTAGTATTAATGTACAAGGGGTACACACACACTAGAGTGCCAGACATTCAGTTCTACATAAAAGAGGTTCTGAGAGAAACTTGTAGGTGTAGAGACAGACTAAAGTGGTTAATTCTGCTGTCTTTAGTGAAACTAGAGAATGCTAAAGGAGCTAATAACCTATTCCTAAGCAATAAAAACTGTGGCAGCAATTCAATTCTGCTGAGTACTGAATATCCTTAACTCCCAGAAGAAAATGGCTAATCATCAGAAATCATGTTTTGTGCCATTCATGCAGAGGACATATAGTTTGAGAGGTCCCAAAGAACGTCCATTTCCTATTCCTCATCTATGCACAAAAGTTCAGTTGTGTAGATTTTGCACATTTTTATGAGGCTTAATCAGATAGTCCATGCAGATTTGTTTCAACCTGGTATAAAATGGCATGGCAAAGGTTTTTATCTCTACCTACACTGATAAGGTTTCCCATGATGGAAACTCTGCAAAGAGCTCATTTTAATAGAAATTCTGAAATTTAGCTATTCTGAGAATAGCTAAATTTAGCTTGGAAATATTTTCACAGTTTTGTGGAACAATTAGGTCATCTCCATGCAATGATGTAAGGATGCTAGAAGTACTCTCAGGTATTTACCAGCATGTGTCTGTTTTCATACAGGGACTAATGGTATGGATGGTCTGTGGCTTCCCTTGTGTTTCTGTAAACTCTTCCATATTGCCCTGTGGAGGAAAACATGCAAAAAAAGCTCTTTTTTGATGCCGCTATACTGCTGAAAGAGACTTTGAAGATCTGACATATATTTGAGTGCTGTGACATCTTCCTTCCACTCTTTGACTCTGCAGGTGTATACATCCCCTAAGAAATCCGTTCTTGTATGCTGTAGCTCATGTTATTAGTCCCATATTTTAGGGGAAAGCATTGCTGATATTGTGAACGAGTACTATTCCATAGCTCTGATTGTCCAGAATTCAATCTCCTGCTGAAACTGTTTTTTACTGCTTAACGTCAGAGATGTGACACTGGTGAGACTTGTCATAGGCCTGTATACATTGTTTTTGTTTTACCTTGAACATATAACTGCTACTGCAGTGCTCATTTATAACTCCATAAAATTGTGCCAGTTCTCTTGGAAGAGATCTGTGAAAAATGTCACTTTAGATGTTTACGTGGTAAGTAAATGGACTGGACTCAGTGATAGGCAGGGTATAAGCAGAGCAAGTATCAGGGGAATGTATCCCACTGTCTGATAGAGTCCTCCATATAGGCAGATGTTATGATGGTGTTTCTGAGCCTCTGCATGTGGCAGCCATTCCCCCTGAAATGTGCCTTCTTTTAAATTCCCACCCCACTGCGCAGAGGAACTGTTCAAGCTGTGGTGGGACACCCTTTCTGAGGACATGAAAGTGGTCATACATTTGCTCTGCAGACAAGTGTTTGGGATGTTAATAACAGTGTTGTCTGAGTAAATGGAGTAAGATTCATCCCTCATATTTGACTCTCTTCTCCCCTGCATGTGTATCCTTAGTGCTTGGAGCCAGTGTCCATTCTCTTCCCGTTCTCTGCCTCCTGTTTCCTTTCATACCCAACACTCATTTGAAAGAGCCAGCCATATACAGACACTGGAACTGTTTATCTTGGTAGAGTGAGCATTATCTATACTGTTCAGCTTTTTGCCTGAAGTCTTTTGTGTTTCCTTTTTCTTAACTTGACTGATTTCCTTGAGTCTCGTTGCTTAACAGCATGACTTTATTCAGATACTAAATTCATAGCAGCTGACCTTCCCCCGTAACCATTTTCTCTCCCAGTCCAAGTTTTTCTGAGCTCTTGTTCTTTTTTCTTTTTTCTTTTTTTTTTAACAATTCTCCTTTTGGGGAGTCATGAATCAGGTTTTGGATGTCAATGACCTAGGACAAGTTATTCCTAATTGCTCAGCAAATACATTCTCAGGCCAAAATGTGATTTCAGATCAGAGAAAAGAAACCTGGCAGTGTGGTAACAATAATCTCTGAAGATGAGCTGAAGTTTATCTATTCCTGCATGAAATTTCCATACAGTTATACTGAATTTTCATTCTTTTGGATGTTAAGCTGAATGACTTCCCAAAGGTAGGGCCAAAGAAAATGCATGTCACTTTTACAGTGCCTTTAGTGTTCAAAAATTTTTACAAGGATCTAATTAAATATCATTATTCTTTCTGTGTATTCTGACTTGAGTTTCAGGAGTACCCCTTCCCTTGCTTCGAGTACAGGGAAGGAAGAGATAAGAACATATATGTTACCCAGCAAGGCAGAAGATGTTCCTTTTGAATGTATTTATGAGTATGCTCTGGTATATGAAAATCTCCTCCCAAAAATTCCTCCAAATTTGCTTATCAATGTCCCTTGAAAAACTTGGGAACCTAAAGTAAAAACACATGAAATTTTTTAGTCTGTAGTGTTGCTGGATTTGTCCAGTGAGCTTGGCACATTTCTGCAGACCTATCAGCAGGAACACTGATTCTTATCACCTATTCCTACCTCCCACCAGCAGGAAAAGAGTTGTGTGGGTAGTGCTGCATCACATAGGAAAGACAGTGAAACTAAAATAAGAATATAGAGCTCTCTGCCAGGAATTAGTAATAAAATGAAGCTTGCATCCAAGTTTCTATGAGTGAAATGATACAGTTCCTTTTCAGTAGATGAGTCTACAGAGGCATTGTGGTTGCTCATGTCCACACATATTTATATATGGCAGCTTTATCATTGAAATATCAACAGCTCAGAAAAAAAATCTAAGTAAATACTTTTTCTTTCATTTGAATTCTGTAAACTGTTCACAGCTGTTACTTCAACTGCAATGTGGGAATATCCTGTAAAAGGAGAGGAAACTTCATGGGCTGAAGTTCAGTTCCTGCATATTCCTTCATCAGGGGCTTATGACAGTGGCTTGTCCATATGTGGAGGGGCCAGAATTTCCCCCTGCTAAGCTCACAGAGCTGTAGGAAGCCTGGGCTTGTATGGGTATGTACCTTATGTAAGTTTTATACTGCTGCTAAGTGACCATGAAACTTGTCTGTGCTTGCAGACCCTCGGACAAGCATGCTTTGGCAGTCAGTGAACTTCACTTTTGGGGCTCACACTATCTATATTACATGGTGTTGGGGAGGAATGCTACATTTCCCAAGGGGAACTCTGGGATGTCTGGAGGAATCTGTTCATCTCCTTTTCCAACTCCCCTACATGTTCAGTGCAGTGGAATCCATCGCACAAGGGTTTCTCCAGGTACAGGGTCATCATTTTCAACTGGTATATGCATTTATCCACCTTTCTCATCCCCCATGTAGTGGCTCTGTAATCTTGAGAGACTTGATGTTCCAGAAATGTTGTCAAAATCCTGTACCATTGTAAGATTTCATACACATGGAGTTATGAGATGTGAAAACAGGTACTTCCATGAGCAACAGGGCATGAGCAACTCTGTGGCTTTCTCCAATATAAATATATGAAGCTGTGGTTGACCCTTCTTTTTATTTCAAATACAGGTAGGATTGGTTGGAAGGCTATAAAGCTGTTAAGAAGCCATTCAGTAAGACTATATGAGAGTATGCATTTAGCACTGTTTTCTTGGGAGGCTAGGCATTGTATATTTAATTCCTTTTATTTGTTTTGCTTCTGATGCCTTCAAGTGTGTTTGGGTAATTTTTCCTCATTACCATATGGGATAAAATTTACATTCCTTTAAAGCAATAAAGACAAAACCAGAAAACCTGTTCTTGCTTCCAGAAGCTGAAGATGTAAAAAAACACCAAACGCTTAATCCTGTAGTAAAATATCGAGCTGGCAATGCTGCTGCTGTTCTCTTATACCAGAATATATAATGCATACTCCCACAGAAAGCAAGTGTTTAGCTTCCAGGGAGCACACCCAGACTTCTTGAAGAAACCCAGCAACCACAGCAAAGATGCAGATTCAAAGGATCCCCTAATGAGTGAATATATCCAGGGCTTTTAGTTCCCCATCTGCTGTTTTGACAAATATGACTTGTAAGCTGTTTTGCCAGCAGATATCACTATGTGTGTCCAAATTACAAGTGAGAACGAGAGAGAAAAAGCATTTCTCTACTCATAAACGACAGGCAGATTTAGGAATGTCTGCTGGAGTTTATGTGCATTATTAGACACATTTTTAATTCTTTTGTCAACCTCTATTATGAAGTCATTTCACTTCAATGCAAATTAAAACATAATTTTTCACCTTCTTAGGTTCTTTTTTTTTATTATACATTTTTTAATGCCTTGTTTGATCACGGCCCTTAGAACAATATAAAAGCCTTTAACTGTCTAAATTGAACTCTCTGGCCTTTCTTGTCAAAAAGAGCTCCTGGATTTATTTCTGTGTACATTGAGACTATAAAATGTTACTTTCTTTTCTCTCTTCTTGAGGCAAAGAGCTATAAAAATCAAGTTTCATTGTCATTTCAACCTTTGTTCTAAAACATTATGATGTGTAGAAAATTGATTAACTGAAATTTAGTATATACAACAAAAGGAAACTTTGTTGAAATCCAGAGGGCCATTTCTGTTCATTTGATAAATGTATTAGTTTCTTTGGTTTCCTGAATTACCAGGTAAAGGGCAACATTTTCCAGATCTAACTAATTTCACTGAAACATATGAAAGACAAATAGCAGAAGTAAAATCTAAAATATTCTTCCCATGGGCCTTAAAAAAACCCACCCTAAACTCTTTGTTTTGAAAAGCTAAAGTAAGAGTTCAAAATTAAATGGATGATTCATGTGAGATATGCGAACTGAGCAACACATCAAGCTGTCGTACCAGCTGAAACGGCCTGGGTTTTCTCAGCACTGTTAAAGAAAAGAAACAAGAGATGAAAAAAAATAGGTTGCTGTGCTATTCCACCTACATAAGTGTTGCTGCATCTCAGGCTCACAACAAACCAGACCCTCTATGATGAGCTCTCTGCGCCAGGGTGAGGGCTTTTAGCTTCATGGGTAGAGGGACAAATTTTGCTCTCTTTGTCTCCCCCAGGCACGGAGGAGCTGAATATTGCCCAGGGTTTGTAGGAAGAGGATGCTGCTCAGCAGTGGAGGTCTTGTGAAACCTTTACTCACAGTAGCAACCCTACTGCTTCCACAGCTGCAGCTCTGCAGTCATATGTTATTCCTCCATAAACCTATTCCCTCCTGCCGGTACTTTCCTGGATGTGGAGTGCAGAAGAAGGCTACCATCCCACCCTAAGGAAATTCTCAGATGTGTAGACAACTGCTTTACAGACTCCCAGTCTCACAGTCGTACGTGAAGGGACCTACTGGGTTTTGCCCTCAATCTTGCAAGTGTGAGGGGTACAGCAGCCTCTGCAGTCAAGCAGTGAGAGAAAAAAGTGGTTCAAACTAGTAGAAGTATTAGTTATCAATTCACTGACATGATCATAGTATGTTTCTTACGGAAGGTAATTAAAGAAGAAATCATGTTCTTGTGTTTGATATAGCAGATATGTAAATGTAATGCAGCAGAATGTAAATATGAATAATTTTTTTGGAAAAAAATTATAGCATATGATGCTGCACTTTTTTTTCTTTTCTTGAGTTACAATATCTTCAAGCAAATGTAAATGTTCCCAACTGGACAAAAGAGAATCCTTAATTTAATCTACTACGTGAGAGACATTATAGTCCCCAGCAAATATTAACCACTGTCTCTTGATGCACAAAATATCCTTTTTGCCAGTGTCAGTCACATTTATTTCAGTCTAGACAAAATAGCTCCTAGGTGTTGCAGGGAGAAACAATGGCATCTGAGTGCCTCCTGGAGAACATTCAGACCTTGAGCATATTTTGGTTTCTGTTGGAGTTGAATTTGATGTGATAGGTCTGGAAAAATATAGAGCTGACAGTCTATATACACAATCAAGTTTTTAGTCCACACGGATAATGAGACCCAAGAACCCAGCCACTTTTTGCATGCCACTGTCAATTTAAAGTGCATTTTTAAATGAACAGTGGGGTTACTTGGGTCTATTAATTACAGTAATTGTTTCCTGCGTGGAAACCACATGTATGAGATGTGAAAGGCGCGTGTGTGTGAGAGGGAATTCTGGCGTGTGTGAGACTGGTGCAATTCCCCTTTGAAGATTTTTTTTTAATCCCTAGAGGGGGAGCTTGTAATGAGCAACAACATTTACACTGAAGACTTCAATGCTCCTTGTTGCCCCATCTGCTGCCTTGCCTTTCACATGGAGATTAAAGTCATGGTTGAAGCTGCTCCTCCTTTTCCGGTGTGGCTGATATAAATTCTACATCAAATAGAAAGGAGGAAGGGCAGGTTTGGCTGTCAGCAAAAAATGAAGGAGAGGTCTGACAGCGGCAGGAGCAGGGGCTCAGTTTTCATTAATCTGGAGGGCACCAGAAGAGTAAACATAAAACCTTGGAAAGATGCCTACTGTGCCCTTTAAACAAAGAGCCTATGATTGGCATAATAAGAAGAGCAGTTGTTTGTGCACAGCTTGATGGGACAGGTTTCCCATGGCAGTTTTCTTGTGGCAAAGCCAGAACAGAAGGAAATTTGTTGTTACCTGGGCTTGGTCACCAGAATAAGGAGACTGAGCTGATTTCTGTGATGTGAGCAGACCAGGGAAGAAGTATCTCTGGCAGATACTTTCATGTTAGTGCCCTGATACACAAAAGGATAAAGTTCTTGTGAACTCATTAAGTGCTGGGTACCAGAAAAAGAAAGTCAGAAAGAGATTAATCTGACAAGTTCTACCAGGTTTTTTGAGTGAAAATGAAAAATAAATTATGTTCTCCCTGAAAATTTTACTTTTTAAAAAATGCTTCACACTTAGAAGTGTTTTTGTGACGACCAAGTAATTTATGCAAGTATTAATACAGAAAAACTTAGTTAAGATGAAATAGTTCAATTAGTTCTTTTAAACACATGATTTAAAATAGTGTCTTCAATTAAATATATAATTGTAAGTGAACTGCAACAGCATAATAGCTTGCTATATTTTTTATTTGCTTTATTAGCAAAGAAAAAACAAACTTCTGTATGAGTTGTTTTATGTTTAGGTATGATTTAAAGCTCTCACAGTATCAGGGGATATTAATGGGCAATTATATTTTTAGTTTAAAATGGATTGATTATTCCTTCCTGAGAGAACTCCAATGCACAGAAAAACTGCATAGAAATAACATGTCAGTAATATCGCACTACTGTACAGATTTTAAAGATAAATTTCCATCTGGCAAGCAGACATTCAGGAAGGAACTGTTGTTAATGCAGCTTTCACACAAAGTTCATCAGGGATAAAACCTGACTTGAAGATTCATTTCAACTTCTCACAGTCGGCAGATGTAAATATACTCTAGATGTTTCTTAAAGAAATCAAGCACAAATGTTAAAAACTGAGTTTATTCTCTTGTTCCACTTGAAGTTTTGGACTACTCAGATGGTCCTTCTAGAAAACAATAGCCAAACAGAAAAACAAAAGGAATTTAAAAAAAATTACAACTACAAACCGAGAAGAACCATGCCCTGTAAATATTAATACTTCACTGAAAACTTTAATGTGCTCAACAAATGACATTTAATTTAAACCCTGTGAGGAAAGATAAATAATAAAAATATCATTTACAAATTAGAAGGCAGGAAGGGAGCCCGAGCTTATTGGACTGATATCTCTACTGACTTCAGTGGTCTTTGGAGAAGGTTGCCTCTCATCTGAGCCAGGTCAGGGCTACTGGCTATCACAGGATGCAGAAGAGAGCCAGTTTCTCTTTTGCATTTCACCACAATACTAGCTCTGGCATTATACAAGGTAAGATAATGGAATAATACCAAGGTGTTCACCATAAAACACATTGAGTTTGATTTCCTGAGGCACATTTGACTGATAAACATGAAGAATAATACCATCTGTTACGGTAGTACCACTTGAACTGAGGTGTTCAAGGATTATTTGCGAAATATTCACAGCATATTTTGGGAGAGAGGAAAAATTAATCAGAAAAAACCATATGATACTTTTAGTAAACAAACTGTAATAGAAAGTTATCTTTGCTCATGGAATTGAAGCTGAGAATAACTGCTACTAGTAAACAAAGTAAATATTAAATACAGAAGAAGAAATTAATAGAGTTGGTTGAAAGATAGAATTTCAAAATGGAATTATAGCTGAAATTTCAAAATATCATTCATCTTGAACTGAAGTGTCAGTCTCAGAATTTTATTTAGGGAAAAAATATTAGCAATGGCCTTAAAAATATGTTCAAATGTATTGAAATTTTAAATAGAGATGAGATCAAGGTGTTAATGTAAAATATTTTTACATTATTTATCTACATTTTGTAAAGGAAGGAAGATTTGCTCAAAGTGTTTGCCTTTTTTTTTTTTAAGTAGCACTTCATAGCTGAAGGAATAGATTTGACTGACACATGCTTAGTCACAAGGAAAGATGCAACTACTGATTCATATGCACCAATGGACTTTGTCTATGAAGGCTAACTGTTAAAGTGCTCATTAAGCATGTTTAAGGCTGCTTATGAGATCTCTTGAGGTAAATAGTTTAAGAAAACAGAGTCTGTAGTATTTATCACTAGTAGTAATCATACAAATCTATCTGAGAAAGAGTGTGCCTTATGGATATTTTCTTATTTTCATTGCGTATTGCCTTTCCAACGGCCATTATAAATTCATTCTCCATTCTATAGAAAGCTGATTTATGTGCAAGTTGACTCACTGTGGTTCACTGAAACGAAGGCTTGTTTTAAAAGTGCACACTATTGTAACTCAACCTGGTAAGTGTGGGAGACAGCTGTCTGCAGTTCATAATTTGAAATATTGTTTTAATAATTGTTTCTTTCCTTTTCTTAAATCAGTGGTAGAATATTGCCATTATGGGAATTTAGGTAGAAACACCCATTTCTTATAGGAGAAACAGACTTGCAGAGAATGGGGCTTGGTGATAGGGCACCTGTTAGTTATTTTCTCAGTCAGTCACAAACAGAGGTATGAATTCTAACAAATTCCCCTTTTCAATTTCAAAAGCTCTTCAGGAAATGGGTTTACACTGAATTTAGAAAACTTGACTGTTTAAAACTAGTGCCAAGCCAAAGAGATGTGTTAGCCTGTGGTAGTGGTGTGGCTCCATGCTTGGCTCTTGAAAAACAGGATATGGTGCTTTGGAGTCATATACAAATCCACCCCAGATTTGCGTCTGAAAATATCTGCTCTTTGGAAGCTTCTTGTCTGTTGATGCAGAATGATGTCTATGTCCAGAACGACAGTCCTTCATCATAAAACTTCCCTACATGGGAACTAATTGACACTCAAAAGTTAAATCTAAAACTGGGTCCAGCATCTGTTGTCACAGTACCTTGGATGTTGAGGGTGACTTTGAAGCTGTATGTAGGTTCCTTACAGTTAGACCCAGCACGTCCCTTCTCCTGTCACATGCCGGCTCTCAACCTCATGTAGGCAGGGGCAGCCTCCAGATGTGCTGGGAGAGCGTTTGGGGAGGGCAAACTGTGGCTCGTGTGCAGGTGGCCCTTGGTGAAGGGCAATTACACCCAGAAGCAGTTAGTAGAGGAGCAGGCAAGGAGGGAGGCAGGTATCTGCAGAATAGCTCAGATGCAGTTCAGAGATTGGGATGAATGGAAAAAAGGAGTTAGATGGTAGCAGCCAAGCTAGAAAACTATGTCTCTAGTTGAGCAATGAGCTTTAAAATGGAGGAGAGGAGGAACAAACAGGGCTTGTTTTCTCTGTGGCAAACAGGGTAAGGCTGACTGAGTTGGAGAGGCTGGGTTAGGCAAGTAGTTAAGAAAATATGGCTACATGTCAATGCAGAGTGAATAGGCTGGCTGACGAAGTCAAAAGTCGTTGGTCTCTGTGCTGGGAGCTGGAAGTACTCACTGAGTATAAAAATTTGTCAGCCTACTTGGCAATCTGTGTATACACTAACTTATCTAATATTAGCTAGCCAGATTTCAACATTTTGTCTAAGACCCATTTGTTTTTGTAGTCACCTATGGAGCTACTGCAGGGCATAAGGCTCTGAGTTTAACAAATTCTGGATAAATAGTGCCTTGATTCATCAGTATTTGCCAGATTAAATAATTTCTTAGTACTCATATTTAGAACCCAAGATTTCTTGTGGTCCTGCATAATAAACTGTTTGTGCAATTAGCAATAAATTTGTCACTGCAAGTCACTCTTTAGAGCTGGGAACAAGTATAACATTTATTAGTGTGTTAGAGTTTGCAGTTAAAAATAGCTATCCTGTTCTCATATGGCAAGTGCATTTCATGCTTGTTTTCTCCAGCTCTGTAGATACAGGGAAGGTAACAGAATCAGCATGAATATGCAAGAGAAAGTGGTATTCTTTGTATAGAAATGAAGTTTATTTGCAATGTATTTTGCTAAATGAAAACCAGCAAATTTGGTTTCATTGCATTGCCACCTCTTTCAGCCTTGTATTTTTGGCTTTAAGGAGTGTTTAATGCTACCTGTTCTAATTACAATAGGCCTTATCCGAAATGTGCAGCCTGGTGTTATTAATGTTATTGCTATACAAATGTGCAATGTAATATATTATGCAAAACCAAATACCACCTGGTGCCCAGCATGCAGCTTTAGCATTTAGTAATTAAACAACACACAGTGAAGGACTTCCCTCATACTGAACACTGTGGTCTAGCACAAGCCCCTGAGGTACCAGTCTTGCAGATGTCTTTGCACTGAGCTCTGTGGTGAAGTTCCTGAGACTGCTGCTTGCAGTGCAGTGACACTGTAACACAGGCATTTACTTTCCATAGTGTTTAGCAGACGTGGTTGTTATTTATTTGGAAATCTCAAACATAAAGTGTTATTTGATTTAGGGAGCAGTCTGTGTAATTTGGATATCCCTTGGCTCCTTAGGAGATACCTAATTAATACCATTTTCTTGATTAGCTGATTCCTAATTAAATTTAGCACACTGTATATATTTTTTTAATTTGCTGTCTATTTTAATTTCCTCTGATTTAATTTTGTAATAAATCTTTTAGACCACGTATCACGACTGTTAGCTTTGCAAAATCAAAAGTGATGCAATATAGAAAAAAAGTTAAGCTCACGTTGAGCTTCAACCTGTAAGAGGTTGAGTAATCTCTTTTATATCAGTAGGAGAAGAACAAACTGAGCCCTCACATACCTGACCCATGAGTAGAGGGTGGTAGTTGGGGAAGTTGAAGTCTGAGAAGGAAAAGGGGGAGACCTGGGTCAAGA
This sequence comes from Pseudopipra pipra, assembly GCF_036250125.1. Taxonomy (NCBI): domain Eukaryota; kingdom Metazoa; phylum Chordata; class Aves; order Passeriformes; family Pipridae; genus Pseudopipra; species Pseudopipra pipra. The sequence continues at coordinate 24,201,558 of NC_087551.1, forward strand.
AGGGTTCCAAAGAAAGGATTTAATTATATTGGAATTAACTCTAAATCATTCAAGTGGACTGAAACAAAATTAATTATAAAGCATTTGTTTTGAAGAAACTGAGCCAGAAAAAGCACAATGTTGCCAAATAATATTTAATAATTGTATTAAAAAATTAGAAAAAGGACCTTTTGGGACTCTTAGTAGATCATTGAAACCAACTGCTCTTTTGATGAAGTATGTGTCTTTCTCAGATTAAATTACAAGGGCTGTCTCATGTTCTCATGAGATTCTGTAAACCTATATTACATTATTTTGGTAAAAGTAAAATAAAAAGAATTAATTGGTGATCACAGACTTTCTAAGAAAGGGCAGAGCAGGATTTTAATGAGCAGTTACTCAACTGTCTGTTTCACTGCTTTTCCCCAACTTGAGCCTCACGTTTTCTGTGGTACTGGGAGAAACTGCTTTTCTTGAACAATTTCACATTTCCTGGCCCTGTTCATGTCTTGTAAGTGATGACGTGTCTTAGAAAATAGAGCAACAGAGAGTGATGGTTCTTGAGTGAGTTGGGAAAAAACACAAGGAAATCTTAACAAAGAGAGAAAGTGATGTGTTTACCTTTTGCTTTGGCTTCAGCCATGTCTAGACACAGCTTTATGTGCTTAATGGTAACCCCAGAGCCTAGGGAAGAGTCATCTCACTCATTAATGCCTCTTTGAGGCATTTGCTTCAAGGAGGCATAAAGCAGTACCACTAAAACTTCCAAAATCAGGTCTAGCGGGACCTGGCAGCACGATTTTGCCTTCTTGAAAACCAAACCTTGAACACCGTTGATATATGCTGCCAAATGCATCCAGCCCTGGAACAGGCTGCTCACATGCAATGCAACTCTCCCTGGAAACTCCATGGGTGTGTATTCACTGCTAACTGATTTCAGGCAATACTTCAATGTTTATGTTGGTTTGATGGATAAAACTTTCTGAGATGTTTTGCGTAGAGAATTCAAATGTAGTCAAAAATGAGAAAAATCTTAATTGGGTTGGACAGCTCTATGTTAGATCTCAGGTCCTCACAGCTGTAAGCCTTTTTTCTTTTCAACAGTGTTTCAGTCAAGAAGTGGAATTAATGTTGGATTTATCTTAACATTTCTGATCTTATTTCTGGCTCCTTTCTTGCCCAGTTTGTGACTCCCACTGGGAGATAATTGAAGTCCCTCCTGGGAGAGTTTCTGCAGCAAAACTGTTTTCTTTTCAGGCTCCTTTTCTGTTTTGCCTCACTTAAAGTTGATGGAAATACAGCTGGATGTGTTGGTCAGTTTTTAACAGGACTATGGGTGACAATGGTGGGCAGGATGGCTGACATGCTTTCTAGTAAAATAGAAATAAGGCTCTCGGATTTTTAGGTGTTAGATTTATATTTTTTCTACTGTGTTAGGCAAATTGCCATGCCGTAGGTTTCACGAAAACATTTCTTGATAATATAGGCTGTGAAGGGTGGGCCATTTGTGGGACAACTTGGAGGATGGGAAGATTAACTTCAGACTTCGGGATCTGGGTGTTTTAATGCTCTCCTAACAACTGGTGTGGGACTTAATCCTCACAGGCACATTTCTCCCAAGATGTTTCTTCTGTAGGGAAATTTGTACTGTCACTTCCAGGTTTTGGTGGAAGAAAAGCTAGTGCTGAGTGTCCTGACTTTGGTTCTACATACAGGTGTTAAATATTTGTCTGAAGTTCAAATCAGAAATTCTCTCTAAAAAGGGATTTGGCAATCTCCCAAGGGTTTTGTAGTTATCTATTGTGGCAACGGATGATCATAGAATCATTAAGGTTGGACAAAACCTCTAAGATCACTGAGTCCAAGCATTAACCCAATCCTGCCAAGACCACCACTAAACCATGTCCCCAAGCACCACATCTACATGCCTTTTAAATACCTCCAGGACTGGTGAATCCACCATGTTCCTGGGCAGCCTGTTGCAATGCTTCACAACCTTTTAGATAAAAACATTTTCCCTAATATCCGACCTAAACTTCCCCTGGTGAACCTCACGGTCTTAGAAACCTCAAGAAAAGAAGGGCATAACAAGGTGAAAAGGAATGGAAATAAAAATTCATGGCCAGGCTGATAATTGCTGAGTGGCACCTTGTGTGTAAGTGCTTAGTCAGTATCCATGACCCTGCTCCTGCTGAACAGTTTAACCCCATCTGGGAAAGGCCATGGATTTACTGGAAACCTACAACAGGTTCTCTCCCTTAATCCCGTATAATTTTTTCTTTTTTTTTTTTCTCCACAAATTTAATGTTGTGAATTAGAAATAAATAACTGCAAAATACGTCTGGAAACTGAAGGATCAAATGGAGAAACCTGAGATGTTTCTCCAACATGTGGGTCAGATTGGTGGAAATCCTTGCTTTCCAGAGAAGCAACAGTGCCCCCCTCCAGGTAGGGAACCTGGGGCTCCTGTCTGGCTTTCTGCCATACAAGATGCAGGGCAAAGAGAATATTTCAAGGATATTTTAAAAAGCTGTGATTGCTTAGAAAGCCAGGTAATTCTTGCACATCTCGAACTATCCCAATCACTCATAGCAGGCTTAGATACAGAGCAGATCCCAAATAGGTTCCTCCAGGGAGTTTGGGGCTCTGCTGCGTATGTGTCTGACTGTGCTCCTCAGGTAGTCCCGTACCATCACTACATATCAATTGGTAGAAGTAAATCTGTTACTATGGCCACTTTAATGTCCATAAAGTGGCTATAGAAAGAAAGTAACACCACATCACTGTGGTCTTGTCTTTGAACACATTCTCAAAGATATAATTAAAAACACCAAACTTATTTCAGCCAAAGTTCATAAGTGATGGGTCTGGCATCATGCCGATTGCAGGAAGGCTAATTACACCATAAATTAAACTTTTTTTTTTCCTAACCAAACATTATGACCTTTAATAAAATTGTTTTTACAACCAGCTGTCAATAAATCATCCAGGAAAGCTAGTGAGAAATGTTCTGTGAACACTCCACTTCTGTGAATTTCATTAGCTTCAGTTTATTTGATTTTTTTGTGAGCTATGGTGGTTTTTAAATCTCAAATTAAAAGCCCCGAACCATAAAAACTAATTCAAGAACATTAGCATCTTGGTCTCTGAAAATGAGCCTCTCTAATTGCAGAAATTAGTCAAGATTGTATAACGATCAGGACGTCATTAAAAAAAAGAATAGTGAGTAGGCTGTGCTTGGTTCAGCTCCAGCAGCTCCAGAAAAGCTTTTTTTGTGTATACCCTTAATGAGAGAAAACTGTCCCTGGTAGACTGATTTGAAAGCACTATGAAAGCCTTTTAACCTAGCAGTTTGATTTCTGAGACACCGGTTTTCTGCCCTTGTTTATTCTCTTAGGCGCATCAGGACTTGAGTTTGGACACGTGTAAGAAGTTTTACTGCATGTTGTACTGTTGCGTCTGCAGCGGTGAAGTATGAGGTAGTGTCAATAGGCTTTACTTCAGGCTTTACTTCTTTTTGTTTTGCATTCTTAAGGCTCCTGTACTACTTCATGATAATTACAAATATTTGTAGGAAATATACTATACTGCTTGATTTGTGACTTTAAGGTGGACATATTTTAAAGTTAGGCATTTTTATTAGATTAGTACCAGAAAATGAAGCTGTTAACATTCTACTCCTCTGCCTCATAAAGCTCTTCTGAGTAGAAGAGTGGTGTTATTTTGTGTTGTAGAAACATCTAGAAAGCTTTTAAGTTTGAATCTGATAAGACAAGATAACAATCCTTATTCTCAGCACCTTTTTTAGAATTGCAGGTTTTCTCACATTTCCGTTTTCCTCCCTATATGTTTTGGCATGATAATTTCAGGCCCTTCATAACTTTCACTGTTCACTTGACTTTCCATAGCTCATTTGTGTGGAATATGTGTTATAAAAATCTGTTACATGTTGCTGAGCCCCGCATGGCTTCCATGAGTCCCTGTTTATATGGTTGCTGACATCTCATACAGGTGTCTCTATTCTGCCTTGTGTTGTATATTCAGAAGGTTCCCCAGGAGTTCATCTGTAAAGTGTGTCCACTCCCTCAATAATATATTTTTTTAAGGACACTAAAATGAATACTTAATTGAAAGGAGAAAATGAGATTTTCTAGAACCTGTTTTTTATCAGTAAATTTAAAAAATTACCTATTTTCCTCTACTCTCCCTTTTTTTTCCCAGATCTTTTTTTTCTTTTTCTCTATCTCTTGTCACAAGCATTATCTGAACCAAAGGTCTTTTGGCATGTCTATACCAAAAATATGAAAAAATAAGGTGAGGTTTTGAGTCTTTATTCATCATTGCTGGTTTCCTGGGAAGCCTGCCGCTGTTCATGAGAAATTCTGAGACACGTCTTTCATTCCATGAGCTCTTCTGAGTCTCAGTCCAAGACATTGATTTCCCTGCTGCATGTTTTCCTCCTCTTGGTCTCACAAATACGTCCATTCACCTATTTCTTGCCATACCTGCATGCACAGTGCCAAAAATAGCCTTTCAAACCCAAACACTATAGTGTTGTCATTCACATTGTTCCCCAGCTTCCAGTCCCACATATACTGGTGTCTAAATGCAGACATATATGTGCACACATTTATCTATGGCATGGTGATGGAAGTGTCAGTTTTTATTATGTGGCTTGATCTTATAATGTGGGTTCCCTTAGCTAGCACATTGTAGCCTTGTTATTTCTGAAGCAAAGAACTTTGTGTTTATTGCTGATATTTTATCTTTAGTGAGACTGTTATTATAGCTATTCTGATGATCTTTAATGTTTTCAGACTGAATTGCAATTTATACTTTTTTTTTCTGTAGGCATTTATGACATTTTCCCATGCCTGTGTGACATGGAACTGTCACTTAAATGTCTTGGCAAAACAGTTTGAACTACTGCTCCACCCCAATTAAATACTGAAACATGAACTCTGAACTTTACTGTGAGTAAAATAAATCAATTATAAATTAGCAAGAGGTAGGCTACTGATGAGGGTAAGAGAAATCAGAATGTATAAATATCAGTTACTTGAACTCCATGAAACACACACACACGTCTGCATGTGCACGCACGCATAATGTTAGACTTGATCTGGACTTTTTCCTTCTGGCTTCATTAATCAACTAGCCAGTTAATCTGAAATATTTCACGTCAGCTTCACAGATCTGTTTTATGTATATACATTTTTAAGCTTTTATTTTGTTTGAGGTTTTTTAATATTACTTGGCTTGCCCTTCCATTATTCTTGAACGTTTAAGGTTTGGAAAAAAGTAAATTACAGACCCCCATGGACTGATGTAACACAAGAAGGCAGATGTTTTTCCCTCTTCTCAGGTCACACATTGTTTTTAAACTGAATGCACTGAGTCCAATAAAATGCTTTATACAAAATACCAGTTTCATATAGTAGTAGGCATCTCATTCTGCAGCCATGTTTACTATATGTGGAAGTCATAGGTACTTTAAACAAAGAGCTCCTATTTAGTTCCTATTAAGTACTAATTTGAATTGATATAACTTTATCCATGAGGAATATGCATCATAAGTGTCAGAACTGCCTTGGTGAGCATATAAAATTTTCACAAGTTCTCTACCTAGCGGTCTATTAATCTCGCTTTTGATTTATTTATTTATCCTTTTATTTAAATAACAAACAACTGACTTCTGTAAAGATGCCATACTTTTCAGAAAAGATTTTTTCCATATTGACTTAACAGGTAATTCTACAAAGTGAGTACTCTCTTCACACATTTTCACCACGTGTGAAAAGGGAAACCCTGGCAACTGAGAGAAGAGTGTCACTCCTTAGCACTCTTGCTCTGTGATATGACCTGCTTGTTAGGATTTTGTATCAAACTACTGCTGGTTTTGTTTTCTATTTCCTTTTTTTTCCCTTAACCTCTTTAGCATTATCAGGACTACTCTATTCATTATAATTGGGTTTTTCTTATTGTTTGGCTTTGTCTTGCAGCAAGACTCAAAGTTCCTAGAAGAGCCACCATAAACACTAATTATAGCAATAGAGAGCAATAGAGGCAATAGCCCCAGGCTCATCACAATTGTCCAATTTTAAGGACGTTTCCACGAGATTTTTCCGAGTTTTTGAACTGGTGTCCTTTTATTGCATTTTACTTGTGCAGGATATAAAAGATAACTATTCCTTCCGTGGATAAATTTTTGGTTGCTGATTATGTACCTGTTACTTTATGCATGCTCCGCTATTTGGCTTGAATTCTGAAGTGAAAGTAAGAGGCTTTTTAGAGTGCTAAAGAGTCCCAGGATTGTGGGAGTGCACAGGGAAAGTCAAGATACCAAACACCTGTTTTCACTAAACTTGAGGATGTTGGGTAGGTCAAGAGGAGAGCTGTGGGTTAGCTCATTCCACTGTAAAGCAATGAAAGCCATAAAATATTATGAGCAAAAAGCCACCTGTTTTTGAATTAGTGCTTGCCATCTACCTTTGTGGTTTAAATTGAAAGTTCAGTATCTAGACAGCCTGTGTTCCTTTTGCTCTGACACAGCATATCAATTTATACAGTGCCTTCCCAATCAGCTCCATCTCAAAGCTCTTTGCAAAACATAAAAGCAGGTGCACACATGCATCCCTTCCTCTCCCAGGCACTGCACTCTAACAGGAAAGCAACTTTTCTGTTAACAAAGCGTAAAAATCAGACAAGTGTCAGAAACTACATTCAAAACCAAAGTACTAGAGACAAATTTCAGAAAGATAAATCCATCATGGTGGATGGCTGCAAGACCACTCCTTGATTTTCTTCAGGCGCTGTATTCTACAAAAGTAAATGCTTTCCAAACAGCTCTCCTCTGACAGCTTCATAGTCCTTTGTTGAACAGAAAACCTGATGGTCTGTCATATTGGTTTGTTCAGATTTAAAACTTATGCATGGAAGAAGAGCCATGAACCTGACAAGAGTACTCTGTAGTCTGAAGGGGCAAGGTCTCACTATCCCATTATTACCTTGACCAAAAGATAGCTGGCTGAAGGCAAGCAAATCAGCTTTGAGAGAATTTTATCACGACATGACTCAGGAGGTGGTAGCCCGGGCAGATTTATTCTGTCCTCCTCTAAAGGTAATGTCAGTGTAGCTGATCTCAGGGACTAAATGCCATACAGGTACTTTTTTTCAGGCTTCAGTGTGTGTCTTTTGACTCTTGTTCTAAAAAATGCTTGCTGTTATTGATCTCAATGATCCCTCTGTGCCTGTTTCTGCTTGTGGCGTGGGCTATTCAGTCTGTTGTATTTGCTTAGTGTGAATGCAGTTCAGAGAACTCTGAAGGATGAGGCTAGCGTGGCCATGTTATGCTCTCAGGAAAAGCTTTTTTCATTAAGTCCGTGGCTTTTAGGATATTTGGAGGAATGTTTTTTGCTGTTATTAATTTACCTATGACGCTTAAGTGAGAGTTATGCTCATCCTCCCCTTCCCACACTGTCAATGAAGAGAGAATCCTTGGGGCAGTGATTCAGGTATCACATAGTCTGAACAATCATTTCTGGAGATGCTTCTTTTCTCTTCATAGACAGCTTTTCTAGCAAGTGTGCAGCAAAGCTCAGGCCAGGGTCCCTTTTAATATTTTGTTGAGAAAGAGATGCGAACGTAAGGCTCTCCATCATCCTGAGTCACATCAGTGTGTCTCTACCACTACATCTAATGAAGCCCTAACATCCAGAGGTGCAGCTTTTGTAAGTACTCTAAATAGGTAGCACTCTACCATTTTTGGTGCAGATGACAAAGTCTAAAACCACAGTTTACCCCCCAGAGGAGGGCGTTGAAAATACAGGTCTGTGAAGGTGTCCTAGTTACAGGGGCTGGGACCGGTTATCACTATTTGAGTATAACTAAAACTCTGTATTCTACACCCTCTATGTAATTTCTGGTGGACTGTTAATAAATAGATTGTTTGCAGCAGCTGCCCAGGGCACACCTGACACCTCAAGCTACAAGCTGGGTGTTAAAGAAACCCTATGAAGCAGGGGAGTGTTCTTTTGTTTTCACACCAATGGCTCAGCTGTGATAACTCCCCTCTGGAAAGGCATTAACACCTTCACACCCAGCCTGAGGGGCTAATGGGCCACAATGGACTGGCATAATAGGCAGCTGCAACACCCAGACCGTCAAAAGATTCCAAAAATATCCCATGACTCACAGAGTTAGATCACCCATTGTGAAACTCCCAGCCCTGGGGGAGGTACTAGGTATTCCCACCTGAACTTGAGCATATATAAAGTTCGGGTTTGGGGATTTCTGGTACCACTTGTTGGATCCAGAGAAGGACCAGAACTTCAACAGGACTGCAACTGCCACTCTTGGCAAGACTGCAATCGCTACTTCAACAGGACTGTGATCATCACCTGGACCAACAGCTTTTTCTTTTCTTTTACTTTGCACCCAGGGGGACTGTGTGGTGCTCAGCACAGGGGCTGGCGAACATTGTTCTGTTCTTGTCCCAGGGTGTTGGGTTATACATCTGTCTTTGGGGGTTAAAATCAGTTTTCTCTGTATAATTTTATTTATTGTAGTCTTTTTAGTAGATTGTAACTCTGACTTGTAATCTCTTGAGTTCGGTTCATTTCTCCTGCTGGTTTACTTTTAAATCAGCACAGAGGAATGCAGGTTTCTGCAGTGCTCCCTGGCAGAGGTTGTTGTGAACAGGCTGATTGTTCAGCCCCACAAGAAAGTTTGCACATAGTGTACAAGGTTCTTGTCACTCACCTTCTGTTGGATGTGAGAGAGGAGCTTTATCTGTAGTAAGGAAAAAAATTATGCAATATGGTACGTTGGGCACAAGGAATAGCCATATGCAGTTCAGGCTTGTTCTATGTCATCTTTACAGTTAACAAACATTTGGCAAGCAGTACAAAATGCCCAGGAGAACTTCAGCTTGCCTGTGTTTCAATGAGTAGATATTTTCACATTTCTCTGTGGTTTTGTTTGTATAAAAAAATATTGTCCAAAGCAAAATATTCCTTCAGATAATGCTATAAATTTTAGTGTAGCTCTGATTCTTATTTGTTAGCTCTGGCTTATTTAAACTCCTGGATCAAGTAAGACAAGTTTAGTTTTGCAAGCAAAGGAAACAAAAAGTAATGGCTAAGAAAGTTAGAAAAATGGAAACAAGTCATCTGAGTCTCCACAAGAACTACACACAGATTAACTGATGGATTTTAATGCCAGTATTTCAAAGTTAGCTTGCATGACTTTTATTAGAAAAACTTTAGAGAACCCTTAAAAAAATTGTTAAAAGATTAATGAAGTGGCTACTTGATTTAGTATTCATACAGGCTGCTATTTACCAAAAGAAAAACCTCATATTCTGCCCTGCGTACTCCAAATCCACTTCCTCAGTTTCTGAGCTCGTGCTATCAACCATTTCTAAAGCTCTGTGGTAGCACCATTAATAATCCTTTTGATATTCTTTTCTCTAATAAACATAAATCATCGACAACTCATTTGGTATTAGCATGGATGCCATAAGTCTTTCTGTGGTATTCCATCCCTTTATAGAAACAGTCAGTTATGTGGATCTGACTAAAATTCAAGCAACAGCACTGCTGTGGATGAAAACTTGAAGGAATCTCATTTTATGTTATGAATATGGGTGCTGCTAGATTGTCTAGATTGTGGCAAGTGGGACCATGAGGGAGACACAAGACTGATTCCTGCCTCCTCTGAGCTTGCAGAGGGCTCGCTGTAGCATCCAAGGAACCCAGTGGGGCTCCAGGTGTCAGGCCCAGGGTGCAAGCCCTCCTGCACACAAAAGCAAGTCCAGCCTAGCTGGTCCTGTTGTTTTGCTCGTCTCAGCACAAAGTTCTGGGCGGTGGAGACCTGGGCACTGTCACCAGGCAGTCACTGCTGCCTTTTGGCTACTCAAGTCAGCAGTGGCAAAGGTGTCTGCCATCACAGATGGAGGTGCTGGCCACAGAGCTGGGCTGCTGCTGTCAGGTCTTTTTTTCTTGTAAAGCTTCATCTCTCAGAGCTGAGATGATGTATGAGAATTGTGTCTCTGATACTATCAGGACTTCAACTTTTGATGTGAAGGACTTCTGCTTTTCCAGGCCTGGAAGTAGAAAGAGGAGCAAGAAGGTCCTCCTCAGATGGCTTTTCAGCTAGCATAAATTGTTGTTGTTCTATGGCAGTCCAAGGATAATTTCCACAAGTGAAGGTTTGCTTGTTTTGGCTTTTAAACAGACCTCCTAATTAATCTCAGTTGGAACTCTGCTTGTCTTTCATAGCATGGGGCAGTGCCAGGCATGCAGTAGCTGGGCAAAGGAGGATAAGCCCTTCATGCTCTGCTCTTCCAGTTCTGCGCTCCGAATTTACCTGCTCACAGCAGCATTTCTCCAGCTGTGGGGACAGGTGAGGTGATGGGCAAATATGTCTGCAGTATCACAGCATATTCATTGCCTTTGGCAGGTGGAAAAAAAGCAGGATTGAAAAACTTAGTGAGGTCAACAGGGCCAGAATTTCCCTATTTTAACTTTGAATTTAGCTTAGTATATGGATCTGCAAACTGTGATTGTTGGTCCTTATAGTGAAAACAAAGCACTGACATAGATGAGAAAAGGGAGATAAAATTATGGTGTTACTTCAGCCTAGTATCGGCCATAAAGATGAATTAAAGAAAAAAACAGAATGACTCATTTAACGTGGCAAAATAGAAACCCTTCTCTTAACTTTATTGAACATACACGCTTCTCCATAACCACGTCAAAAAATAAAGCCAGTGTTGAAATTGCTGAGGGGCAATTTAAACTTTGTTCTTGATTAAAAACATGACTTTATATCAAAATTTTAAGTAAGGTTTTGCTTATACATTTTGGGTTTGTTTTTGGAGGATTAGTTATGTGCAGTTAGACCGGGGAAGCGGAAGGCAGACTAGTTTATAAGCTTCACATGACTGACTATTTTTTTTTATACAGTTGGCTATTATTTTGGCAATAATTGCAAATGATCTTTGCACTGCAAAGGTATAAAATGTCAAATTCTTGACATCTATTCAAAGTAAAGAAATATGCCAGCTTCTTAATGAGTCCAAATATTGGTCTGCATGATGTGATTGAGGTAAATTACACCCTTTTAGGACACAAACAATAGTAATAATTTAATTTTTTCCTTTAGCCTTTTAACTCTGGTTAAATGTTTTTTCCCAAACAGCTTCTTTTAATATCTTTGATTTGCAGTATTTCTACTGATGCCAATTGTTCTGCTGAAGTTTTTCAAAGGATATAAACCGCAGTGGTTTGTTCATTGCACAAGATGCCTACAGATTTCTTTTTGTCTGTAACTGTGCTGTATGATTTTTATGTGAAATTGATTCTGTACAACTGTAACTAATAGGATTTTCCTGGAAACAATCAGAACATCTTGTACCAATGTTTACAATAAATATATAAGAAGAAATTGATAGCTATCTAACAGTTTCCAGGAAGGTGGTAATTAGAATGAAGCCAACCTCTGAATGTTTTTCAAAGAGAAAGATTGGGGTTTATTTTATTTCTATTGAAACTTGTCATGTTATTTGAATTCCCTTGATATTTTTTCATACTTCAGAGCCTTTTTTAACATTGTCCATCCATTGAACATGCTGGCCTTACATGGTGCCTGGAAAATGTTAATTGAGCAATCCTGAGTTTAACCCTTCCTTCAAATACTTTGTAAAAATACAGCTGTTAATAACGTTTATTTGGCTTCAATTTAGATATGAAAAAATCCATTTCAGGAGGTTACTGAAAAAAGCTTTAGACTTAATATGTGTTCCCCACATATTAAGAGCAATGGCATATGCTGTAAAGAATAAAAACCACAACACACAGACATCAGTCCTCATGGGCTAATGGAAATCTAGACCTGATTAAAAACCCATTTCAGGACTTTTTTATTGCAGGGGTGGGTTTGATAGCTGTCAGTGTACAGGAAAATAGCACATCTGGAATCTTACTGTGTACTTGTGCTGGCTGGTATAACTCAACCTGTGTGTCAGATTTTTTTTTTAATAGCCAAGATTTATTTGGTTTCTATTAATTTTTTAAAAGTCTTTGGTAAGTATGCTTATTAAGTACTAAATTTTTACCCTACACAAATTGAAAGCTATATTTTAGTAGTGAGCAGTTTCCTTTTTAGAAAAGTAAGAAAGGGAAACGCTTTAGTAATGTAGAGAATTATTTGATTACAAATGTAGTCCCTTGGCTTCACAGGGATGACTATTTTGCAGCTTGTTTAATGGAAGTTGCATTTTTCTTATGAATTTTCTATCTATTATGGGAAGTCTAAAAGGAGATATTAAACAAGTAGTAGACTCTGACTACTACTATATCACGAATTATTTTCCCATTAAGAAAATGTATATGCCTAGGAAATTGTAAATATTGTTCAAAAAAACTCTTGGATTTGCTTGTAAAACCTGAAACTTCAGTAGAGGATTTTTTTCCTAAGCAATGTCTTGGAGAAAATTGAACAGTCAGCTACAGATCAAGAACTTTATTACTGTTTTAGTTGCAGAACTAACCATAATATTAATTAAATAATTATATTTGTGATCATCCTTAAGTTAAAAGCAAGAAGAGGGCAATAAAAGTGTTTTGATGGTCCCCCACAGCCCAAGATTTATTGTCTAGTTAAAATTTTAATAGTGCAGTTTCAGAACTCTTTTATTTTAATTGCTCTAGAGATTTGTATAGCTGAAATATTTAATATATTTTCATATATTCAAATCATGGTCTTAAATCAACAATGACATGGATGTTGCCTGGTTCATCCTAAAACTCTCCAAAGATTGAACTGTGCTTATGAGTTATTAATGTTTTGGCTGGCTTACTCCACAGTGTCATTTTAGTCCTGTTCCACTTGGCAAAACGGTGATATTTTAAAGTTCTTACAGGTTAAAGGTACCAGGGGAAACTGTAAGTCTTCAATGGGAAAAGAGCCAGATGGAGATAAATTTTAATCACATTCTATTAGCTTCAAGGTGGCAATGATTTTGAAGAAAATTATGTACTATTTATTCAATTTATATACAGTATAGGTGGACACGCATTTAAATGTCATTCCAATGTTAAAAATGAATAGTTATAAAAGTCATAATAAAGGACCTTTAGAATGTCACTACAAAGTGCTCAGAAAAGTTCAGCCAATTTATTTTGGCTGAGGTGGAGAAAGAAAAGTATGACTTTCTGGGGCAGAGTCACCCATAGGAGCAATCATTCATCAAGTAGTCATAATCTTGACACAGCAGTGTCCATCAATTTTATTTTCATCAAAGTCAAGTGAAATACTTGCACATTAGTTATTTGGGAATTTTCTATGATCCCCTAATTTTGCTCCCAAATACACCAGTATTTTCAATTTCTTAAAGGCTTTAGAGCAGGGTTCAGTAGTGAGTTGCCAGATAATTATTTATGTTTTAGAAAACGTACTGTGTGCATTTCCCAATATCTTAGAAAGTATTACGCATGAGAAGCAAACTGTACTTGTCAAAATATATGAGCAAAGCATATGTAATTAAGGAAGGGTCTGGCTTTTGCTTTTCTTATTAAACTGCAATTTTCAGAAGTATTTGATTTTAGAATGCTGTGATTCATGGGTGGTCAGTGAGAGATATTCTGGGCATTTATTTTTCTCTGAAAAGCCAGAAGTTCAACAATTCTGGCTTTTACTGGGCTCTAACCTGGGCTCTTGCCCTAGGTGCCTACCTTCTTTTCCTGATTAGTCAAAGTGTAAAGCTAGGGGCAGAAAATGTTGATAAGCAAAGTCTGCTTTGCCAGACAAGGTTCCTCGCATGCCCATATTGTAAGCCTCTAATCAAACTGAGAAAGGTATGAAGTTACTGGCAGGCTTGAGGACTGGTAAGGACAGGAGTCTGCAGTTAGAAGTTATTGAGAGGTACCATTTTTTTTAATCTTGTGTAACATGGGACTTCTCTGATTTTGACAAGTAACAACATTTTGGAGTATAGTTTTGCATTGTTTTGTTGCAAAGGGCTAATCCATAGTGCCTCCTTTTTTAATTTCAAAATGAACTGAAACTAAAATAGGCTGTACACAATAGGAGGTGTGCTCCACAGAACTTCTTCAAAGTACAGATGGGCCAAGGATTGTGGATTAATAGGCCAAGGATTGTGGATTAATAGACCAAGGATTACTGGACCGAGGATTATGTTTTTGAGATGTTCTCCCCATCAAAACATTGCTGGTATAATGTTGGATATGTTGGCTTGTTGTGCTTATCTGGACAAGAGCAGCTACTTCAAAATGAGCCAGTTTTGCTCCACAGACCACAGTAAGTGTAGCTGTCTGAATGCAGTCCTGATAGGCTTATGAGGCACAGGAGAGTAGGTGCAAGTGTGGGACGAGTGATCTGAGCTCAATAATCTGGTGGGAAATAGAGTCATCCAGCTCTTGTGCAGCATCATGCTCCCAGGTGTGGTGCACAAGCATCAGCAGGTGTTTTTGGTAGAAAAGCCTCATGCTGGGTGTGATCTTTATCACTGGTGAATGTCACTCAGTGGGCTGCTAGTCATTAATAGATCAGAACTGCATTTCCTTTATTCATGTTATAACTCCATGGTGAATGAGCTGGAGTAATTCACCACTGCTTTTGGATGCTTGCAGAGGTCCACCAGGTTTGTTTTCTTTTATATCCAGAAAGTTTAAATTTGGCAGTGCTTGCATGAATGGAAAATTACCGATAAAATTGTGAAAATATCTCCATGAGACTGCAGCTCTTATGTAGATTCCTGAATTTCAAGACAGGACCAGATCTTAACAGTGACCTCTTAGTCATTTCTGCCAACCATTCTCACATGAAGCTTATAGATCTGAATTCAACCAAGGCTTATTTTTTCAGAAAGACACTTTTGCTATTAAGTCTTCAAGTGACAGAGAATATATTATGTCAAACAGACTATTTTAGTGCTAATTTACCTACCAAGGAAGAATGCACATTACTTTTACCCTGATTTTGTCTGCTCCAGCCATTGGACTTTTTCATATCCCTGTCTAAAAGCTTGAAGTAGATGTGATGATTTATAAGATGGGAAGTATTTTTGGCATGGATGAGCTAATAAACTCTGATCAAGTCAAGCATTCAAATTACTTTGGATAAGTTTGAATCTATACAGTCTTTCAGGAAAAGACAAGTTTGCCAGACAGAGACCCATTCCTCCAACCCTTTTCTGAACTATTCCCAGTTTCTGAACATCCCTTTTATGCAAGTTGGCTGGAAAGCTCAAGCTCAGAAATGCAGCTTGTCTTATGCTCTTTTAGTACCCAGGGTAATTTACCCTGTGATCCTAAGATGCCCAGAGTAAAAAATAATTTTCCTTTTAAAAATGATGAGCTTTATAAACCTTACAGAGCTCTCTTTCAGGATAGTAATTCTCATCATTTCAGCTGTCACACCAGATTTACTGCAGTCACTGTTTTCTGTAAAAATTATGAAGGAAAGCAATGTCTGCAATTGTTAACATCATTCTGGATATGAAACATCTCGTGTTTCCTAGCAGACTCTAAACAAGAGAGGAGAAAACCTTTGGCAACCCTGAAAACCACGAGCAGAAAGTTGCTTTTCCTGTGTCCCAACATGGAACATTTGAGTGTAAGGGCCATAACTGCAAGGCCTGCCTGGCAAAATACAGATGAAAGAAGGAGCGTTTTTAACCCCTTCTTGGATGGACCAGGGTTTCTGCTTCTGAAAACGGCATAAGAAGTCCTACAACAGCCATGTCTGTCATCTTATTTGCTCTACCACAACCTGGTAGACATTAGGCATTGGCCTGTTGATGTTAGCTCTGATCATGTTTGAAGACTTATTTATTTTTAGCATTCACAGTAGCTCCATTATTGTACATCTTTATTAAAATTTATATTTTATAGAAACTTCTTCACATTTGTTCTCTATGGAGAAAGATTTTTTTTCTGTCTGCTTGGAGTAAGGGAGCTTTCCAGCCACAGACCTTAGAAGACTGAGGAAAGAGGAGTTGCTGCAAAATGCCTTGGGGGGTTTTAATCCAACCTGAACTGGAGGTCTCTGTGGGTAAGGAATATTCCTTGTCGAATGGACTATACATAGCAAGGAGGTCTAGTGATATGAGAGTAAAAGCAAAGCCCTCTGCTCCTGTCAGATTTCAGTACACCAAACTTTAGGTCTGGTTAAAGATAATTTTTATAATTTAGTAATTTATCCTCCATGGTTTCTAGTCCTGCCCCCAACTTTGTTTTCCCTTTGCCAGCTTCATTTCCTCAAATCCCCCACATTTTTTACTTTACCAGGACTTCATATTCAGCTATATCAACAACTAGAAGTATGCAAATGGCAGTAGAAGAAAGTGAATTCAAAATGGCTCTTCTAAGACTTTGTTACTGCTAAGGTGAATATTCTCTAATATAACAAAACCAAAAATAGAGAGTCATCTTAAAAAAAAAAAAAAAAGGATGCCCCAGTGGAAAAATGGTTCTGGTGGAAATGTTCCATGCTTGTAAGCAAATGTGCAGATTTCTGCTAGAGGGGGGTAATTGTACAAATGCCTCTAATAAGCTGTAGAGTTTGTTTCATTGAGTAGAGATTTGAAAGCTGAAACAAATGAGTCTTTCTTCCAGAAAATATGAGTTTGTGACATTCAAAGCTATTCAAAGCTGGGAAATACTGTCCCTAGATTATAAACAGGGAAATGAAGTGCAGAGATGATTATGTGATTTGCCAAAGATTTCAGAGACTTGTGGAAGAGAGCTTAAGTATGACAGCACTTCCTAGGAGAAATAATACCTCTAATGTATGTAAGGGTAGTTTAGCTCCTCAATGCCTATGAGTCCTGCACTTCTGCACTTAGTAGCTATGAAAAACATCCAATCAAAATGTCAGCATCTTGTGTGTGTTCATTTTTCATAGGTACAAATGAAAACACCAGATGGAAACCAACATTTTGCTGACCATGGATATGGTCATTTTAATGACTGTATCAAGCATTCTTTTCCTAGGAGGACATAGATGTACCACTACTTCTCTTAACAGAAAGGGTCACTGAAAGTGTTCAAATGATGGTGCATTTCTAACCACTCTGAGAGAACTGGCTGCACTAAAATGCTTCCTGGTTTATGTTACCACAAAAAATGTAAAAACAGTTTTACAAGCTGTTGTGCTTTAGTGCAAAGCAAACACATTAAAAACACTTAATGACCATTGCTTTGTGCATCTTCCTGTTAATTTATATAATTTAGTCCTATAAAAGAATCAAGAGTTGTTTGTTTGAGCAGCTTAAGATGTTTATTAATAGTTATTGGTCATGCTGTACTTGCAATGTGAGCCTAGACAGGAACACAGAGCTGTAACAGTGCTGTGCTAGCAAGAGAAGTTAACTTTGCATTTGCATAAGCATGTAGGAAATAAACCAGTTATGATACAGTGGAATACAGTTAGTTTTTTTTCTATGGGATTATAAACTGGAATTTCATATTCTGATGGTCTGCATCCTCAGACCCTGAGCCTAAGGGACCTCACACCTCTGTGGTACCTTCCAAAGCTGCCACAGAAGCCCTCCACATAGCCCACAGGCTATGGAGAGGTGCCTCTGCTACTGCAAAAGCAGCAATGCCACATGTTGGGAAGCACTGTATCCCCCTCTCCGAGGTTCAAAAACATGTGCCAGTGACACACCCATCACACAGCAACCCCACAGCAATCAGCACCCCATCACTCCACAATCATGTGCTCCACACACACCCAGCAGGCTCCCATCCAGAGCCAATCAAGTGATTGGGGCATGAGTGTGATTGGGGTGTGATTGGGGCATGAGTGGGCCATAACGGTTGTGGGATTGGGGCGTGATTGGGGTGTGATGGGTGCACAACTGCCACGTGATTTTTGCATGATGGGCATGTGATTGCCATGTGATGAGCACATGATGAGCAAGTGATTGGAATGTGACTTGGGCATGATAACTACACGGTGGGCATGCAAAGGGCATGTGATTGGTGTGGGATTGGCCCATGATGGGTGCATGGTAGCCACTGGTTCCAATTACAGCTCAAGTCCAGCTGTAAAATTCCATTGGCACCCACATCTTAGGCACAGCTTTCCTGCCTCCCTTCCTGTATCACCAGGTTAATTTGCTGTATATGCAACTGATTTGGCAGATATATGGGTTCCAGAATAACTTGGCATCAGCTATACATATTTCTGGCAATTTTTCAAACTTTTCCATTAGTGTGGATCTCAAAGCTGGTCTCGCTTCATTTGTAAATGTAGTTACTTGCCCAAGTCATGCATGGTGCCCTGTAATAAAGTTATTTCTCCAATAAACTCAGACCTGTTGGACGACTTTGTGCTGGAACTAATTATGCTTCCTGACATCCACTGAGGAGTGACTCCCAATTTGCATACACTCGCCTCGTATCATAATTCCTGACCTGTCATTGGAACTTGTTCTGTATGTTCTGTACAGTAATGTGGTTTTTCATAAGTCATGTAAATTATGAGTTTTGTCATCTGTAGTTTCTTTGTCAGAATATTTCTCTGCTTTTTTTCATATCTCGTATATGAATGAAATCCAAAGACTCAATAAATGAGGCTTTATGAATAATGCTGAAAATTTTCTACCATGGGGGTTTAAAAATACACTAAAAAGACACTGTATTTCATGTTTTGAAGTTCTGCTCTAATGGAGAAGAAAGATGATAAAATAGGAGAGGAAGAAAATGGTTAGTGGCAGGAGAAATGTGAAGACATGGTATGAAGGATACTGGGGCACCACTTTCTTTTCTCTCAGCTCCTGCACAGTGCCTATACCCAGTTCTACACATTATAGAGTTACTTTTGGTATGTTAGTGAAGAAAAAAGAAAAAGTGGTGCATAAATTTTAGGCTGTCTTTTTGCAGAGTGCCAATTTCACCACTGTTCTTCTCTTTTTCTTTTATTCTTCTCAGCATCAATCATGTCAGCCAGTATTTACTTTGATAATTCTGCTTTCTTCTGTTATGAGTGACTGGGCTGGGTCCAGTTATGTTGGAATATCTTGTAGAAGCAGGATATGTGAAACTAAGTTTAATCATGACACAATACTTTCTGGTAGCCTAGATTTACTAGGAAAAAAACACTGTCCCTACAGTGAGGTTAAATAGGTCTGTAGGTGATATTGCTGGAGCAAAACACTCCCTCTAATTCACTTGCAAGTGCAGCTTGTGATAGGAATGTGATGTGCCAGCTGGATAGAATCCTGCTAGAAATGACTATAAACCCTTTTATTAAACATGATTCAGCTTGTCTTTACTTCCCTCTCCCCTCTACTAGTTTTCTGAATTGCAGTTTCTATCTTCTTTTCTATACAGTAGGAAAAGTAACCCAGTCGAAAGCTTTTATTCTTTGCCTTATGAACTTCTTTTCTTAGGTCTCCTAAAGGGAAATTGTTCCTGGAAAGTTTGGACAGTTGCTTTGTTTCCCTTAATACTTGCAAACACTAAAACACCGCAGCAAAAGAGAGGTTTGTATTGCCATATACTGTTTGGTGATTTTTTTTTCCCCTTTATGACTTTTCCCTGTCTCTTTCTCCTGTCTTCTAGTGCACAGCTTGTAGAAATACATCACATTTCTGTGGTGCAGCAGAGTGGGAGGCAGAAAATATGAATCTTATTAGCAGTTTGGCCAATGTCTTCCTACGTGAACATGGGTAAGTTATTTCTGCAGTGATAATACAGTGATGTTAATCACCTACTCATGGGGCAAAGGTGGCTGGTCTGTAGCATTCTTGAAGTGTTTAAGCAGTTAAGATGGGACTCCCAAAGTGTGTAAAGTATGACTCTGTCATGTGTTTGGCTAGCATGGAGATTTCTGGGCAACCTGAAGCTCCTCTGTGGGGCAGAGCAAGTGGCTACAGCTGCTAATGCTCATACCACCCAGATGCCCTGGTATTTTCTGCGAGGCAGCCCAGACCTGCTCTTCAACAGGTACTCAAGTGAGTCATTCTCATGTTCCACCCTGTTAAGATTTTGGTATGAAACATGTAGGATTAGCAAAGTTGGCTATCTCTATTATGTGAAAATAAGCAGAAAGGAAAATACGCTGAGCTCTGGTGAGAAAAATTATCAGAGCAAAGAGGGGTGGGAGAGAGCAGGTGCTCCACTCCCTCCCACCAGGTGCAAGTTTATACCTGTATGCCTGTTTAAGCCACGCTTTAAAAAGTGCCAGTGATGCGCCAAGCTGGTACCAAAGTGCAAATATTAGAATTGATTCATATTATAATGTACCTTTCAGCCACCCTCTTGTTGCCCAAATTAAATAAACTGCATGGGTTAAAGAGTGTATTCCTCCCCACAGGTGTCAAAATCTTTGGCTCACTCTGCTCAGTTCCCCTGATCCTATAAATTACACATACTGTGTTAATTTTGGCCTCCTAATGCCTTATTTTCCTACTTGTTGCACAGCTTTACAATGTTAGAAGGGACATATTTTTCCTCCCCTTCCTTCTTGTCTTTCTAGTTGTGCATTTTATTTAACTGGGACTGTAAAATGACAGCATTAGTGGCCAGTCTGGCATGAGCTTCATGTTTTATTTGATAGAAGGCACTACTTACACTGTAGTGTAAGTTTAGTAAAAAGACATGCTAACCTACTCCTTTGAGTGCAATTCTTCTGTGCAGTGTGTGTAACAAAAAGGTGCACACTTGGAACTGACAGGAGTTAACAATAGATCTGGCAAAAGTTATTCTTCCCTAGAAAATGAACAGAGAGAGTGAGCAACCTCCAGGCTCACAGGCAGCAGCTGAGCATCACGCTCAGATTCACAGGCTGTGCAAAGCCTATGAGACAACCTAGGAATAAGGAAGAGGAGGGAAAGCTTCCTCTTGGTAATCAAGGTATTTCCCAGTTTATTCTGGTTTGGATCACCATCCAGCAAAGGCTCCTGCATGCAGTTTATACACTTACATAGTTCCATTGAGGCAGGTGTGATTTCAGGGTGCTGCCCAATTTATCTTATTTACAATTCTGTCTGAAGATTCATTGACTTCCAGGACTGGGTCTTTACTGACAATCTTTGGATCATTTAATAAAAATGCATCTTTTCAAAGCAATCGAGATACCAGGAGGAACTCATAGTATGAAATATGGGCCTGTTTTCCCCCAAATTGTTTAATATTGAAGATTCTCAATAGTTTTATTACAGTTTCTTGCTGCTAAGCCTTCCTTGCAAACTACACTGAAGATTAAAGTTTTTTGAAGGTGTATGAACAAGTTCAAAGGTCTTAAAATTGCATTAGTTGGTAGGGTGTAGCTGGTTTACCACAGTTACCAAAACAGTACTTCACTTCCATACAAACACAACATACAATTAAATGCATTCATCTTGTTCATCAGACTGGAATTGAATCAGCTTACACAGTTTAGCTGTGCTTGATATATGCACATAACATGAAATGGTCTGGAAAAATCCTGCCAGGACTTTTTTTTTTGGTCTTCTCTCCCCCAGTTTACCAGGAACTGAAAATATAGGGGAGTAATTTAATAAGAATATGGGGGTAAGTGATGAGAATTTAAAGGAAAAGTTATAGTAATTAAGACGTTTTGCTTCTGCTGAAAATCACCTTAACTCCTCATGCAAGATTTCAGCTTTTGCAGGTAGCTTTGTAGGTCTTCATAGTCAGAAACCTGATATTGTCTGTGGCCTTCATGGACAAGAGAGGCAGTATGACATGCTCTCATTCTATCGATTTTCCAGAGCTGAGAATGCTAATATTTTTCATATGCAATCATATTGGTGTTTACATTATTTTGGGATTGGAAGTATGTTTTGATGCTTTATGAAGTCTGACATTGCTTGAAAAAACAAATTCTTAATAATTGATTAAAAAGCATAGCTGTACCACTTAATCTGTCTGTGCAAGAGGCATTTTTCCTCTGGGACAGGACTAACCCAGCATTTAGTTAATCAAGTTTTAAAAGCTGTGAATTTAAGCTCTTTGGGATATATACATTACCAATTGCAGGAAGTTGGGAAATAAAAGGAACTTTTCAAATAAAAAGATGTCAATTTAATAGCAAAGGAGCTGAAAACAGATGTTTCACGCAAAGCATAAGAGTTGTGTCATTCCTTTAGGTTTTCAAAGTCACTTCTTGTCAGATGCATTGGTTAAGAGAGAAAATTAATGAGCTGTGTTAAGTTTTATTACACAATCTTCTGATGTGGGAAAGCTTCCCTGCAGGAACAGCTCTGTGCATGGCTTAACTGATTTAGACATGCCTGGTGCAGTATTCTCCAGAATGTGTTGGAGATCAAAGTAGGGAGAGTTATTCAGGTTTTATGGCAAGGTAATTAAAAAAATATGGGGATTATTACATAGAAATCATACTTGCATAAATTTGCTGGTAAAATAAAATCAAATAAACACATTTAAAAAATGAGATCAGGAAAATCAGCCACATTTTTTACCACTAGAGATGCAAATCTGCACCCTGAAGTCTACACAGTTGGCTTCTTTCTTCCACTGCAGAGAGTTTGGCCCAGTTCCATTTTAGTGGTGTTTTCATTTACTTAAAAAAAAAAAAAGCATACTAAGCATACCGAGCTCTCCTGTTTTGTGACAAGATGAAGATGGGCACTTTATACCAGGCACAAAGCGGTCCCAGGTAGAGCAGTCACAAGACTTCCCCTGGTTTCTGAGGTGATTTCATCTGAAAATCCCTTTTCATAGAAGAGTCGTGTTTCTGAACATTTGTTAATATCTGTTACAGTGCAGACTGTGAGTGAAGAGAAGGTTTGGACCAATAACTTCTGGATAAAGGGTAAAAAAATCCCTAGAAAACTGCAAAGACTTTCTCTTCTCAGGTACTTCTACAGGATTTCTGAGGGTAGTGCATACAAGCTGAAGAGAGACTGTGTTCATCCTTTCTGGCCATTTACAGGAGAAGTGGATGCATGCACTATACTCCAAATAGGGGCTCAGAAATCCCAATCTAGAAAGAGGGAGAGATGATATGTTGTAAATGTTGAAGTGCTGATTGTGAAATGCAGAAAACATTTCTCTCTGGCTGGGAGAGAAATGAAGTAGATTATTGTGAAACTTCTGTTTAATCAGAGAGCTTCCACATTCCTGTCACATAAATATGCAGAAAGGATAAAGCTTATAGCTTCAGCTGTCCTGAATGCAGTGATACCATATGATGACAGAACACACATGCATATGCCTCTATAAACTTATACACAGTTGAAGTCGAAACATATAATACTGTCAGGACTGAGCTTTCTCTCTCTGAGGGTGTGCATATGACTTCTTTGGTCTAATTGGGTTTAAGACTCTGCATGTGTGTGTGTATATGCAAGAGATATAAAATAGAAGTATAGCAGCTTTTGATGTGAAATAAAATTTTCTTGTACCAGCTACAGGTTCCTGAGAGACTACATGTGAGGATCACACTGAAAGTTGAAGCACTGGCAACAGAATAACACACTTGGCTGTCATTTTTCCAGTCTTCTCTGCTGCAGTCTTAAATTTCATGAGAGAGGAGCTATTGACTAGTAACTCCACAAAGATGAAACAGTTTAATTTGGACAAGGAAAACCTATCTGAAGTTTCAGGTAAAAATTCCCCCATGCTTTGCTCTTCTGGGTGATGAAAGAATTTCCTGAAGGAACTAAAGAAACCACCCAACAATGTCAAATTGTCTAAAGGTACTTGATTGTGAAATGCTGGACATCTTAAGCTTGTCCCAGTGTTTGGCATGGTGGGTCTCTTCCACTTCTAACCTTTTTCAAAGAATCAATACATACTACATCTAATAATGATAATGAGTATGTATTAAAGAGCTGGAAGCTTACGGGCAGACCTGAAAATATTGCAGAACTTAGTTGATCTTCATGCTCCCTGAGTATGCATGGCTGTTAATCACATGTGTGCAATCTTGAAGACAAGGACCAGAAAACTCATTGAGATTTTGAAACGACAATAATATAAAGCCAGTTGCGAGATTTAATATAAAAATCTGAGCAGTAAAGAATTCTGTGATGTATCTGGTTCTTGTTTGATGTACTTCTACTGACACAGTTAATATAGTGTTTGCAGTGCACACATAAAGCAGATATGCCCAGATTCCTCTCTAAAGAGTTAAATTATTTTATAGTCATGCATGCTATCTTTCCTGTTACTTTGCCATCACCATTTCTATAGGCTGTATTTAGTTTATGTAAGTTGTTCTTAACAGCTTTCAACATAATTTGTTTTAATATAATGGTAGAGATCGATGGTTATAAAGAAGGCTATAAAGATTCTTCTAGGAAATTTCTGCGTATGAGGGAAGTCCTTTTTGGGGATTACCAAACTTAGAGAAAAATAATCCTCAAATGAGGTATTCAGACACATACTTTTCTATTCTCAGGTGCTAATGATTGTGTATTGCTCTACAAGAGAATAAAAATCACCCTCCTATACATCAGTCAAAGTTTTCAAAATATTTCAGCCCCCCCCCAGCAGAATTGAAGTAGTATCTAAGTCTTTCTAAAGGCTGGTGCCAGCCCTTCAGACATAAGGTTTAATTTTAGCCTTACTTATTTTGTATGCTTGAAAATATCAGTGAGCTGAAGATTTTCATGCCTTTTCTACAGACATGCTCCATGCAGGTGTGAATGTTTTCTGCAAGACCTGCAGAAAGACAGGGACATACAAAGCCTACTGTACAGGCTGTCATGTCCGGCCAAGGTCAGTCTGACTCGAGTGTTCAGGACGCTTAGAGCAATAGCCTCATTATTATCTGAGTCATCACAGCGACTGCAAGCCTTAGGAAAAACATTGCTGAGAAGTTAATTTGTGTTTGGGTTGGTTGGTACATATATGCTCTCCACTTGCATCTTCAAGTGGTTTGTTTCATAAGTAATGTGTTGATATCGGGTCCCAGAGCTGCTGCTGCTGCTGCTGGTTGTTTCTCCCCTTCATGGTTCCCTTGCTGCCTTCCTGATCCACTGTGGGAAAAAGGCAGTATGTTGAGAACATCCTCCATCAAACCCTCTGCTCTACTGGAGGGACTGAGGAGAGACTGGGGAGAATATGAACTGGCAAACTCTTGACTGTGTCTCTGTTTCTCCAGGGCTTCTGGGGAGGAAGATGCTGAGTCTCAGCACAGAGTACAAATTCCTTGCCTCTCTGTGCTGCTCTGTGCTTGCTTTTCCAGGCAAAGTAAAACACTCTAGAACTATGCAGCAATCCCTTATGGTCAGCATGCCATCTGCTGCTCTCCTTCAGCAGGGAGCTCTGGGGACTACAGGCCAGGAGCCAATGGTGGCCTTGGCATTAGGCCCCTGAGATGCCTGCATGCTGGTGGAGTCCTAGCAGACCTTTCTTCCCCAAATCAACATGAACCCTCGTTGCAGCTGTGTTAAGGTCAATGACTGGACAAGGCTGACTCTAAGCAGCTGGCTACTTAACACCATTATTTCTCCCTTTGTAAAATGGCATCATCCTTTGCAAATTCCTTGAAATTCTTATCTAGGAGTTGTTTTAAAAATTGGAACATTATTACTATACTAGGTTACTGTGGAACTAGAAAAAAATTTACCCTGAACTTTTTCTCATATGTGTTTATGACTAGAAGGCAGACAGAAGGGGCCTGTATCTAGACAGACTCATGAGAAGAGTGTTTCTCAAAGCAAAAATCATTCTACAGGCTCACTAGTTCTATCTTCCCTATTTGGAAGAGACTCTGTTATAAGCCTAATTGCAGCAATTAGGCCATTTATGGCTAGAATTTTTTGTTTGCTCGCTAACATCAGTGTCAGCAGGAGAACGATCACTGGAGGTGATGCTCTCAAATGTGTAACAGTAACAGTGATAAAAGATTTTAAAGGGGAAACAGGACCCTATAAAACTGCTTATTCTGATTCTAAAAGGATCAAATAAAGTCTGAAACTGTCTCTGAACTGTTGGGATGATTTTGTGACAAGATACATGGCTTGGGCAATCTGACTATGGGCCAACTGTATCTCATTTCTCCTTGAAGGCCGAATTTGCTCTTTGTCAGTTTTTCCTTTGGGATTGCACCATCTTTTGTGTTCAGCTATCTACATGGATGAGATTTTAATAGGTTCTTATATGAAGCAGTGCAATTTAATGATTTTGCCTAACTAGAGGTATATCAGTTTATTTCAAGCGAGGGCATGCCTTTCTGACAAAGATCTCTCTAATCCATTGAATATGTTGTGTTAATGCTTGTTGATTTTTTGATGAGTGTAATGATTTGGTAATTATCTTTAAATGCTTTCTCTTCTGAGTGTGCAGTGTTTAAGGTACGGTTTTATTGATTAAATAATGGCATATACTTATGTTACAGCAGTGTATTCCTGTACGAGGATATCTTCCTGTAAATCTTCTTCATTTATAAATTAGATGCACCATGTATTCAAGCATGGCATCAGTTAAGCTGTCATGCACTGAGAACTTTGCTGGCCCAGTTCTGATACAAGTGTCCAAACAGGTATGTAAAACTGTGCATTGAGATGTTCAATACAAATTCACTTAAATCAGCAAAGCTGCTGTAAGAGTAGGAAATATTTTTTCAATTTTTTAGTAAATATTGCTGAAATTGAGTGATTTTAAACGGAATTTTTGTTGTTATCAGGGCTGATATTGTAGAAATAACTCAAATTTCTGATGTGAACAGTGAATCTGCTTTCCCTCACGTCGTAGTGTGCTCAAGGGTTAGGATGTCAACCCACCACACTTAAATGAGTAACCTTCATTCAATTATCACATAATCACATAACCATTTACCTTTCATATATACATTTGCAAAAGTAATGCAATGCGAGTGCAAAGATGAGGTCCAATACAACAAGGAGTGAAACAACACACTGAAAGTCGAAAAGCAGCCACAAGATGTGCTTTCAGAACATGAACCTTCTCAGTCAGAAGGAGGAATTTCAGTTCTTTGCAATTAACCCTACTCTAGTAATCCATCTACAAGAAGGCACAGGTATCTGTTTGTCTTTCCAAGCGACATGTGCTAGTTGCCCTTCCAGAAACTTCCAGACCTAATATAAGATTATAATATTGGGATCTAGACTGATTGAAGGTGGCACAAATAATACCAGAGAACAAAACACAACCCAAATATCCCTAAATTCCAGTAGAGAGATTATAGTTAAACCTCCCTTGATATACTTCAAAACCAACTTGTATTATTTTCTGTGCTTGTTCTTATGTTCACTGCAGGTGAGTGACAACTACTTTATGGGCCAGCTTCTGTTCTCAGTGGATCACAGGAATTCTGCTGGTGTCTGCAATGGGAGCAGGACCAGCCTTAATGAAGCAGTCATATAAAACAATAAGGGGGGAGGGGGAAAGTAAACTTCTTTACCAGTGTTTTGAGGTTAAGGTTAGAAGATTACTATAGCTGTTACAGTAAAATGATTCATTCTATAGCTTTTTCTTTAAAGTGTAGGTGCAGTAGTGGTTTATTATGCACATCCTGATCTCTGTCTGTGTACATACTCTTGCTACATATTCTGATTTTGGCAGGAAGCTAATCCTGGAGTCTATTTTGCTTTTTATTTGGTGCAGACAACTTTTTTGGACTCCATGTGACAGATCAGCTATTTATCCCCTGCTGCTCTTAAAAATTTTTATAATAACAGCCTTAAAAATCAGATTTCTTTGGCAAATTTCTCCAGGATAAAGTCACCCATAAAATGGAATAAAAATGCCTTTAGGCTTATGAATTCTCTTTCTCTCAAGCATCAAAATGCTGTTATTTTGAGAAGTGTTCTTTGTTTCTCTGAAATCTGAACTTTTTCCACTTGGAGACAGTTAACTCCCTGAGAATCTCACAGAAATGGTATTAGATGTTGATCTCTTCATAGGAGAGCAGGGGGAAGCAGACAGCCAGACCACATCGATCCGGGCTGCAGGATGTGTTTAGTGAAAAATCTATAGAGCTCAGCTTAGGGTGTCAGCTGTCAGTCTGCAGAGCATCTGTCAGAGGAGTATTTGCTTCACTGCTGCTGAATGTGAGTAATGCTTTCACAATATGGCAGTACCATGCTATAGATTACAGTTGTAATGGAGCACATCCTGAACAGCTGAGCCTGCTCTCTCTTGCTCATTCAATAGCAAGAGTTGCCTTGCTATAAGAGCTTGGGGGATTATGTACTCCAAACAGCTGTCTATAGCACCATGGATTTATTTGGGCTAAATGAGAACTTGCTTTCCTTAGCTAAATCAAACTTTATCAGACAGTTTTACTGTTGGCAGTTAAAATAAAATGTGTTTGCTGAACAGTAAACACCTTGTTACTGTTAGGAAGGATTATATAAACAAAAGGCATACACAATGAAGTCTTATGCCAACTGACTTACTGTCAAAATAATATACTGCTGTTAGCGGAATTGTGCTCACTTGAAGGAAATTATAGGTCTAAAAACACATCTTGAATGACAAAGAAACCATTTTTCCACAAATAATCTCTAAAAAGTTTAATACACTGTGCCTTGTAGAAGCAGTTTCAGAGACCAAGGATGCTGAATCCTCATACAGGAATGTTAGGAAAAAACGGGTGAACTGTCTGAAACCTTCAAAGGTTTACTGCATTTGCATAATGCGCTGGATCAAGTAGATTTAACATTTTCCACTTACGAGATATGTGAGAGTTGTTTTTGTTCAACAAAAACTACAAATTCTCCCTTTCAAAATGCCATTCTTCTGTCACTTATTAAACTATGTAATCTATGCAATTGCAGAACACTCATGAGCAACAGAATACATGTCACAATAATATTAGACTATTTCTGTAGTGTAAATCATCTTCCCTTCACTCCTTGAGAAACTGAAAATAAGGTGGATATTCTGTTTTATAGTCACAAGGAAGAAAGGCAGGTCCAAGCGAAGGAAAGCCACTGAAAGGAGTAATGCTAGCTACAATGAGTTTTGGATTATTTTTCAGAGAGATTGAAAATGAATTTGTTTTCTTTGTGTTAAAAACTAAAATCCTGGTTCAGGAAAACATAAACCTAATGTTACCTGCACTTTCTCACTCCGTTCTGAATTTCACCATGCAAGAAGATTTGCATTTCTTCCTATAAATGTGCAAAGCATTTCTTTTAACTTAACAGTTAAAACACCAGAATTCAGCTGAAATTACCAGGAAATGTCTTCTGCTTGCAGAACCCACTACGCCAGTATGAGATTGTGATGTTGACTGGAAAGATGGACAGTACCTCAAAGGTCAAGAGCTGTAGGCTGAATTTCAGCTAATGATTTCTCAAGGATAATTTGAGGAAAGATTTGTAAATCTGCAAATTCTTGGGAAAACCTCTCTAATTTGCACAAATGTGTTTTGTGGAACCCTAGTTAAGCATTTATTAGTATATTTAGGTGTATTCCTTACTATGTATATGTATCATACTTTGGAAAACTTATTTTTCTAGGAAGAGAACATGCTTCTGGAAGATTGAAAAGAGGAATTTTAATGGTGCCTTATAAATTCTTCTTCGTCCAAAACTGGCTCCAGGTGAACTTAAGATGAAGCTTTCCACACATTTCCCAACATAATGTCTTGCTTCCTTAATGTTATGCCTGATCTTAGAAATGTTCCTTTTCTTTTCCGTGTTCTTACCAAAAAGCTTATAACACATTATTCTGTAAACAAATACACCAATTTTTTGGCAATTATGTTTCCCAGTCCTTTAGGGAAACTTGAGGACCTAGTAATTATCCCTCTGTATTGCTTGTCATGACTGTATAGTTTGTAGCACAATAATATATAGACAGGTTGTTAAATCCACCTTATTACATCTTAGAAAAAAAGTCATGAATGAAAAGATTCCTTCTATGTCATCTTTCAGCAACAGAAAAAGATATCTGGTTAATAAATGTTGCTGCTGTAACAAGGACAAGGTCAAGAACTTCTATTTTGTTATGGTAACATGTTGGGTGTTTGGGTATCTTTCCATGAGAAATTAAGGGTAAGATAACTTCATGAGCATTTGCTATTGGATTTTTAAAGTATGTATACAATTTACGCTGGTACGTAAGTGCTCTGCCTTGGCTAATTAATTAGATTAATTAATTTCCTTTTGTCCATTAAATTTCTTGCATTGTAAGTACACCTGACAGTGAGGAAGATACATGTCACAATTATTAGGAGCTACTCATACCCCAACTGTCTGGGTAGGTCATGGGTACTCTTTGACCAGATGCCTGCTGCTACACAGAGGGTTTAATTGCAAAACTTGGCCTGCCCTCCTGCCTCAGCTATTGCACTGACCTAGCTACTGATTATCATTGTATTTCTCAGAACTCAGTTATTTCTCTGACCTGCAATCCTTTGTCAAACGTGGTTGACATTTGGGAAAGGTTTCCAAAGTTAGAAGGAGATAGACTGTGTGATTGCACAGGCTCATTTCCTTAGGGAAGAATAATACACAAATACATGTATATGTATTTGCAGTGATTTATCTGGTAACATATGTATCAAAGCTGTAGGTAATTTGAGATTTTGCGATACATATAAATGCTGTATTCTGAGAGCAGCAAAGTGAATTGAACCTGAAAAGCTGAAACACAAAGGACCTTGAAAAATTCCTACCTTGGATCTGCTGCCAGGAACATAAAGTACGTTACCTCTAAAAATAAGAGCCTTGTCTTTGACATTATGTGAGTTTCACCTTTAAACAGGGATCAAACTCTTTTCTTTGTAAAAAATAAACACACACCTATACTCTGGCTACTATCTTTCATTACTCTCCATGGGAATTAGGCACACAGCCTAAAAACCTCCAGCAAAACTCGCCATTCCCTCCAGGGAGCTGCATTTCTGGACTTTCCTAGCCTGCATTCACTTTATGTTTAACTGTTAAATTTTAAATTCTCTACTGCCACACCAATGTCTGAGTTGTCCTTCCTCTTGATCACCGTTAAAGCAATGTCCAGCAGTTTTATTTTTAACTGACTAAGGGAGTCAGCAGTTTGCAGCTGTTCTGGGTTTCTACCTCTGGCAAGCAGAGAAATGCACATCTTTAGTGCTGTTTGCTGTACTGTGTGTTTGATTGAACTGAATCTGGTTCATATATCTGCTGTTATAGTGTTATCCCTCAGTTACAGTGTGGGACTTCTCTTGCAAAGCGGCCTTTGCTGTGTTTCCAAGTCATGGTGCTAAGGGCACTGACTACTTCATCAGATGATCTTAGCCTTTTCATTGCTCCACCTGCAAAAAACACCACCTTGAGTTTTTTGAAAGCAGTGTTTGACCTTTCTTTCTTAGATCATAAAGCCCATGATCACCTGCTCGTAACCTGGCTCCCTGTCAACAAATGTTTCAGTGAGGTCAGTAGTCATGGACAGCAAAACATTCTGTTAGGTTTGGTTCAGTTAGTTGACTTGAGGTGTTTGCTTGCAAGAGAAGACTGTAGGAAGAAGGTGCTGGCTTGCACACAGCGGAAGGTCTCCCAAGAAAAGGACACAACTGTTAACCAGCAGACAGAATGTTTCCATCAAATGGGTATTTCAGGAAGGCACACAATATCACGGCCATTTTCTTTCTGACATGCAGGCAAATTAGTCACATCAAAGACACTTTATATGCTTTGAATTGCTAAAAGCTCCATAGCTCTTTAAATAATTGCCAGATAGAATATGTTTGCATGTTTTTGGTAACACACATTAGTTCTGACCTTCCTCCAACTGAAATCAATGGGGATGTGGCCAATTGCATCAAAAGAGACAACACCGATGCAGATGACTGATTACTGAGAAATATGTCTTTGAATGTGTGAGAAACAGGACAAAAGAAACACAGGAATACAATCCCCATTAGATTTAAAGAAACAATTCAGATTGTTTTTAATTCTGCTCCAATGGTCTTGTTCCAGAGCAGATTTAAAACTATGCAAATACCTGCCTTTCTCCATTTCCCACTTTTCAAGATGGCAAAAGTTCCAGGCAAATCAGATTGATCTGAGAGATTACTGGCACTGTGGAAACCGAGAGCATAATCAGTATGATTAGAACTTTTTTCATGATTACTGAAATGTCAGACTTTTCCCTTGATTTGGCCTCAGATGTAAACTTTGATCCTGAGCCTAAAATATATTCTATTCTAATGTAGTTATCTCTAACCTGAACCACAACCGGCGTACTGGAATGTAAGCTCTGGGATCTGCAGTGAGCCCTCTAAGCCACATTATCAGAACGGAAAGGCTTTAAGATTGACTTAAGGCACTAAGAAAGCTGGACTGCTCCTCATCTCCCTGTATGTAACATCAAGGGAAACAATCCGGCTGAAAGGGACTGTGAGCACAGGCCTTGGACAGTGGGCATCCATGTGCAACTGAGAACAAGAGCTGATTCCTTCGTGTATGGGGAAACTCCATACATGACGAATGGCTACATGCAGGGGATGCAATCACTTTTCTTTTCTCCCTCTCTGATTTCCTACAGAAGCCCTAATCACAAAACATGCACTTTTTGTCTGAAATGATTTTGAGGGTAATGCTGTGGATTTATGCAGATTACTTTATGCCACTCTTGGCAGTGTCAACAGGATTTGTGTATGTTTCTATTGGCAGTGTTCATAAAACCTAGACTATCTGCAGTTACAAAAATGAACAAATAGATCTGGAGGTGTTTGATTTACTTTCTGAGTCTTGACATTCTACTAATATACTGATTCTCACTACCTGAAACCTTTAAACTGTCGCAGACAACACTCAACCCAACTCTTAATAAAAGAGCCTGCACTGCACTGAAACCCTTTAAAATAAATAGAAAATAACCTTTTTTTTTTCCCCTCCCAAAGCACTCACATTTGTTCCTTCAAAATTAGGATTCAGCAAATAGTTGGAATACATCTGTACTCAGAGGAATCCACATCAGATCATAAATTTGTTCATGTTAAACACAAACATATGAATGCACTCTTATATGCAGGGACTGTGGAAGGGTTTAGAATTTGCACACTTTACTCCGTGTAATGCCAGGGCAATGTTTCACTCATCTACGTAAATAGAAAGCAGACTTGTTGCATTAAAGGTATAAGTATCCTTATGCTCTGTATAAACATCACAGGATTCAATTTTGAGAAGGAATCACATAATTTGTCATATCTTTTATTGTGATTGACTTCGGTGATGGGCATACACAAACATACGATTTTCCACTCAGTGTATCACTGTATATCTTGGTGTTCATTTGCTGCTAGAATAACAGGAAAAAAGATTAACCCCAGATATGCAAATAAGCTTAATTGAATAAAACAAGACAAATTACCCCTTTGTTGGAGCAGTTTCTGGTTTGGCGAAGCTGCACACACTACAGGAGCACCGGGAAAGGGCTCATGAGGCTGCCTCTCATTCCTTCCCTCTTTTTCTGAGGCTTGTGCAGAGCTGTACTGGGGTGACAGGTACCCCAGCGTGGTCAAGCATTGTAGAATGGTGTAAGGGGCCCCAAATATACTATGTTACCCCCACTTCGGTATAATTTAGAGAAATGTGAATTTACTTGAGCCTTATGGTCTCTCTCAAGAGCCCCAAGTTGGCAACTCAAAAGAAAAAAAAACAAACGAACATCCCCTGAGCCTTCCCCCCTTAAGTTTATAACCCTTGCAATTGCAAAGAAGAGAGTAAATGTGAAAACAGTTGACATTCAAGGCCCCTGAATTGAGACTCTGCTAAGATCATTAACCATGTGTTTGTACATTTTCAGTGTTGGCAATTGTAAGGAAACCTCAGGCTTCTGGCTCATGTGGGCTGGCGCTGCTGGTGGCGTGGGAGATGCCCTCGGAAGACCCCTTTCATGCCAGCTGAGGCTGCTGGAAGAAGTCAAGAAATCATTTGTAGAGCCTGTCCTCAGGCTCTCTACATTGAGGCTATTTATGTTGTACCATAAAAAAACCCAATAGGAAATGGTCCAATACGGTCATATCGTTAAAGAAACGTGTCTTAAAAACAGCCTCCTACTGATGATGGAATGAAATCTAGAGGAAAAAGATTCTCTTTTAAGAAACATGTCTCATGGAACGTCATATATAACTTTCCCACCCCTGAAGCTTCATTCTTCCTCCCTTTCCTGGAAAAACTGGGAAAAAATAGTGAAGTCTAAAAAAAATCTATTTGTATATGTATGCCAGATGCAAGTTTTGTTAAGTCATCTACTTCTTGTGAGTTGTCTCCCTTGAGTCTATTCTTTATTATCTTTTACAAACAGATAAAGAGGTTTTTCCTGCTTCAAAAAATGTACAGCTTAAGGCCTAATAATGAAAAACCTTACTTACAAGAGGACTCCCATTGAAGTCAAAGGAATTTCTTGAAAGCATTTGCAAGATCAACCACTAGGAAGAGAAAGCAGTGAACAATAGATGATTGTAACACTGAGGAAAAATAACAAAAATAAAAGATGAGGGATGGAAATGTATGATCCTGTAAAATTATGAAGAGTAATAAGAATATCTAGGACCATCACCTTTAAAAAAATTGTCTCTTTTAATTGAACATTGTATCTATATATGGTGAAGAAATACTTTGTTTCAGATGAAAATTGCAGGATGCCCTGGCAGCCGGGAGGGCCAACTGTGTCCTGGGGGGCATCAGGCAAAGCATCGCCAGCTGGCTGAGGGAGGGGATTGTCCCCCTCTGCTCTGCACTGGTGCAGCCTCACCTTGAATATTGTGTGCAGTTTTGGCCACCACAATAATAAAAAGGATATAAAGCTGTTAGAAAGCATCCAAAGAAGGGCAACAAAGATGATGAAGGACCTACAGTGGAAGCCACACAGGGACCGGCTGAGGCCACTTGTCTTGTTCAACCTGGAGAAGGGGAGACTGAGGGGTGTCCTCACAGCAGTCTACAACTTCCTCATGAGGAGAAGTAGAAGAGCATGCACCAATCTCTTTGCTCTGGGGACCAGCAATAGAACCTGAGGGAAAGGCATAAGCTCTGTCAGGGGAAGTTTAGGTTAGATATTAGGAAAAGGTTCTTCACCCAGAGGGTGGCCAGAGAAGAGTGGAAGAGGCTCCCTAGAGAAGTGGTCACAGCACAAAGTCTGACAGAGTTCAAGATGCATGTGGATAATGCTCTCAGAACATAATGTGATTTTTGGGGTTGTCCTGTACAGAGTCAGGAATTGGACCTGATGATACTTGTGGGTCCCTTCCACCTCAGGATATTCTGTTTCTATGATTCTACGTAGCAGTCAGGTAGGGCCAATTCCATTACTTTTCATCAACAGAGATATTAATCTCATCTCACAGTTTGTTCTTCAGTTTTACTTTGATTAAGAATGGTTTAAGATTTTCTTAGGTGACCTGGATTTATTTGGCCAGGCTGAATAGCGCTTTGACTCTCTGGGCTGAAGTTGACTCATCATAGAATCATAGAATGGTTTGATTGGAAGGGACTTTTAAGGATCACCTAGTTCCAACTGCCCTGCCATGGGCAGGGACACCTTCCACTAGACCAGGTGGCTCCAAGCTCCATCCAACCTGGCCTTGAACAATTCTAGGGAACAAAATTACTCAAACTGAAACCTTGAAGGACAGTTGCTCATAGAAAATCTTTCTAAAGTTTTAAAATGCTGAGCTGCTCTCTTGCCATCTCTGCCCTTAAGGCCTGTTGTAGCTCTATGATGGGCTCAGCACACAGGACTGGTCAGCCTTATAGGGAGAAATAGTTTGTGTGTAGATGAGAAAATGGATAAGTTTCTGAATGTACAGCCCGTCTTCAAGTGAGCAATATAAGTAAGTGAAGCTTTGAGCAATTATTCCCAAGCTATAGTTACCTTGACACTTTTTTCTTCTCTTTTTAAACTACAAGAAGAGATTTTGTGCTTAAAAGTGTGCCCATTTGTTCAATGATACCAGACAATCTGACAAAATCTTCTAGCTAGCAACCTTACTCTCTCTTAAGAGGACAATCACCACCATAATGCAGTTCTTGGCTAAAGCTGGTCATAATAATCACTGCAAACTATTTATTCAATGAGCTCTTTTTCTTGGCTCTTGAACAGTTTCTTTATAATCCTACTTTTGACATTCATAAGTCTTGAGTCTGTGAGGTTTGCAAACATATTTGATCTGGGAACAGCACATACACAGTTTGTACTTGCTACTCTGAATTTGCTTATCCAAGGGTTGTGATTGATCATAACTCCATTTTGCGTGTTAACTGTATGATTTATGTGTTTATAAAGTGTATCTGCTTCTCTGCTTCCTATGCATTCAACTCAATTTATTTATGAAGCCAACTTCTGCTACTGGCTTAAGATACATGTTCTACAGATATTCACGGAGAAGAATTTTCACTGAGAGCACACAGAAAATGAAATACAACTAGAATTCTCCCAAAGATAACAGAATATTTTTCTTCCCCTCCTAATGTTTAGACACCAGAAAATTCAAACACCTGAATTCAAACAGTATTAAATATATGTACTTTGGTTTTTTTTGTCTCTGTCCTGTTGGTCAAACTAAATAGTCTTAAAATAATACTAGGTGCTAGAATTATTAGTTTGTTAAATGCATGGGAAATGGCACATTGTAACTGCTGAAGCAAAGGAAACTGAAGAGGTTTGATCAAGACGTTATTCTGATAAGCATATACCTATATTAATCTCTGCACTATCGGAAATGACTTTATTTTTACATATTTAGTGCAGATTTCATGTAAGTTTCCTGTGCAAGGCACCCAATATTTTTATCGCCCTTCCTCAATCTAACCTCAAGCTTTTAATTTAC
The DNA here is from genome assembly GCF_036250125.1 of Pseudopipra pipra. Lineage (NCBI taxonomy): Eukaryota > Metazoa > Chordata > Aves > Passeriformes > Pipridae > Pseudopipra > Pseudopipra pipra. Next base: position 24,238,272 of record NC_087551.1, read on the forward strand.
GTGGATTGTGACATTCTTGTAAAGAATATGATGAATAGGAAACTAACTCCAAAATAGGTGTGAACGTATACAACTTGGTAGTTCCAGATCTGTAGAGTCTTCCTAAGGAATTGAATTTGTGTGTCTGACTTACAAAGTGCCAGATGAAGAAAATTCTTTATTCCATCCTTATGAGCTTTCCATAGAGTGCAGCTGAGAGTAAATACTGTGTTACTGCCATTCTCAGATTTATTTTGGAATGGTCTCCTCCAAAGGCATATATAAAAATATATACTTATTTTTATATGTATATGTACATAAATATGCACATCAGCTAACATGCACTCTCATGCTATGGAAAAAAAGCCCAGACAATTAAATAATCACAAGATTTGTTCCTATGCACTACTAGAAACTGAGTAGACATTATGTCTGTGGTCTCCTTCGGTTCCATCCTGGATGGTTCTGTTAGCTAAAATACATCTGTTGTCAGCACTATCAAAAAATAAAATCTATGGTTTTAACTTAAAATGTGATGGGATATTGCCTGGAATGTTTTCTCATATAGACAGTGTTATCTGAGTCCTTCCTTGGCAAGAAGTTCAATCTGAAGACAGTTCTCAGATGGTTTTGACAGCTTGGTTTGCAATGCCTCTGGAAGGAACGCTCCATTGTCCTTGCAAGGAATTCCCCCTCCCTAATCCTTCGAACTTTTTCATCTTTTGGGAAACTCACACTTGGCCATGAAATCTCTTTCAACTACTATTAACAGTTCTGGAAATCAACCTTTTTGCTACTGGCATTAGTGACATAATCTATGCTTAGAGGACCCACGTGTTTTGTCACCCACATGGCCTTTGCTGGTGGCTGCAGCATCCCAAGCTGCAGCCTGGCTAAGCCTGCAGTGAGCACAGAGATACTCGAGTCCTGGTACTTGTTTGTTGCATTGGGGGAAGCCACTGCTGCACATTTTGGCACTCCAGCATATGGGGATAGATGAAGCCTTTCACAACCTATAAAGTGCACCTAAAAATAAACCACACGGAAGAGGTATATCACAAATTTCAGAAGCTTTTCTTTTTTTTTCTTCTCTTTTTTTTGAGAGACCAGAACTCATAAAGCAGCATTGAGAGGGCATTAGAGGAAGGAAGCAAGCAGTAAATTTGTAGTTTTGCCTCTAACAGCTGGTTTGGGAGGGACTAGCCATTAGGACAGAGAAGGAGGAATGTGGGATGTGGGAGTGAAAAGGAGATTGTAATAATACTCATAATTAAAATAGTGCATTCTAGCTACAGATTTCTGGAAGAAATTTGATTCCAAGAAGTGCAAGAGGCCATGAGTGAAAATTCTTTCATAAGCAGGAAGTGAGAGAGGGAACTATAAGGAAATATTTTGTTTATTTTGGCCATCGTTCTAAAAAAACCTGGGCTAAAAGCAAAGAGAAATGAAAGAAAAAATATTGATAAATGATATGTGAAAAATACCTAGATTTTTGGAAACTGCAAAGCCTAATTATGAGCACTAGTAACTAATCAATATTTTGCACTTTATTAGGAATGGAAACTTGCGTTGTCTCTTTCAAACATACAGTAGTTAGCTGATTAATTGAGTGCTTTGTTCAGTAGGATGACCAGCTGTTATAAATGTTTTAGTAATTTTTTTGGCTCTAAAAGTAAACAGGCCTTTTTTTGTCTTTTTGGCTGGGCTAAATAGGAGAGCACATAGCCAATAAACCTAGATCTTGTTTCAGATCCTGAATTCTGTTTTGAGTGCATAATAACCCTATATGTGTTGCTATGTTTCTAAGCAACCTCTCAAGATGCAAAAATAGGTAGTTATTTTGCTGTGATTAAAAGTTCTTTAGATGTTGTATTTTGCTTTACCAGTTCCCCTCCCACCGGCTCTAGCCACAGCTTAAGAGAAATTCCTCATAGGTCCTTGAGGCCTGGTTTTTGAAGAATCTGGCATGTATTTTTGGAATAGGCTTCTTTTCCTTCTGGATTAATGTCAAGGAAGCAACTGGAAAGCACTAGAGATGCTGTCTGATTACAAGCACAAACACTCCAATGTAATCCCCACTAATATCACTGTACTTTGGGCTGTGCAGTGTGTGAACACTATGGTCATTACAAAATGCATATTCCAGGTTATGGTTGAGGAGATGAATGGAGATATATTCAAAAGTAGGGAAGGCAGTGTGGCAAGGGGCATGGGACTACGGTTTCTTCAGAATACTGAATCTTCTAAGAAGTTTGAGAATGGCTTGCAGACGTGAGAACCACGTTTGTCAAAATGCATCCCCAGCTGTGGGATGGCATAATTCAAGTATCAGACACTGCCTTTCATTTGGATTTGGAAAGCTGAAGCCTATCCACGTTTGTACTTGATTCCTTGCTGAGCCTGAAGATGTTGTCAGGCTGAAGAATGTCATTGTGCAGTTTCCATTGTCGGCTGTCACACTGCATATGTTTTGGGACTGATCTGAAGTTTTGTTTGACATCATGACTTTTATAAGAATCAAAACCCCCAAATCCCTCAGATGAAATCCATATGGCTTTGTTCACAGGCTGAAATAAAATCATGCTCACAGCCTTTACTGCAACTGAGGGATATTTGGTGGGAGTCGTTTTTTGCTTAATAAAAGCATAATGTTCAAGTGCTGGAAATGTGGATATTATTAAGTACCTGCTCTGTGAGAATAACTCAAATGCTGTTTTATTCCCTGCCCCTTTCGTTAGTTCATATGCACAAGGGTCAGATCTGAGGCTGACATGAAGAATGATCTCCGCAGCCTGGCATGGACCCAGCTTCACTTGAACTCTGTTTTAGATATTATTGGGGGTTTGTCTGCATTTTGGCTCCTTGCAGCTCAGTGCTGAACATTTGGCATAATGTGTGGTAAGGGTTATTACGATACACAGAGGTGAGGTAATTCACATAATTTCTGCAGTGTAGGCAAGTTTGCCTGGCTGCTAGAGCGGTTAAAGCAGGAAGCTTCCCAGTGTGCCGAGATGCTGATTACTAAGGGTCAGGCCTGTGCTCACCATGACATCATAAAACACAACCAGGGGCTGATTTATTTAAGAACTGTCATGTCACTGGTTCTGTCAGGAGAAAATCAGAGGACAGAGAAGATAATGGGGAGCAGTAGGCTTTCACAGGACAAGATTTATGTTGAAGAAGAAAACACTGATGGCTCCTTTGTGAACGATATAAGAAATGTTTTAGTCACTAGCGGGCCTGAGTTACGGAGTGGCACTCTTCTTTTGCTGCATCATTTCTGAAATAAAGAAAACATTAATAGCAAGTCTGGCATGAGAGGAAAAACTGTGACAAAGCTCTGGTCAAGTATTTAGACCTTCTTAGCCATCGCACTGGACAAATTCAACTCCATTTGTCATGGGGAAACGCATGCAGTGATAGCATATACATAAACGTCATTGTAGTCCCTTCTAAGGCAGTAAGTACGGTTTTGAACAAGAAAACTTTCCCAGATTGTCTTCCAGAAACAGCCATGGGCAAATGACGCTGCCAGTATCCCACTGCTGGGCTTCTGTGCCACCTGCTCCTACTCATTGTGCAGGACAGGGTATGAAGTGCTGGAAACTGCTCCTATACTCCAAATGCTGGTTGAGTAGTGCAAAACTGGCATATAGGTGGTGTTAACCTGACCAGTTCAGTAATAACTTATAGAAATATATTCCTTTCTCTCTCCTCTCAAAAACTGTTTTTGGTTCTTGAAGATCAACTCATCAGACACAAACCCCCTATTTTTTCAAGGAATTTACTAAGACTCATGCTCTATAAAAGAAATGGAAATCCCCATTTAAATGAAACTGTAGCATGAGTAAGGGAATATATTTATAAATGGATAATGTAAATTTACATACTGATAGGGTACTTCACAGCTTGTCCACGCATGCAATTGTAAAAACATGTGCTTAGTATAGCTAACATCTCACTTTAAGACCATTTTCCTGGCTTGATGCACTAGATTTCAGCTTCAGCTCTTTGGAGTATTGCATGGAAAATGTATTGCTGGCTCTCATGCCAAAGAGTAGTCAGCGTTTTGTTTGATATCCTACTGATTAGGTAATTTTTGTAGTTCTAGTACTTCCTTCATCTGGCTGCCTTAAACCCTTTTCAAATGTGAATTAGAACTTGCAACAAGCAGGCGGTAGTGTTATGAAGGGCAAATTAGACAGTCAGCTTCACTCCCTGAAGACCTTGAAGTATGGGGCTATAAATGCAAAAAATGGTACTCTAGCTTCTCTGCTCTGGTCAGGAGACTACAGAGCCACTCATTTTCCATAAATCTACAAACAGTCTGTTTTGAAAATCTTATTTGGGTTACAGCCCTGAAAGTCTGCAGCTGCTAGAAAGATAAAATAATAACAAACACCAACTGTTTGCAGGTGGGGACAAAGCTCAAGATTTTTCAAGATCTGGGTCACTTCAGAGCAGCCCTTCAGGTCCTGAGTGTCTAATTAATTAATTAACTTCCCATAGGCTTTTAAAAGCTACACAGATCCCCATATCCTCCACTCTTTTCTGTGCTTCTCTTCTCCCCAAGACTTCTTGCACCCAGGTTGGAGTGGTTCTGAAAGGTAGGGTTTTTCTGAAATGCAGAGGAAAGCTAATATTGGCAGTGTCAGAAGGAGTAACTGACGTTCTCTAGGTTTTGATTGTTTGCTAATGATCTAGAAAACAGTTCTACTGTCTTTTTATTTAGGGCTTAGAAGTGGCAGCTGTGCTGCGAGGTGCTTTAAATCCGTAGTTCTGCTGAACTGAATGCTTATATGCAATTCAGTAGAAGATATCTTCCAAAGACCGTATCTGAACTGGGCTAATATACACATCTGAGTTTCAAAAGTAGATTGCTGAGGAGTAGAGTGAAGAAATTATTCCCCTTAGATGGGATTTATCAACCACTCTTGAATCCACTGTTATAGATTTTTCATCTTTAAGTTAAGATCCTGCTTCAAGGTGATATTGGCTCGCATCAAACACATCCTTTATCCATGCGTTGCTCCTATACCCAGGTAAAGGCAGGGGGCATAACAACTAAATTTTTCTTTATCTTGTACAAATAGCCCAGGTACTTGAGAAATGCACAAAAGAATCTGATGATGATGAGTATCTTTTGACACTGTTACCACAGTGATGCTGGGGAATATTTTCCTTCCCATACTGCATGTGGCAAAGACAAGTGGAGAACATTAGGTAGGTGCTAGAATCTCAGTTGCTTTTGTTACTTGTGATGATGACCTGAGCAAGAGAAGGAATCAAATGCATGGGGTGCTTGTATCCCTTTGGACATGCTGAAAACATGCACTTTTTAAGCATAGGAGAGGACCCATTTCTATCCAGATCCCATTTTGTCAGAGTGTAACATTGACATTTGCACTCAGGTCTTGGCGCTTTTGCTCTATTTAAAAATGGTTTAACTAAAAATCCAGCTTGTGTATGTGTTGCAGAAGTGAACAGGAAAGCAGTGAGGGTTTTTTGGTTTTGTTTTTTTTTAATACTTTCTGAAAATTCTCTGGACTATGAGCTCAGACCGGTTCCCAGCTCTGCATCAGAAGGAGGTCTGGCTTGAGAGGAGTGGATAACTGAAGCTCTAATTGAAGCTAGTGGGAACTGAAGATTGTCTTACAAATCAGAACCTACCTGTCTCTAGTGTTAACTCTTTTGATTTGAGAAATATTTAGGCCTTGTCAGAATTGTTTCATTAAAAGAAGAAGAAACCCACAAACTGTATAACTCAAACCTTCCTCCTTGTTGCAATCCTGTTTTTTTATGGACAGTATATGGAAAGTCCTGTATTTCTGCACACAGCAAGTGGAAGCGGATGTTTTGTTTGTTTGTTTTCCTCAGAAATGAAAGGCTGCTTTTGCAGAGTACCTTGCTTTGAGCCTAATCAGGGTTGAAGGACTGGGAGCCAAGCTGTGAGCTGGCAGCAGCCAGAGGGTTATGGCTGGTTAGCAGAGTCACAGTTTGGCTGTGCTTCCCCCTACTCCTTCCCAAGGGCTGCTGCATGCCCCCTGTGTCCTGGGAGCTGGTAGAGACTAGTGACAGAGTCAAAGTACGTAAAATCTTGGTGAAAGAGTAGTAGAGGTTAAAATCGGTCCCCTTCCTTTCCTTGGGTGACTAGAGGTGCTCAGGCACTGGTCCATGCTCCAGCAAATAATTGCTATGCTGAGAGATGAGGCAAGGTTACTGCCCAACAGACTATTAAAGAATTTTATTTCTTCAGATAGAATATACCTTTAGACTCTGTATTTGGTCTGGATGAGAAAGAACATGGGCCAAATAGAGAAGGGCTTTCTTAAAAATCTCATTCCTCTGTATTTCTGTGTGGGTTTACTTGGCAAGCAAGTATTTAAAGTCAGTATAAAGAAATTTTATCTGAATTAACATTAGTCATTACAAAATCACCACAAAGGACAAATTTTGCTCAATTTTAGCAGTCCCAATGACAGTCTGTATATAAATCACAGCATTTTCCTTAAATTCACAGTCTTTGTTTCAGGACTTAGTTGCATAATAATGCAGCTGGAGAATTGTTCCCTATATATTAATTAGATGAAGATTTTTGTGTCAGATGTGAAAAACTTTTAAAGGACTTGTATCAATTATTCCTATCTCCCTTTTGACCCTAACTAATTTAAAATTTAGGCCACTGAACTTTAGACAGGTAGTGTTATTAATTTGCAGTATTATTTTGGTTTGGTTTGTTTTTTTGGGTTTTTTTTAATGAATTGCAGAAGACCAAGAACCGGCAAACTCACTTACTAAATGGTGGTGAGTTGCTGGTGACCCTTGGTTGTCTGAAATCAGAAGCCCAGAAATACAAGAAGATTTTTTCAATCCTGATCAATGGTGTGTGTTCAAATCCCATTTATTTAAATAACAGCAAATAGTTTAATGTTCACCATTCAAACGGAACTTTTTATAACATTTTCCTCTAGGTTCGAACTTGCTTTCTGACCCTACTGCTCAAATAAACAGCAGGGTTTGTTGCTCTTCACATACCAGCAGTTTAAGTTCTAAAGCCACTTTTACTGACCTGAGATCAGATAAATACTCTCCTGGGAAGTTTTAAGTTTTTTGCTGACATACAGTTGGATTAGGAAGGGTACAATTTTGTGCAAAAGCAGACAAAAGTAGAGATGTTTCTTTCCATGAAAGACGATTGACCCTTGTGCTTTGCCCTGGCTAAGGGAGCATTTTTGCAGGGTCTGTAAAAATGGTCTAGCAGCTTTCTTCTCGTGAAGGAGCCTAAAACAGTCTAATTCAGCTCTATGGTCATAGAAGACCCCCGTCTAAGCTTCACTGGAATTACCAGAGAAACTGCAGGGAGCTTCAGCAAGTGTCAGATAGGTCCAGATAGGTTTAGGCTTTAAAAAAATCTGAACAAACAAATCCCAAGCCAAACAAACAAAAAAGCCCAACAACTTGCAGATCAGCTGCACTGTCTTCCCAAGTCAGCCTGGGAAGATATCACTGATAGTCATGAAGGATCTCTTGCTTCTAATTCTCATAGCACAATAAAAATATAGAGCTAAGAAAAATAGATTTTGATACATTTCTGAAAGGATCTGGGTTTGTCTAGGAATGAGGAATACTCCACCAAAACAAAGCTTATTTTCTTGTCAAGAAAGAGTTCTTGAGTGGCTTGGACAAAGAGAGCATCTACGTAGTTTAACTTAATGTGTTTCTATATATTTCTTTTTTCTGCCTCTTCCTACTCTTTTACTTCAGTACTTTTCTTAGAGAAACTTTTTACTGATCTGAATTAAAACAATAATATTTTATACTCACAGGAATACTTGCCTGTTTTACATCTCTGGATAAACATTAAAAATGTGCATTACTGCTTCTTCTTCTTGCTTGCTGCACGTATTTGAGTGCCAGATTTATCAGTTCTAGTTTTCCCAATGCTGGAAAATGAATTTACTTCAAATTATAGCTGTTTGAATGAGACCAGTGCACAAATGAAAGCCATTACTGCTTGCCTACAATAGGGCCAAACCTCTGATCTCAAATTCAATTTTGTAAATGAAGAGTTGACTCTAATAACTTCAGTCAAATCACCTTGGATTTACACCAGGGGAGCAGAAATTGGAATCTGGACTTTCATGTTTAGCCTGGGAAGCATTTTGAAATTCTTGTGGATGAAAGATACTAAAAATGTATGTTATTATTATGTTATTCTTTTTCCATATCCCACTTCACATCATAGGACTGACCATATATCCTAGAACGGTTCAACCCACACTTTTCCTAAATTTTACCCCTTTAATCTGATGATTATAGCTCTTTCATGTCATAAATCTATGGTTAAGGTTAAGCAATCATGAAACCATTCTCTTCAGTAGTGTCCTGGGAAATGCGAATGAAACCTATTCCACCATTTTTTGAACTGGAATACGGGAAGTTAATATTTCTTCCCATTTTTAATTTATCCAGCATTTTCTTGCCAGTAGTTTACTTGAAAACTTCTTAATGCACAGTCTGCAAACTTGGCATGGACATCTGAGGAATAATTTTGTATATGTTAAACATTTGTTAACAATAGTCCCAAGCAAACTGCAAGAGGAGAAACTGCTTGCTTAATGTATATTAAGTATAACAAACAACTAGTGGAATAAAAGATCTTTGGAAAGATAAGAAACAATGCTGAAGTCACAGTACTTACTGTTGTTCAACCGCATGGAGTTATCTCTTCAGAAAAGTTTTGATGCTGAATTTAGAACCATCCTCAGGCTTGCAGCTTCTTTCTCTAGTTCTGGCAGTCCATGAATGCATATCTGAAAAGTAAAGCTTAACAATTTAATCAAAAATTGAAGGTTAAAGATTAAGTGGATGAAAAGGGGAATTTAATGTGGATGCACGAAGCTCTGCTTCTAGAGCAGACACACCTGAGTCCAACCCAAACTCTGGGGGACCCAAGAGCTGTATGGTGAGCTGCAGCCTTCAGTACATAGGGCCTCTGACCCCACTCGTACTGAAATCAATAGGAGTCAGTTTAGCTTAAATTTCTCTCTGTCAGGCCAGTTCAGGGAAGTAAATTTAAAGTACTTTTTCAAGCATGGGCTTTGGGCTTTTTGACCAGATCTTGCACTATTCTCCTGCTTGATACATAAATTTTGTCTCAGCAGTTTAGTTTTCAAGTTTTAAAAACAAAGCCCAAAACTTTTTGAATGGTTCAGCTGATCTTAAAGCAAGTACCAGCATTAAACTTTGTCGCTCTTTTGAACTTTTTGTGGGTTTATGGCTTTCTAGTTCTTGAGTTAATAGTTTAGAAAATAATTGGAACACACAAAATAGCATTGCAGCTCTACTGATATGCAGATAAATTTTCTGGAATGATGACAAACTTTGTTCATTACTGCAACTATCTGAACTCATACAAAGCCAGAAATAATAGCACTAATTACATTTCCAGGTATAGGGTCTTTAAATGTCCCCTGCTAATACGAACGTAGCAAAAAGATGATATCTGATTCTTCTATAGGACTTTTCCTCTTGGAGTGTTTTACATAAAAGACTGGCGGTGATCCTGTTGAATCAGAAATGATGGTGGAGTGTGATGGAAAGGTTATCCAGCAAACTAATGGTAGGAATGAGACTAGAGCCGACTCTTGGTGTGGTGGGTTCGCTGTCACACCAGTGCCTTGCTGGCGCTGTTCATTGTCAGAGGCAGTTAGACCACAGTCAGCCCATACACAGCCTGTTCCTATGGTTCCACCTAAAGAGGCAGTGAGCTGCCTCAGCTCCTCTAGTTGTCCATACTTTCTCTTGAAATGAAAACTCACTTTCTCAGTTTAAATTCTGCTCAGAGAGAAAACTAAAACTGTCGAACATGACTGGGGCAAAGGGGAAAGTACCCAATACTAAGAGTGTCTCAACTGGTTAGCAGTTTGCCAAAGACTTCATAAATAAGGGAGGGGGGGAGGAACCCCACACTTTGAGACCTGTAAGCAATAGTGAGTGTCACTGAAGGCCTTGGAATATAATGTTCTGTGTAACAAGCACAGTTTAGTTTGTTTGATTAGGTACTCAAGCATAGAAGCCAAATGGCAATATGTGTAGTAATGTGCACTGAAGATTCAAGTACAGCTTTTAATCTTGGAGGTGTAGCAATACCAACAGAGGAGTTTGTTACCTAGAGGCCCCTTAAAAATGAGCATCAGCCAATCAACATCTTCCTTTACTACTATCCTGTTTAAAAATGGTCATTTCTAGTGCATTGGTGAAGTGTTTATACTTTGCACAGTCTTTTTTAAATAAAGTAGTTGTGATGGGAAATGTCTCTACTTGTTACTAATGGTGCAGAACAGCTTTCCCACAGGTGACACCTACAGAAAGTTTTCCCTACTGCCACCTCTAGCCAGTCCCAACAGTATTTAATTCTGCATTTAAATCCATCCTTTTACATTCTAAATGGAGGAAACAATAAGTCCAGTTGCATCGGTGGATATTTTGAATAACCTTTATTACAAATCTTTTCCAGGCCTATCAGTTTCTTCTAGGCTTTTGCCCTGTGAAAGAGCTGTATTATATAAACAGGAAACATAGAGGAACTTACTAATTGCTGGTTTATTTTTCTTCTGCAGCAACATAGACTGCTTTTCTTATTGTCACTTGAGGGATCAAATTACAGCATGGAGCTTGGATGCTGGAGAAGAATGTTAAAGCAGTAAACTCGTTCAGGCTAGAGGAAGTAGGGAAGGTTAGGTCTCTGCTTAGCTGATAAAGCCCATGAGTTGTTTCTTTTAAAGCTTTCTTATAAATCTTGGGCAAAAGATAGTTTGGGAAATTGTCCCAAAAATCAAGGTACTTTGGTAAAGCTACTTTTCTATCACAAGATGATGCTTAATGCTGAGGTTTTTAAAGCTGTTATTGCCTGTGGTGGCCAGCATATCTGTGAGTGCTGCACAGCATTTAAGGTTTTTTCTTTTTTTGACTGTGCTGGAATCCATATGTAGGTGCCACCTCAGTGTTGCTTTCAGCTGAGATAGATTCTCTCTTGAGGCCTTGTGCCAATAATGTTAACACACACACACAAAATATCCAAAAAATATTAGGGTTGGTCTGTTACTTAAAGAAAAAATAGAGGAAAGGGTGCTCATTGATAAAGAAAGCTGGAGGCAGCCCTGCAAACCACTTGAGGATCTCCTGTTCCCAGTTCAGAAAACTCCCCATTCAACCAGGATGAGTCCTTACATATGATCCTCTAATCACAGACCAAGATCAGCTTTTAAACCTGTTGTAACCTTTATTGTGGGACTAGGTTCCTGGTACAATTACCCTAACTTCTTACTTTGGTTATTTCAAGGTTCTCTACTACAAGCACAGGAGGCTCAGCAATTTTTTTGGTTTTGGTGCTGTTGTCTGAGGGATTGTGACTGGCTTGTATGTTGCCCCTTTGCGGCTTTGCTCTTGTTAGCAAGTACTGTGAACCAGCTGGAAGAAATGCTTGATAAATATAATAATCATGTATTGATACACAATTTGCTTCCATGATGCATCATACAAGATACTTGCAGAGTTTGTGCTACAGTCGACTGATTATATGACTGCATTTAATGTATGCCACTAGATTAGTATCTGAGAAAATATATAATATTATTGCTCTGCTAATAATAGTTTCCTTATCTGCCAAGAAGAAAAATGATCATTGCTGGGATCTTTAGGAGTCATCATAACTTAACCGGAAAATAACTCCATATGTGAAGTGATGGAGTGTTTCTTGGAGCACGCTCAGTCAGTCTCCCCAAGGAGGGACCTCCCATCCAAGCAGTTCTTAGAGAAAAATAGTGGTGTGAATATTTTCCTGAGAGAAAGAGGGTTGGTCGTTGATAGTGTACTGTCAGTGCCAGAAGCAGGATATCATATGCTTTTACAATATATTTACTGGCATTTAGAAGGCCTGAGGAGATAAGTGCTTCAAAGGAGCAGTGTGCTACAGAAAACAGTTATTGAATCTGAGGGAAAAAGGGGAGCTAATGAGACAGAGTGATGATACAATGAGGATTTTACCAGTAATCCTCAGGCAGTGCTTTCTGCTCCCTTCTGAAATTCTCTCGAATTCTCTCACCGTTATAGTAAAACATTTCTGAAATGAAGACCAAGACTTCACATAAAACAAAAATAAATCATGGGCTATAATGAAGAACTCATCAAACATTTCAAAAAGTAACAAGCAAGTAGCAGGGAATGTTATACTAACCTGGTACTTCTGGTTGTTTACAGTTATTGATATAAAAACTTCCTTGGAGGTCTATGGCTCTCTTAGGATAGCCACCTCATACACTGAATTGTATGTTTCCCTGGCAACAAATGCATTTTGCTTCTGTGCTTTAAGTTTATTTAGGGAGAAATGGGCCCATCAGGATGTAGGGGACCTAAAAAGGGGAAGGAAGGGGAATAGTTTCAACATGAGAATATCAAACAACAATAAGAATAAGCTTTATTCTTTCCCAGAGCTGGGTCCTGCAGAGTAGCCACAGTGAAGTTGGTGGAGAAGCCTATGCAAGATGAGTGAGGCTGGCTCCAAATTGGAGGTATTTATCTGAAAATGCCTTAGAACTAGAAAATCTATCAGATTTCAGCTAAAATAACAATTCTTTGCAGCTCTGCCAAATGTCTGCAGGCTTCTGGTGATTTATTGTTGAACCAATGCACAGTGAACGCAGAGGTCTGCCTTCCTCTCTTTCCACACCAAACAGAGGAACCTTCACAGGACCTTGGCACTCGTCAGATTTAAATCCTTAGAGCAGTATTTCTCACCTCAAGTGCAAAATGCACCACTTCCCTGTGAAAATCGGTCCAGGTGAGAACTGCACACGGAGCAGAGCATTTGTATAGCATTTATACAAGATTCATTATGTGGGTTTTGGGTTTGTGCTTGGTAGTGTCAAAAATTGGGGGGGGGAGGGGGCAGAAACTGCTAATTCTTCTCCACCCCCTTTTCCAATAAATTTAAAATAGCTCTTTTTGAGTGCAATCTGGGCCTGCCTAATCTCAGTGCTAGTTTTGAGAAATAATTTCATTCCCGGTCTTTCATCTTCTTTGAAACATAACGAATTGGAAGTACATGTAAATGCCAGCAATATTTCAAAGGGAGGCTGAAACACAATGTCTGGTCTCTAATTAGTTTTGCAGTGTGTGGCCTGTAAACTTGATGATAAATGAAGCAATTGGCCATCAGTGGCTTCAATTAGATGGCAGTAAAAATGGTAACAAAATAAAGTTCCAGCAAGGAAATTTGCTCAGAAAAGTGCTGCTGTGGGTTGACTTCAAGCTTCACTATGAATTGGGGTAATTGGCTCATTTGTTCATTGTTTTTCAGGGGCAGTGCAACTGCTTAATTAGTGAGACCTTTCCAGGGCCCAAAGAAAACAGGAAGATGTGACATGGTTCCCCTCTCTCAAAGCACCCTATCTCCCGATGCCAAGCAAATCACTGTGGCAGAGTACACACTTGTCTTGCTCCTCTCTTTTTGGAAGAGGAGCAAGTTCGTTTGCACTGACTGGCAGGCATTTGCTTAAGCCTTGGATCACAGAGCATTTCTCAGACATTTATTGACAAAACAAACTTCAGCCGAGCCCTCTCAGGCCCTTTTCTTGAAGCAACAATTGTAAGTCAGGAGCTGGCTTGTAACTAGCATCATACTGGGAAGAGAGGGAAAAGGCAGAGTGAACCCTGCGACTGCTAGGCCCTGCGGTGCTTTCCAGCTATGCTTCACAGCGTAGTGTGTGGCTCTGTTGGTTTTGACACTTAATGAGGGAAATTAGGAATGGTATGGTACTTTTCCTGGTGAGAGATTCACCTATGTTTCCCCACTTTGTCCAGTATTTTATTCCAGGGCACTGCTCTCTGTATAAGCAGGACAACTTAATTGCTACCAAAAGTACACAATAGGGAAAAGAGTCAGGCTACTGGTAAAAACTGTTTTCTGTCTGCTGTTCTGAATACATTTGTCTATCACCACCTGTAAAGTCATGCCTATCAGTGATGATTATCGTCATTTTTGTGGGAGACACTGGGGCTGTCTCACTCTCGATAAATGCTTTTCAAAGATGAAGCAGCACAAATAAGATAGAAGTGTGAAAAACACAAGGGATTTTCAAATCAGGGTTTACGGTTTCAATTAGGAGACTTTGTTATAGGAAACAAGAAGCCAATTTGTCAGAAGTAAAGGCTAATTTGTCTTCACCTCCAAAGACTGGGGGGAAACAATACATCCTACTCACTCCAGACCCTCTGGGGAAAACCAAAAGGGCTGCCCAGTGCCAGTTCTCCCAGTTCAGCCTCTCTAGGATCTGCACTGCATGTCTTACAGGGTGATGATTATTCCTTTCTAATTGTCATGGTACCTAAAACACATCCTAATTGAAATACAGCAACTGGAGGTATTAATAAAGGTGTTGTAGTGTCAACACTGGTTTTGTGATTCAGGAGTAAACTAGGGAGAGCTGGGGTCTGGCCCTGCTGACAAATTCATTTTTGAAGGTGTTAAGCCCATCTGCTTCCAGGAAAGCTATTGTATTTCGCTACAGATTTTACCAGAATGATGCCGAGATGATTTTGACAGTGTCTGTGGAAATTGCAAATTCAGTTTGATAGCATAAAAATGTTGCTGTGACACAGTGTAGCTCTAAATTTTCTGCATTTTTTGGCAGCTCTGAGCTGACATCTCCAATGGTACTTCACTTATGGTCCATTCATTGCAGAGCACCCTAAACATTTTACCTAAAGCAAAACAGAAAATTTTATCTGCCTGTCTGTGGTGCTGGATGTCCCTGCCCATGCCTCAAGTAGCCCTGCGTATCAGCTCTGCCTGGAGCAGTCTGGGAGGGACTTCTGCTGACATCAGCCATCTGTAGGTTAGACCCACACTGTGCTCTGCAGAGACCAGTGGACTCCTGGGAGATAAAAGCAAGTGTCCTGGAGAGGTAGGATGTGTTTATGTGCAAAGTGATTTCCACTCACACATCATTACTCTACTAAATATCTTTTCACAGAATCACAGAATGGGTAAGGTTGGAAGGGATCACAAGGAATCATCTGGTCGAACCTCACTGCTCAAGCAGGGTCATCCTAGAGCACATTGTACAGAATTCTGTCCAGATTGTTCTTGAATATCTCCAGCGAGGAGATAACCTCTCTGGGCAACCTGTTCCAGCACATGGTCACCCGCGCAGTAAAGAAGTTCTTCCTCGTGTTCAGGTGGAACTTTCTGTGCATCAGTTTTTGCCCATTGCCTCTTATCCTGTTGCTCGGCACCACTGAGAAGAGCCAGGTTCCATCTTCTTGGCACCCCTCTTTAGATACTTATAGCTATTGATAAGGTCCCCTCTCAGTTGTCACTTCAGGCTCAGGAGGTCCTTTGGTGGTGCTGCTGTTACCTGGAGACAGACCAGCCATCCTACATGCTCAGAACTGTACCTTTTTCAAAATGACAAGTTTCCTACAGTACCCTGATTCTTGATTATTTTCTCTTCTTCAGAGAGTTGTTTTTAAACTTTCAGTGCTGTTGCCTCAGTTCCCTGAGTGGTTGAGCTGTGCTGTTCAGAAAGGCTTTGTGGTATTTCAAAGAACAATCTGCCATTTTGCCTCTCTTCAGGGAAGTGTGAACCAATGCAGTTAGCAATCCTGGCTGACATCTAAATTCTTAATTAGAGGAGTATGTTCTTGCAGAGTGGAGAGAAATAACTGAGGCTGCATTGCATCCCCTGCTAGTTGTGGTTATTATCAGTATACATATATTACTAGCAAACTGCTGGGCTGGACGTTTAGTCGATAAACTAAAAATATTTTTATGTTTTGCTCCTCTGTTTGAGGATTTGCAATTGGAAAAAAATAAGGTTGTTATTTAAGAACAGGCTGCTAAAATGAGACACATAAAATATTGCAGCATTTTTATTATATATAAAATGAAGTCTCTGCATTTGTTTTTTATTACTGCATTACACACAACAAATGAATATGCTCTGAGCCAACAATTTCTACTGTTACACATGTGCACTGTGTTCCTCTGACTGCAGAGGGGTTTGACTAAGCCCGTTTAACCAGTTGAAAGAGTAGGCTGAATGATATTAGCTTAAGCAATGAGAGTCAACAGGAAATGGGGGATTTGGGATCTGAATAGTAAAATGAGTCTTGGAGCATGTCATTTGCACAATGGCAGTTCTTGGCATCCAGTGGCTTTGTGCTAAAAATGAGAATTTATTCCACAAAAATCTCCAATTTGGGGAATGTGTGGTGGGCTTGAAAGGGCTCAGAACCTCTTGCCTGAACAACACCACTGGGGCTGGAGGGCAGATGAAGACTTTAATCGCTTCCAGTCATCTGCTTTGTATGGTTCAACAGGAACGAGTTAGAGAGCATTGCAGTGAACAATGCCAGCATGTAAGACATTTTGAATCACTGATACTTTAAGACTGGTCAAATCTTAGAGCTAACAATATAAAAAATATTACTATGCTCTTACTGTTTTATCTGCAGCGGTGACACAATACCTTCCCTACACACTCCACAGCTCCCTGTAGAGCTGTGACTGAATGCCAGCTAAAATTGCCTAGAAAACCAATTTATTTTTTAAGATTCATTGCAGAAGAACAATCACAAGAAAAGAAAGAACAAAGTTTCCTCATCTTGAAGTAGCTTCAAGGAAACATGCAAAGTCCGGGACTCCTTTTGTCTAGTTCAGTATTAGAGTGGCATATCTTTGGAAATATTCCCGATGTGTGTCAGTGGAAGCCAGTAAAGAATAAGGTCTGATAACTTCATTCAGAGATGAATAATGGAGTAGATCAGCAATCACAAATCTTCCAATATTGGAGGAGAACAAAGCTTTTCATTGCAAAGCTGTATCTGGATGCAAGCACAGAATAGGGGCTTGTCACATCAGAGAGCCTTCAAAAACATATAAAGCAAACAAAATTAAGATCAAAGAGAACTTTGCAAAGATAGTTTCTAAAGGGTCTGAGCATTGCCAGGAAAGGTCCTATTTATTTTTTTTCTTTTTAATTTCCTAATCCATTGACTATGGCAATACCCTAAAAATAGGAAGCAATGTTGGTCCATGGTCCAGGATTAGGCTATGTAATACAACAACCGTATGTTGTCAAGCAACAGTGTGGGTCATCCTGCATGCTAGTATTAAAGTATACTGATACCATTCCACCCATGAGCTTCACCTATAGCAGTGCCTTGAAGATCTGCATTAGTTTCAATTTGGATCTGAACCCTTCAATCCCAGTTAATGTTGAGCTTAATTCTCATGTACCTTCAGTGATTACTATCTTCTCTTTAAGGATTGCTGTTACTACTTGGTGACACCAACAGAAACAAAGACTGGAAATTATTCTACCTGCCTCTGGTCTACCATTCTCCTTTTAATGCAAGATGGGATGTTCGAGATTAGTCCATAGTTCTTTTCCATCATGGTATCTTTCAGAGTAAGCTGTAAATCTATTATCACTCCAGAGGGATTGCTTATCATTGCGTCTGATTAAAAGATTAAAGAATTATTAAGAAGGTAGAAAATGGTAGGGTGGAAAGTCCATAACATGAAGAGAAGCCTCATTCCAGAATTAGGCTATTACCCACCACAGGCTGGACCAAATATCTTCTGGTGTCCATCAAGGGCTAATAACTTCTCTGTCTGCATCAGGATAATGAAGAGGAGCATAAACCCTGATGGCTGGAAGAGAATTTGTTTATTTCTGTGTTTATCGAGCATGTTCTCTTTTAAGTAACTCAGCCAAGTTTCAGTAATTTCTCCGGCAGTACTCATGACAGTGGCGTGAATAGTTTCTCAGAACTTGGAGACTTCCTGCTGCTATCCCGAACATTTCCTCTGTGTGATTTGATTTTACCACTCCATTCCAAGTGAATTAGGAAATGAATAAATGACAACCAGTAGTTGAACATTTTTTGCTTCTACTTACGTAAAAGAGTTGCCTCATAGAGCAAAGGCAGTATTGCACTGATAACTTTATACATAAGTTTAAAATCTAGTGTTGTAGCAAGTGAGAAGTTTTGCCTATTCATGGCATGAAAGTGTGTTTTTCAGGCTGCTTGGAAAGGGCCACATCACTGACTTTGTCAAGAAGAAAATTAGATCTACTGGACTAAGTTCTCCTTGCCGTCATTACCTACCTACCAGAAAAGTTGTTTCTCTGGGCTCTTCTGAGCCTCCTCAGCTTCAAAGAACAAGGTCTGACACTGACTAAAAGACATCAGCCTTTGTGAGCAAGAGACAGTTAATGGCTTAAGGTTTGTTGGGCCAGCTCTGCAGCTTTGTTCCTGAGCACTCAGTCACAAGTGATACTGGGCAAAGCCTGAAGGAAGCATCGGGAGACAGCTGCCAAATTGTTTGTTTGATTAAGAAAAACTGATGTCCAGCTAGAACTGGCACTGAGATGCAGAGTTGGAGGCATCTCAGGAACAAGAGGCAGGTGCCCCACTGTGGGCATCTCTTTTAAGTGGTTATCCAAGTGCCACGCACATGAAAGGCATATACTATAAAGCAACTCTTCAGGACAGTAATGCTGTAACAAAAGTTTCTTTATTTCTTCTCTAGTAGTCTACTTGCATTATATTTACTTCTGTGTGCTGATAAGAACCAAATTTCAGTCCTTTGAGGTTTATCTTTAATGAGTGAAAACATTGCCTAGGTGACCAACAAGTGAACACTTTGAGGGCCATTCACTGTGTACCATTCTATAAAAGAAAAGAAATATGAAACAAAACCACTCAGTTATCAAGGGGAATATTAAGGGAGACTGTGGGAAGGAGCAAATAAATGCCCGGAATGAGTATTTGCCTGAAAGTTAATAAAAAGCTAGTAGCAAGGATAGGCTGCCCAAAGCACCTCTCGTGTATGGCAGATGCTGTGTGTGATTGAGATCTAGGACTGGTGTGTGCTGTGGAATGACGGATGGTTATCTCATTTAAGCTGCAGTGAGTAAAACTCTGAGAAGGGCTGCCAGGCTTGCTTTTACATATGTGTTTTCTGCAGCCAGATGAAAGCAATTTTCTAAGAGCTGGCAATTGCTAACAGGGTGTGCACCAATGGGCTCTATCCAGAGGTGAAGGTCTTTTCCACAGAGGCTGAATGTGTTTTTGGCAGCTTATGTTGCTCAGAGAAATCAATGGATTTTTGTAACTGTTTGTTATCTGAAGTCTGTGTTATGCTGTGCAGTGGTCTTTAGAGCAAGGTGGATTAGAAGTAGATTACAGTTGCAGTAAATAAGGCTTTGCATGAGGCTCTTGCTGTTTGAAGTTTCTGAAGTTTGCAGTGCAGGTCTCCTTATAACTGAGCTTCTCCCAAAGAGGAATCTGAGGAAAATAAGTGTTTGTAGTTGATGAGCATGTTTTGGCTTTGATTTTTTTTTTTTTTTGGGTGGGTTTAGTTTGGTTTGGTTTAAGTTTTTTGTGTGTGGCTTTTTTTGTGTGTGTGTTTTGTTTTGTTTTAATTCTGAGTACTTTTGTTGCAATATGAAGCAGTGTCCAGAAATCTGACTGCAAATGATTTCCTGGTGTGCTGACAGAGTAAAGGCAGATAGTGAGGTAGACCATACCCTAAGGAAGCTTGCAATACAAGCAATTAAATAAAAAAATTGGAAGGACATAATGAGTCATGTAGGGATTATAAGATTTTCTTCTGGCTTTGCAACAGAAGGGAAAGAAAAACTCTGATTTCTCCTGTTGACATGCCAATATGCTGTCCATTAGTCCACATAAAAAATAAATGATGCTTATGTTCTCTTTTCACACAGTTATATGCTGGTTACTGCCAGCTCACAATTTTATTAGGCTATCCATATATTCTCCTGGTTTTTTTAAATCTTAATTCCTGGATATATATATATATATAATTATATGAGAACATATCTTAGGATTTATTTTGTTTCTTTTTGTTTTTATTTTTAAGTACACCTTGTGAATACAAATTGCTCAAAAAACAGAAGGCAAACAAAAGAATTAGAAGGGGTTGTTGCTTTGCTTTGTTTCTTAGTGACAATGGGATATTTAGGCCAATGTCCTGGATTTTTTAATACTGATTCAATGTTTTTTTGAATCCTTTGGCTTTTCTCTGGCCTGGTTCTGAGAAGCATCTGGAAGAGGATTTCCACAAACCTGCAAAACTGGGCCTGTCATATGCTCTATCTGATTTGATTTTGCTGCATTTCATGGGAATCCTCATTCCCACCTGAGGAGAGTGAAGCACAGTTTGGAAGCTGGAGATGAGCTTTCCTCAGGCACCAAATGTCAGAGGCTTAGAAATGCTTCCCTTCCCTCATGAAAGGCAGGATGACAGCAACAGAAATGAAGAGGAAGAGAGATTTAGGAAAAAAGGAATGAAAAAGTGGTTGTGATACATTCTGAATATCACTATGCTATTCCTTGGCTGCTATCCTCTAATTATTAAAACATGCTGTTGGCTAATACATGTGGTTTATTTCCAGGGGGTTTGCACAGAATTATTCACATTTATGCATTTCGTTTCTCATTAGCCTGGATATGAATAATAACAGCAGACACCTGATTGTCCTGAACAGCCTAATGTCAGTCAAATGAATTCTCAAATTCAAACCAACAGTTAGCAGTAGTTTCTGAAAATGGAAGCTACTTCATGTGGAAGTAACATTATTCAGATTAGATGGTTTAAAATATTGATGGTGTTGTCTTTACCTCTTTTGCTTGTGAATAAGTATGGTTGTGTGGCAGTTCTAATACCAGACCTTGTAGACTTAAGACTGTCACCTCTGTTAGCACAGTCAGATAGAGGAATATTAGTCCCTTACTCTGAGCAAGGTATAAGGCAATTCTGACTGTGGATAAACTGATTACTTCAAATGAGTCTGAACACCTGCTTACCTTTCAGGACTTAGATTGAGGCTATGGGTTGGTTTAAAAGTACAGTTTAGGAACAATTCTGCCTGTGAACTTCACACTTGTTAGATATGAAGTACGTTATTTTCCACAGTGGCTGGCCCTGATTCATCCTTCCTTGCTGTCTTGATATTCCCTCTGGGACTCACCTAACAACAATGCCACTCTTTGTTCAGATTAAAAAAAAAACAACAAAAAACCCACAATAAATCTCACTATATTCCCTGTGGATATTCATCCCCACAAAAAAATCCAAACACAAGGCTTTTGCCTTAAGGCCACAATTAAGCCACAGTTAACGAGTACAAGAGCCACTCTAGACCACATCTATCTTTGCTATTTGGAGCAAGGCAAAGTATCTCCCATTAAGCATTTCCTTGGCTGAAATGATCCACACATATTGGGGTTGCTTTGCATTTTACCAGCAGTGCAGAACAGGCAGTCCTTCCTGTTGCAGAGAAAAAAAATGCTCCTTCCTCTCCCTGCAGAATTATTTAGCCTGGCCCCAGATCTGTCCCCCAGTAGTGCCTGGGCCCCCAGGAAGAACACGAGCTTCTGATGCACCTTGCTGGCTGCAGCACACACTCCTGGGGAAATGCCAGGAAATTGTTCCTTCTCTCTCACTGCATCATAGATTAATTTAGGTTGGAAAAGACCCTTAAGATCATGGAATCCAGCCATTAATGAGTCCATCATCCAACCAATGGCAACTCCATCACTAAGCCATTCTCTAAGCACCATGTCTACATGTTTTCAAATACCTCTAGGGATGGTGGTGCATCTCACTTTTCTCTCTGCAAACTGAGGGCTGCCACCCCTTCAGTCTTTTCTGGCCTATTCAAATGGTGAGAGTTTTAGAATATCACAAGAAGTGAAAGAATTTGTATGTTTTAGAGCCCAGTACCAAGAAGGGGAGGAAGAAAAGATCTTAGATGTTACACCTGATGCTATGGTAATGCACATCTCTGTGCAGAACTAGGGACTGGGAGATAGCAAATACTCTCCTATTTCTCACCATTGTGGATGAAAAATTACTGTGAGGCTGAGCTGCTCAGTGACATGTAAAAGAAAACCTCATCACTGCAGGGAAAAAAAGTCAAATGAAATTTTACTTATGAGTGATCAAGGGACACAAGCGTAAGGAGGAGAAGATGGCATTGGCCAGGTGGTTCCTTGGGCTTCTGCTTACTGCCAGCATGAGCAGTGCAGCATGCCTGACTCGTGCTGGGGTTAGCTCTGGGACCGCAGGGGGACGATGGCTCCATGATACACCCTTCAGGAGCCCTTGCCCCAAATCTACTCACTTTTCTCTGAATGCTGGGATTAGGATGTGCCAGAGACATGCTGTTTTATATTCCTACCATAAGGTTTAATGGAAAATCTGTTTAATCCATTAATTAAAGCTTAAGGAGACTTTACCATCTTGAGACCTGGGTGCCATTTCCTGCTGGATGATTTGTCCTGCGACAGGAGAGGCTGATGAAAAATTAGAAGAATGTGCCATATTTCACGGTGTAGTTTTGAAACCGTTTGTTTTCTTAACTTCCTGAGGTCAATGCTTATGGGAGATGGATGTCACCATATGTGTTCATTTGGAAAAATAGAGATAGTCAGGTTTTAGGTTAGTGAACAGCATTATGGGAAGGCAAATAAATTGGAAAAAACCCCAACCAAACAAACCAAACAAAAAAACCCCACCAACTAAAAAATATGCAACTTATTTGTTTAGGACATAGTTGGGATTTCAAAAATCTCAGTTTAGGATGTTGTTTAGGTAAATTCAACAGGTCTTTCAGTTAATTTATGATTTGTTCTAGAACTGAATAAATAATGCAGAAATATCTGGAGTTATTTTAGGATTTTAAAATTAATATTAAGGCTTTTCTGAATACAAGTATTAGTACAGACTGACTCCCACCTCCTCCAGAAGCCTTTTGGTCTCAACTTAGCATGAAAAGTTCTTATTATTCATCAGATACTGGAAATGCACTCACTGAGGATACCAGTTGAGCACCTGAAGATACGAATTATTAAGGGAAGTAGTCACTGATATTTTTTACTGGAGTCTAAAAGCTTGGAGGTTTTAACTAAAACACATTTTAAATTTGAAATGTGAGACTTACTTAAGCAGCAAAAATGCAATCGTAACGGTTTTAGCACTTATATAATATCCTCACTCTCAGCTCCAAACTATTTCCCAAATAAGGATATGCATCCTCATTTTACAAACAGGGAAGCCTGATGTAATTTATTTATGCTTAAGTGCAGGGCTAAAGACCCTGAGCCAGCTGTTAGTGGGGCCGAGAGGGAGCACTGGTCTCTGTGCTCCCCAGTAAGTGCCAAGCCCAGGAAGCAGTGGGGTGCGTGTGGCTGGCTCCAAAACCCTGGGACTCTTGATTTAAAGCCCCAAATGCCTTTAGCCATGTGACTGCTGGATGATAGTACCACCCAGCTGGATGTGCTCCCTCCCTGTGGCGCAGGACACCTGGGCACAACTGGACTGTGATGGTCCATGCTGAGTTGGCAACAGCAGCGCCTCTATTTGATTCAGTGCCTGTGCAATATTTCCCTTGCGTGGGCATGCTATCCGGTTGTTAGCTGGAGGATTTGTCACACAATGCCCACTGGCTCTTCTGGAAGTGATGCAGGCTGGCTGTCCGAGGTAGGGAGCTTAGGATTTACTACTTCTGGCAATAATAAAGAGCGAGGCGATGCTCCCTCCAGTACTTCAGCTTCCTGGCTGCGTCATGCAGCGCATTTGGTGATATTCAGTGCTGGCTAGCGATGAAAAAGAAATGAATTGGAAGGAAAGAGTATGACAAAAACGAATGGTATGGTATAACAGAAACTGGTTACAACGCTTGAGACGCCAATACGGAGCAGTTATGCTTAAAAATGCTGAACAGATGGCATAGGACAATGCAAAGATTGTTTAACATTACCCTGAGGTATAGTGAAATATTGTCAGG
This sequence comes from Pseudopipra pipra, assembly GCF_036250125.1. Lineage (NCBI taxonomy): Eukaryota > Metazoa > Chordata > Aves > Passeriformes > Pipridae > Pseudopipra > Pseudopipra pipra. The sequence goes on from NC_087551.1 coordinate 24,262,136, forward strand.
TGTGGGAATGTAGTGAGATTTTCCAAAGCAGTCTTCTGGGACTGCTCACACACCCCAGCATGTTGGCAAGCGTTGGGAGACAAATTGAAACTAATAGCTGAGCAGGTGAGACCAACAGGATCTGCACTCCTGTTGTTAAAATGAGTCTTTAATAATAATACAGAGTGGGACAGTGCCATATATTTGATAGCTATTTTCGTTGCCATTACAACTAATTTATTTTATGTAGACATTGGAAAAGATAAATTACTAGTAGCAGAGGTGATTAATATGTTAGGCAGAAACACTGCAGCTCTTCTTTCAAATGCCAGTGTCCACACATAGGAAAATTTACAGGGAGCTGTGAGCGCTGGCAGCCACTTTAGAGTGCTAGAAATGAAGGCACTTAAACCAAACTTGAACAAAATACATTTTAATGATTAAAAAAACCCTAAACATTCTACTAATTTTTTTTAAATTAACTGTTACAATTGGATAGTTGCACAAGCATTTAAAAAAATTAATTACACTGGATTTTTTAAATGCTTATTCTTATGTCACATTAAAATAATTAAAGAAAAAATATTACTTCTTTCTTGACTTCTGTCTGAAAGTGTAAGACAAAAGTTGTCAAACATTTGCATGTGGTTTCTGTGGAATCAGCCCAAGTGTGTTTTCAGTTAAAAGAAAAAATGCCCTCACTTTTTGTGAATTATATTGGCTTGGGATGTGATGATGCTGGAGAACTGTTTTCTGTTTTATTTGTAAAAAGAAAAATTTTTGGAGGTTGTATGTCAAACTTTAGTTTTTCCTGTTTTCCACAAAATCAGCAGGTGGTACTTGCAAGCAAACTCTATATTCTAATTTGCAAAAATTCCCAAGAAGAAAATATATGGGAGATCTGCAGTTTGTTCCACTGTGAAACTTGGCAGGAAAAATTTTTGCCTGCAAAAATCAGAGCTTACTTATTACATTTGGCACTTATTCTTTTTCATTATGCAATAAGGACATGAAACATCCACTGGATGCTCCCTAGAGATAGACAAAATTCTCCCTTGAATTCTTTCTTATAAGAAATGTACGCACATAATTTTTTAAAAGGTTTCTATGAAATAAAAAAGTGAAAGCTGAAAATGCTGTGAGGTTGTTGGTTTTTTTTGTTGTTGCCTCAAAACAAAACCTAAATAAATAATTTTTTAAATGAAATCCCAGAAAAATTAAAGACTATTGTTTACTTATGTAATTTCTGCTGAAAGATTTTGGGAGCTGTTTTCTCTCTGCCTGTCGACTCTCCTAACCTCCTTCTCTCTCTAGGAAGCATCTTTTTTTTTCCCAAGATCGCTTCATAAGCCTTTGTTATTGTTTACAAATATTAAAATTCTCAATGGGAATCTACAATTTCTGTGAGTTCCTGCCTGTATTGTGTTTTTAAAGACCAGGTTTATAAAATTAGGCACTTTGGCTGTTAAGAGTTTGATTCTGCAGCTTTGGCCAAGAAAACACCCTTCCTGTGAATGTCAGATGTTAAGATAGCAGGACCAAGCCCAATTGCTGTTGGCCTGGAATTCCTTGTGGTTCTGATCCACCATGAGAGTGTGGTTTGGTGGTGGACTCTGGTGAAAGACTATAGCCCACAGAAGGCTGGCAGGAGCTGACACAGGGCACCATAACCCCATTATGTGCCCTTCTGTGATCTTGTTTTAGCTTTCAGCTGCTGTCCAAAGCTTGAGAAGGCTCCTCTAATCCATGGTCTATTTCTAATCCATAGGCCATGAAAAATTTGTCGTTGCTATTCTCAAGGAAGAGTGCAGCCTGCTTTGCTTTACAGATTGCCCAGGGAGGTTGTAGATGCCCCAACCCTGGCAGTGTTCAAAGCCAGGTTGGATAAGGCCTTGAGCAACCCAGTCTAGTGGAAGGTGTGCCTGCCCATGGCAGAGGGGGTTGGGACTAGATGTTCTTTAAGGTCCATTCCAGCCCCTTAATGTTCTATGATTCTATGATTCCATCCTTTGAAAACTGCATTTTTTGGCGATTCTCGTCACACAAGCACAAGAGCCCAAACAGCTGTAAGGATTATCACAACCCCTCTGTTATTTGGCAGCCCCACCGAGAGCCACCTTCCTCCAACACTTGATTTATTGCTTCTCCTCCTGCCATTGTTAGCGTAGGTCAATGCCACACCGAGGCAGTGACAGTTTCCCTGCCAGAGGTGCCACCATTTAACATGGCTTTACTCTGGGAGGTGGGTGGCCCAGCTATGCCAGTCTGATGTCTGACAGACAGATGAGGAAGTCAGTTGGGCATCAACTTAGCATCCTTTTTTGTCTTTTCTTCTATTTTTTTTATCCTCCTTCCCCAGAGCTGTCAGGCCTTCTGCTTGTATTTTAAACCAGGTTTCCGACAGCTTTTCAAGTGGGGAAAAACTGCCGACGTGTTTTCCTTTTTTGGAGGGTAAAACAGTCTAGTGAAGTGGATGATGAAAATAAACAGCCAAATGACATTAAAATGAAACATGAACATTTAAGCATAGCTTTGTCACTAAGGTATTTTTTGAAGAGTTTAAGAAAAAATTCACAGGAAGTAAAGAATACCTTTTTTTTTTTAATGCAAGGAACAATAAAATAAATAGAGCGCAGTGCACTCAGCTGAGAAAATCTCTGCACTAATGTTTCAACTTTAATGCTTTATTTCTCCGTGACTGTAGGCAGTAACGTGGTGTCCCTAAAACTAAATTAAACTTTAGAGAGAATTAAATTACCCTATATCTGATTCTTCCCTGTCTCATACCAGGTTATGCAAGTAGCATGGCTGATGTTAGCTGGGCTAAAATCCAACACTGAAGAATAAATTCTTGTGATGCATTTCTGCATTTGCTGAATAGCACAGCTGTCAATATTTTTAAAAATTAAATCAGCAAATTAAGATAGTAATTGTTTCTCATAAAATAAACTACACTGTGTGTCCCAGACAACACATATGTGTGAATTAATCTCAACCAGGCAGAGGCTTATTTAATTGATTAACTTTTAGGTATGGTAAGTAACCACATTGGAGTCAGTGCAATAAAGCCAAACATATGCTTTGCCTCTGCAGAGCTGGAACCTTAAAGCTGAAAAGGTATAAAAGAGCTGCTTGGCTGGAAACCATCAAATTTGTAACCTTCTACTCTTTTACTGTGTACAAAAGAAAATACCTTGTATTATCAACAGCTTAATTTATGATGAATTTAAACTCAGTTCTCAGAAAATAGCTCCCGTTAGGATTTAATTAGAAGACACTGCCACTTTTTCCACCATGTGTTACTCTTACTCTATTCCCCATGAAGTTTGTGGGAGTTAAGGGTAGAGACCACATTTTATCATGAAGTGATGCAGGTTTCAGCCTCATACCACATTGTAAAAATTGTCCCCTGACATTTTGGCCTCAGATCATGTAAATGGTTGTTTCAGTGTAAAATTTCTGAAACATTTGGCATAGATAGATCTAAAATAAAAAAAAAGTTATTTTGCATTCAAAAATTCTCTCATCCCACTTCCAGAAGCAGCTTGGATGTGGTTGGTGTCTGGTGAGACATCAGGGACTGCTGACAGCAGAGGAGGGGTGTGAAGGTCGGTGTGGCCATGAAACCTTCCTCAATCTGACAGTGTGCAAGGCTGACAGCGAGCAAGCACCTGGCTTGTAATCCCACTTTGAAACTCTTGTGTGGCCTCTCTGCCATGGAATATTAGGATCTAGATGTGGCGTTTCAAATTCTTCAACATTTCCATGGTTTTTACTGGCATGCTGAAAATAGCTGTCCTCCCAAAGCAATGGCAGTGAAATGCAGTGAGATGCCTCCTCTTTCCCTTCACTCCCATTGACCTGTTTAGGTCAGGGTTTCAAAACCATGCTGATAAAGGTAATTTCAGCCCAATTTTAGGCTACGTCCAGAGGAAAAAAAGCCAGTAAGTGAAAGCCCTAATTTTTCTATTTGTGGATTTACAGCATGCTGCTTATTTTGGATCATCTCTGCTGACAGCTTGAAGTTACTCTCTCATTATGCACTATGCCACAGTCATGATGACATCTTGTATTGGAGTGAAAATAACATTTATTTTTCGGGCAAAATATAGACCTAGTGGTTTTTAAATGTTGTGCTGTTTCTTTTTTTAAGTACTTTTTTAGATTACATTGAACCTATGTCAGGACTAATATTTTCCTGGAGTATACCATACTAGTGGCAGGGCAGTGAGGCTGTTGTGCCTCAGCTGTGCTCATGGCACGACAGGGTTTTCTGTGGAGACCATTGCATCCCTCCCAGTCCTCACATCGGTGATGTCTGGGCTGGGGCTCTTGAGAGCCCTGGATCTGGCTACTTCTGTGTTTGTGAAAATAAGCCATGATCTGATCCCTCAGCAAGGTGGCCATATGGGATGCTCGCTGCCCCATGATGAACACTGAAGCACACCAGGGAATTTTTGAGAGGGATGTGTAAGCCAGTCAAGTGCCATGCTGAGAGTTTATCTGGCTGGATGGGAGCCCAGGCTGCGCAAACCTCCCTGACCTGCCCCAGAGCAGCCTGCTGGGGCTGTCAGGTACAGGTATTTAGGGGCCACAAATATAAATTGCTAAAATTGAGGTGATGGAAGCCTGAGAGTGCCTGAACATTGGCATCCAACTTCAGCAAATGGAGACATTGTCAGATGACAAAAGCTTTCTTAACAAGTGCTGTTGTATCATATTATTAAAATATTACTGAACAAAAATATATGCTTATTTCAGTATGTAAAGGAAAATTCACCTAATCCAAACTTCTATATTTTTTACACAGTCAAATTATTTATTTACTTGTGTAAATGTGTAACAAACCTCTCAAGTAAAAGGGTGTGTTTTCTTCTTTGAATGCTGAGTTTGGTCTCTGCTTTGAACAGTGTAATTTGAAAAACAGAAATTATCAGATTTATCAAATAATTATATCAATATTATTCCAGCATCTATTTTATTTATGCATAAAAATGCATATGGAGGTATATATGTGGTCTATGTATATATCTCTCTATATGTATATCTATATATATATATCTCAATGTTTGCACAGGTTATATACAATTGATTTGGACCATATTCTAAACTAGTGCAACATTGGTCTTGTTTCAATGAATGCTATGCAATATATACTAAGAATCTGGCTTTTCAATATTAAAGTACCAAAATATATACTTCACACACTGTTAATCAATTAGACTGTTTTAGATAATTTTTATTAATACGTAGATATTTTACTGTGCATACTGAAGGATATAGGAAAATTTTTACCTGTATCATGTCTGCATTTAGTCTGATTCAGTGATTAAGATTTTCACATGGTCAAATATGGAAAATGGTTGGAAAATATAAAATAAAACTAACAGAAGCTGGTTGTGCAGAGACCCTGGGATGTGATTCTCTGTCTGCAGAGAATCACTGCACAAGTTTGTTCTCTGAAAAGCTGCAGCATAAACTGTCAGGCATTTATACCTGCAAAAGCAAGTTTTGTTCCCACTCTTTTCCATGTTTACAACTGAATTCTTCTAAGAATAAGATCTGTACATGAAGAGAAGAGACAAAATGTTTAACAGGGAGGAGGGAGAGCTTGTGACAAAGGAGCACTATCAGCTTGAGGACAGACACTGCAGCTTTTGAGTGCATGACTGTAAGAGAGTGGAACAGAGAGCTGAAGGCCAACGCATTTTCTTTCATTAGAAATCACACAGTGTAGGCAGTAATCCTTCCCGTCACTTATAGCTGTGCTTCCCTTGGACTCTAGACTTTCCCTGTGATGAGGACAGGCAAAAAACATGAAATCAGTTAATTAGCCTTCCAGCTGGAAGCGTTTTAATTTGCTGATAAACAATCAGCAATTGGGAAGGGTGGAATGAAGCAGCTGTAATGCTTAATGATTTTATAGGGGTGTGTATATAATTAAATATCTTTTTTTTTTTTAAACTGGTAAAATACTATTCAGAGAATTTAATCAATGTGTTACACATCTTTCAAGGATTTTGATGCTTTTTGTAAACTGCTTCCCTTACAATGATAAATTACTGATCTGTCATTCCGGTTAGTTGGCCTTGCACTCTTACATGGTGAGGACAGACGAGGCATGTAATTTCATTCCTACTTGCTTTGTACACTTTTCCTTGGCCTGCTGGCAAAAGCCCTCTGGTGCCAGGTCTCACATTCCAGCTGTTGTGCATTTATCTTACTAGTGGACAAATACTTTATCATACCATAACTTTTTTTGGAATGGGGCTGCAGGGCAGACAATATTTGTGGGAAAATCTGCCGAGTCTGGCTGTCCCTTCTAACATGCTACAGGATGAAGTGGTTTGCCTCCTGCCATTTAGAAAGGTCACAAACAGACATATTTGGCTAAAGACCACCAAAACCAGTTTGCTGAGCCCAGTTTCTGCGTGTCCCTATTAGACACAGCAGCACCGTGTGCTCAGAGATACGAATGCTCCTCACCTGTCAATACTTTGCTGTTTGCAATATGAAGCTGCTCACAATCTCGCTTCTCTCACTGTAATTGCCTTCTGACAGTTACCTGTGTTTCCTCATCCGTTTCCCCCTTTCCCAGTGAAACCTGAAACCAGGTGAAACATGCTCAGTGTCAGATTTCACTTCCAAATTGAAATTCAAAGCCAAAAGAAGCCCTGGGTCTTCCAAGGTTCACCAGTCTCTAGTCAGCCTAAGACTCAGAGTCATTCAAATGTAAGTCAATTTAGGGCAGTACGTGGAAGTAATGTGACTCAGACTTTCCTCATTGTTTTTGTCTGCACTTGCCTTTAAAAATATTAATTGACTTAGAATTTTTCTCCTTCCTATTTGCATGTCCTCTATGAAATAGAATATGTTGCTTTTGTTATTACATCAAGGGCTTGACACATCTTAGTCACGGGGCAAATGCTTACTTTTTAAAGAGTGGCATACTGATATAAGTTAAAATGTGTGACAGAAATTTACATAATTTGTAACTGTGTCCAAGACAAACCTTTCACTGAATTGAGTTTTGTTTGGGTGAAAATAAACGGGCATGGCCAATTAGGCAGAGAGTCTGTACACAGCAATTATTTTTGGTAATTTAATTTATTTTTTTTTTAAAGAAGGAATACTGACGGTAGTTTACTTTGGATAATTCTGCTAAGCAGCTGGACTTTGAGGAGATTATGTAAGATGAACTAATTGCCAAACTTCTGATGTTTGTTCCTTGCTAGCCATAATTTAATTCTATATTAAAGTTTCTGGCTTTCACCCCTAGTTCCAATGATTTGTGCTTTGTGTAGGGCCAGGGATGGTGAGTAAACAGTAACTATGGTAATCCTGGAACTCCTCTATTCCTATGCCAGCCGTGTGACCCATCAATGTCCTAGGTATGTATTAGAGTTGCCTTAAGGCTGTTCTAACTTATGGCGGCTCAAGTCCCACAGGAATATTCACACAGCTGGGAAGAACAAGACTGTCATTACTGCAAAAATTTTATTTATTGTTTCAGAGTACTATTTATGCCAGCCATATCTCACATTTATTTTTAAATCAAAGGTTTTTTAAAATGGTATTGTCGTAAAGAATTCAGACAGTTAAAAACATGGGAGCTACAAAACTTGTCAGAGCCCAGTATATTGAAGATATCCAATTCTATACACAAGCTGTGTTAAATATAGCAATGGGAAAAGCAGGGAAAGCACCCATGTGATAAGGCACCAGCTGTGAACAGTTTGGTGGTCTACAAAAATGCTTCTACTGTTGCAACTGCTGGAGCAGTGACTCGAGGGCGGGGGGGGTGGGGTGTAGGGGGTGAGGAATAGTCATGGTAAGAAATCAGAACAAAAATGCAAACACAGGCCCAGCCACAGAGGCATGTTTTATCACTGTTTGAGACTATGATTTTTTCCAGCATATCAAAATGACTGTCCCACACTGTTCCGGTGAGATCTACCCTGAAAGTTCAACATTTGGTCAGTCCCAGAAGGTCTCACCTGGTGCCTGTGGTGGGAGTGGAAGTGTGAGAGCAGACATAGGTTGCTATATCATATCTGATGAAAGTTTTTGATAGGAGAAAAGAACTCTGTTCTTGATTCCTATGCTATTCTTAGAGAAACTAATGTTTTGGTCACAGCTGAGGCTTGACTTCTTTCTTTGCTTGACCCTTGGGAGGGTCACAGACAGGTCCTGAGGCAGTATGCTGACATCCATGAGGCAATTTAGCCTAACAAACCAAGGGGATGGAGATGGTGGAGACAGAATGATGGCCTGTGTTTGCAGTTCTTACTCCCCTCTGAGGCGTTCAGCCAGCCTTACAGCCCTGCTCCATGTTATCTGTGCTGTCTTTAACATTGAATTAGGCTGGACCTTTCATTCATACTCACAGCTGATAGTGTAGCCCTGGAGTTGCTTCTTTTCCCTCTCCCCATCCTTCTACCAGCTCATCCTTTAAATAGAACTAGTATTGCGATCTCCTTTTTGATCCTTGGAGTAGTTATAGTGTTGCCATTATTCCTGAAAGAGTGTGGAATACGGATGCAGATTTAGTTACGCAGTGAGAGATTGGTTCTCCTTTTCCTGGGTGGGTAGCCACAAACCAACATGAGAGAATGACACACTGACATAAAGTGCACAGAAAAGAGCAGTGTATAATAAATGCTTCTTCAGTGCAAACTCATGGAATCTGCTGGCTTCTCCTTGAGCACCTGAATGGAGACCCCAGGGCTGGTGAGCATGGGCAACATGCATCTGACTATGGGGTAGCTATTGACCTTGCCAAGAACTTCACATCTCCTCTTGGACTCTACAGCCCTTGCAAATGAGTAGGCACAACAAGAACTAGGGTCTTCCTTCAGTCCCTTTCTGTCTGCTGTGGTAGCAACACAGGACCTCACCAGCTTAATTGACTCGCTCATTCTTTTAAGCATAAGCACCTCTTGTACATCTTCAGATGTACGGATCTTCACATACAGTCTCCTCCTTTTGCAAAGTGAAGAGTGCCTGGATGAGATTTCATTGCCTGGCAGCCTTTACAACCACCAGAACAACTGAGGAGTCACAGGTGGAGTCACATTTGTTTCCTCCAAGCACATCCTGACAAAGGGAAAACTGAAAATGAGCCTCCGGTCCCATCCATTCTGCAGCTGATCGATCCCCTAAGGGATAGAGTGATCTCCCTTTTCGCCTAGCAAAAGCCCATATTCAACTTGGTGGCCTTATACTCCTACTGCTGTCATTTCCACCTCTTCTCTGAAACCATGAAACATCAGGCTGTGGTGTCCTTGAGCATGGAGGACACAAACCCTAGAGTCTCTTTGCTGTAACTGGATGTAGCAGGAATCTCAGCATGGGTACAAGACAGCTTAAAGGACTAATGATTAGGACATCCTATGCAGATATGCAGGGATGTGGGATAAGATTTTCACCATCCCAAAGAAATTCCATAATCTACAAATACTCCTGTCCACTCCTCATCCTGCCTCTCCTACAAACGGTGGTTTATCAGAATTTGAAAGTCTGTTTCAAAGGACACTTGCAAGAAATCAAAAACAGATTTGGGTGAGTTCTGTCTGTGGCTTGGGTATTTTCCCCTTAGCTTGATTTGAACTCATTTATTCTGCAGGAAAGAAATCATTTGGGAAAAATAATAGTGAAGGACAGGGTACCAAACTTTCCTCTCTGTCTGATAAGTCCCATTCATTGCTTCCTTTATTTTCTACTCATTCTGTATTATTCACTAGAAACTTTTTTGCCATTAATTATTGACTGGACCATTAAAAGAACAAACAAGGTCTACAGAAAAAATCCCTGCATTGGATATTACAGCATGTCCCCACCTGCTTTGGTACATCAGGTACCTTGCCTCTGAGTTTCACTGCGTGCTCCATCAGAGCCACCAGTGCCTTTGTCTGGCTGCACCAACCTTGTGCCCACCTCCTGTGTCTGCAATGAGCAAACCTGTGTGAAGCATCAGGTTCAGAAGAAGAGCAAGAAGAGCAATGCAATTGCTGACTTACGCACAGGAAACCCCTTACTCTCACATCCAGAAAAGATGTTTCTTACCACCCATCTTTAATGTAATCTGAGCTAATAGGTACTCAAAAAAGAAAGAATGCTTATTTGCCCTGTAATCTCAGTGGTTCTTTGAGCTATTGTAGCCACCATGGATCTGCTGTCTATTTATATCATGATTTATCTGTTCCCTCCGTTTTCTCAGAGCTCTCAAATAGCTGGCTGAGGCACCCAGAGGACTGTGAATGCTGGCAAGACCCCTGGAGGGGTGATGTATGCAGTGCTGGAACATCCTGCTGGTGTTCCAAACTGATGTTCATGTTGACTCACAGGAGCTGCAGCAAAGCAATTGTGTGGTTCACATTTACACTAATAAATAGGAATTCGTCTAAGTAGATGATGATAGTAGGTAATATGATACAAAAAACAACCAGCTTGAACTCAAACTATTCATTTAATTGGCAGGTTCTTTAGTTTGTTTCCCAGTGATCTAAAGAACTCCCTCACACATTCTGACCCAAGTATGTCAGTAAGGTGTTCCTGCTTCAAATTCACCACATTCACATTCACCACCTGCATGTCGTGGATTTGCTTTTCATGCACCTGCTGTTACTGTTAGGTTTCACTGACGAGCTGAGGCAAAGATTTTCTCTTCTGAAGAGTTATTGAATTACATTTATTTTCTCATGCTTTTTACTTGGCTCTCTGGAAGACATCTCAGGTTCACAGGCTTAATGCCTGAGTGATCCACAGAGCCCCATTTCCTGCACATTTCAGTGCTCCAGGTAACAAAAGTCATCTCTCTCTGGTCTCTGAAGTGGAAAAGCTAACTGTTCCCTTCAGAAAGAAACCCCCTTTTGTTCCTACTTTATTACTTATGACTAACGACGTTATGAAGGGTTTGCATTTGTACCTCTGCTCTTGCTGCTGCTGCTGGAGTGTATCATAGTGTGTGTTCATAGGCTCTTTGCTACCCTCCCAAGCAAATGTGCTCTTCACGGCATCACATTGGACTTCATGGTACATGTTTCAGGCAAAATCCTGATTTCTTTGATGAGAGCGTGTGTCCTCAGCAGTCCAGGTGACTCTTTCCTCCTCAGGGAGGATTACCCCCACAACCCTAAGGATGGGTTTCAGAAAGCAAAAGGTGCAGCTATGGTCTCTGCCTAGGGGGAGAATTATCGCCAGTTCACCACTGTCTGGAATTGCTTGTTATTGATTCCTTTAAATTGTCTTATTTGTCTGAGGGCTGCCCAGATGAACAGCAGACACTTGAGAACTCCAAATAGGAGTCAGCCACAGAGTTCAGAGATTAATCTGTCCCTTTGGGGTGCTGAGCAGCCAGCAATACAAACAGCTTGTTGCAAGAGACTTAACAATGCAGAACAGCTGATTTCAGATTCATCCATTGAAAACATACATTCATGTTGCTGGATATTGGAATAACGCTAAATCATTTTAATCCAAACCACATTTGAATACAACTCCCACAGTTTAAAGGGCACTGAATTAATCTTATGAGTAACGGAGTTGCCTTGTAAAATGCATTTGTGTGATGTTGTAAGAAACTTATAAGAAACTTGACTGTGAAGGGGGCAGCTCTTTGAACTTGTAAACGCTCACTGTTTAGAAATATATAGCTGTTTGAACACGAATCTAAATGCAGCAGAATTCAAACAAACTGTTCTTCTGCTTTCCCATATTTTAATGTGCTCATCAGTGAATATTTATGTATGAACCCTGCAGTAGAGCACAGTCGTCATTTCTCAGCTGTCTCCAATTGGCAGATCGATGAAAAATTTGGTGTGCTCCCACTCTATTGAAAAAAGTAACTAACAGGCTGCTAGGTCATTTTCTCTCAACATTAATCCATCATTATCACCTGAAGTGCATTACTTTGAAGACTGAAGAAGGTCCATATTTCAACTTAAATGATGCCTAACAGGTATAAGCTTGACATTTTCAGTTCCCACTAAAGCTTAAAGAGCTGACAACATTTTATTTTTTGCAGAATATATCTTTCCCTCCTCAAGGATTTCTGTAAAAATACCTAGCAGTAGGCCTGCCTTTATGCTAACTAGAGAAGTCTAGTTAGTTATTCAAAAATGCCTTTATTTTTTAGGGCTTTAAATTATCATTGTGTTAGAAGGATTTTTCTTTTTTTTTTTTTTTTTTTTCTGTTAATTCATAGGATTTTTGTGTTTGGGTTGTTGTTTGGTTTGGTTTTTTGTTTGTTTGTTTGTTTGTTTTGTGTGGGGTTGGTTTGTTTGTTGTTTTTGTGTTTTGGCTTTTTTTGTTTTGTTTTTTTTTTCCTCAATTGTAATCAAAATCTTCATGATCTTGGAAAAGAGGGGGGATACTGGTAGATAAGCTTTGTTTGAGAAGGAAATCCAGGAGTCTGGATTTGCAGCAGGCAGATGGGTTTCAGCCTGGATCTGTCACCTAGCAGAGGTAAAGGAAGGCAGTAGCCTCTTTTGGGTGAAATGGCAGAAATGATCTCTATGGAAATCCTTTTGGAGGTATAACGTGGGTTCCTCAAACTTGCTGTGGACCGAGTCCTGCTCTGTGTGGACATCACGACTGTCACAAACAGAAGGACTGGGAGTCTATACCCAGAAAGAATTTGGAGAGGGATCCCATTCTACCAGAATGAATTCAGCCCTTCCTTGCCTTTCCCCCAAGGCACACGTAGACAAAAATGCATGCCAGGCGTAATACAGTTGCCAAAGGTTGAGAATGTTAAGTTCAGTCAGGTCTCAAGAACCTGCAGATGTTTCAAATCAAAATGTTACCTTAATAGGAATAATGAGGTGTTAGAGAGAATATTTTTGTCTGTGCCATTTGAATGGGAAAAACTATCTTTTCTCTAACCCGGGCATTCTGTTAATCTGAGATCTTCAGCTCAAGCTTCTTCCCATAAATTATCTGGAGAAGAAAGCTGGTGATTTTTCTCTGCAACAATGATGGGTAGAATTTACTACCTTTAAAATATCCAGATGCAGAGTGAGGTGTTCTGAACAAATGTCATGTTGTCTGTTTCCAGCACTGCTTGGCCAGGGTGCAGGGACTGCTCATGATATATACGCCCCAGCTCCAGGCAGCAGGTGCTGAGCGGCCCATTGCAGGAGAAAATTTGGGAAAACATACTCCCAGATGCATTTTATTTCACCTTGGGCACAACAAAAGCATGTCTTCCAGCAATCAGATGACTCTTGTCTTGATCTGTCACGTAGGGAAGATGGTAGGTCCTTTTCAGAGAAGAGGAAGGAGCTGCAGCTGTTAGAACCCGCTGCTTAAAAGGTCATGAGAGAAGAGGGAGAGCATTTCTACACAGCTTCCCGCTCTTCCTGGAAGAGTCCTCAGAGCCCCAGTCACAACTTTTGCTGGATGTAATTCACTCTCTGCTTAACTTTGAGGATTTTTTCCTCCTTGCTCTACCATTCCTTAGAGAATATACCTCATGCTGAGTAGTTTTGCATAGTTAATTATTAACTATGCATTATTTCAAAAAAGTGCTTTGAAATAATTTCTTTTTATTTATTTTAGGGGAAAAAAGGAGGAAAAAAAACTTTTCCCACCAATTATAGTTTCCTTTACTAACATTTTGCATGCGATTGTTGTTTTATGGGAAATTACACAGCTCATTAAATTACGGAATAATTGGTATCCAAGAGTGTAATCAAATCACAGGCTATAAATAAAAGGTATTTTAAGGTACAAAATCTTCATTGATCCTGTGTCCAAGACATCCATTTTTTTGATACATCTTGCCAGCTCTGCAAGCTGTACTTTACCTACTTTGCTTGAAATGATTACTCATCAGAATAACCTATTCCTATGGATAGCAGAATATAAAACATTTTTAAACATGCTGTTTTAATATCGTATGAACACACTGACCTCTTAAAGGATATTCTCAAAAGTATGAAGACAAACACAACAATAACATTTATAAGTAGAAAGGCTGAAAGAAGATAGGCAATTGAAGAAGAGTACCAGTTTTTTAACCTGGAACTTTGTACAGCTTTTTTAGAAATTACTGATGTATATTTTTTTGTCTTCCACAAGTTTTAAAACAACACTAATCTGGTTCTGTTTTTTCTACCCATCTAGATTTATACTGCATTCCTCAGTATGGTAGCTTAACCTTATTATCTCAAAGCTTCATATCTATTCGGATATATCATCATTAGGTGATAGGTGGCCTATAAAAATAAAATTCAGTAAGATGAGGTTGTAGCTACATATATAATGGTCTGATCCTTATGAGACATTATGAATTTATTTCTACTGTCTCTGTTGGTGGTGCACATCAGCCAAAGAGCTGACAGTAAGTACTTAAGATCATTTAAGTATATATATATGGAGAGGGACATATAAATATATACATATACATATTGAGAGACATAAATATGGACACATTCTGATGCTGTCCTTTGAAGAAAATGCTTCAGAGGAAAGCTTGGGCTCCTCTGAGGATGAAGTAGAGTACCTAGTAAAAGGGGTCAAACCTAGGCTTGAAACCCAGTATTTTTTATAGAAGGAAAACCATGGATTAATCATATGTGCATGTATCTATAAACACATATGCATGTATATCTTTAGATCAAAATATATCTTTAATTCCATGCACTGAAGGCAGAAGATGCATCCAGGCAGGTAACATTGGCCAGACTTGTATTAATGTCCCAAGTGTCTGCCAAGTGAAAATCTGCTGAGACTCCAAGAGTGTAAACATGGTGCTCTATCTCTGCCTCCCTCAGCCTTCTTGACAGAAAGGACACGCTGCTCAGAGTGCCTCTTTCATTGTGTTAGAGCTGAGACCTCTGAGGGAGTATCCATAGATATATCATTTCTATTCTTCCCACATGTTTTAAAATCCACACTCCAAACCCTTGTGCATTGTCCGTTTCTGTCCATCACTCACAACCAAGAGAAATGAAGGGCTGTGAATAATGGTAATGTAAAAAGCAGCCAGCAAATGTAATCTACAGCGATGCTGGGTGGGGAGCAGCATCTCTGACTGGACTTGGCTTGCGTTTATATGGGCTGCTATTAATAATAAACAAGAGTCTCTACTCCTTTGCCACATGATAAACATCATGTTCAGGATAGAGTTTCAAGGTTTGGATCTGTCATTGAAGCCTCTGAAACAATATATACATGATCAAAATAATTTGGACTCTTAAAAATAAAACTATTCTGCAAAGTCCACTACAGAGCCAGGTGCTGCTGCCGTCAGAGCAGCATTTTACAGGCTCTCCAGAGGAAAAAGGTCACACTTGGCTGGGGTTGTTTTCAGTACTCAGCTTCCCTTTGGTAATATTGTTAGACATGGAGAATATTTAAACAGGGTTTATGGCAACTGGCAAATCAATTGCCTTGAAATGATATGTATAACAAGGGAACTAAGGAAACGTTAAAAATATAATCCTAATCTAAAGCATTTGACATGTTTTCTGGACAGTAGTTTGGTATTACCCAGATGTATGCTCACAGAGCTGTCTGTGCAAATCAAAAACATCCATCATACTGAAATGAGTTTAATTATGAAAGTTTTGCTTTTCTAGTCAAGTTTTAATTTCAGTTATTCTTGATTTCACACTGCTTAGCCTCTCCTTTTACATTACATTCTGCCGCACATCCACCACACTAAAGTTGTTGGAATCACAAATGCAAAAGAACACAAAGCTGATTGCTAAAGATAGAGGTGAAAATCTTCAATCCGCTATGTTTCTAGCAGAATGCATTACTAAATCACTGCAATATTTTTATTTTTCGAATTTATTAAATCAGTAAGACCAGGGTGGTGCATGTGTTGTCAGATCCCAAGGACACTTGAGACCTTCCACCATCTCAGCCTGCAGTGCAGTTTGGACAGACTGCTTCTCTGACGCCTTAGCATCTCTGTTTCATCCTGCCAACACACTGATCTTTCTGAGGTGAGCACTGACATTTAGTAAAACAGGTACAAAACCAAGAAGACAATAGAAAGATTATATTTATAATGGTAGTTTCTTGTTTGTCCTAATTTGTTGCCCGGCTCAGGGATTCAGCTGGCCAGAACTGTGCTGTAAACAGGTTTAGGGTCAAACTCCATGGGAACATGATGCCTCTTGGGTTCCCATATGTCAGACCTGCTGGGCTGTGTGGGAAGACATCTGCATGTGTTAAGAAGCTTCACTGCAGCCTGGAATAGTCTCCAAGGGCTACTCCTGGTTCAAAACTTGGGAGCAGTGTCATGCTGGCTTTCTATAACACGTAAGTAGTAAAATTAGATAATTCCAGGCTGATTACTTACCATTTTTCCATTGAACAATTTACCTTGATACAACATATATTTAGCTGTGGCCCTTTTCATCTGAGACCTTTGAAAGAATTTAATTCATCCATGGAAAACCTTGAAGACTGTTGGGCTTGGCTGAAATCTGTATTCCTACAACAGAGAAGTCCCTTAATCCTTTAAACAAATTGTAATTAGATGAATAATATTCTCTTTTAAAATAACTATTTCAAATTTAAGATGCTGCTGAAAACTCCCTTTGGAAATTCTAGGTTAAAAAAAACCCTTGCCATAAAGTGAAGAATATAAAACCAGCTTTAAGCAGCTCTGTTGTGCTTGCAAGTAATTATTTGAAGCACTAGCTTGGGATGTTAGTGCCCAGCATGCCTACCTGACTGGCACTGGACTGCCTATTCCTACAGCAGCTGCAGAGAGTAGCATATTATCTGTGAGGGAGGACTACCACAGCACAGCAGTGACAGTGGCCACAGTGACCTGTAAAAGAAGAACAATGAAATATCATCGCTTGCTTGCTCCTCTCACAAGTTTGGGAGATCTCACTTGGGATTTCCAGTCCTCCGCAAAGACCTAATTAAATGTCCTGTTAGTTAATGTGAACAAATTATGTAAGCAGAGAGAATAATTTATTTATATATATATATGTATATACACCAGGTGATATTATTATTGGAAAAAACATGCAGATATTCAGATTCTCTTCAGAGTGATGTCATTGGTGAGCTTTTCTAAATTTTTGGGAGGAGCAAACCTATACTCAGGGGACCCTCAGCATTACTGTTGGCCAGTAACTTGCTGTCTTTAGGGCTGTAGAGGAAATAGAAAACAGCTGTAATTAACAGATATGAGTTTATACCTCTCTGCAGAGTCCTTAAGGAGCTGGGATTTACTAGTGGTTAAAGACAAGTAGTTATGCCCTGGTTACTGAATGTAAGTATTTGAAGCAATACCTGACTTCTCACTTTTCTGTCCTTGAGGAACTGAACTGTTGACAGTAAGAATTTATATAAATTAATTTTTTTACTTCTTAAATTTCATTATAATGAAGGCACTTTTTTAAAGCTAGTACTTTTAGAAGTGTATAGCCTTACATAAACTATAAGATGCTTCTGAAGGTTTGTGGGTACCTTTGACTCTCCTGGTGGTCTTCACATGCAGTTGAAGAAATATAGGGAGGGGGTGAAGGATTAAACAATAAGGTCATGTGAAGTTCTCTTAATAACTGATGATCTTGCAGTTCAGTATATGACAATTTTTACAATATAAGTGTAAGCTGGGATATATAGAGTGATGCAGGAGACCACAGCATCTCATAAATATAGCCAGCTTTTTTTTCTGTGTACCTTGGGGAATTTATGGGGTGCTGAAACATGAAGTGCTGGATAGTCCATAATATAGAGTAATAATGTTTCTATGTTAATTTTCAAACAATCCTAAAGATTTTAATTTAGTTTATTATTTCTAAATTTGTTCTGGCAGTAACCATTCTTCCTGTGATGTTTCATATTTGATAAGGCATCTTTCTTTTTTTCTCCTGTTATTTGATGTCCAAGTAAGTTTATTGTAAGAGTACAATTTTTTTTTTCATTTTTAAAAAATGTAAATAAAGCAGAATGGACACAGGTTTTTATTCCCAAAAGCCATTTATACAATTTATTTCACACATCACAGCAAAAATCCTGTTTTTGTAATGAAAATACAGTTACTACCCCAAGCAAGGTTAAACTGTGCAGCTACCCTGATAGGCTTAAGGGTAAGTGGATTATTAATATTCACTCTAATAAATTCCTGTGAATAGTTAAACAGAGCTCAAGGTAGCTTTAAAACAGTGTGAATTTTCATATTTGCTGTGAAACCTTCTAAATGAGAACCTGTATCCTTCAGGACAGTAAGGGGAAGATTTCAGCCCGCCTTCCACTCCGACACCTTATTTGTAACATAATTGTTTTAACGAACTTTTAATTTTGTTTTCTACATTTGTCCAGAGCTAGCCACTGTAACTTAATATAGTATGGTTTTATTACTACTGCTAAACTTCCTCTGCCCAATAAAAACTGGACAGGTGGCTAGCCACCATTTTATGAGCAGTTAACCATTTAGCACATCACCACTAGTTTTGCATTAGCACCAACCCTGGGATTCATTACATGGTTCAGAAATCTAACGCATTATGGCCCAGCAGGGTTCACCTCAGGCAGAGTTCTGTTTGATTTTTACTCTTGGTATGGATACAAAAGGTCAACAGTCTTGTAAGAGGCATGGTTACAGTAGACAGCTTATATTTGGACCAGCTCTGTACACTTGCAATGAATCCAGTTAGTGAAAAGTGCTGAATGACATCAAACCAGAGTCTACCATCCACTCTATGAAGGTGCAGATGCAGCCTGGCTGTCTGAGGTGTAGCCCTTGCTAGGAGGGTGTTTCCCATCCCAGACGGGTTTAGGGGAGGGGGGAAAAAACTCAAACAAAAATGAAATTTACTTAAAGACCGTTTGTTTCTGTTGAGGATATCACAGAAAGGGATGCTTAAATCAAATGTATGAATAGCACGGTAAATTAATTTGGTTTGATTTCGCTTTCATATTCCTGTCTAGATATGCTTTTAACTTACACTCCTGTAGTAAACTTGTGGAACAAGAGATCATTTTAAATCTATCTATTCCTTAATCTTTGAATAACAGCAGGAAAAGATGGAAGTACAGTCATGTTCACAGAATACCACAGAATATGCTGAGTTGGAAGGGACCCACAAGGATCATCAAGCCCAGCTCCTGGCCCGGCACAAGACCATCCCTAGGCATCACACCATGTGCCTCAGAGTTTTGTCCAATTGCTTCTTGAACTCTGTCAGACTTGGTGCTGTGACCACTTGCCTGGGCAGCCTGTTCCAGTGCCCAGCCACCTAAACCTTCCCTGACACAACTTTGGGCCATTCCTGGTTCAGAAGCTATCTGGTTAGAGCATGATGTTAATAATGCAAAGGTCACGGGTTTGATCGCTATACAGGCCAAGTCAAGTGTTGGACTTGATGATGCTTGTGGGTCCCTTCCAACTCAGAATGTACTGTAATTCTGTGAAAAAAAACAGGGGAAAAAAAAGACAAGAAAGTGTTGGTGTTCCCTTAATCATTTGCCCCCTCACATACACCGACGAAGTTTTCAGCAGTTACTGCTAACCTCTGAGATGGTGTTTGTCATGTAGATATGCAGCCATTAGAAATATGAGAACCATCTGGTTCCTTTCTCCTTGGAGAGCAAACAGCTATCTGCCAAGGTGGGCTGAAGTCCCATGGATTATTTCAAGATAAAAGGCTTGGTTTCTTTCTGTGGTTTCTCTAAGCCACCCCAAATAACTGCATCTATTTATTTTTTCCCTGCTGTTACTAAGTATGGCTATATGAGGGTCTCCCTTTTACTCTCTTTTCTGTCTGTTTGCCCTTCTCATCCCCTCCCTTTCCATTTAATTTTAGCTCAGTTCAGTATTTCCCTCTGAGTAAAGCAGCAAAATAGCTGTGTGGTCAAATCTAAGGTAAAGATTAAACTTCATCTCTGAACTGAATTTTAAAGAATATATTGTATATTTTTGTGAGAATGGTTTGGATTTTCAAAGAGAGTGCTGCCTCTGAAATGAATGGGGAAAAAAAGGGAGTGAGGGGCATAATTCAGAATGAATGCCTCTTTCTGAAAGACCTCTACTCTGAATATAGAGAAGTTTTCTCAGAAATGACACAACTTTTCAGGACAGTGTAGTTCTTCACGATCGCTATATGGGTAGTCATATATGAAAATACAGTCTAACAAATAAGTTTGACTTATTTTTTTCCAAGGGGAAGTTTTGAAACTTGCAGAATTTCCTTTGGGATTTTGGGGCTGAATCTGCTCCCTCTGAGGCTTCTTTGTCCCACGCTGCTGTGCTCCTCTATCCCCTGGCAGCCCAATTTTGGGAGATGCTTAACCAAGGGCACAGAGTGTGTTGTGGGACAGCAGCAAAGTCCTCCAGCAACCATGTTTTTAGGGAAACAAACTATGTGATGCCAAACTTCCAAGAAATTTTCAAAAAAGAGAGTTCTTTCTGGCAAATAGAGAAACAACAGCTGACAATATATGGAAATATATGTATTGACATTTGATTTCTTGCTGCTCAAACATGCTTTGGGGTTTCATTTAGCCTGAGCTCAACTGCTGGTTGTTTATATAGGCTACTGGCTGTTTACATTAGGTCAATACACAGGACAGGCTGTTTATACCGGACCAGCAACAAGTTCCACAGCACAGTCTGTGTCTAGCACTGCTGCTCTTTTATGTGTGCAGAGCTGGAAATAAATAAAAATTCAGCTATGGAAATCAACAAGCACCAAACCCTCCTACGTGTGGAGCGTTCCTTCTTGCCTGAGAAGTGACCAGCACCATCACTTCTTATTGCTCTATTTAAAATTATACAGCATGGGGCATTAGCTCAGGACAGCAACAAGGATGGCAAATGATGGGAAAGAGCCGAGAAGAAAGTGAATGGTCCTGGTTGATGTTTGTCTCCATCCAGAAGCACAGAAGACCTATTTGTAAGCACCTATTGCAGTTGCACACACAGGTTTTGCAGCGTGCTTAGCTCACAGTGTAGCTGGTTCCAGTTCCACAGATGCAAAGACTCCTATGTTTAATTTAATTCAAGTATTTATCTTCTAAATGACTTTATGGGTTGCTCTGACAGAGCTACGTATAGAGCTTGGTTCTTCTGCCCTGCATGAGCAATGCTGTTTGTATCCTTCACGTAGCTGATAAACATTTGCAATGTTACTAAAAAGCTTCTTGCCTACAGATCAGTGGGTTCCTGTAAGGCTGTGGGAGAAGGCAGGTTTCTGTCCTGCTGTTCTCAGCAGTGGCCTGCTAATTGCAGCTGCCAAAGTCCATCCCTATGGGATTCACCTCAAAATGAAGGATGTTGAACTTGATAATCATAGGTCTTTTCCAACCTATATCGTTCAGCGATTCTCTGTCTTGAGCCCCAGCTCCCCACTGACCATCATGGCATTCCTCCTCTGTTTCTGCACTTTCCCAGGAAAAGTAATGCCAGTTGGAGGGAAAACAAAAGGGAAAGCCTACCCTGAACTTGCTTATCTTGCCGGTCCCAGCAAACTTGTTAAGAAAGGTACTGACTGTCCAGATGCTGCTGAGGACCTTAACCCTGTGCAGAGTAAGCATGGATCCCAGGAGATCAGAAATATCTCTTTATTGCTGAAAAGTGCAAGATTGATGCCTAAACCTTCAGATCAGACTTTGAACATTCAGCAGTTTTGTTCTTATTTAACTCCAAATGAATTTTGACTTTCTTTTGTTTCTGGGCCTGTGGCTGCCTGTGTACTTTCCCAGCTGTGGCCCTTGGGAAGAACTCAATGAGAAAGGGCATAACGTTGAGTAATTAAAAGGGGATGGTTTCACCTACTGCTAGTTAGCTAAGTGAACTGAAGCTAGTCAGCAATGTCAGCCCTTAACAGCTGGTGATGAGAAGAAGTACCTCTCGTGGATGATTCTTCCAACTAGATCCAGAAATGAGCAAAAGGCATCTCAACACTGTCTCATCCCACCTCATCTGTGGACTATTGATTACAGAGGAAGCCTAGATGTGTAGCTGGATTAAATGGCTGATTTCTTAGTGACTAAGAAGGAAGAGGATTTCAGTTCCATCTCTCCCAGACCTTTGCAAGTGTGCCCATGCACCTATCTGCACCAACCTCAC
The DNA here is from genome assembly GCF_036250125.1 of Pseudopipra pipra. Taxonomy (NCBI): domain Eukaryota; kingdom Metazoa; phylum Chordata; class Aves; order Passeriformes; family Pipridae; genus Pseudopipra; species Pseudopipra pipra. The sequence goes on from NC_087551.1 coordinate 24,284,163, forward strand.
CAGGGCTACCAAGTAGGGTAGTAGTAATCGAGTTTTGTGAGAATGCAGAATTTCCATGAGTTATAATGTTAATGGTAGATTTTACTAATAAATAAATAGCTCCAGAAGGGCACAACTGGTTAAGCATCACTTACTCTTCCCATTAGCTACTGGAAGCCTGTTGGGGCTCCCCATGCCTGCCCTTGAGCTGAGAGATGATTTAATGGATGGCCTCTTCTCAGGGTTGTCTTACACTTAATTCTGAACAAGAAATTACTGCCATGTTACTTTTTCTGCTTTCCGTGCAATAGTATCATCAGGATGAATTTAATACAGGATCAAGGTTTTGATGGGGTTTTATGTTTCATCTTTCTCCCACACCTTGTTGCTTGCTGGGTCACAGGGCACCTCATTCAGCAGGTCTCACCACGTAAAATATTTTTTCTTTACCTACTTTTCTTGTGGCCATTGCTAATAGTCTGAAAACTCACCAGCTTGTGTGCTTGAAATCTTCCAGTTAAATGATAAGAGAAAATTGTTCATGAAATAGGCGATGTCGGATGTATTCCGGACAGTTGCACAAGAAGGGACTGAAGCTCACAAAGAAACAGAAGCTCTTAAATTTTGGCAGCATTCAGTAAACTGCCTCCCATTAATAAATAACTGACATAATTTCCAACTTTTTGCTCCTTTACAGATGCTTCTCACTTGGCAGCTGGCCTTATCCCAACCAAGTCAGGAGTAACAACTCACAGTGATTTCAGCTGGCCAAAGGGTCAGGAGGCTGAGAATGGATAGCTGAATACTGCAGCACTCTGGAGGGGGCAGGGAGCAGCAGCCATTCAGAGAAGCCTCCGAGAGTAAAAAGGTTCAGTCTTATCTTCTTTAAAAAGCTTTTCTCTGCTTTTAATCTTGGGCATGGATGTACTCCACGAGAATCTGCTTCCAGCACTATTTCACATACTCCCTTTGCTCATATTTCATGCTAAGGAAAACAAGCTGCATGGTACGTGGCAGCTGTATGGGTCAGATTTGGAGAGGTGAAGAATGTGCATCCTGGCAAATCAATACTTGCCAGAGGGGATAAGGCAGCTGTACCTTTCTTTCCCTTGCCCCTAACTGAGCCCCCCCAGCACAGGAACACTGGGAGGTGATGCTGTTGTGCAGCTGTCAGTGCTGCATTTGCACTGGGGCTGCATCCATCTCTCAGCCCCTGCTGACTTTAGGAGGCAAAAACTGTGCCCCTTGCAGCTTACAGACCTATAGCTGTGTGGAGCGGCACAGGCATACCTGAAAAAGGAAGAATAAAAATCCCACCCCGGTATTTAAGCTTCAAGTTGACTTCTTGTTCGTGGTGATTTTTGCTCCAGCAGTGGAAGGTGCAGGAGCAGCACACAGGCTTGTGGAGGGTCCCTGCTTTTCTCTGAAATTCAGAGCCCATCTCAGCGGTGTGGCACTTACTGGTATTGACCCAAGGGGATCTCCTCTGTGCTGTGCAAGATTGGGCCTGAGCTCCCATGCTGACTCGTTGTTTCAGTGTAAGTTTGGAGTAACTCAGGATTTGAAGCACCACAGGCTGAAGCAGAACCTTGCCCTTAGCAAAGGCACTACTGTTTGATAGGGCTCTGTGCCCTGCTTGTGTAACGTAACTGCTGCACCGGTTTTCCAACAACTTTAAATGCCATTCATCAATAAATCCATTGGGCTGCTCAGCTTGTATTACATGCCACTGATTAACTACCATTAAATTAGCAGTTAGTGTAATCAGATATAAACATTCCTTTGTGGCTAAGCCGTTAAACTTTTTTTTCCTTTTTACAATTGCGTGTAACACGTCGGCACGAGACAGGCTCAGTAATTTCACATTACTGCAGCTAAATTATGTTTGCGGGCTCCAGAAACGCTTCTGGTGCTACCAGGCTCGTAAACACCTACCTGGCAGGGAAAAGCTACAACTTCTGCCCCAGAGCATTCAGGGTTTAACAGGAGTCGACGTAGTACAGTGAATGAATTTATTACGTAATAAGTGCCTGGGCTATGGGCAAGCAATTGATAGGAGCTCAGAATTTGATTTCCTGACATTGACTGCCAACTTTCACCCTAGGTCACATTATTAATTTGTGTAAGCCAGCATCCAGCTTGTTACAAGGACACATGAAAGAAAGGTAGTTGGATGGAGGTTAAAAGGAGAGGGATTTGGCTATCCTGTCATAGCCTTCCATTCCCTCACAAGGCAAGAAAATAGCCCATGCAGAACACAGATAATCTTCAGACAAAAAAAGTCTGTGGAACAGAATTTTTTCAAATGTTTGAGTGGTGATGTTGTCTTTTTGGTTTGGTTTGTGTTTTTTTTTTCCTGTGTTAATCAGAGGATGTTTTTATCATTTAGGTATCACTGTATTTTAGCTTTTAGATAAATGCTTACATACTTTAGATTATCCTTGCACATAAGCATAGGTGAAAATTTGCACCAACAGATTTTGGACTAAATAACTTGGGAGCTGGAAATTGAACTGCTAGATTAGCTGTTTTAAAAATTCAGTCTGGTCTCTTTAAAAAACATAACATTCAAAGCTTTTAATTCGAATTGCTGTGAATAATTTTTTTCCCCCATTTTAATTGTGCTGTTTGTAAATACTATATGGATTGTTACACTCTGACAATATGTTGTGATTTGCTCTCATGGAAACCCGTAGTTACTCCAGCTGTGTTCAGACAGCTTTCCTGAGTCTTGGAATGGGAAGGCAAGAGAATGCAGCTTAACTGCATGTGTTGTCTTACATTATGTTTGATGATTTGAGAAAGTTATGATACAAATTACTTGGGTTTCCAAAACCTAGTAGTGGGCTACCCTCCAAATGTATTCTCCCTGACTCTGACTATGAGAAAGGGAAATTTATATGGCTGCTCTTAATATTTTCTTCAAGGGTGTAAACCTGTAGAAACTGGAGTAGTATGTTGACTCCCTCAATTAACTTTAATCTAATATCCTGCCTATTTAAATTAGTGTAAACAGTGGTGTATAGGGATAAGGGAAAGAGTTGAACTGAAAAAGATTTATTTAAGGATTAGTGTAGTAGCTAAATTAGAATTAAATCCAGGAAGTAAACATCCCAGCAATGCAAGTTGTGGGAAACAAGAGACCACAGCAAAGATCAGTGGTTTGAAACAATAATGTGCCACCATAGGAAGAGAAAGGAAGGAGGGGAGAAACAAGTAAATCAAGCGTTACTGTACAAATAAGACTCTAAGCCTATTACTGCCACACAGGTCGTGGGGAAACTCACAATTAAATGCAATGGAAAGAAACTTTTATTTTCATCTTTCTCCTTGATTTGCTTGGTTGAATTACACTGTGGACTGAAATACCCACAGCAATAAGAATAAAAGGATACATTTGTAGAAGAATCCCTGAAGATACAGAAATTATCACATTTGCTGGCATCAGGTTTGCTACAACATCTAGTGAGGGTTTGTTAGACCTTTTGGATGAGAAGACGAGCAAAAAAAGCTGTTCACTCTCTGTTAGGTTGCACTGGGAACCAGATTTGCCGGGGACATAATAGCATGAGTGCTTTCCCAGACCTAGCAGAGATTTTATCTCTGTTCTGTCCAGCAGTGCCATGCAATGCATACAGGCTGTGCTGGGCCCCAGCTCTCAGGGCCACCAGTGAACCAGCCTGCAGCTGGCCAGGACATGCTCAGCAGTACTGCACTTTGTTGTAGCGAGGTGGGGGTCAGTCTCCTCTCCCAGGTAAAAAGTGATAGGACGAGAGAAAATGGCCTCAAATTGTGCCAGAGAGGTTTACATAAGGGAAACTTTCTTCACCAAACGGGTTTTCAATAACTGGAACAGACTGCCCAGGGAAGTGGTGGAGTCACCACCACTGGTGATTTAAAAGACCTGTAGATGTAGCGCTTAGGGACATGGTTTAGTGGTGGACTTGCCAGTGCTATATTAATGGTTGGACTCAATCTTAGAGGTCTTTTCCAACCTTAATGATTTTATGGTTCTATGAAGCATCCTGGACTGCAGGACTTTTCTGTGTGCCAAAGGCCGAAAGGAGATCACAGAATGCCACAGAAAATGCTTAACTGGAAGGGACCCACAAGGATCATCGAGTCCAACTCCCGGCCCAGCACAGGACCATCCCTAGGAGTCGCACCATGTGCCTGAGAGTTTTGTCCAAACGCTTCTTGAACTCTGCCAGGCTTGGTGCTATGACCACTTCCCTGGGGAGCCTGTTCCAGTACCCAAACACCCTCTGAGTGAAGAACCTTTTTCTGATATCCAACCTAAACCTCCCCTGACACAACTTCAGGCCATTCTGTTGTTGGTCACCACAGAGAAGACATCAGTGTCTGTCCCCTCTTTTCCCCTCATAAGGAAGTTGTAACTGTGATGAGGTCTCCCCTCAATCTGCTCCAGGCTGAACAGACCAAGTGACCTCAGCCACTCCTCATATGGCTACCCCTCAAGGCCCTTCACCAACTTCGTAGCCCTCCTTTGGATGTTCTCTAAGAGCTTAATATCTTTCTGATATTGTGGTTACCAAAACTGCACACAATATTCAAGGTGAGGCCGCACCAGTGCAGAGCAGAGTAGGACAATCCCCTCCCTTGACCGGCTGGCGATGCTTTGCCTGATGCCCCCCAGGACATGGTTGGTCCTCCTGGCTGCCAGGGCACTGCTGACTCATATTGAACTTGCCATCGACCAGGATCCCAAGGTCCCTTTCCATGGCACTGCTTTCCAGCATCTAAGTGTGTTCTCAGACTATTTGAAAGCTGCCTTCCAGCTTTCAAATAAAAGTACTAAGCCTGGCTCCTAGTATTTACTTAGTAGTACCTCAGATAGAAACATGCCATCTCCTGAATTATCACTTTTGGACCTGAATTATTGTTGGTAATTTGCCTTACACATGTCAATTTGATCAAGCGCAACAAAATTGGTGACAAAAACCTGACAAAAATTCAGCCTGGTGTAATATGGCTGAAGGATGCTCTGGCTGACTGATTTATAAATTAGATAAGGGCTTGTTCATTCAAAAAATACAGTTGTAACTGGTTTTTTTTCCTGTATACCCAACAGCCTTAGTAAATGTGAGATATTCCCTTTTGCCATTGGTCTTTATTGGCAGAAAAGTTAGCCCACTGCTAATAGTGGTGCCAAGGAGCACAGGGGCCCTGTGTTAAATGAGGCTCTGCCCATCAGGCACCAAGGCCTCAGCACTTCAGCACAAGAAGGAGGAAGGCCTGGATCTGCAGGCACCCGGCCAGCAGGGCAGAGCTGGGAGAACGTGTGGGGTAACCTCTTCCAGCAGAACATACACATTGCTTCCCAAACACGTATAGAACTCATTTTTTTAAATTGTTTTGGCAGTTTCTTTGCGCTTTGTACCCCCAAAAGACCAAAGTGATCCAGCCAGCTTATTCTGAAGGAAAATGTCTGATTTTCAGCTCCTATGAGCGATTGTCTTGTAATGGCAGGCAGCTTAGTATTTCATCTTTCTGACTAAAGCAGCTTTTAACAAGCTTGTTCTTGGCAGAAGGTTTTGGACTTAACCACGACTGAAATACATCATGTGCCTTAAGAGCATACTTTGCGTGAACTGCCACCCAGCTTGGCAGGGGATGTAAAGAAATGCTGGTCCAGGGGTGACTTGACCCCTCATATTGTGTCTTCTGAGGGGTCAACGGGGGGGAGGGAAGAGTGCTGTGTCACTTCACGTGACATCTGCTTGTTGGGCAGGGGAGATAGTTTACGGGGCTGTTACTTCACAGAACAAAAAAAGTCACTTCTCAAATTAATTACTCTTGGCCTAATCCTCTTCTCCACCTGCACATTGAACACCCTGTCAAACAAACCTTCCACGGTCTATTTTGGGTGGATGGGGATGGGAAACACTAATGCAACAACTCAGTGTTCCTTTCTCACCTTGAAAGGCACAGCCACATCAGCAATATTAAACATGCAGCAAGATCTTTGGGATGCTCAAACTAAGAGTTTGCTAATAAACCTCCCCATTCATGTAATTCAAGCTTTCCACTGCCTGACACCTGTTCCAGCTGAGCTGCTTGGGTTTAAAGCTTCATGATATATTTAATAATGCTGCTTGACTGGGCCCTCAGTTAATGGGTGCCACTGTGGTCCTGGGATGTCCCAAAACAACTTGTGTGACAGAAGTGCTGTGTTGGGGGCAGAGGGTTCAGCACCCACCCTCAGGGCTGGGAAGCCCTCACGCACACACTGCTCTGCAAAGATTGTGCTGGCCCAGCCTGATGCTGTGAGGTACTGATTGCCCTTGCATCCCGCCATGTGCATGCAACGGAGAGCAGCACGTACAGAGAAGGCAAAGGATGAGGCATATGGCTGACCCTAATCACCATCTGCTTTAATTTTTGTTGCTCTTTTTCACAGTGCATGGTACCTCACTCTAGGAGTAGTGCCCCTGGCCAGCAATTGATATCTTCTTCAAGCTAAGCAGACTTGTACTTTTCTGACAGTGTAGGAGGACTCGGGTCTTTTATGAGAATTCTTTTATCAGATGCTGGGGAAGAGAAGTCATACTATAAGCACGAAGTGAACCCAGTTTTTGTAGAAAGGGCAAAATCTGTCCATAGATCAACTTTCAATAAGTATTACAGCACGGAAATAATTTAACTCTGCTTAACTGTGTTACCTTGGAGTCCTAAAAAGTTACGAGAGGCCCCTTTTTTATACCTCTTTCAGATGGGGTATAAAAGAGAGAGTAGAGAGTACTATTTCAAGGCTAAGTCTCATATGCCTGTCTGAAAATCAGATCTGAAGAGGTTTCAGATGGAGTATTCACCTTGAGATGCTCACTGGGCACACTGGGCAGTCTGGGCTCATTTGTTGATGTCCTGAACATACACATTGGGAAGAGTTTGCTGCCTCTACCAGTGTCTGCCATCTCTCCAACTTCACCGTATCCTGGCAAAAGGGAGGTTTTGACTTACAGAAACTTTAGGCTAATCCACCAGCACCAACCCTGGCTGGTATTTGCAGGTGTTGGTTCTCTGTGTGGCCACACTAACACTCATGCTGGTGGGGTGAGCAGAAGTAAGGTGGGGTCCCTGGGGCAGAAGAAGGCATTGCTGCCTCAGTGGCTGGGCTCACCTGTACTCATTCACAGTGCTTATGAACGTGCTGCCTCAATGGAGGACCCACTCAACTCAGTGGCTTTTTTTTCCATTGACATCAAAAGATTTTTGGAGCAGGTCTTTGTCCAGGATCAGCAGGGAAAATGCCAATTTACTTGTGATGTCTTACTCCTCATTGCATTAACTCTGCATTTAAAAAAGAGATCACATCTGAGTAGTGGTTTCCTCCTCTTGTTTAAATAAATTCAACGGCTCAGCTTCCGATTTCCCCATCAGAGCTCCACATTGGCCAGCCCTGTTTGTGGAAAAGCCAGCAAGCATGTTTCAGCCAGCATGGGGTATTAATGTAGGAAGCTAACACTGAGTTGGTTCTCCTTCTTCCTCTTACTGGCTATAGAATTTCACAGCCTGGGATATTAGTAAATATTTATGTTTAATTACTTTCACTTAAGAAAAACAACCACAGCCAAGAATACTACAGAGCAATTTAATGGGTTTTAACTTGCCACGCTAAACTGCCTTCTTAAACATAATGAATTATATGAAGTCATCCAGTTTCAGACTCTCTTAAAGAGGTAATTTAATTCAAATAAGGTTGCATATTACTAGCTTCAGTGTCTGAAAACATTTACAGTGCCAGTAACTGTTCCATTGCCCTGAGTTATTCTGCAGACTGAAAGACAATAACAAGCTAAGCTTAGAAAAGCATGCTGTGGTTTGGTGTAACTGATAGATGAATTTGCTAGGTTCATTGCCTCAGGCAAAAAGTGCTGGGTGAGTGTGGTGGAGTCTCCTTTTACGTAAGACAGTCTGTGTTAAAACAAAAACAGGAAAGTAAATATGGCATTAGCTGCTCAACAGCATTATTTTTTAATCTTTTCCATAAGAAAACAGCTTACCAAAGGGCTTCTTCCCTCCAGGTCCTAGCTACAATGCTGCCTTTCTTATGGATGGTGATTAGGTTCAGGTATATGTCCTTTTTTGTTGCAATATAACATAAAGACACTTCTGTTCCCTGAGCTCTGCAGCACTGCAGAGCTCATATTCAGGTAGAATATAAGGGGAACGTTGGGTTACCTACACAAGTCTTTTTTTTTTTTTACTGACAGGTAACTAACAGGAGGAACCAAAGAAAAATACCTTACTCTTGCATCTATAGATTCCCAACTGATGGACTATGTGTAGGATTAGAAACATCCATCAGGACATTTTTTTCCTCATGAGACAAATGGTTATCATTGGATTGGGTTTGGCAGTTAAGAGCCAGAAGGTCTTGCCACAAAATCTGTAAAACTTTGTGAGGCTTTCAGTGTCCTTTAAATGGTTGTCCTTTAAAGTAATTGCATACTTTAAAGCTCCTTATGGGGCTTAAGGGCTTTAATTGCCAGGACAATTGCATACCTTGTGAAAAAAACCTGTAATCCAAATTCTGAGCTTGGTTCTGCCAACTTTCCAGATTGATAAACTTGCGAAAGCTGCTAGATGTTGATTGTTAAATATGTAGCCTGCATGTATGTCTGTCAGTGTGTTAGACAGAAAGATGCACAGGGAAAGCCCTGATGTTCTTGATGTATCTGCAAAGCTGGATACACAACTCACACTTCACAACTTCACTATCTGTTCAGAGCACATAAAATGACTGCAAGACTGAGCAAAGATATTCAAAAGTGCTGCAAGTGTAATAAACAGTCCCCACGCAAACACATTGCCATCATACTTTAACTGTCCACCATGACCAGTTGTGAAGATAATACTTTGCCAACTTTTGAGTAAGACTGTAAGCACACACAGCATTCAGTGTAACTAGCTTTGGTTTCAGAGCTTATGAGGCCCCAGTGAAATCACAGTCCAAAGTTATTTGACACTATGTTTTCCAGTCAACTCCTAGTTCAGATACTGTTTCCCATCTACCAAAGTCTTACCTGAGAACACATTCATTCCCCTTGATATGCACGCCAGGCTTGTAGGAATTCCATGCCTTTCAAGTGAACTGATTGAAGAGTGAACCACTGCTCAGTGTATGGGTAATAACATCAGCTTTTGGATCGTTTAAAATCCTTGAAGATCACAGAATGGCAAAGAATGGTTATCTTTTCAATAACAGACTTGTGGAACAGGGACTGTATCCTTCCTGGAGTCACACAGTATCTGGCTGAATGGAACTATAAGCTTGCAGGCACTGCAAACTACATGACTGTTAATTTGTTCTGATTGCAAGCTCTTCACTTCCATTCACATTCAGCTTGCTCTGACTGCTAATTAATTATGTGCTTAAAGTTTGACTCTCATAATACAAAAACCACCCTTGGGAGAACATTGCTGAATGTGCCCAATGAATGTACAATCTCTTCTTTAAAATAAGCCATGTATGAAGTTGCTTAGGTGTTCTTATAGAAGAGTTCTGATAGGATTATAAGTGAACATAGAGCAATGGAAAAAATATTAATTAGAAGGGATTATATTTAAACCTTTCAAGATGACTGATATATTTTCCCTTTTAATTCTGACTTGAGTGAGTTGTTGAATGGAGCTCAGAGATTATTTCTTGTCACAACCTATCAAAAAAACCTGAGATCACTAAGGCATTTGAGCGTGTTGAACATGCAATATTCATTGCTCTCTATGCTGCATTTTAACTAAGTCTAAAAACCAGTATTCACTGCTAAGAATAATTAGTCACCCTCTAGGAGAACTAATTTCATTTAAGCTCATGGTTAGTAATCAGTGTGGAAATGAAACCATTAATTTTAATGCAGTAAGTGCATGTATACATTAAATTTTATTGCTTTGTCTGAATTTAAAAGGGAAAAATAAGGGCAATTTCAGGTCAATGTAAAGTTGCAAGTGTCTGTAACTTGCTTCTCAGCTCTTAAGAAGAGAGACCATGGTGTTGCATATCACTGAAATAAACTTCCATGCTGTATGCTTCAGAAAGATTTGAGGCAAACTTTTGGACTATACCACTGATGTGTGAGGATACACTCACCTAAAGATACAACATAGGTAAAGTGCACAACAGACTCAACTGTGTGCTACCATTACATTCAGTAACAACACAGATTTCATGAGTCCTGAAACTTGCTACCCAAGCTTGATATATATAAAGATCTATTGAGCCAACTGTAAATGCATTAAAGAAAGCATAATAATAGGAGCACAAGCAAAGCCCAGAATATTTTCATTTTTTCAAAGGCTTCCAAACATTTTATACTCCACAAGATCATATGTAGAGTCAGGGCATCACATTTCAAGTTAAAGTCAGACATTCAGCTGTAACTTTGAATGTATGGGTTGGAATCAAAGACAATATTTTCACATTACTTGAATTTAGGCTTTCTTTGTGTTTTTATGTTCCTGTTCAAAAGGAAGGAAATCCCTGATACCAAGACAAGTAATCTGTGTTCTGAGCCAATAAAACCTCAGGGAATTTGAAGCAGGTAGATTGTAAGAGGCCCTTTTTGGAGTCTGAAAAGCAATGGGTGACATTATATGTATCTTAATGAGAGTTGCAGGTGCTCTTTAGGACGAGGTCATTTCCCGTGTGTTGGCACAATGACAAAGATGGAAGATTGAATGGTTCTTTTAATTCACAACTCAGTAATACATACTTCTTAACTGGAAACGGCTGAAAAGATACCCTTGGAATGCTCTTGGTGCCCTAACATGTCCTACACACTACAGCTATGTCTCAGCATCATTAAAATAATAGATGCAAATAAGAACCTTTAGCTGGTAATCAACAACAGCTCCTTTCCCAGCCCTTATCTTTTGGTTTCATGTTTAATACAGATGTTCTGTGGCTTCGTTGCCATCCTGGCTGCAGAAAAAAATAAACAAAAACCCCCAACCATCAGTGCCAATGCATGTCTTTGTATTTAATTTTAACAAGAACAATTGCTCAGGTGGAGGCTGGAGTACCTAGATGTTTCTCCTAGCCTGCTGGGAAAGCACGATTTTGGCAACATGTCCAGCCTTGAGCTGGACCTAAAACACCACCTAAAATCACCTAAACTTTCTTGTTTGTCTCTTGACCTCTGTTTTCAGTCGCAGCTAAACGGTTCAATACAAATTCCCTTGAATAAACATGCAAATAAAACTAAGTATTAACATTTCAAATGGATCGTCATTAAGGTTTCAAGCTGTCAATGGGATCAGCACAGGCAAATGTTATTATTAGACCTGAAAGTCTTCAAGGGAATGTGTGAGAAGAAAGGCTATTATCAGGGGACCAGTAATCTGTTCCTAGCTGGCTTTTAATTCCACTTAGCAAACATGAATGATTTTGAGTGTTGAATGAAGAAGCAAGCTACATGCACCATGCGTTTAAACTACAGCTGGCTGGAACACTATTTGCCTGAAGGCAACATTTTTAAGTTCAAAGGTAAACATTTGGCTTTTTATAGAGAAAATTAGTTGTACAGCATATTTGATTTAGTATACTGCTAACCAGTCCAACTTCTAATTGAAATGTATTAAAAAAATAACCCTACTTTCACCAACAGTATGCAGTTTCCTATAGAGCTGCATACTTGCTAGTAAACATCAGTCCTCTGGGCCAGATCTAGAAGACAGAGGTCAGAACTTCTATAACTTAATATTTTCCAAGGCACCCTAAAGACTTCCTCTTACCTTCCCATGTAAATTGTTTACAGCCTGCTCCGAGGAGGAGTTCTCCTGCAGGACTTTGACCATGTCTGTAAACTGATAAAAAACCTCTCCCTGGAAAGTTCCCCTGGTGAACCTTGCCATAATATTTTACTGTCTTCGATCTCAAGCATATACAGAGGGATCCTTTCTGGTAAAAACACAGGCTATAAATAATGCTGAGCCAGGAGAGTCTATACATTGAACCATACTAAGCAGTGATGGTGGCATTTTGTAGCTCTTCTTGCTGTTGGATTAAAGGGAACTTTCTAATGCTGCTCCAAATGTCAGCACACACTGACCTGCAAAGCTGTCACCTAGCATTTGCATGTGATTTTGGACATTTTAGTATGGTCTGCTTAGATTTTATTTCTCATAATTGTGGGGCTTTTTTTGTTTAAGTAAACTTTTTTAAAGTGAGGAAAGCCAATGCTGCACAATGAGGTATTGAGAACCATGTGTTCCATGGTACAGAAAGATATGTTATGATTCTTATCTTTGTGAGACTGTGAAAAAATAGTTCTTTGTCCTCAAACTCATTAAAAAGTTATTTAATAAAGAACTTGAAACCATTATCAATATTTACAAAAGAAATGCTTGAGAGCTGAGTTATGTGTTTTGAAATTCACAGAAGGCTCAGTGCATTGAAGCAACAATATACGTGATAGGAAGTATAGCTGACATTTTCCAAATATAAAAACCAGATGATGGAAGGTTTAATTTCTGTGAATTGGAGCAGTAGCTGAGAGCCTAATAATCTCTCAGGAATATTTTCAATCCACTGGGGTGCTCAAAGAATATAAAATTCTCAGCATTTCTGTCAAAGTAGTTGAGATCAATATGACTTTGCTAGATTCAAAGGTGGCTCAAGAATTAACCTCGATTTGAGGACTAAAACAATTTTAATGTTTTTTGGGGAGGAGTTGTTTTGTTTTATTTTTCCCGCCAATAACAGTATATTACCTGAAAAATCCTCAGAAATCCCTTCAACCCTTAACGAAGGGGAGACTGTTGGCTGGTCAGTCTTCCCCAGTCATGGCATCAGGGTGCTCCTGTTCCCGTGGGCCACGTGCTGAGTCATGCAGGTGTGAGCATCCCAGGAGGGCCTGACTCTGCAGCCATCTTCAGGGCTTGGCTGGCCTTGCACAAACCCACTGGGCATCTTCCCTGCATCTCTGAGTCACTGCATCTACTTTCCTTAAGTCGATATCAGCAGAACGGGCTTTAAATCCACCTTTTGTGCTGTTAAACATGCCCCAACCGCTGGCAATGTGTGTGCTGTGTGTCTCTGTTTCTTCTATTCATCTTTTAACCAGGGACTGACTCAATGCTTTTATGCAACAGCTGAAAAAAACCACTGGAATACAGAATAATTTCCGTAATAGTTTTTAATAATCAGCCCATTATGAGTGGAGGGAGTGTCCCTCCCATCATGGTGGAGCGAATCCCATCATGTAGTCTCCTGTCTATACTATACCAACAGTAAAAAACATTCAGGCAAAAGACAAAAAAAATCACATAATGTATTTTTCATTATAAATTACACTCCAAGGACTTTAAATTTATACTTTAGCCGGTTTGAAAATGATCTAGCTGGAGTGATGAGATGGCAAAAGGGTCACAGAATAGATGCAGTGACCAATATCATAGCTGAAGGCAGGAGCCTGAGCACTGAGTGCATTAGTTTCCCCAGAAGTTTCCAACTTGGTCAATGTATATGCTAAGGCTGAGCTTCAAGCAGTAGTTGGATGAGGTCTAATCCATACATCTGGAAACAGCCTGTGTATCACAGCGAATATGTGCAGAGGGGGCTGCTCTTGTATTTGTGTCCCATGTGTTTACTTTTATTTGATTTTGTATTTGGGTGGGAAAGGGAAAGAGGAAATTCTCTGACATTTTCACATGCCTTTTTTTTTCAAAGTGACTCTGAGAAACAAATCAAACATCTTATCTATTTAAATGAAAGGCTGTAAAGTGACCTGACATATTTCCTGGATGCAGTCTTGGGTTCTTTCATGGAAAGTACTGCATTCCCCTCTCTAAGAACAACTGCTGCAATTATCCTACCTCCCAGCATCCTTGGAGGTAGATACCAAGGCAGAGTAACAAATTACAGATTCAGGTCTTCCTCTTTGCCATGACTTTGTGAACTGGTAGATAGCAAGAAATCATCTTCTGAGTACAAAATACTCTGCTCCTGCTCCTTCCCATTGTTCTACGCTGCTGGAACAACAGACAACCTCCTTCTGTACCTCTCCAGTCTGGTCTTTCTATTTCTGTCCTGATTTTAATCCAAAATTATTTAAGTCCTCTAAAAAACTACTATTGCTGCAAAGGATTTTATGGCCTGGCAAAATATCCACATCTTCTACAATTATGTACAAAAGCTCACAGCTCCTAAAGCTCTTCAAGACTATGGAAACAGAGGAATTAAAATAAAAACATTGGTGGTGATTAATTATGCCTGGATTAACAAAATGCCAGCTTTGCTTATTGTCCTGGGAATAAGGAGGACAGGAATCAACACTGCTCTGCTAGAAGTGGTTCAGTCACTGCATGCAGTCACTGCAATCCACGAAAGGGCAGAGAAGGAGGATAAGGAGGACATGGAGGTGAAGGCCATGGCTGAGAAAATGCCATATTCTCTGCTGCCAGGAGGAAGAATCAAAAGTGATGACTGGAGGGGCTTGCTGCGTGGAGGAAAACCAGGGTGTGCTGGGAGAAGCAGGCTTAGTGGTGAAGATGGGAAGGACAAGCAGACCTCAAGCAGAGTCTGAAGAGTGGTAAAGATGCAGTAGAGGCAGTTGTATCTCCCACCACACCAGGGCAGTGAGGCAGGCAGAAGGCAGCCACTTCCAAGGAAGTGCTAGGGCTCTGCCTCAGTGGTTTGAAGTCACATACTTGAATTTTAGTCTTTCTTGCTTTAATGTTGCAGCTGCCCAGGGCCACAGGTTGCCCTTGACTCTGTCCTATCCTGATTACCATAAAAAGCTCCAAAACCTTTCCTTTCGATGAAGAAAAGTGATGGTGCTAATAGTGAAACGTACCGATTTTAAACCATCAATTCCAAGACATTTAGTCACCTTCACATTTGCATGACTGTATATGCTTGTGTAGCATTATATTTACAGCAAATATTACCATAATATTGCCTGAACATTTGGCCTCCCATAATAACTGCATGAACCAAGACCAGAAAGAATTGTGCCTCAGCCTCAGCAGCAAAGACAGCATGCACCCCTGGCCTGTAAAATCACTCCTTTCCAGCCTGATCCTTGGCAGAATCCCTGGTTCCACATGCTGGGTGATTAGACCAGCACTGCTGATGTTCCTTCACTTCCAAGCAGGTCCTCATTTGATGTGAATGCATAAAGCTCTGCACACAAAGCCTATTCATACCATGAGCCCACCCCACTGCATTAAAGTCTTAGGCTGAATGGATGTTATGTACATGTGTATATGGTTTTTCATTACAGACTATGAAAAAAAGAAGTAAAAGTAAGAATCCCAAGAGTGTCTAAAAGCCATGGAGAGCTTGGATTAAACTACAAATGTGGGGACAGTGTGATTCACTGAGAGGGGGGAGCCCAGGGCTGTCTCCTGGGTGCTGCAGTATTAGAGATAAATCACTTTCCCATGTGCATGTGGACTTCCCACTGCCCACCTGGGGTGTGATGCCTTCCAGTTCTCTTTGGGAACAGAGCCCTCTGTGAGCAGCACTGACACCCCTACTCCTCTAGAGTCCCAGTGCTGGGGACACAGGGCATTTCTAATGTAATATAAATCATCAGATGAAAGAGGGGATTTAAAATAATTTCTTTTATCGCTGATACTTCAAAATACTTTACAAGTCATATCAAGAGGATTTTAAAAAATCTTTCTTTATGAGTTGCTTTCTTTTCTGGAATAGTATCCTTGGAAATGACCCACTGGGTAAAAACAAAACAATAATAAATCCCTGTGAAAAACAGCCGTTTGAATTTCCATAAATGTCATTTACCTTCAAAAGCCTGCACTGTGTTTGGGTGGCACTGTGGAGAACACAGAACAGTTGGAACTGAGGACTGCCAGCAACAAGATTACACAAAGATACCATCGAATGTCATCCAGAGTGCTGATAAGTACATTTGTCTGTGTACCAGGCTCAAATACTGAGCTTGCAATGTGAATTCAGGCCTGTGCCAGGTCGTGCTGCCACAATTCACATTAACACAGTTCAGCAAGATGCAGCCACACTGCAAGAGTGAAATCAGTGGGAACAAAAAGCCACAGAGTAAACAACTCATCTAAACAACTCACCTAGAAACTCAGTGGCAGTGAGTTCAGGCTTCCTGTGCTTTTATCCTGTAGTGCATTAGATGATGTGACTACTATGTTCATATAGATACTTGCAACCCAGCTGTGCTGGCAGGTTTTGCTTTTCCACGTGCCAGGCAGCACTCAGGAGCTCATGTCCTTAGACCAAGTTGGCTCGAGGCTTGCTGCCATGTCATGGTCATCAGACCAAACACATAATTTTTGAAATGGCTGTGAGAGGTGACCTCTAGAGCTTTTGGTGTGTCCTCTGGGGAGGTTCAGCCATGGGAACCCACACTGGCTTTTTTAAACAATTACTGGAGGAGCTCGTGGAGGTACTATTCAGAGACTGGTAGAGAGGCCTGCCATGTGGGAGTTCAGTATTTCTTTTTGGCATAACAAACTAGGGGAGCTGGCAGTAACTGGGAGGAGTGAAAAAGTACTTGAAATGCTTAGAAGCATCTGCCTGTTCGTTGCTTACCTACCCTCACCTTTGCAGAGACATGAGACAGGCACATGAGCCAGGAGGAGCAGAACCACTGCTGTAGGGTTTGAAGGCACTTTCCAAGTTGCCCTCATACTTCCGTATATGGTCCTGCCATTTTATTAAATTCTTCTGGAGTTGCTCCTGACCTAAACTAAGTACTTTTCTATTGACATCAACTTTTGCCACTTCACTATTCACCCCCAGGTTATTAATAAAGCATTAAACAATATTGGTCTGAGTCCCGCTCTCTAGGGCACCTCATTATTAATCTCTTTCCCTACTAGAATTGGCTATTTATTCCACACCCATTTATAACCAGATTTTAATCCATGACAGGACTTTACCTCTCACTTTGTGGTTACCAAGTTTCCTTAACAGTTTCTTATATGGGTGTTTATCAAAAGGCTTTTGAATGTCCAAATAAATTATTTTCTCTGGTTGTTCTTTACTCACTATTTTATTAACTCTTAAAAGTGTAAAAGGTCTGACTGGCAAGATTTATTCTTATAGCAGCTATGTTAATTTTTTTTCCTTTGCCTGAGACTTGATATTTCCCTGCAGACTGTAAAATATTTAAAAGAGTGACCCTCCAAATCTTGTGGCTTCAAGCAGCACCAGATGTGTTGTCAATGTTTAATTAAAAAAAAAAAGTGAATGTAATATACTGCTGACTTTCTCAACTACTTCCTTGTAATGAAGTTAAGCTAATAATGTAAAATTTCCATGAGCTTGTCTGTCTGTGTAAATATTTACAGGGTCTTTATCGCTGCAGTACCAGATTTCCACATACATTAATGGAGTTATTCTTATAACACCTCTCTGATACAGGGAAGCTTTAATCCAAACTGCCTGAAGAATCAGGGCACACTGACATCTGGCACATAAAAACTGAACTGCTGCACTTTGAGAATAACAGGTTAGGAGATAAAACACTTTCTCCCACTTACAGATGCTGTATTCACAAAAAATGCAAGAATCATCACAATTCACAAATGTAGTGAAAAAGGCTCAGTGCCCCAGCATCTCTTCCCAAGCTCTCTAAACCCCAGTGTTCATATTTTCCTTTGAAAAAATGCAGAGCACTGCAGGTAAAGTCCAAGCTTTTCCTTTTTCACAGGCTATCTGAGCTTGTAGGTTTTTGCTGGCTCTGCTAGTGACCATTTATTTTGGATTCATACCACACATCCAGTGTTTCATTATGCATTTTTGCTGCAGCCAGAACTAATACAATTGGCTGCATCTCAGCTTGCTTCAAATATACATGGGAGTGGGTTTCCTGAGAGAAAAGGAAGAAAACATCAGAAAAAGAGACCCTCCTTAAAGTAAAAAGCACTATAAAGATTTTGCCATGTAATAAAACTTACAAAAGGCTACAAAATATACATGTGCAAGGGTTCAGTGCTGGCCCCACATCCATGAGGAAAGAGAAGCTTTCCACGCTGCACTGAAAGCTGACAAATCCTTGGCAAAGCAGGGAATGACGGAGAGATTGGACATGGAGGACTCCTCAGCGAAAAGGCATGCAGGACGTGGACTCTATTTTCAAGGGACTTCTGGCCTCATGTCTGGACTTTCCAAGAAAGCTCTCTTTCCACATCAGCCAGAACAGGTGGCCAGGAATTCAAAAGGTTATGAAGTAATTAAAAAAAAAAATTAACTCCTTCATTGTCAAAGGGGAATCATGTGAGCACAAGACACTTCTGGAAGAACAAACTTCCTCAGGAGAAGCTCTGAACAATTCCGGCTCCCAGTTTGCAGTTGCAGTTTAAGTAAGATCTTGAAGCTACTGATGCTTGAAAACGTGGGACTTCCTTTTTGGGGCCTGCCATCAAAATCCCTTGAGACCAACAGTGGTACTCGCTTGAAGATGCGTGCTTGTAAATGTACAACAGGGATAGTGGAGCTTAGCTTAGCAAATTTCATTGACCCCATAGACTAGTGATGCCCATGCAGCCAGGCTGGGAGCACAGAGTGGGACAGGAGCATGGGCACTTTAGACTGCTCCTAGTTGGGTTTGGAGGATGACTCCTGAACATCTTTCCCATCACCCATTCCTGAAACACAAGCTTTGCCTCCAGGATGGCCATGGCTCCTGCAGCAACAAAATTATTTCCCCAAGGAGCAGTAAATGTATTGCCACGATCTTAATCTTATTTAGCGTGGCAGCATGGTTTTAATTTTTCCATGTTTGATCCCTCAGTTTTAGGAATATTGATAGCAATAGGGGCTGTGAAGATCAAATAAAGAGCAGCTTGTTGCATATGAAAAAATACCCTTCAGTCCTCACTCTCTCCGCGGTGATTCAGCTTTTCCAACTGCGCTGCCGAGATAAAAGGCTCGCATGTGAGCAGAAGTGTTAGCAAGGTCTGTAATGCTTTCAGCGCAGCCCCTTGAAAAAGAGTCTTGGCTGCGGGAGCAGATACTTTCTGCTCGCAAACCTCCTCCCGCGGCTGGGAGGCGCTGGGGCGCAGCAAAGGCTGCTGCCCCCTTCTCACGCCAGCACTGGATGAGGCTCGCTGTTGACTTTAGCTCTGATGATGCACCCGTGTCGTTTTCCTTGGCAGGGCGGATTGAGGAGGCAGACTGTCCCTCCTCGCCCAGCCGGGCCGAGCCGGGCCGAGCCGAGCCGGGCTGCGCCCCCACGGGCCGCCGCTTCGGCATCACCCCGGCACCGCCGCCCTAATCAGTGGCAGGCCCCAGGCTTGGGGTAATTAGAAACATCGAAGGGGCTTTCTGTCTTTTGAAATCTGTCTCTCAACATCAAAGTGCTCCGTGCAAGTCATCCTCCAGAGGCCGGCTCCCATATCTAAATGAGTGATGTATTTCATGGTATCTGTCGAGAGGGATATAATGAAGAAAACTGGCTTTGAGATGGAGCATGATGTGAAAAACAGGTGGACGGCTGTTACGGAGCATCTGTTTTGCGGTCCGGTTGTGTTCCAGTAAACTGCAAAAACACGGTGGGCGCGCAACCTCCGCGGGCGCGCAGCCTCTGCGGCGCCTGGGAACGCACCATGTCACTGCCGACCTTGTCCCTCCCGTCCTGCAGGAAAAGCGGACACTGCCCCTGCCTCAAGAAGATGTGCACTCCTCCAAACACTCGGGGGTGGGGGTACCATGCGAGGTACCTGGCAAAGCAGGATCTCCTCTCGCTCCGCGCTGGCCCTGCCCCTCCCACGGGGCTGCCTTCATAGCCAGGGCCACACTCCGCTTTCGTGGCGCGCTCGGCCCCTGGGAGAAGCCGGCTCCCCCCTCCATGAGGCAGTTGGCCTCGAGTCGCCTCCGATTTGGCCTGTAAGTAATATTCCGCTGATCTCACACCACTTGCTGGTAACGATTCCAGGGCCGCCTCCTCTGTCGGCTTGCACAACCCCGCCGACTGTATTCTGCCTCTATCTGTGCAATAATAGAACGTGTTGGCTCGTATCAACCAAGCCGTAAATCCAGCCGACCGTGCAAGTTTGAAGCGCACGGGCAAATCGCCGGGATTTCCCCGGAGGACGTGCAGGACGGCGGGTTGCGCGGCGGCTGCGCGCCTTCTGCGCGCCGCGCTAACAGCGCACCGGTGGCCCCCTCAGCAGTGGTTTGGCCTACAACGCGCGGTTTAGGATGATCGGCTGGGTAATATTGCACGTTATCTTTTCAAGAGCCCTCTGCCCTGCCAGGGGTCGGGTGAAGAAGGGCTCCGCAGCGGGGGAGGTCCGGTACAGTCAGATCTCCCACACCTACCGCGGGAAGGCAACCCGAGCCTCCCGTCGCCTGCGGGGACTGGGGGATCCCACTCAAAACAGAGAGGGCTGCAGGTGTCACATCATCTCTGGAAACTCATATCATACCGTTATGAGCCCGCTTACTTTGAAAAAAAAATATTCCGGCTTGCAACGCGTGCTCTACACTCGTGAAATTCCACTGACTGCAGCGGGAACGAGCTGGCTCGGGAAGTCCGCAACCAAGCTGCCTTGGCACGGCTGAAAGGTAAAAACGCTGCTCCCACTACATAAGAACAGAAACGATTACAAGAAAACAAAACAAAGGAAAAAAAAGAAAATAAAATAACTCCCAAAAAACCAACCAACCAAAAAAAAAGAAAAATCCTCCCCAAAAGCACAAAAACCCCAACACACCTTCTTCCCTCCTCCAAAAAAAAGAAAAAGGCCTCCCCCCCCCCCCCCCATGGGTTGCAGAAAGCATAAAACCCCGACTCTTCAACGCCCGCAGCGTGCCTCCCCCCGACCCGTGGTCTCCGCACCCGGGGGGAGTGCAGGTGGCACTGCCCCGGCGGGCGGAGCGAGTACCGCGGGGCGGCCCGCAGCGGGGTGCGGGAGCGGAGCGCCCGTGGAGGCTGGGCTGGGCGCCCGGGAGCCTGGTGCCCCGCCGGGTACAGACATCCCCCCCCATCCCCCAGTTGTTATTTTTATTTTAATTGGTGATTACGCGCCCTCCCGTCACTTTTCTGCAGTGGTTAGTGGCTGCCTCGGGAGTCCCGCGGGGATGGGGCGCCCCGTCCCGCAGCAGTCCGTGCCTTTGCCACCCCGTGTGCGGGGCCGCGGGTGGGCTGTGCTCCCGGTTCCTACGGAGGGCTCTCGGGAAGCAGCGACAGAAAGGCTCCGAGGCTGCTGAGAGAGACGGTCCGTCTCCACATCCCCTGCCGAGGCTGCCTCCGCCCGCCTCCTCTCGGTCTCGCCGCTGCCTCCGGTCCCCGGGCGCTTCCCCGCGGGTCTGGGCGCCGGCAGCGGCAGATGAGGTTCCATGAGCTCCGTTTTCTGTCAGCACTGGAGGAAACGCTGGCGATCACAGCTCGCTGGTTCCCGGGAACCGCTGCTGGTTTTTTTTTTTTGTTTGTTTGTTTGGTTTGTTTTGTTTTTTTCTTTTTTTTTTTTTTTTTTTACTGTCTGTCCGATGTGTATTACCGAAATGTCTCGTCCCTTTCCCTTATTGGCAATGATTTCCCGCTTCCATTGTGGTGAACTTTGCCTCGCCTGACTCTTTACGGCTTTTCTCTTGTTGATGGTCTCTCCTTTGTGGAAGTTTCGCGGGCGGATTGTATTTGTTAATTAGTTGCTAACAGCATCGTAATGTGGGCTTGATGGATAACCATGTCATTAGCGCTCACCCCTGCAATTCACATTTCCAACAGGGCAGGGGCTACCCCATGCCGAGCCCGTGATTTGTGGCTGTACTTTCCAATGGGTGACACGCACCCCCATCCCCTCTCTCGTCTCCTGTGTCGCGGCTGGAGGGGGCGCGACCGATGCAATTTTCACTCCGAATGACGAACCCAATAGCTCCCGGCTGCAGCCGCCTCCTTTCGCTTTATTTTGGTGGGGAAAAGGTATCGAGCCTCCCTCCTTTGTGTGGCTCTGTGGGTACGTGGGTGCTTGCACAACACACCCCCACACACCCCGTGGCTGCCTGAAGGGGGGCGGACACAAGAGCATCCCACACAAACCGCTGCCGGGGCGACTGTCTCCTCGCTGCGCGGACACGCGTAGGAAGCACCACAGCTCCCACCCCGCCTGGCGGCAGCGCCCCGAGCCCGCCCTGCCCGGCCCCCGGCGGTAGCGCCCGACGGGGGGGTCCACCCGCCTGCCCCGCCTCTCTCCGCGCCTTCCCCGCCGGGGGGCTCGGCCGAGCCTGGGAGATGTAGTCCCGGCTCCCGGGCTCGCCGGCGGCCGGTGGGACTTCTCCGGGGGACTACGTTTCCCAGGCCCCCCTGCTGCTCGGCCGGGCCGCGGGAAGGGCCGGGCTGTCAATCAGCGCGCGTCGGCGGGGGCAGCGGGACGGGGATCCCCCCCGCCCTCCCAGTGTCCCGCTAATAATAAGTGCTTCAGAGCCTTTAAAGCAGGGAGGCAAGTGTCATGCGGGCACGCCGTAAGGGGCTGAGCTCCGGCTGAGCGCCCGGGGCCGCTCTGCCGCCGGCATAGCCAGGAGTTAAAAAAAAAGAGGGGAGAAAAAAAAGGAGGAAAAAAAAGCCTCGGAGCTGGTTCCCGGGGAAGGGGCGAAAGGAGAGAAGCCCGAAGGGCTGGACAAGCCGTCAGCGAAGTGGCGATGAGGCGCAGGAAGACGGCGGTGGCGGCTGGCTGCTGCCTCGCCTTCCTCCTGGGCACCCTGCTCAACCTTCTCTTCATCCCCGGCTCCGAGCACCCGCCGCCGCCCCGCGATGAGGTGCCCCCCTCCCCACCCGGCGCCCCCCTCTACCCGCCGGAGGAGGAGATCGGCGGCGGCCAGGCCGCCCTGGCGCGGCAGATCCGCGAGCGCTACGAGGAGGTGCTGCGCTACCGGCAGCACCGGGCGGCGGCGGCGGCGGGGCGGCGGCCGCTGCGGCCGCGGGAGCGGCGCCTGATGGACCTGGCGCCGCCGCGCACCTCGGCGGAGCAGCCGCGGCCGCCGGGGCCGCGGGGCCGAGCGGCGGCGGGGCCGTGGGCGGGCGCCTCGGCCGAGCTCTCGCTGGAGCCGCCGCTGCTGGGCTGCCGCGACATCCGCGATGTCAGCGGCGTCCAGTACCTGGGCTCGGGGTACACCAAGGCGGTCTACAAGGCGGTCCTCAACCGCACGCTGGCCGTAGCTCTGAAAGCTGTGGACTTCGGCGGGCACGACATCGCCCATTGCGTGCGGCAGTTCTCCGCCCTGGGGGACTGCTACCGCCTGGCCGCCTACAAGATCGTCAAAGAGATGATCCTGCTGCAGCGGCTGCGCCACGCCAACGTCCTGCAGGTACGCGGGTCGGGCGCGGGTGGGTCGCGCTGATTTTCCGCCGTTTTCTTAAGTCCTGCCGCGGGCAACCTGTCGGAGCTGCCGCCACCGCTCCCAGCGCGCGCGGGGAGCGGGCCGGGACCGTGATGTGGAGCTCCCGGGAATTTGCACACACCTCCCCTGCCCTGTTCCGTGGGGAGCCGCAACCCCGCCGAGAGGCGCGGTGGGGGCCGGCGGTCGCCGAGACAGATGTCCCTGTCCCTGGCACGGCGGCTCCGCACCTCCTCTCCCCATCACATATCCGCGGGGAAGCCAAGAGGCGCGTCGATGGGCGCTTTCCGCTGGCAGCAGCGGTTCTCACCCCCCGTTGACAAGTGAATCGCCCTGGTCGGGTCCGGGGGCACGGTCGGGGCACGGTGCGGCATGCGGCGCGTTCCCCCTGCCGCCCGGCATCCCCCCGCGGCGGCTGGCCCTGCGGCTCCCTCTCTGATCTCTCTTCCTCGTAAACAAAATATTGAGGTGGGGAAAGGGGCGAGAGGAGAAGGCTGAGGAAGAACTGGGAGATCCAAAAGTACTCCCCAAATGCGGGAAATAAAGGCCGGCTTGAACGCGAGAGCCGCAGGCTCCGGACACCCCCGGAGAGAAGGCGGCGGCAGGGTCACCCCGGCAGCCTCTGCTTGGGCTCCCGGCGGGCGCAGCCTCGGCGGCGGCGCCTGCTAATTCTACGCAGCCCCGGCACACGGGTCAGCCCACGACGTGCTCACCCAGGACAGGCCGGGTGTGAGTCTTGCTGGCCGGTGCGCCGGCACCGCAGCACTTGCCAGAAGGGGCTGCATTGTAGGACTGTTACACATCAGCATGAATCTCAGCGGGTCCATTTGGATGTAAATGCTGGTATGGAAATTCCTATTGCGTTTCGCATAGCATGAGCGTTGCAGTAGAATAAAAAATGAACGTTAGACCAGACGGTCTCACAGTAGGTGCTTTTTGAACTGAATCGGGTAAAGGAGTTTTGTGTTTCTTCTTCAGCAGCTGCAGCAGGAGTACCAGCTCCCCCACGAGAACTTCGGGTCCCAGCGATCAAAGCTCTCGAGTTTCATATACTGTTCAAAGGCTGGTCATTATTTATCCATGCCAAGAAAATAGATATTAACCAACCTTCCTTCCTTCCTTCATTCATTCCTTCCTATTTCCATATTCTTTCCTCTGTGGTGCTAGGTCCACCTATAATGCGTAGGGTGAACAACATCTTGGAATACGCAAATACCTGTGCTCTTAGGAAGGATGTTAGTTGTTCCTGTTATGCTCTGATAAATTCTTTTTGGAAAAGCCGTGCTTAGGTGCAGCCATCGTTACTGACTGTATTGACAACAGGAAACACACCCTAATTGTAAGCTGTGAGAGGATTTTTCTTTCCCCCCAAGATTGCCTTTTTTTTTTTGCTCAGTGTGAGTTGGCCAGGTTGAACTTGAAGTGTGTATTTTTAAAGTCATGAGTCATTTTGGTAGGTACTAGTGTTTCTTTCCCGTGTTATTTGTGTATAGTTTTCTTCTCTGGAAAAATTAATTTGTCATTAATTTGGAGCCAGCCACCCCCCCACCCCCCCCCAGAATGTAAGGGGGTTGTGTTGTCTGTCCCTTGCATGTGGGGGCAAGGGGGTCCTCCAATAGTGCTGTTGAAGCTGCCCACAGCCCCACTCCCCTCACAGAAAACCTTGGAGGAGTTGCAGTAATTCACTCCTCCATTCTGGGATGTCAGGTGGACTCTGGAGGGGGAAGCAAAGGTGAGATGTGGGGTGTCTTGTGGCGGGGGGCTGGAGCAGAAGCAGCTGGAAGATGTGCAGGCGCTTCCACCAGCGCTGGAATAAACACGCCCAGCCTCCGTGCTGGGAAAATGCTCTCATGGGCAAAAATCCTGTCTGTTAATTAGGGCTTCATATTTACATGCCACCCAATTTAAAAATAGATTACATTTAAATCAGAAACATGTTTTCAATTTCGTTCTGATTTTGTGGTTGCGTTTTCTTTTGCCTGCCCTCCGGCAACATCAGCCCCGGTGGTGCTGCCAGGCTGGGAGCAGGAGCCCCTGAACATTTCTCCCCCTTGTTGTTTAACACACTCCATTCTAGGGGTGCACAGGGACGGATCGCTGTGGCCTGAGTGACGGTCAAACGTATGATAAGGGACTGTAAAAATCAACCTGACAGTGTCTGTCTGGGCAGTGTTGGGGCAGCACTGTGGGCCAGGAGCAAGTCTCTGGTGTCATGCGGGAGCTCTACAAGTGGTGCAGAAAATGGGCACCGGCAAACAACATGAAATGTATTGATTATGTCTCTGTTAAAATGTCAAAGGGGACAGGATTGGCCGACCTCATGATGAATTTTTAACTTGTTTTCAACGGAAGCAGACCCGGGGCTTAGAATTCACTGTCCAGGGTTTGCTGCCGAGGCAGAGGAAATCAGTTCAAAAGTCAACGTCTTCTCTCCTCCCCTGCCTTTTGACAGGCGCTTCAGCTCATATTAGCTGGCGGACCGCACTAGCTACGGATGCCAAAGGCACGACACCACATCTGTTGGGCCAGCAAGGGCCGGGAACTTTCCTGCTTTTGCTTCTTACCTCGTTTTTGCTCCTTTCCCCTCCCTCCCTGGCGACTCCCGGCGTACCCAAATAAGAGTCGGCTGCTATAAATAGCAGGAAGGACATGCCACCCTCCTGCCACCCTGCCGTGCCGAGGGAGGGCAAGGCTCGCGGGCAGCCCGCAGCAGCCCCGGCTGAGGCAGGTGGGGGGAACCGGGAGGGTTTGGGCAGGGCGGCGACACCCGCCCGGTCGCCCCTCCGGCTGCGGCCGGCGGGGTCCCCCCAGCCCCCGCCCGGGGCTGGAGGCGAACCGGGGCTGCTGGAAGCAAGTCGTCCTCCGCCTCCCCACGCTGCGGGCGTGGGAGGGAGCGGCCCCGGGGACCCATCCACGCAGGCGGCCGGCAGCCGCCCTGCCTTGAGCCCTCCCTGCCTCTCCAGAGCATCCCCGGCCCCGGTCAGGGGCTAGTCGGTGTGAGTGCATACTCGAGTTTCCTTTGCTGGAAATAAAGTTTTGTGTCGGTTCAGTCCTAGGAAAGGGGATTTTCCTGTAAATCTCTGGCAGCTGACAGCCTGAAGTGTAGTTTGTAAGATAACAGGCTTGTTCTTTACTGTCTCAGCAGTTCTCATTCTGGCCTGTCTCTTGTCAAAATCAGCTTTTTTTTTTTTTTAGCCATCCTTTTTAAAAGACTTGATTATTGTACAGTATATGATAGAAGGGAAAAGAGCTCTTTCCAGAAAGTACCAGTGCCTTCAGACAACATGCTGACATATTCACTGTGCCCTCCGCCTGGGGAAGGAGCCAGATGTGTCAGCTCTGGCAGATGTGGTGAATCAAGTCTAGCAAAAGAAACGCGGAAAACCAACAAGAGGGAGAGTGGTTTCACATTAGGCAATGCTGAGGCAAAGGCAGCTTGCCTTCCTGTTTTTATTTCTGTGCTCTGCCCATCACTTGCACGAAGGGCCAGCACTGGGCCGTCGCCCCCCTTGCCCCTGCAGTCTGGGGCTGCCCGAGGCTTCCTGGGGTGGCAGCCGCTGGGAAGGGCAGGTGCAGGCTGCAGTGGAAATATATTTGCTTTGGAGTGGGGAAGAGAGGGGTAGTTCATTAAAGTTGATTTTATAATGAAGGGCACTGGGGAAGAGGGGGAATTGGGTCACTGATTTATTGTAACAGAGGATTTAGTAGCCCGCTAATTGCTTTGCAGTCACTCTGTGTCAAATGCAGTGCCCGATCTCTTCCTTTCCCTCCATGCTGTGGTTTCTTTTCTTGCAGAGTTCAAATGCTGCTGTCTGAATCCTGGCTTTCCGTGCATTTTAGTGGGGAAGATGATTTAGTGTGCTTTAATTCCTCCCTGCCCATATTTGAGGAAGAAAAGAAAATCAAACCATTTGCAGTTAATTTCAAACAACGAGCACGATTGTAGTGACACAAAGGCAATGTTTGATTTACTGTAATAACGTAATTATAGCCCTGGAGTATCAGAATTAAGGGTGTTGCCATTCTTTCTTCGTTTGCATTGCTGAAGAGAAGGGGAGGGAAGGTCTGAAACTGCAGATGTTTGGAAAAGTGCAAGCTTATTTCTGTGACAGCTATTTATCAGCACTTCCAGTGTGAGTTCACAATGATTCGTTTAAGAAGGAGCTACCGCTTTCTTAAAAATACACACAAAAGCTCAGGGAAAAGGTTTGGCTTTGTCTGAGGCTGATGGAAGACACTAGCTGCTAACAGCACCATTGGCTTGCTGGCAGCCCAGACAAGGCCGGTTCATTTGGTGTAAAGTTTAAACGTGCAGATGAAATACGAAGATGGCATCTGCACTAAAAAAGTCACCATCCAAATATCAAAACAGTTTCTGTATGAATTGGTTCAGTTAGTTCTATTGTATTTTTAAGTAGTCATGATTACAGTGAGAATATTTGCTTCTTGGAAAATTAATTTAGTACAATAGTGCTGCAAATAATACATCACTTGCTGCTGACAAATAGACTTAAGATATTGTGCTAGCCAATCACAATATTTTTAAATACCTATTTTAAAATAAGATTTTCTTTTCTTTATATGTGATAATTAACAGAAGTTTTTACCCTGATGGTTTCCCTATGCTTGTGCATAGCCAACAGGATAGGGCATTTTTAATTTTAATGTGAGAATTAAAATAATAAAGCTTTTTATCCAGTTTGCTTATTCCAGGTGGAAGTAGACAATCTTTCCAAGTCTGAAGAAAGTCAATATACAATTAATTTCCGGTGCAAACACATTTGCGTAGGGAGTGTATGGACTCTTGAAGATCTGGTCCTTCACCATCCTTCTTGCAGTAATCCACAATTGTTTTTGCAGAAGGCTGGGGGAAGGGGAGATCATGCTATGGTGGAAACAGCTACTCAGGGACTTCAGGGATTCCCAGCAGGTGGGCACTGAATCCCTTTTGTGATGGTAGTGGTGCAGGATTCCCAGCAATAAGTCTGGATTCGTGTCTGGCTGGACTTTGATCATCACATCTTTGAGAACTGCTAGCCTGTGCAAAGTGCTGCAATTGCTGGATGAGTACACAGAGAATTTGTGATTCTGAATTTTGGATGGGGCAGCAGAGGTTTCCAGCTCTTGGGGATCAAACCTTTTGAAGCCACGTACCTAATTAACCTTCCAGGCTGGAGCTGGGGTTGGTTGGGGTCTGACCGTGCACCCCACATATACTCATCAGTAAGGCATTAATGCAAGTAGGAGGGTCATTTTACATTGGGAATGCTTTCTAATGCTTTTCTAAAATAGCTCAGTTGAGCTTTTTCTGGGACAGGTTGGCTAAAGATGAATGAGGCCACTACGCGGTGCAAGACCTGGTTGACACTGTTTAAATGGCATTTGTATTAGAGGAACTTCAGGTCTCAGACAGATGAGCCTGCCAGGTCTTGTCAGTGGCAGGAGAGGTTTGCAGCTCTTGCTGGCCACCTCTGGAAGTTGCTGCCACCACTGCTGCCCGGTGAGCAGTGATGGAGCTGCTTCTTTGTCCCAGTCAGTTCATTGCTTGACATTGCCATAGGTGCACCTTGAAGGAGATGAGACATCTAAGTCTCTTGGGCACCCTTCAAAATTGTTAGTGGTGGTTTGATATAAGGTGTTGGGACTGGACATTCATGTGGGTGGAGAGAAAAAAGCAGGCAGTGCCACCTACTGATGGCTCGGTGGAGACAGCCTGCAGCTGGTAACAGATGTCCCCACAGCCCCAAGGAGCTCGGGTGGAGTGGAGAAGGGCAGTGAGAGCAGACAGATGCGGTTTGGCGAGGAAAGAAGAATTACACAAAGTGCTTCTTTATTGCAAGACTGCTTCCCAAAAGGCCCAGATGTTATCCTGCACTTTTAAGAGTGAAGAAAGGATCTGTTAACAAGAACTCGGGAGCTGCTGGAAGCATAGAACTGATACAATTGCAAGTCAGCTCTAACTGTTCGTGTCCCTGGAAGGCAAGCTGCACATCTTGATGCTGAAGTCACCAAATAAGATTTTTTCCCATTGAATTGCTTGGGATGGCAGAGGGTGTTCAACTTGCAAAGCTGCTGGTGGGAAGAGATTTCCGTAACGCACGTGCCATCACATAAGTTAAAAGGGCTACATTGTCCCTACTTTTGAAAGTAGCATTCATAAAACTAATCCCAGTCATTTGCTGAATGATTTCTATGGTTGCTTCTCAGTTTTATGTGCCACATAAATCATTCCAGAAGACTCTGGTTTGAATTTCTTCCTCCTTTATGGGGGCTGATGACTTGCAACCTCATCCAGTTTCTTTGAGGAGAGCCCAGCATTGCTTCTTCTATACAGTGGCTTGGAGAGATCACTGATCACCACAGGATGCTGTGGGTATGATCGACTTCTCCCTTGCTGTTTGCCTTTTTTCATGGGAGCAACAATGAATGAACAAGGCAATTCCACCCTGTCAATATCCTGGCCTGGAATTAGTTATGACCAGGACAGAATTGTACAGAGAAGCACATGGTTTTTATAACTTACCCTTTCACTCCCTGCTGCCTGCCTACCTGCCCAGTGTGGGATAGCTAGGTAAATCTCTTTTCCCTGGTATCTAGGGATAAGATGTGGGAATTGTTCAAAGCTGCACCCTGGAAGGTTGAGACTTGACATTAGAAAGGGTTGGCAAACACTGAAACAGGCTTCCTAGAGAGGCAGTCAATGCCCCAAGCCCATCAGTGTTTAAGAGCCATTTGGACAATGCCCTTAATAACATGCTTTAGCTTTTGGTCAGCCCTGAAATGGTGAGAAGTTGGAATAGATGTCATTGCATCTCTTCCAACTGACCAACTGAAATATCCTAGCCTATCGAATCCAATCCAATCCTATCCTTGAATCATGTAATTGTGGCCCTTTTGTACATACTCTGTCTTCTAGTTGCAGCTCTATTTGGAAAGGGCAGGCAGGTCTGTGGTGGTTGGCCAGGGAGACAGGAGATGACCCCTGGAAGGATATACCAAGGCTGGCATAGCTCTGCTCCTGTGGCCTTCTGCTTGCTGCCTGGATGCAGAGAGCGTTGGTGTATTCAGGCATTAGCTGGGGCCATGCTTGGAAGTGTTCCAGCCCTGGTTTGTGAAGTGTCTGCCTCAAATGTGCAAGCTGGAATTTTTAAAAGATTTTATTTGTGGATTATTGTTCCAAAACAGTCATCTGATGGTTCAGGTAGATACCTTGTGGCATCTAACTTCTATTGCCATTTTTCATTTCTGTGATGGCCCGTGATGACAAAAAACTTGACAAGATCTTGTTCTCATAAACGCTGTGCTAATACTAATATTGACTCTAGACTGATTTTAAAGGAGTTGTTATTTTTCGTTGCACTTAGCTGAACTTGCTCGGTTTAGGTAATAGACACCAAATGTGGGTATTTTATATTGTTTTAGGCTGAATTTGGAAGAACTTAGTTTGGAAAGGCTTACCTTTTTCTAAGACTATGTAGCTGCAGAGAGACTCCAAGCTTACTTTAAAGCTTACCATGATAAAGTCCAAAATGATATCACTCAGACACCTAAGAAACAAGAATTACAGAGATGGATTTATGTTAATGAACCCAAGACAAGTTCTTCTGAACATATGATGCACAAAGGTTATTTGACAGTTTTGTAATGCAGAATCATGTAATGACAAAGGGTTGAACTTGCAGTGTGGTGGAACTGAATGCAGTGGCTGTGGATGGAGGTGAGGGGAGCTTGTGATCTGGCTATTTACAAGATAATGAATTATGCCTCCAGTGATATCAGCCTGTTTCCATTGAATTCATGGTTGTATGAGTGATCTATTTGTCTTCACTGGAAGCCTTTACAAGAGTAGGCTGCTTGTCTGACTAAATATTTGCAGGGTTGGGCCTTGAGCTTGTGCAGTGCAATGCAAATTCAAAGTCCTGTAAATGTTTTTAGTAGAAGAATTTTCCACTTCAGAGTATAAGGAAAGCAGGGAGAGTAAAAGGGAGATAACATTACTAAATCATAAGATTATAGCCAACATAATCTGTGTCAGAGCAGCAGGTATGTATGGATATGTATACACACATATATATATAAAATATATGGAGATATCTCTGGGCCTCTGGATACAATGACAAATATGGTAAGATACACATACAATTCTGTTTCTAAGTACTGCATTCCAATTTTTCTGTTAATGAAAATGTTTAATTACGTGTTCACTAACAGTGCCAGTTGTGACGTTCTTGTACCTTCTAGTTCTTCTGGAGTTTAGTGCTAATCATAATAATACATTTATAAATAAAAGCCTAGACAGAGCTATGACTTTAGAGTTAATATTTGAATTCCCCACTGCTTGCTCTAGGTTCCTGTATCCAGCAGCCAAGGAAATCCTGCCTCACAGCTGTCAGTGCACAGTTTGGGTCCTGGTCTCAAAAGGTTCTGCGTAGTGCTGGGGATACCCTGTATGAAAGTCTTTTTCCAGTGAAACTCAGCACTTTGCAGGGCTTGATTGCTGGATTTCAATGGAGGAAAATCAATTTATTTCTTGTGTGCCATCTCTGTATGTTCTTAGCAGGAAAGTTGACATTGGATTGATCTTTTTTAAGTTTAGACATTTAAGGGAAATCATCCTTTTTCCAGGGAGATGCATGTTACAGGTTTGCAGGTGCTTTTGGGCTGAGTAGGTGGGGCAATGTATAAAAGTATTTTAGTATATATTTAAAAATATATAAAACATATTAAAATATAGGTGCAGATATCATGTATACATTTGATATCAAAATACACATATGCATATATGTCATATATACACACATATATACATAGATATGTGCTTGTGTATATATGTATGTATATTTATATATGTATATACTATCAGCAATGAAGGGAAATACTTAAAACACGAGTTGCTAATAGATCTTAGTGACACAAATGTCTCAAATCATGTATTGGTAAATCATAGCTGTATCAGGCAGTGCTGGGGGTTTCTGCTCTTGCAGGGACTGTTTGGGTGCTCCAGGGATGAAAGGTGAATCCAAGGACTGGTTGCGTAAAAATATTACATTCACTTAGCAATAAAGTAGCTTGTAAAATGTGCTGTTCTGGTTTTGAAACATAGCAGCTCAAGCAAATGGCTCATCAAAAGGTTACCAGTGCCAGTGGGAGCTTTTTATTTCCTCTGGGCACTGAAGCAGTTCAAAATACAGTCTTGACACAACCAGTTTTGATTAAGTAACCCTGTGTCCATATATTTTTGAAAAGAAAGGATGTGTGAAGTGTTGACTGCTGTTGCTCTTCATGCAAGTTAGATTTTATTTAATTGCACTTTTCTATTGTGGACAGCACTTGTGCTGTACTGTAGTCAGTGTCGGCAAGTCCAAATTAAAAGAGAAGAGTGTTAGAATTCTGAAAATTGCTTCTGGTGTCATGCCATTGAGCCTGTCACTTATGTTACGGCTGGTAGTGGTGTACTTGAAGTTCTTGTTCCTGGACTCATGGAAATCTCACATTCATTAAAGAAAAAAAGGGGAAATTTCCAGTTCTTGTGATTGTAGAAGAAGAAAAATATTCACAATGTGTTGTAATTTTTAGGGAAATGCATGGTCTGTGCAGGGGCATATTGCCCTCCAGCAGCCAGGGCAGCGAACCTGCCACAGCCTGGCAGTGGAGCCAAGCTGAGCTGACAGAGCCCCAGCTGGGGAAAGTGTTTGGAGACCCTGGCTAGAAAAGGTGGGTCCTACTGTTTCTGACTGAGCAACCTCCATAAATGAAATGTAACACTTTGGCAGTGGTTCTGGCTTGACATTTATTTTTCTGAAAGTCTGGCCAGGGCACCTACGCCAATGAAGGAGGGCTCATCGTTTGCACAGACTTACCCTGCTGATGACAGCGTAATAAGCTTCATTTTGTGTTTTTATTCAGTAAGCATGTTGGCTTTTGTGTAGAGGATGACCTCTGCTTTTGCCCTCCCCCACTGCCTCAGCTCCTCTGAAAGGGGCACCTCTGTCCCCTCAATTTGTAGTAAAAGGGAATTGTAAAGGGAGGCAAACTGACCGGCTGTAGGGACATAGGCTCCTACAATTCAATATAACTTTCACAGAGGCTGACCTGTTGTGCCCAGCATGCTAAAAACTGTTGGTAGTCAGTGGGAGTTTTGGGTGCAGAAAGACTAATGCAGGACTGAGCCATTATGACCGAAAAAATCCAAACGGTGAGGGACTAATTCAGTAAACAGGACTACTTGAAATGAATTACGGCACATGATGTGAGAACAGGTCAACATTTCATATCTGGCGTACGTTTTTCTAAACAGATAGAAAGGCATCCCCGTATCATGACTGTTTGCTATTAGATTCTACACAAAAATATATTGGGATGGCATTTAAATGCAGTGAATCGAGATAGCAAAAAGATGTGGGGTTGTATTTCTTTCCATTCATTTAATTGGAACCATGCTGATAAAGCGTATGAAAACCATCACTCTTGAATATGTCTGAAGTGTAGCTTTGTGACGCTGAGAATGATGTCCAACCTAATAGAATTTCAGATAGAAAAGATATTTTGGCTCCTCTTTTGCTTCCAGCTATATTCAGTTTCCCCGTGTGGTTATTTTTCTTGTTATTTTATGCACCAGCTATCTGTTTCTTACTTCACTGTCTGGGAATACAAACCATTCTGTCTCATTTCTGACCTTAAAATGGATTGGACAAAAACAAAAGGAAGTTAAAAAAAAAGTGTTTTGGGTGGTACCTCTGTACTTGTTTCTGGTGTTGTGTAAGTAATCTTAAACAAACGGCGCAAGTATTACTGTCTGGGAATATTTTGCATCCACATATATATTTTCTGTGTGCTGGGTGGTGGTTCATCAGGAGGGGATAAATGTAACCATTTAGATGTTTAACTGGCTGTTGGGACTTGCCCAGTTTGTAATCATGGTAATTGCACATACAAATATGGCCATGTAATTACATGTGCATTTTTGCATTTACTTTCAGGAGTTCGTTTAGAAAAATATAAATGCATCCCAATAAATCCTTTATATGTCAGATTT
Source organism: Pseudopipra pipra (assembly GCF_036250125.1). NCBI lineage: Eukaryota > Metazoa > Chordata > Aves > Passeriformes > Pipridae > Pseudopipra > Pseudopipra pipra. The sequence goes on from NC_087551.1 coordinate 24,318,473, forward strand.
CTGTGCTTTTATAACTCTATATAATTATGTAATAACACTGCATCTGGAGAGGCTTCACTTAAGCAAAAGCAATAAAGAGCTCAGGTTAGAGTATATATATTTTGAGTTAGACTTATACTAACTTGCTCGGTACTGTGTTTTTCAGCTCGTAAGGCTGATTAAGTTCAGCAGTACTTGTGCAAAAATTTTTTCTTGGGAGAATGAAGAGCAATTTAGTATGAAACCAAAACTAGATCAGGTCATTTAAGCTTTCACAATGACTGAAATGATTAATGGGTCTTAATATAATAAAATACACACTGAATACTCAGATACTCAGGCAGTGAAGACTTTTGCCAAGGTACAAATTGGACACTGAAATGAAAGATTTGCTTATGAGCAACGTTCCAGCTCTCTGAGATCAAACTTAAATCATTATTATTACTATTGACATTCATGAATTGAGGTAAAATAGACGCAAATAGGTACTGTAATTTCTACTTATGTGATAATATGCACATAAATAGATAGTAAGAATAATTTATCAATATTTTGTGTGTACAAACATATATGTTTAATGTTTTTATAATCAAAAGGAATGGATAATTGTTGTTTGTCTTCTGTATTCCCCAAATTGTTTTCACAAGTGTTGAGAATGTCTAATGAAGACTGATACCTTTTTTGTATTCAGTGTTACTTTGAACTAACAGTTATTGTGATACTGTTATTTCCCAGTCTGGATTGCTTGCTGATTTCCCTCATGGCTTTTTTTCCCAATGGATAGTATTACTCTGCTAAGGACAAAAGCTGAACTCTGCAAATGATAAAGAAACAGATGCTAGATTTTGACATTCAGAAGTGAGGGGTTTTCAAACCTACTGAGATTCATCCTGCCTCCTTAGTCTGCCCACACACAAGAGAGATGTGAAATAGTTGGTAGGGACTGCAGAATCCAACTTGTCCCTGAGAAAATAGTATATATTGTGTTAAATATTTTAATTTAATTTAATTTATGGTTAGCTCAGAAGGCTTAAACAATTGTGCTGATGTGATCCTCTAAGATAGTTTGTAGCACGCAAAGATTTAACTCCTGTCACTAAGTTGCAGAAAAATGGTGTCACAGATGATAAGTTACAAACCCAAGTCTGGTTGGAATGGCTCTAAATTAAGAAATTATTGCTGTTGATATCTTTGTCATAGTTGTGGCAGTAAAGACAAAGGTCTGTTTTCGTACTTCAAATGTTCATGTTGGCATCTATCACAAATTCTCTTTTTGGCATGTTTTAAAATAAAATCTTCTAGCTCTTTTTTTTTTTGTTTAGGTTAATGTCCGTGTTTAAGCAGCTGTTTTGAAATACACTGCCATTTTTACACCAAAAAGAAAAATTGTTTACTTCTTTTACATTTTTTGGCACCCTTTTTTCCTTTAAATGTAGACAGCTCCAGTCAAAACTAGCAGCATGGTTCATAACAAATCCCGTATTTGCTGACTTTAGCCTGGTCTTTGCTTTTCTGCCTGGGAAGGTCACAAGCCGTAAGAATGTGCTTGATACTGGAATCTGCTCACAGCGGCTGTGTGCAGCCTCAGCCCGCTCCCTCCAGCAATGGCACTCGCTAGTCTGGCTCTGCTTTCCTCATGATTTCATGTTGGTCCCTGTTCTGGTCTGCATGAACCTGGCTTCTTCTGCAGGGCCTTATCTGAGTCCTTTCAGCACAGAGGAGCCCCCTGTCACCTTTCCTGAGCTTTTTAACTAAAAGAGGTTTGAAAAATCAAATTACTCAAGGCAAGACAGTAGAGTAACAGCAACAGGGCATTTTTTTAATGCTGCATTTTCACACAGGCCCTTTTATTGCATGTTTTATTTGACTGGGGGCAGAGATTACATTTAATTTTATTTCATGTGCGTGCTGTTCTGGCTGGAAAGTTGCGATCAGATCCTTATCAGGCTCATTTAACAGCCTCTCTGTTAGGGCTTGGCAGGGAGTTTGTAAAAGGCTGTCCCTCAGCCCTGTCAGACATTGTCCCACTCCATATAAAGCAAGACATCTCTTCTCCACGGTCTTTAAATATTCTTCTTGTGCAACTATTTGTGCAAGTAAAAATCATTTAAATGTCCTTGGAAAGCAAATAAAAGAAGAAGCTGGAGCATAGCTGAAATTATCATTTAAATGCTTTTAAATTGTAGAAGCTACTGGCAGATAGTATTTGGAGTATTTGCCCTGCTTCAAATGATACTGTACACAGAAGTCCATCAGGTATAGCAAGAGGCAATTTCTGTTTCTGCATTCATGGATATTTTAAATTATTGCTGTTTTTCTTCGTATGTGTTTGTGGTGGGTTGACCCTGTCTGGATGCAAGATATCCACCAGTGCCATCCTCTCACTCCCTTCCTCAAATGGAGAGGGGAGACAAAATATAAAGAAAGGCTTGGGTACCAAGATAAGGACAGTGAGAAATCACTCAGCAGTTACTGTCATGGGCAAAACAGACTCAACTTCGAGAAAAATTAATTTAGTTTATCACCAATCAAATCAGAGTGGAGTAATGAAAGATAAAACCAAATCTTAAAAAGACCTTCCCTTCACTCCTCCCTTCTTCCTGGGCTCTACTTCACTCCTGATTTCCCTATCTTCTTTCCTGAGTAGTACAGGGGGATGGGGAAAGAGGGTTGTGGTCAGTTCATCACACGTTGTTTCTACTGCTGCTCCAGTGTGTGGGGTCCCTCCCACAGGAGACAGTCCTCCATGAACTTCTCCAGTGTTGAGTCCTTTGCATAGGTTACAGTTCTTCATGAACTGTTTCAGCGTGGGCCCCTTGTAGGGTCACAAGTCCTGTCAGAAAACCTGCTCAAAACCTCCTTTGGGAATCCACATGCTGAGGTACATTACATTGATATTACCTGGTTGTGCTTGTTTTCAGCTCTATGGCTATTGCTACCAAGACAGCAATGACATCCCAGACACACTGACAACCATCACTGAACTGGGCTCACCTTTAGAGATGATTCAGCTTTTACAGACTTCCTGGGAAGACAGATTTCGGGTGAGTAACAACTGTTTTATAAGAACTCTTAAGAGAGAGAGGAATACAAAATAATATTATGAAGCAAGGGTTATGTACTATTCAGTGCAATTCACATTTATTAAATGTTTGTTTTGCATATGATTACATCTTAATTTAGAAACAGTATGTAGCACTCCCTTTCTGCAGCATTTAAGATGTTGTGCTATTTTGTCTGTTGATGTTATCTAGTTGTAGCCAGTTATATGGTTTTTACATGATATCTTCAAATATTTCTTTCTTGTTAAAGCTTGAGGGCCAGGATTTTTGGCACTGAGCATTGTGCTCTGCAACTGGGATTTAAACAATAGAAGGATGTTACATTTCTCTCTTGATCCTTATCACAGGTTTGTTTTATAATTGTTTTCTACTGCTTCCTGCTCTGTTCGTTTTTTACTGGAGGAAGAGTGAAATAAATGTACACAAATCTCAAACCCAGTTTGTCCACCGCATTGGCAATTTACCAGGAGCATGAAGGTCACACTTAATTTGTCCAAAATGAAGCCAGACTGCAGCAATGCTTTGATCAAGACAGCACTGTCTCGCTTGATGTATGTTGGGATGTGTCGTTGTCTGAAGTTAACTCCCTAGGACGTTGAAAGGCAGCAGCAGTCTTCATCTAAAACACTTTGGATTGCTTGGCTGCATCTGTGCCAGAAAATTAAAAGTGCGCCTGACTGATCTCGGAGTCGAAACAGCAAGGTGCAGCCCACGTCTGTGCTATTGAATTCTTGCACTCTCTGAAGGCTGCGAGCAGGATGCCTGTCAGAAATGGTCCCTGAGCCGTGCTGCCTTCTGGATCGTGTCTGAGGACAGTGCGGGAGAACAGCCTTAGTCCCAGTCAGACCTGGCACAGAGACCCTGCTAGCCAGTGTGCATGTGGGATTAAGTTCCTGTGCCCAGGAATGTTCCCTGGCAGAGTTTATTTTACTGATATAGCTGGAGCAAGCGTGTTCCCCGTGCTAAGCTTCAGGTCCCTTTTCCTGAAAGAAACATGATCTTGATAAGCGGTACAGGTACTCATCAGGGCTCCCAAAATACAGAACCACCTGCCTTTGTCTTTTCTCATCCAGGGAATGCAAATAGCGGACTGTGACAGAAATTATGTACTAAGTAAATGACCAAGAGATATAGTAGATTATGGGTGATAAACAGAGAAGTTTCCTTCCAGCGTGAATATTTCCGAGTGAGCAATTGCAAAGGGAGATGAAGATGCTGAGCTGATTCACAGAGGTAGAATTATAGATGAATCATTCCTGTGACCACTGTAATGAAGTCATGCTCATTAGTTTGTCTAGGATGCAACTAACTTAAAGAGGAAGGAAATAAAATTGTGTCTTCTTGATATGTGAGATTTGTTTGTGGTCCAGTCCTGTAAACGGCTGCATAAATACATGACCTTGTTCCTACAAATAGTAATTTCCTTGTATTGAGGAACTCAGCAGTAAACTGAGTAAGCCAGGGATATGTGATACAGAGGAAAGCCTTCTTCTGTGTGCTTAAAGCTTGTCGTATTGGGGGCATTTGCAGTCTCAGTCTGGCAATGGGTCTGCGCAGCAGAGCCTGTTGGGATTGGTCACAGAGGTTGCTGGTGCAGGAACAGGGGCTTTTTGACATTTGAGAAAAGGCAATAATTTTGGATGACAACCTGTGTTTTTATTCAAGCTTTTTTTATTCAAGTCCTGGGTTTGTTTGCAATTGAAGATATGTATATTATAGGCTAGTTTGGGCTGGATGTGCTTTTTCTATACAGTGTAGTGAGGGATGACACATACATGAGTTTTATGTCCTTCCAGAGGGAGAAAAGCGTGGTTAGGTTTGGCATTCCATAACCAGGCCTATCTACACCTATAAGTATCTCCATGTGAACTATGGTATCCTGTAAGTAGGAGAAAAATGTTCTTGTCTGGTCAACCAGGAGAATGAGTATGTAGAAGCATGAGGTAGTCCTAATGTCCCACAAGTGAGGGGTCTATGAGGGATAGTTTCAGATATGCTCAACTTTCTTATCAAGGATGTGTTTAGGTGTTCCCCTGAGTGTATCATTTATGCCCCAAGATTAAATTTGGATTTGACTCCTTTAATGCATGTGCCCTTAACATTGTATTTTAACAGAAAACAAAGATTATGTATAAACAGTAAAAAGCTTGCTAGACTGACTAAGACCTGTTATTAATTTAATACATAAAATAAAAATTCCAGCATTTAACTGTGCTCATATTAATGCTATATTTGCATTAATAGGTTACATAGTGGATTCTAAAGGAATGTGTGAATTGAAAACAGTACTCTGGTAAGGGGGTGGAGTTCGATGTTCATCGAATTTGCTGTCTAATAACAGTTCTTCAAGTTACAAACCTGCAATTGAAAAGTGAAACATCAGCGCAGAGCTCCCACCACAGCCTCAAAGTGGTGCATGAGGGTCCATCAAGGCAGACCTGCCAAGGCAGACGTACATATGTGCTCTACCTTGAGGCATGCTGAAGAGTTACAGAGGAGCTGTGGAGCTCCTCTTTCTGGGAATTTACTTCCTTCTCCCCTGGAAAAAGCCAAACATCAGAGGAACCAGTGGAAAAAAAATTATAAAAGCAGTCAAAAGGCATGATCGGTACAGAGGCAATACAGACACTGTCTGCAACTGGGGCTCCAGGCGTGGGTGCAGGGCAGTCCAGCCAAAATTTCCAGACCTGGAGTTTGTAAAAGAGCGGGATCAGACTGTGTGGTCAAGGCCTATGTGTAATGTCTTATTAAAAGTTAGTGCTTTTATTTCTATTAAAAGTAAGAATAGCAACAATGAGCCCTGCTTCAAGAATAGTGTGGGAAAGCACTGGTAAAGAAGCTTATTTTTGTTTCAGGTCTCATAAGGGTTTTACAATCAGCTATGTTAATGCTGTGAAAAATACCTTGGTTGCAACACTCAGTTTTGAGGATAAATTATAATGCTTATATTGTCATATAATTATGAACATATCTTCAGCTAAAGTGGTTTCGTGATATACTTTCCACTGAGAAAATAATGCAAAGTACCCATGTTTTTGTGTTTTAGATATGTCTCAGCTTAGTTCGGCTTCTGCATTATTTGGCTCACTCTCCTCTTGGCTCTGTGACATTACTGGATTTTCGTCCTCGGCAGTTTGTGATTGTGGATGGGGAGCTGAAGGTGACAGATCTGGATGATGCCAGCATTGAGGAGAGCTCTTGCACCAGTAACAGTGACTGCTTCATGGAATTCCCTGCGAGAAACTTCACCCTGCCCTGTTCGGTTGAGGGACGGTGTCAGAGTATGAATGAAAAGAGGAATCTCTACAATGCCTACAGGTATGTGATTGGATAAGGTAGTAGAGAATTAAGAGTGGGCCTAAAGCTTCAGCATCCTTTACAGTTATTCACCTCAATAAGCACATACTGTCTCAGAACCAACACCCAAGAGTCAGCGTAGCCGTAATTGTTTAATTTGTGAAAATATGTAACATTTATAACTTTTGAAAAGTTTTGCATACTCTGAGTGTGATTTACCACTCAGTGTGTTGGCTGAAAGACAACACAGAATCAGACTGAATTCTTCACATAGGTAGAGATTTTCATGGGAGCGAAGCAGAAGCACTTGTGGAGCTGGGGGCCCACAAGCTCTGTGGTGGGATGATTCCAGCAGCTCTTCTTTGGTGTGAGTTAAGAAGGGTCATCATGTGTTTTCCACCACCAGCTCAGTAAAGGGCTGATTTCAGAGGCAGAATTAGAGCTCAGTTCACATCCTGCACTCTGGCTTAATGCTCCTCGCCTTGCCAAAGCCTGCCATGGTAGGGTGATAGCAGCCCTGGTGCAGCCATGGGCCTGCCGAAACCACCCTCAGTTGCTGAAAATCTGGAGTGTAAGCCCAAACCTTATAAAGCAAGAGGTGGTCTTTTCACCCTCCCCTCCCAGCCCTTGGTCTCTATGGGCAGGAACTGGGGGACTCACTCCCAGTGTCGTGCTCACAAAGGGGGACACATAGATGATGGGTCATGCTGGACCAGTTGGCCACGCTGAAGAAAGTGTTCAGCTGATGCATCCATGTTTGAAATTTGACTTTAAAGGCGCCTCCAGATTTACAACTGAGCCCTTCTGGGCAGTGGTTTTGTGTTTGTGGTCTCAGATCTTCCCCACTGGCCATCACTCCCCTCGAAGGGGATGCTGGGGGAGCTGTGTCACTGCATTCCAGGGACTCAGTAGTGGGATGCTCAGTGCCGTGCTCCTCCTGCTGCTGCTGCTCTGTTTGAGCACTGCTGGGACAGGCGGCTGCCTTGTCTAATCCAGATAGGAAGATGGAGATCTCAGAGCAGAGTCATAATGGTGTGCTCATTTCTTAGACTTCCCTTTCAAGTATCATGCCATTCACTGCCTGCCAGACCACAGTGAGGAGAGGCTGCTCCAAAGAGAGCCTTCCGCTTTGGTCTCAGGGCACTCACTGGCATGTGTGTTGCATTAGCTGACCACACTGAAATGGGCTGCACCACATGACAGCCATCTGCAGTTGTGCAGTGCAGTATTTAGTGTGTCCTGCAAAAGTTTCCATTTCCATTTGCTTGGCTTAAAGATCTTGCTTAGCTTGCTAGCTTTTGGTTAAGACTGTTTTACTGGTCTGGCTAAGAAACCTTTAGTAGGCACCCATCCATCTCGGTGGTAAGTGGGGATATGTCTGTGGTGTGGTGGGCTTGTGGCAGGTTGCTGGTCATGCTGAAGGAAGTGGTCTTTTTCTATTACAGTTTTTAGTATTGCCTTTGAACCACTCACCAGCATGTATTGCACACACAGTGCCCCAGTGTTTTCAGCTCCTGTTTTAACTTAATTTGATAGAGACAGTGGGGTTTTGTTGAACAGTGGATGCATGTTATGGTAGGCTGTGACCACCCATGCTAGGGCATTAGGACAAACCCTATGCACTTGTCTCAGAAGGTGAAATCCTCACTTCATTAGGGGCAGGCTACTGAGTTTCTTATTTTCATGGATGCACTCTGTTGTTCTAGGCCTAGAGGCTAATCTCAGTAAAGGGTTGCTGGTGCTGTTAGGTAGAAGCAGCAATATGTCGAACAATGCACAAACCCCCTATAATTGTCAAACATAGCACGCCCTAGCCTTGAAAGCATACTTAGTCTATCTAGCTGGTTTCTTTATGAGGTAAATAATTAAAGGAGAGAAAATATTTGGGAAAAACCTCTACTATGCAAGAACTGGCCCATCATGACTTTCAGATGGTTACCTCCTGTCACAAATGTGTCTCTATGGGTTTTCATCCAAATGTTTGGGGGAACAGTTTTCAAAGCACTGGACAGTTTTGAAAGTAAGCATAATTAATATTTTGAAGTAGTAACCAATGGCTGAAAGGAATTCTCCATCATTGACAATCCTTAAATTAAGATCAGATAGTTCTCAAAAAGAAACAATTTGTAGGAACAAATGTAAAAAGATCTGACAGTCTGTGTTATGCAGATCACAAGAGATGCCACTGGCCCTGGAATCGATGAATAACAAATGTTTCTGCAATTAAGTTGTGCAGACGCCAGTGTCTATACATGTCAGAATTTCTCACGTGGGTGTTTGCGTTAGAACAAGTCATATATTTCTGTAGCCATGGAAAAACAATAACCTCCATGACTTGCTTCCAGCCAACATTTAGCAAAGTAAATGACAGCTACTGAATTTTTGCAAAGAACTATTTACAATCAGTTGGACTCTGCTTTAGGGATAATCTCTAAGCAAAAAAGTGAGGTAAAATTTACAAGACAAATTATTCATCACAAATGTTGTGCTGCTCTTCAGATATCTGTATGTATTTATATTGCCTGTTTTATACTCACTGTTAAGGAAACCTATAAGGGGATAATCCCAGTTGGGAAAATTATAAATACTATTTTTGTAAGGGATGAAAAAGGGAGGTACAATTTCAAGGAAACATTCATTGTATAAGTAGAATTTCAGCTCAATAATACCTGCATCTATGATGAATTTTTGGTATCAGTAACCTAATTTCTTAATTTGTGCTAATGTAAGGCATCTGCTGGTCTTCCTCGAGTATGAGTCCCTGGGGGTTTCCATTTGACAGTGTGGTCTCTGTGTATGAAAAAGTGTTTGCTTTGCTTTGCAAGTTAGATGTGAAGCATGGAAATTTCTCAGTTGCGTTCATGTTCTTTTCTTCAGCTAATATTTATGTCCAATAGTTCTGTTTATATTGTTGATCATGAACTGTCCATCTCCATCTTAGGTTTCTATGACACTGAGTTTGTTGCAATATGTAGTAATATTGGAAGAGTAATAGAACTTTAAAGGAAGAATATGAAAATTAAATGTAGTACAAGTGATGGTAAAGGCATATTGTTTTTTCTTTTGTAACTAAAAATACTAAAGTGGAGTGGTGGATTCTCCTTCTCTGGAGATACTCAAAAACCATCTGGACACAATCCTAAGTAATATGCTCTGGGGGTCCCTGCTTGATCAGGGAGGCTGGACTAGCTGACCTCCAGTGGTGTTTTCCAACCTTACCCATTCTGTGATTCTGTGTGTGTGATTCTGTGATTATACATCCATCAGTGAATACCTACATGAATGCACCTTGAATATAGATAAATGATGAGAGTAGAGAGGACATTCTGTATGTATTCCAGTGGGGTTAAAACAATAGAAGAAGGCTTTCTCCTGTCAATTAGTTGGAAAATCTAACAAAACTGTAGAAAAGAAAATAATAGTCATTTATTTGAAATGAATAGAAATATGATTTATGCACTTTCAGGGTTTGAAAAAAAAAGCCAAACCCAAGACTTCTGGGATTGATTGCTTTTTAGTTTGTTAAAGTACAGACAACTTTGGAAATAGTCATCCATGGGGCTTCACAGCAAATTGCTATATTAATGGAACATTTACATGTAGGTACAAGGCAGCCTTGTGTATAACAGTGTAGTCTAGGTATGCCAGACAGCTGTGTGAATAGTCTCAGCTATGTATTTATTTGACTATAGAATATGGTTATATTTCCTGAATAGGTCACTGGCATATAAGCAATAGGAATTTTATTCCTTATGATGTTCAGGAGTTTCCAGACATTTTTTTAATTCTTTAAAAAACAGTTTCAATATGGGTTACTTTTCTATTGCAGGTTTTTTTTTACCTATCTTCTTCCACACAGTGCTCCATCCTCACTGAGACCATTACTGGATAAGATAGTCAATGCAACAGGTAATGACAATAAACATAGTAGTGCCAAGTACTTAGTTTTTCAGTGTGACTACCGTGTTTGAGATGGGGAGGGTGCTGTGTTTATGCTCACTGCAATAGAACCAGATTGTTTTTCTATCCATGGTAAAATTAATCCTGTACAGAGAAGGCAAGAAGGGCCCCATACACCAGAGAAATCCCATTTTGAGATTTTATCTAGGCTTCACAGAGGTATTTGCTTCAACCTGACACCTCAGCGCTAGGGTGAACTGCATCAGAATGCAATTCCTTGTGGGACCTGGAAGTACTTGTGTCCCTAAAAAGAGAAATTTTAGTGGTAAAACCCAGAATACTTCCCCATTGCCAATGATACAAGTGGTGGTTTATACCTCAGAAGCCAGAGGCAAGTGACGTTGCCGTAGATGTTTACTGATTACCAAGGTAGAGCCTTTGAGTAGTTGCATGTGCCTGTAAATCTGATTCAAGGGTTTTTCAGTGCATTGTTCCATTGTGCATCAAAGGGGGAAATTAATGATGCTGGGCTATAGCTAATTAACAAGCAAAGCTTTGGAGTTCCCTGTAGTTGGCTGAAGTTCATCCCTTGTGGGGAGCTCACCTCAGCGTTTTCTGCCCACAGGCCTGGGATTCCCAGCTGGATGAGCCAGCCTCTGACATGCCTGAGTCATGTCAGGTGTGAAACCTGATTTGTAGTAACTCAAGGATTTCATGTCCACATCACAACACTGCCATGGAGCAGGGCACCACAGGTCTCTGATGCTTAGGGCTTTACTCAAATGCAACCTCATTTTGTCCTGTGCAAGATATTCCTCATCTAACTCATTCTTTTTCTATACTTTTGAAGGAGAACTTCACTGGGGAATAGATGAGACAGCTGCTCAGCTGGAGAGAGTTTTGAATCTGTATAAGAGTGGGGAGTACCTACAGAACACAACCCGGATGCCAAAAGCTGGTAAATTGGTCTTTCTTGAAACTTAAAATCTGAGACTTTGTCTTTATTTTGAGGTTTGGAAGGGTAAATGTGCAGAAAACAGGGCTCAATGGCCCTTGAAATTAGGCACGTGATAGTATTTTATCTGCTTTTTGATTCCTGGAGCTTTCTCAAACCCTTCTCACTGAATGATGTGGCTGGACATCCATAGGTGTGAGCAGGCTGTAATGGGAACAAGGAAATCCGAAGGGAGCATTGCTCTCCTTGACAGATTTATGGAAAATGCATTTCATCACATCCACACATTGCTGTTGGGAGTATCAGAACCTACCTAAACATATATTGCAGAGAATCTAACCAAGATGTGGTAACCCTCCATGGATTTCCTGGAACTTAAAGGTATTTCTTGTAACATAAGCACTTGTAGATGTGAAGAATAAAATTTTTGCTTCCTGTGCGAGAGAAAAAAAGTGTGTCCCTCAGCTTCTGCTAGCAATAGAATAATAGAAAAAAAAAGGACAGGATGAGAACAAAGCTGCATAATAGTATCTTTTTCATAAAATTTCTGCATGCTATTGAAACTGTGGTATGAAGTGAGCCACAGTCTTTCTAGAAGGGGTAGCTGAGGAATTGAACATGTTAAAGAAGATTATGTGTGCTGAAATGACTGTTAAGTCCAACAATTGTAAAAGTTGTTTTGCAAATTATTTTTGTGTATGTACAATATTCATGTCAAACTGTCAACATAATTGACAACAAGTTGATAGGAAAGTTATGGCTTTGCTGCAAAAGCTCTGTAAAGAGGGAAAGATGGGTTCTAAATGAAGATGAATATTGGCACAGGGGATTTGAAAAGTTCAGTGAAGCATTTGCTCAGTGAAAGAAACACAGGAGTCATTCTGGTCATAGCACTGTTAACCTCAAAGGGCCATGATACCATGGATGAATTTGACCCACTTATCAGAATAATTCAATATTTATTTTGTTGTAAAATTGGCAGGAAAATTGTTGCAGGTGTTCGTTTAACTTTCTAATTTTCAGGTTTTCATCACAATCTGTGCTGAGTGATGCCTGTCAACACAGCAAAATTATTTTCAGCAGTACAATCGATAGTACAAACACGTCCTTTGTTGAAGAAGTGCCAGGAGGGCTGAAGTTGTTCTATGGTGCTGGTTGATTCGAGATCTAATTGCTATATCAGGACAAGATGAAGTTTTGGATTTTAGAGGTCTGTCGTGTTTATAAAGAATCTCAAGGAGAGAAGCTTTGGACAGCGGTAGTAAATGTAACAGTGCAGGTTTCTACTGATACGGAGCAGAGCTCCATGTGTATTTGGCTACTGTAATAATTACACATTTTTGTGTTAGTTTAATTCTGTAGAGTCCTGGATAATATAACACAGAATGTGCTAGCCGTGTTCGTGGTTAGTTAGCTCCCTGCTCTGCAAGGAGCCCTTTTTATTTGTAGGACACTGGTCATGGACTTAGACACTCTACAATGTGACCAAAGATGTTGAAAATCTCTAGATGCTCTACGTGACATATTTGGCTAATCTACATTAAATACCTTGCGTGTAATACTGAATTCCTTGATAGGAAAATGTTCTCAACCAATGGCAAGCCTGAGGAATCGGGTATCTTACTGGAAATTACACTTAAAAGAGATATGTTCTTAAACCTAACTGCCATGCGTTTAAGATGTGCAGGCCTGTTTCTTGTTTGTTCTAAGGCTACTTTAACCAAACAGAGAAGGTGTTGTAACTTATTTCTATTTTAAGGCTCCCTTTGCTTGCCAGAAAAGTATGAAGTCATATCAGGAGGGTAAAAATACGCCTACATACCGATTTGTATAATTTTTATTCCAAACATATTCTTTCCTCAGCTGATATTTGACTGGTAATACCATGCTGGAATTAATTTTTAATGTCCTCAATCCAGAGATTCTGGAGTTAGAATTTATTACTTAGAAATTATCCAGAGATAATGGATTGAGAAATTCTCCTGTTGAACAGTGAAGTTGCAGGAGAGGGTGACAGGTGTTCTTGCAAGGGAGTGGTGTCCAAGCGATCAACCTCTTCCACTGACTGGATGCTGCCAGCTGAGCATGGCATCCTGGCCACCGAAACCAAGGCTGAACAGTTGAGCAGATTAAATATTTTGTATTAATCTTGGTGACTAGTAGAGGAATAGACAGGAATTAAAAGGAACAACTGTGATACTTTCCCAAGATGTCAGCTGAGGTCCTCCTTTGGCTCTCTTTGGGCCAAAAAGTATTTTTAAGATTGTGGGATTTTATAAAATGTTTTTTTGTGTTGCTCTGCAGCATAGTGAAAGTTCAAGGAGAGTGTTTTTCAACCGAGTGCTAAATTAAGATAAAACTAGAGATGATCATTTGGTTCTCAGGCCAGATCAGAGTTAGTCAGCTTTGCATTCATCTGGTGGTGTGCCAAAATCATGGAGGCACAAGTTTGCATCAGTTTTGCTCTAGATGATGGAAAACTTACAAGGTGACTTGCTTCCAGGATTTTTACTTTCATGAATAGTAGAAATGGCAAGAATTACCAGTCTCCTGGCATCTAAGGGCTTGTGACAAAATAAGACCTTTCTGGTGTACGATCTATTTTGAAATCCTAAAAGCAGAACTGGAGGAGAATTCAGATCCAAGAATTACAAGGTTTTGTTTTCTTTCTGAAAGGAAGCTACAGAAGGTTTATGTAATGGTGCTTCAGAATTTGCCTTAGGTCTAAATGCTTGGAATTGTGCATTGTCTTGGATAGAGCACTGTAAATTTGTAGTAGGAAAAAGGAGATCATGATCTTGAGCAAGTGATCTAAGGCTGTAACTAAAACATGAACTTTGAGGAAGCAGCGTGTTATCTGTCTGAACTCACATTTTTGAAAGGAAGACCTCCTCCTGTGAACACCACAGAGTGAGAAAGGTGATATTGATAAGCAGTAGGGAAGTGACACGAAGAAAGTTCTTGTCAGCCCTAGTGTTCCCATAAATAAAGGTTAACAAGATGACATAGTCATATTACAGAAGGCCTTGGATATTAAGCTTTCACTGTGCTTCAGTTGTAAAGATTTTATAGTGCTGTAAATTATATTATGCTCTGGACTTTGGTTTAGTATCTTGGAGTAGAGGCACAGGAGACATTCGATAGCTATGTATGTGTTCTGTGATCATAAATCACTCTACTGTTAATGTTGATATAGGAACATTGCAGTGTTTAAAACAACACCACGAACAAATACTTTTATATTCCATTGACTGTTGGCCTCTCTTGCTGTAATCCAGAAGAATGTGAATTAAAACAGAAACCATGTATTTCTTCTGACATATTTTATCTAAAAGTGATTAAATAATTCCATTAATTATCCAGATTAAGAAGACTATAAAAAAAACCTACTGATGTTCATCAGTAAAGTCATGCCCTGGTATCAACATTTTTATCACTTCAATCAAGTGACAGTGATTTGTACTGAGTATTTGGCCCTTGAGCTAAGCCCCAGCCGTTCAGTTAGCTAAGAATTTACTCAGAAATGCATGAAATCAGCTAACACTAGTAAATTGGATAGCTTTGTTATTCATTAAAGCTAATAGATGACCCATTATTAGGTCTGAGGGTGTGCAAGCCCGCAGAAAGGCATAATTAGCTGCTGTTGTTAGCTGAAAGTACATTCTCAAAGCTAAAAAAACTGAAAGGCTGGACATAAAGCAAAGACACTTTGTTTTCTTTTGTCTCAAGACAATTTGGCAAGATTATGCTGTATGTAAATATTTACAGTACAACAGTGTTTTGAAAAAAATATTCTGCAGGGTCACTATAGCAACCTGCTTCAGAAATTGTAAATCCACCCAAGAATTACTGGAACTGGGGGGGATGTGTGTTTGTGCACATCTGTGTGAGAGAGAGACATTTTGCAAGGCTGCTGGAATATTGTTGGAGGCAGTTTGTATATCCTGTGGCAGGCCGCAATGGAAAGGCTAAAAGTATGCTGCTGATGGTGCTTGAAGGTTCAGCTGGGAATGTACTGCAGCTCAGTCCTTGCAAGGATAAAAATTCCTGCTTTATCTGACACTTGTGCCTTTCGTGTTCCTTTCCCAGAGACCTCAAGGCTGAGGGGGAAAGGTGCACAGGGTTTTACGCATGGGCAGAAAGTCAGCCTCTACACCCTGCCTTGCATGGAAGGCTCTCACATCAGTAGCTGGGCAGTTCCAGCACGTGGGAATACGGGAGCAGGTTCCTTTGCACCCAGACGACACTGGCAGTACAGTGGGGCTGTGTTGCTCACATGTGTCTCCACCACGGTGAAAGCCATGTGTCCTGTTCACTGAGCAATGTGTTCTGCTGTTGCTAAACTTCATGTCCAACTTAGCAGTGCACAGTAGAATACCTTCTGCTGAGGTCCTCAGTTCCTTTCCAGAACACTACAGGCCAAATGTCTTTTATAAACCCCGTAGGCAACTGTCTTCAAGCTTAAATACTGTGCACACATGACTCTAGACAACTCTTAGTTTGTCTACCATCAGCATCATTGTTTTTTACATGTATAAGTATCTGTAGGATCATTTGGGCTAATTGCCTTCAGTAAATCAGTGTGTGCTGCAGGGGTGGCTGTGAGTATGGAGCAGCTCCACAGCCCACTGAGCAGCCCTGGGATGGGGGGCATGAGGCAGGAAAAATGCTCCAGCTGTGTCATGTTAACAGGAATAAAATGTAAGGGAACATGGCGTTCTTCTCCTTATTTATTTGTGTTTCGGTGACAGCTTGCATACCGATTTAAATATGGCTCTACTGTAAGCACAATGGAAGCGCATAAAAAGAGACAAGCCTCACTTTGCTTCCAGCCTGCGCACAGGAAGCAGTCAAAGGACAGAAATACTCACCAAAGAAGTAGGGCTATCTCCTGGTCTGACAGCAAGCCCATGTCCTGCCTGGCCAGCGTGTCTCTCCAAACAGTTGGGATGCGTCAGAAATGATTGAAAGCAGAGACATATGGGATACGCCTACCCTCTCATTTTCTCAGGCATACCAAAAAATAGCTTTCTGCAGCAAACTGTGCATAGGGCTTTGCAGGGCTCGTTTTCAGAAGCGTGTTTAAATGTGAGGTATTGAAACATGAGGAAAATTTCAGCATAAAATGAAGCGTACTAAAAACATAAGTGTATTATTGTCTGTTTAGGATGTGATTCTGTTCTCCATAAGCTCCCTGGGAATCAGAGGGGACTGTTTGTAGAGCAAAACACTGCTCAGTACCACTTTTTGCTGATATTGGCAAGATCAGGCTCTTTCTGCTTTCTTGTAAGCAAAGCAATTAAAAGCAATTCCAGATTGGACTGCCAGTGTTCCTCTTGAGAGCGGAGGAAAAAAGGAGGGAGAAAAAGGAGCAACATGATTTCTCTCTCAAGGATGAACATTGCTATGTTTGTGTCATTGACCCACGGTGTATTGGCAGGTGATAACTAGAAAAGAAAACTGGGCAAATCTCCAACAAGTAGCTGTAGCTGGTAGTAAAAATGCAATCTGGCTGCTGTGGCTGAAATAAACGGTCATTAGGACTGATTAAAGTCAGATTTAGGGTGATTCAGACAGGCTAACAGGGGGAAACCACAGGCGGTTTCACATAGTTTATTATATACTTGTGGAGTTCTTTATATAATTCAGTCTAGTACAGTCAAAATGAGTATGTTTATAGATTGTAGTTGGCTTTGGAACAATGCAGGTGATTTTTCCTGGAAAAAAGTTTAGAATAAGAATTTAAAGCATTGGCTTTTTTTCATAGCTGTTGCACTGGTCAGAGATGCTGCAAATTGCTTTTAAAGATGCCTCTCTTACTTGTCGCAAGAAGTAAGTGAGCTTGGTAAGTAAGTAAGTAAGTAAGTGAGCTTGGTTTGAGTATCACTGTGGCCATCATAGGGGCTGGCTAGCATGCTAAGAAGCTTCTGAGAAGATTTTGGCCTGATCAAAGCGAAGTGTTTTGATTGATCAGAACAGGCTCTTAAAAACATTTTAAAACTACTGAAAATATCACAAACACAAACTTCTGAGGATTGACCATATTCAGCATAGGAAGATATTTTGAAGTTTAAAAATGTTTACACGTCAGAAAAATGTTTCGCAGTAGGATTTATTTGTGTAACTGCGAGCTTCTGTATTAACTCCCATATATTAAGCTGGAGTAAATCCATTATAAGAGACATCAAAATCAAGCTTACTTCACTGCATTTCTTTGCTTCAATCCTCACAAAATTAGTAGATGCAGGAAAGGGTTTTTTCTTTTGTGATATGAGTAGGAACTCCTTGCATTTCTCTCATCTGTTCCTTGCCATTACCTTGATCGACTTTATGTACTCTGTGTCAAGCTATGTGTATGTACGCAAAAGTGTAAATTTATGGCTGCATTTATAGTATTAGGCAAGCATTTATTGGTTTTAAACACCATTAGTCTGGAAATCGACCAGAACTTTGACCTTTTTATGATGTGATTTACTGCCGTGAGCCTTCAAATTCCAAGGACTCCATTTAAGCAAGTTTCAGGTCTTGGCAGGACAAAAACGTGAGCTGGAGCTGTCTTTAAATCATTGGAATATTGCTTAATTGAGTGAGTAACTGCACTGTATCGACTAAGATGATAATTTAAAGTGAAGGGCAAGCCTAACTCTCCAGAGGGCTGAAGCTAATGTCGTTGCTAGGGCACATCTCAAGGGAGGAGCATCCTTCGTGAGGGTCCTTCTGGTTCATGTGAGAGGAGCACCATTCTTTGCAACTCATACATATGAGAGCTAAAGGGTCAGCTCCCTAAATAGTCACTGTGCAAGCAAGAGATTTCAGTGATTCGCTGTGCAAATGGGCAAGGCAGCTACCTTGCTGTGCTCGAGACAGAGAGAGTTTTGAACACAAATACAGTTTTCTCAGACCGGCCCTTGGCTGGTGTTGCAATGAGTTTCTGAGCAGTTCTGACTGTAATAGATTAAGAGGAGATCCCGTGCTGGCTTTCCAGGGCAGTGGGAGTGCCTGGCTGGTTTGGGAGCATGAACCAGGGTGCACGGCCATCGTGTATCCCACTATCTGCTTCTTCTGGCTGCCTTCTCTTCGAGATGCTCCTGAGGAAAGGCGATCCTAGACAGCCATTCCTGCTGTCTGCCGTGCAAGTGAGGAGAGAGGCTGTCTTCCTGCCTTTCCCCCTCACTGCATCCCACTCCCCTCCCTGCAGGCAGCATAGGTAGGAGACTCAGATCCCCCGACTGCGGGCATTCAGCAGTCCGTGCCAGTTTGAGGGCCTGCCAGAGGCTGCGTTTTCGGAGCCTGTATGACTGTGTGCTTTCACTTAGACTCCAGTGGCTGTATTTTCACCTGTCTGGTGCTTGATGATCTCACAGCCAAAGGAAAATGCTCTTTGCATGTGGGTCATGCTGCTGTGTACCTGTTATCCTGCCCTGTTCCCATGAGTCGTTGGAGATGGTTGTGGCTTTCCCTCGTGTAGGAGCTTGCAGGGAGCAGCAAGGAGAGTAGGGACAGCCACAGGACTCTGCTGCATGGTGAGACCACCCTGAGTACTGGCATGGCTGTTTCCATCCTCTCTTGCACCCGCAAACCAGGACCTTGCCATCACTATTGCAGTTATTGTTGGCCCAACTCTCTTGATTAATGTGTTCAAGCTGCCCAAATGATTTACTAGGCTTGGTCACCTTGAAAAAGTCAATGGAAAGGGAGAACTTTATCTCCTACCTCTGACAGAGCCTCAGGTCACGTAAATCATTGCTGCTCTTTTGAAGTCTGTTTGCATCAGCCAAGAGCCTAACCCTTGACAGCAGTGTCAGGAGCAGTGGTGAGAAGAAGGAAAGTGCTGTTGGTGTACTGAGAAGCATATTTGTGCTCAGAAGAGTTTAAGATTGGATAATAATTCAAAATAGGGATCTTCCAGACGAGCTTCTCGCTTGCATGGAGAAAAATACACAATGTGATATGAGGCTGCTCCGTGTAGTGCCATGATGATGTGCTGAGGGATGCTGCAGGTCCCTCCCAGCCCCAGAGTGGAGCCTGTTGGACTCCAAAAGTGCCATGGGGAAGGGCCAGGCACGCTCCTTGCTGACACAGAGAATCAGGCAGCTGCTTCATCTTCTGCTGCCACAGCAAGGACCATCCTTCTGTGAATGTCCACAGTGCCGTGGGACTTGGCACAATGCAATGTTGAGTTTTGCTTCCACTGTGTGCAAAGAGGAGTTGTGAATAATCATATTTTATATCTAGTCAAAATGGCATGTATGCTGATACAAATGGTTACATATGGTGCTAACTGCAGTGAATTGATTTTTTTGCTTTTAATTTGTGCACATCATTTTACTGACCTTGGCTGTTAGGTACAAATCAATACTCAGCAGTTGCTGTATGGAGAGAAGAAAATATTATTCTGTTACATTTAGTTGTTGTTACACTACAGTTGATACAGAAATTGGGAAAAAAAGGGACTTTACCCATCCAGACAGTAGCAGTTTGATTTATGCTCTGATTTGTAATCAGAAGAAATGCATATATATTTTTGATGGAGAAATGACCATTTGTAGTCTGGAACTACATTTTGATTTTTTTTCTTCTTGTGCATGAGTCTATGCTTGAATTATGAAAATTCTTTTGCTTTTTATTTAACTGGGACATGATCAGCTCTGATTTTGCTTCTTGGTTAGGAATGTTTCTTATGATACTTTTAATGAGCCAAGGCTTAAAATAGAATGCATTTACTACATTTATTTCCCACTGTTCCAGACTGTGTGGTGTGAATGAGCACTTGCGGAAGTGTACTTCTTTTCCCAGTTGAAATACTGACAGTTTAGAGTAGTAGACACACTCACTTTTGACTTGGTGGTGTTTGTACAATGTGCTGTATGAAATATTAGCAAGCTGAATCAGCAAAGGCAGGCTGAAAATGCCTGAACCAAAGTGACTTAAGAATAGGCTGTGAGTCAGAGTAGGCGGCTCTGGTTTTCATAATAGATAAAATTAGAAGAAATATAAAATGTATTTAGTTTTTTGAATAGGACATGGAGGGGAGAGACAGGAGGGAACCATTAATTTGTGCGTCTGGATGCTAAATAGAAATGTTTATAATGATTAGTTGAATTTGCTGATGCATTCATTAGAGAAACCCCCGTCAGCGGCTGGGAAAGTGAGAGGAGCTGTGAACAGAGAACAAGAGGCAGCTCATAAAGGCAAGTGAGACTGAACGGCAGCCAAGGGAGAGGAGCAGTCGGCGGGGCAGCGCAGAGGCGCTGGGCGAGGACCACGCTGACATGCTCCCGCTACTTTTTTTACCCCTTCTCTTCAGAGGTCCATCGAGTGACTCCTCTTTTGTCCTAATCTGAGCAAGCAAAAAATGTTTGCTTAATTAAAAGCCTGTCTTTTCTTCCTTCTCTAAAGGAGCCGGAGAAAAATAGCATGCCCTTCTGAGGGAGAGGGAGGGCTGTGAACGCGGTCAGGTCTCACCCCGACAATCCTGCTCACTGTTGAGAAGTAGGACAGTGAGTCAGTTCATTCAAGTGGATGCTGTTTATTCAATGGGACATTCTTCCTGTAAAACTCCTAATAAAACCAAAGCCTCGCCTATGCAGTGGGGAGGGTTTTGTGCACAGACTGTTTATTTACAGACACTTTCTGGAGAAAAAGGTGAGAAGAAGAAAGGAGGAAAGGAAAAGGAAAGTAAGGTGCAGAGCTATAAACACATTTAGGAGTAAACCAGGGCTGGTACACTATAACCCGTCAGCTTTTCCATCATATATCCTGCTCCTAAGCTGTCATAATAAACCTTGTCTGTTAAAAACAAGCAGTTCTCTGGAGTTTTCAAAATGATTGCTTTGCTCTGGTTATTTGCAGAGTACAGACGGGTACCTGAAGCTTTTATTCCTGATGAGAACTACAGATGCTGGCCATCTTACCATCATAAGGGCTGCCTCCTCTCCGTGTTTGACGTCAATGAAGCCATTGAGATCTGTGACAGCTACTCCCAGTGCAAAGCTTTTGTCCTAACTAACCAGACGACTTGGACAGGTAGGTCATGGATGCTGTGGAGCAGAAAGCAGCATCCAAGTCACCTATTATGGCTAAGTGTTTTTAATGCAGATTGAAGAGTGTGTTGTGCTGGACTGTGGGAGCCACAAGCATCTAGAGGTAAGGTAGTTTCTGGAGCTTCAGCTGAGGCAGTTCCATTTTTGGTGAGGTTTCTCTTTGCCAGCTGTCAGGGGAGCAGAAACCTACAGACAGACTCATAGGAGCTGGGCTACAGCACATGGACCATAATTTACCAAACCACAGGATCTGAAATTTTATTTTAAAACACAGCAGCAGAAATGAAACCTGTGACCTGTTTCCACAGTTAAATGTGCAGGACACGGTCCAACATCTGGAATTTAATAAATCTTTCCAATCCATATGGTTGTTGCAGTGCGACACAGAACTAAACAGGTTGTGTGTATCTAACTGCGACTTCCCAGCTGATGTCAGAGATGCCCTAGCACTGATGGGAACACTGTGCTTCTACGAGTAGAGCTTTGGCTAAAGGACAATGAGAAGAGAGTGTTTAAAGCCTGGTAGAGGAGGAAGTAGAAATAGAGGTAGAAGTAGAAGTAGACCTTCCAGGGGAAAATCCTATTTGCTACCATTTTCTTGTCTAACAGAATACACTTGTTGAAAAGAGAAATACATTTTCCAAAAGGTCTGTGGGCCTGGCAGTCCCAATGTGGTTCCCCTGAAGGCAGGCAGGCGGTGCCAGTTGACATCAAGCGTAGAATTGGCCCCAGCTCACTGCTTCTGCACCGGACTTGTGCCTATTTCAAGCAGTTCCAGAGCTATCTGAGAAACAAAAATGTTACAAATCACTGCTAAAAATTTCCACCAGCTGCAGCTCCAGAGTGGATGAGGGTTTCAAAGAGCTGAATGCTGCAGCCGTCTCCCAACCCTACACCCCTTCCCTGTGTGCCCAGGGCAGCTCCTTGCCCCTGCAGCTGGGGCCAACCAGCTCTGCTGCAAACTGCAAACTAGCCCTGAGCAAACTGCACCCCACAAGAGTAAAGAAAAAAGACGTTTCTGTGAGGTACAGAGGACCAAATCCATGTTCTTTCGTACTCTTCCCCCAAGATAAAACCTGCACTGAAGTCAGGGCGAGTTTTTCTCCTAAAATGGCTGTTTGTGGACGCAGATGTGGAAAGTACCTCTGTGGTCTTTGCTGCAAGGAAAGGCAATGACGATGCAGGTCTGTGGGGCAGCAGGAGCTCGCTGGGAGGCAGTGATGTGAATAAGGTGCCAGGTCAGTAAGTGTGGGGAGATAGAACAACTGTGCTGTGGCTCCCACAAATACCAAAACTCAGCTCCCACTGGCCTAGGATATATGTGTGGCAGGTGCCTTACACTACCCATGCTGTTATCACTAGCTGCTACTTTTTGTGTGAGGAGTAGAAACCTTGTTCCAGCTTGTGTAAAGCCCAGAGCTACAAAGTGATCAGCAAGACCTATTTTGTAGAAAGTCATGTTTAATGTACATTGCACTGAGAAGTTTTGGAAAGATTCAGGTGTGCAGATATGATTCTGCTCCTGTACAATGAAATCGATGGCCTTCATGTAAGCCCTTAACTCAAGCCTGTCTGTATCAGTGGGAGAGTCTTAAATACTTTTTTAAAGATTATGTGAAATTTGTATTAATACCTTTAGACCTTCCTTCATTTACTGTGTTAGCTGTGCATAGCTATATCTTGACCGTAATTAGGTAAGAGTAAACATTCTGAAACCGGGGGAAATTTGGTATCATTTTAGAAAAAAGCATTTCAGATTTATACCAGCTGAAGTTAAGCAAGACTTCAGTCTCGCATTGCCTGAAGAGTGCATAGGTTTAACTGGAATTTGCAATGTCAATATTTTGACATAGACAACCTTTTACTCACTTGTAAATATTTTTTCCTTTCCCCCTCTTTCCTATTCAATGCAGGTCGGCAGCTTGTCTTCTTCAAGATGGCCTCAAATCATATTGTGCCTGATCCTGACAAAATAACATATGTGAAGGTGACAGACTGACACCTAAAGTGGCTCAGTCTGACACGTGAGTGATAAGAGCTGTTTGTGTATAAATATAGGCAGCTGTTAGGTAGAAGATGGCTGTGGCTGTTGAAATAATTGCACTATTACTCATTCTAATCTATAGAGTGCTAAAGGAAACTTTAAAGAAAAAACCTGCATGACCAGGATGAATGTGCAATAAAACAACATTTTGAAAATGTGATTAAAAAAAAAAAAAGGAAAAGAAAAAGCAAAGCAAAATACAAGATATGATACACTGTTAGAGTATAATTTTGGTTACAAATCACCTGGCAGCTCTAGCTTTTCTAACCAAGGTTACCACAACATTTCTGACCTATACATGTGTGTACAGGGATGAAAGTTGATAATTTCTATGGGAAGTCTGTATCCTCCATGCTGACATTTATTTGGGTACATACAATCACAGCAGAGTAACTGGAGCGTATCAGTTTGTATGCTGGATAGCAAACGTTACTGAGGACAATCAGCATTTGTGTTAAAACTATCGAATATGCAATGCCAGCATATTTGTCAAACGGAAGGAATTGGTTATGTTTAGATTTGCAAGACTGTAACTAATTTTCATTTTTGCTTCCAATGTTATCATAAAGTTTCATTTTTAATTTGAAAGAGCCATTTTGTAGATCCAGCAAATCACATAAGCATATGAAAAGTCCCACTGAAAGGGTAGGGACTTACCCAAATGCTTTGCTGGATAGGCCTAAGCATATGCTTACAATTAAGCCTGTGCTTAAGACTTTTGTTGAATCAAGTTTGAATTGTTCAGGAAGCCACATCTTTGACAGACTGCTGAACCAGTCCAGCTGGTGGAACAGTACTAATTTAATTACTATCTTGCAGTTATTCGTACTTTTTATCACCAGATCCTTGGTTTTCTAAGGCATCGCTTGCTAATTCTTAGAGTGAATGAAGTAAATGACCTTAATGATGTCAAATGAATGCTAGCCTTAATTCTATATAAAATGCATCTTACAGGCATGGTGTGTCTAGAGAATTTGCTTTCAGTGAAAGCAATAAAGTAAATGCTAAAGTGACCAATGTCATACTGTTTTGTAGTTTGTACAGTCAGGAAAAAATGTGCTTTTGTTTTTCAAATTGTTTATTTTTGTAAAAAAATAAAAGTAAAAGATAAATAAAATTTCTTTTATTCTTGCTTTTTTTGTGTGTGCATTTCAAATTGATGGCTAAATCCACTGAGGACTTGGACATAGTGTATTGTATGTAAATTTAAACCTGGGATATTTTTTTCCAGAAAGGACTTTTTCCAGAAAGCTTCTTCCAGTGACTCCCAGTACAGGGTCTCTTTTTGGGGTACTTGGTGGCTTTGTCTGCGTGGTTGCCTGTCACAAAGTGAGTCGTGGTTAGAAGACAATGTTTGAGCAGCCTTTCCTACTCTGTGCTTTGTGCTATGCTGGGACCAGTCTTTTAGCATTTGGAAGGGGCAATGATGAGAGCAGAATGTGATGGAATTGCTCGTTGGGCTAAATGGTGTATTTTCTTTAGCCAGGAGGGTCAGGGAAGGAGAGTAGCAGAGCCAGGGCAGCAGTGTGACCATACGGGAGAGATAGTCCGACAGCGACAGCAGCAAGTCTTGTCTCACCACGGCTTCCCTGAGGTCACTGATGCCCTAATGGCTTCTGGCAATTGGCTGAAATGACATGCTATAGTGGCTGTAACTCACAAATTATCAAACTCCCAGCCGTAATAGCTCAGCTGATTGTGTCGCCGTGCTCTTAGGAACCCATCAATCATACTGTGGTAATAAACAAACACTACAGATTCTTTTTAAATTGCTACATAAATCATGCCAACACATACTGCGCAGTTCATTGAAGTGATATGGGTTGTTGGCACTGAGGTGCTGGTATGTATTTTAAAAGTCTTTAACCTCCTGTGATTTCCTTCCCATTAAGAACTGCACCGTTCCAAAAATACTCAGGATTTAAAAACAATGTGAACACTTAAATTCTTTAGTTGCATTCCTAGGTAAAAAAATATCAACATGTAAAAGAAAAAGAAAGTATCCAGGGTAATACTTTAATGTTGTAGTCAGGTAACTTCAAATAATTTAATTCCATCACTTTCTGCTCACTGGAAAAAAATGCTTCTTAAGTCAGGAATTGTTTATCCTTAGAAATAAAACAAACTTGCCAAACCAATTTACATCAGCTTTTGCACACAGAGATCAAGTAAGCAAGAAAGAAACATAGCTATGAGCCAAGAGGCTGGATTCTAAATTTTAGCAGTAATCAACTTTATAGAGGCAGGTTTATAATTCTGAGAGTAAAGCTTTCCAGTGGAAATGCTGATTAAAATCTTAGTAAGAATGGTATGATACTACAATAAGGGAATTTAACAGCTGTAATAAGCACTGGTAAAATTCTGAATTTATGTGGAGAAGGTGACTTTGACAGCAGTAGGTCTGATTCATCAAAGTGCTTGACTGGCACTCATAGCATGGAAACCCCAGAGAAGCTACAGAGAAGGAGGAGGAGCAGGAAACAAGGCACAAAGTGAGTTGGCAGGTCTGGGCCAGTCAACCTGCTTCAGATTTTCTGTGGAAAAGGCATTTATGTCTGGTTTTCCCCCTAAACTTTTGACTGTTTTTTACATTTCCTGGCTTCCTCAAGCCACAAGGTAGAAATATGAAAGAAGACACCCACAGGGCTTTAAACGATTGATGTCTGCATCACGTGTGCACATGCACGTGTGTGTATGTGTATACGTATTTATGTAAGTGTCACACTGAACAGGGAGAGCTTATTTCCTCAGTGAAAAACCAATTGGCTGTGCACAAAATGAAGTGCTAAACAGGATGTTGAGTTCATCTGGAGAGGTGAGAGCTGCGTGAAGCAGTGGGTGCTGCAGCTCTGTGAGGGGCTGTGCTGAGTGTTTGGTCCAGACCAACAGCACAACGCCCTGGCTGATCTGTGGCTCAGAGCACTTCCAAGAGCTGCCCACTGTCTCCATAATGATTTGGTGAAGGGGTGGCTTTAGCCCTGCCACTGTGAGTAGACTCCAGGCAGTGAAGCAAGCACTGACCAGCATCACCTTTGGCCTGACATCCTGAGGGTTTTAGGGGGGACATGCTTTGGTCTTTGCTTAGATCAAAATAAAAATGTGTTCTTCTATTTTTCTCTATTTTGTCCGAGCCTACTGTTTCATCTCTGGTCATTTTTAAAAGCTTTCTCCCCAGCTTCAGTACATCTTTTTAAGTGGAGGTCTCATTTATTCACTTTCGGGAACAGGTGGTTACGACTCACATCACATCTAGAAGAAATCTGTGGTGAAATTAGTGGTATCACCAAGAGCATTCATCGCCATGAGACAAAGCCAGAAAACAAGGGGGTCCTGTTGCCAGCTGAGGAGTTCAGGTAAGTTTGTATAGAGAGTGAAGGGGATTGGATGGGCAGTGAGATACTGGTAAAGAATCTCAGAGAGATGTTCTTCCAACATGAGATAAAGGAGTTTAGTGTTAGTACAACTATTCCTAACGTGCTTTTCCATGCCACTCACTGCTTCACTAAGGCATTTTGCTTAGTCCTTCTGCCAGCTGTGACCACCCAGTTTCCCATAAGATTTGTAAAAATGGCAGAGTGGGAAGCAGGGAGGAGTGCAATTCAGCATGAAGGTAGGTATTTCTATTGCCAGTTACTGTATGTGGTGTGGTAGCCGCTGGGGAGCACTGTCCTGGAACAGGATCTGACCATGGTAGGTGCACAGTGAAGACCTTGTCCCTTCCTCTGAAATTTACCTTATCAGTTTGTACCGCAGCTCATGATATGTCTGTGTAGCCTTGTGTTCATACCAGGTGAGCAAAGGAGTAGACATAGGGACTAATCAGTCAGTTATAGGCAAGCATCCTGAAAAAAATAGGCCCACATGGGCTTTCTCTGCTACGGATCTGGAGAGCAGGGCCCCAGCAGCTCCTCACAGAGCTGTCCTGCATGGCTGCTCTCCTACGTCCTGCTGTGACAGACACCCCGGGACATGCAGGAGCCATGCACTGCAAGAAAAATTGGAGAGAGACAAAATATGTCCCATTATTTCACTGATGCTGACCCTATTAATGTTTATAAGACCCTGAGCCTTCATGCACTGTTGCTATTTAGAGAAAAAAAAGACACTCTTGTTGACAATAATTTAGATTAAGCAAATGATTTAGAGGACTCATAATTCAAAGCGTATGGAAGGTGATAGTGAACATTCAGAGATCATGTTATGTTGCCTGTAATATACCTCCTATATATAGGAAGTAATATATGAATACAGCGATGTTCAAACTTTAGTAAGGAGAGCTTTATCTTGTGTTTTTTATCACTTAATTCTGTGAAGACTTACTGCAGCCTACTATAAAAAAAAAAAAAAGAAAAAAAAGGAAAAATGGAGTGGCAAGACTGTCCACAAGTTTTTTCCGGGAAAACATATCCCTAACCTTTTGGTCAAAATGTGAAATGGTGTTGAAAGAAGTCAAACAGATTGAGGTTGAAAAGACTCATCTGAAGTTTTCATCAGTTGACTGCGGAAAAAAATGGGGTTCAAAGAAGAGGAACATTCGTGAAAAGCAGTCAGTATATAAAGACTTCACAATGATACTCTGCTTAATGTTTTGAGATGTGATCATGGGATCCTTTTTTTTTTCCTTTTGTCAAGAAAACATATTTTTTTTCTCTCTCTGCGTTTTAAGCAGGAGTGAGACACGTTGGGCTGGCTTGGGCTGACTGCCTCTGGAGCTCCCAGGGCCTGTAAAGTCCCTATCCTTCCTTCAACACAGACATGGGCCTTGGCAATTTAACTCATATGAGTATGTTTCTTGCAAGTAATAACAAGTGATTTTTTTCAGGTTCTAATGGATGCTTTTAAGAGATACATTTTAAAAATGTGAAGGAAACAAGCCATTGTGTCTCTTCCGTTTGTAGTTCTGTGCAGTTAGCAATTGCCTTTGTATAATAGGTGCCCTACTTCCCTATGCAAACTGAGGGGAAATATAATTCAGTAGGAGCCACCCTATTATGAAACTGACTTTGATGTCAAGCCAGAGGGCAAACCTACACGTTTATTAGAAATTGTGGCTTTTAAACAAAAAATCCCCACTAACCACAGTTTTTCAGCAGATGACTGTGAGGCTGAGAAGGAAGACTAAACTATTGGGTGGCTACTTGAAATGATAAAGCCAGAATCTGATCTTACTTTAGCAGTGAAATTCAGTTAATCCTTGATTTATGTTCACACAAAATAGAATCAGACTTAGATTTTCAAGTATCTATGGAGTGGGAACTCAGTAAAACGTACCTCTTGGACCTAAATATTTGAACCATACAAGTGAGGAAAAATACACTGATTTTCCCATATACGCATGTGTGTGTGAGCACATGTGTAGGTTCCTGTGAGATTTAAACAATAACATGACAACTTATCCTACTTTTAGGTGGAAGCTTTAGCAAGGTGCAGCAAATTAAAGACATGTTATTTAATAGATAATGTCATGAAGGGAATATGAGTTCTACACCCTTACGCTCACCGTTTAGTAGGTATAATGCCTTTCTTATTTATCATCTTTCTGCTAACTTCAAGTATGCCCTAAGAACAATTTCCAGTTTTCAATATTACAAGTACCTGGCATGTATGAAGATAATGGTACAAATTGGTGTTTGTGAATTACAACTTTCTATAAATACACTGGAAGGAATGCAGAGCAGTCAGTCAGACAAACAGATGACCAGGGACACACTGGCACTTTTAGAAGTGAGTGTACTTAATGTTTTATACAAGACCTTGGCTTTGTGCAAGTTCATGACCTATTAAAAGCCTCATATGACTTACTAGCAGGTATTGCCTCATTCTTGGTTACAAGCTGTTGATCAGCGTGAGTGCTACTATTTTTAAATGTTTTATCATCTTGTCCTTTAATTCCCAAGAGTTACAAACCTAAAGCCTGTTTAAAGAATGGATTTCAATTAAATGTCATGTTTTCATCTGTGCATGTTTCTGATTTCTGTTTCATTACAGAATTTTGGTAAATGGCAGCTCTTAAGCAGAAAGAATATTATAGATAAAGGCATAAAATAATGCACATTTTGTCATTCAGGCAGTGAATTTGTGAACAGACTCTGCACTGTCTACCAGGAGAATTGAAAAGTTTAATGACTTAGATTGTGGGTCAAGGTGGCAGATGTGAAAAGAAATCATCATTTTGCTGCCTTATATTGCAACATATGTTCCATGACCCATAATTATTCTGATATACACTCCATTTCTTAAAGACTGAGCTCCTAGAATTGTGTATTCATATGTGAACAAACTCTTCTTTGCCTCTGTTTACCAACTACTAAAGGGTATGAATAAGAGGGAGTTCTTTAAGTGTAATAATGCTCTTGCAATTCAGAAAGCAGTGTAGCTGTGGTGCAATTGAGTCTGCATGTATTCCTTGCAGTTACAATCAATCGACAGTAGTTCATGGCTAAAGTTAGCAGTAATTCCAAAGTGAACGTTGGTGCTAAACGAAAATATCACAGGATCGCAAACATATCTCATTCTAAAAGTAGTAGGAAAGGGACATGAGAACTATGTAGTAAAAAAGGTGTAAGAAAAACAGAAATGCCATTTGTATAATAATGTTTGTATAATTTGCTGGAGAGGAAAAACAAATATGCAGTACCAAAAATTCCACCCCACATCTCAGGAAGACATTAACTCTTACCTCTCTGAAGTCACCAGCCCAAGTAATACCAGTTCACATTTCCTTCTGTACCTTTTGCAATTTATTTCTGTCCAAATTTCAGTCTTATTCTTGCTCAGAAATGGTAGACTCTTTGTGTGTGACAGAAGGAAACTGCAGCAGTGCAGTGACTACTCAACCAGCCTTGGTTCTTGTTTCATGTTCCAGTTCCCTCACCAAAGTTGCATAGAACATGCCTTCAGCTTGTTTGGGATCAATTCCTTAACTAGTAGTGTTCCTAATAAAAATTACTATACACTATTTTCCTATGATGAGATAAAGCACCCTCCAATGCCATCTAGTGATGCTGATAGAATCCTATTCAAAAACCAAAATCTTGTGCATTCCAAATAAATGTTATACATGTGTATAGTTATGCTTTCAGAGCAAACCCAGAACAATTTTTCTTCAACTAATTTCAGCAGGTTTTACTAATTTTCTCAGTTAATTTACTATACTACTAGTATATTGTTTTTTTTTTTTCTTCTAAATTGCTTGGTGATGTAAGAGGCAACTGAATCTGCTCCAGCTGGGACCTTGGTGCCATATGCCATGTTGTTTGCCCTTAATTTAAACTCTGTCATGGGACAGACACTGTGAAGCTGCCTGTTCAGTACCTTCCAAGGGGAATGAAACTCACTTTAAAGCAGAGCTCTATATGCAGGATCCTACAGAAAAAAATGCTAATAATTAAAAAAATGCACATTGTTTATTGTAGGAAACTGTATATGAATGGCATCAAATTTCTTTTGCCATGTCCTCCCAAAGCTGTTGAGGCTGATAAGATTTCATACAGCCACAGAATATCTGGGGAAGGGAACACAGAAGGAATAGAGAAGGGAATGGCAAATTTGCTGTGTTTAATGTATTGGACACCATCTGTATTTTATTCAAATAGGGTTATATATTTTGTGAAAATAAAAACCAGCCTCATGAGTCAGTGTGTGCAAGGCAGTCACTTGAATATATATAATGGGAAACATGTTTTAGGTTGGAAGTTGCAAAGGGAAATCAAATGTTTGAAGTGTCAAAGTTGGAAAAATATAAAATACGCCTGACACCGTAGCTATTGAAGCCAAAACGAATAAATCATCATCTCAGGAAAGAAAACCCCACCAAGTTCTTGGCTATAACCTTCATTTTCCTATACTCAAATAAAATTACATACAACCTGATAATTTAACCAGACTTGTCAATAAGAACTGATGGCTTCAGCAGACACTATCACTTCATGCTTCAGTGTAGACTTCAGAAGCATCCAGTAATTTATCGAAGAAATAAATTTAATGTCAAACTTTTCTCTTCAAGTTGATAGACAGAAGAACCTTACACAGTGAAGCTGATGTAAAATATGCTATATTGCAGGACACTAGAGTGAAATTAAATTAATGCCAGCTCAGTAGTTTATTCCCCATATACAGCTTTTCCTGAGCGGTTATAGAAGAAGTATTTTAGTATCTTTCTAAGTAGTGCAAGCATGACTTCCAAGAAGGAATTTGAGAGAAGCTTTGAGGTTGCAATAATAGGAGCCTGAGTTTACACTCCAATTTCAGTTACAGTTTCAGCATTGACTCTGGTCAAGTTTTAAGCCATTTTCTCTTCATGATGGCTGTCAGAAATGTGATTTGCAAACATAATAACCCCTATCTGTGCCTGTCTGTGGAAAGTTACTGGGACATGGCTTTGTGTGCACCAAGGTTTTATTTATAACAAATGAAGTAGTCTGATGGAGAGATGAAAGTTTTTTTAGTTGCAACTTGACATGCAATGATTTGGGCAAAGTGAGGACATTAATTTACTGTTTTAGGTGCGTATGTACATATTTATTTATTTGTCAGAAGGAATAGTATCTGGAAATTGCAAATCAAAATAATGACATTTTTATTTGCTGAAAATAACCTAGCTGGCCTTTTACTTGCTAAAATACATTAGCTGGTCTAAAGTTTCTGCTGTGCATAGCCTGGGGTGAAGGCACCAATGAGGGAAAGAGTGATCAGCACTGGATATGGCATCCCAAATCTCTCTTTCACTCTAGCCCTAGATACATGTTGCAAAAGGCTTTTCTTACCTGTTTAGGCCCTGTACAGGTCTCAGAGGACCATGGTCCCCTGGGGAGCTGTCAGAGTGCTCCACCTACTCTGTTCTCTCTAATTTCTCTCTCTTTCCCAGTTGTGACCCATAGCAAGAAGTGCAGCTTCTTGGCCATGGCTTTACACTGTTAGAACACCCCACTTGTCCACCACCATTACTTAGCCACATGAAGTATGTTTAGATGTACGTTGGACTTGCCCTGAATGATGCCAGGTAAGCAAACTGGGCAGATGATACAAAGCCTAGTACCTTCCCCCACACTAAGCAGCATTTGGATTTTGAAAGATCACGTAAAGTTAGGTATCCAAAGCTGTGGTGATACTGAGAGTCTGTCATCCAGGCATCTTTCATCTGTTCCAAAATGGAGTCTGACTAATAAGCCAGTAACCCTGGCTGCGATGTCTGACAGTGTCCAGCAATTGACCTTGAGGGAAAGAGTAAGTACAGACCTGACCTTTCTTCTCACAGTCTCCTCCTCTCTGTCAAGCAGCAGATCAGGATTTCCATGAGGTTAAATTATTTAACCAACTCCAGTCATTGCCTATAAGAGTGTCATATCACTTGTCCTGGCAGCTGTGGCAGGACCAGTATCTCCTGTTTTGAAAGTAAGCTTCTCAGTTTTGTCTTGGTGCATATACAGCAGCAGGAAATTGTTACTCTCCGACTAAATACTTTTCTATTGGTGTGATATCTTAATTAAATCTACAAATGGAGCAGTTTGGTGTTTTCAGTAATTTTTTTACTCTGTGAATTACTTTCAATATTTGTTTGTTCGTCAGCCAGAAATGCTGTCCAAGAGAAGCCGGAAACAATGCTCAGTTAAGAATTCTTATATTAGCACATACAGTCCACTTAAGGCCATTTAAAACAGTTGTTTAGCAAAGCCCCCACAAAGAAGGCAGGGTTTTTCACCACCCTTGGAGATGAATTTAAATATCTAGCAGTGGATGATATTGCTACATGTAGATTAGAATTTCTTATTACTTACCCCTACAGCAGTTAGTTTGGAAAGTTTCTTAAGGCATCTCTGCTAATAGAACTAAAAAAGGTGTAAAACTACAATCTTTTTGGCATATATTACTATTATGTAGATCTGGACTAAGCAATAAGTTTCTAATTTTTCCGGGCATAGTTTGTAAAAACAACTGAGGCAGATTCAGTGTGATCCGATCCTGTACTGCGGGATCTCCAATCTCAGTTGCTGAGTTCTTGTCCACAATAACCTTGTTGAATGAATGGATTATAGCTTGAACTAATTCACAAATTATGGTGAGGTAACTGAACACTGAATTTGGCTATTAACTTCAAATGACTCTTTGGAAATGAGATATCTATTGTGTATATTTTTTAAAATACTGCTGTTAAATTCCTGTTTGGAATGCAAGTTTTAAAGCATGTTCAAAAATTTCTCTTTTGAGGTCACCTGTTAATCAAATATACTTCCTAGAAGACATTTATATGCATGAAATTGTTTTCCAATCTCCAAATGCACTTAACGTGATAAACTTGAGAAGGTTGGTGATCAAAGGTATTAATTACTCTGCTTCATGTGCTGAATACCTTTGCTGTAAACGAACATAAGAGATTTGATCCGCTTTTCAATATGGGTGAAGATTCTCTGAACAATTCTTTATCTCCAAATGTCTAAATTTCCCAGATATAGTTATACATTTACCAGCTTTCTGGTAAATGTATAAGGCTACTAAGAACAAAATACAAAGGATTTGGACAAGATGAGATTCCCTGACTCTTGAGGACAACTCTTGAGAACAAATTACATTCTGTCTCCAAATCAGAAAAATATTTGTGAAAAACTGTAGGAGTGCAGAAGAGAGAGGAGGAGAGAGTGAAGCCTGCCTACTTTCCTTAAACTGTTATGCTCATTCCTGGGACTCAACTCAGAAAGCTTACTGCTGTCACATGAGGTGCATGAGAGGCAAAGGAGGCTTAAAACATTTATATTCCAGCTTCTTTAACTTGCCTTTCTTAGTCCTTTTGGTTTCTTTTTCTCTATCACATTAACTATCATTTTTATACAGCAGTTGTATGTGGATTGATGACTTAAATTGGTTTTGTCATGAAAAGGTCAAATTCCTACTGCCAACCCATCCTTTCTGAACTGGACTGCAAAATGAGGGCTCCTCACGCAGCCTTTGCTCTCAGGCGAGTTCTAGCCCAATACAAACAAAGCTATTGACTTCAGCATGCCTGCTTGTATGAATAAGGCCTGCAAGATACAGCCTGTACATTCCAAATTGCCTCTTTTTTGTACCATTCACACCAGGGATTAATATCTATGAGAGGCTTTTGTGAAGCCTTCACCCTCTTGCCCTTCCACAGCCCAGCAGTAGCTATGATTTCAAGGATGCAGATAGATTTTTTACTTCATACTGCCCTTTGTAAAACAACTCTTTAGTTGAGCTTGGAGAAACTGAAAATTTTCTTCCAGTCTGTAATTTAAAGCCCCAATTACCTTTATTGGAATACTGATGGAAGGTCAGAGAGCCACTGCTTTTCAGTTCCCACTGCCAGTTGATAGTTCCCTGCCCTCTATCAAACTTTCAAAATTAGAGAATGGCAGTGGCCTCGGAATACAAGCTGTCCATTAGCTCACCTAAGAAATGACGTGTTGAATATTCATTGTTCCCTCTTGCAAAATGTCATTTTTCCATGAGTACTCCTTAAAGCAGTTCAGAGAATACATTTGCATAAACCGTTTGTCAGAAACAGAAGACTCTTTGTGAAGAACTATTAAGAAACCACATAATCTACTTTTCTGTTCTTATGCAAGTTCTAGGGAGAAGACAGAGCTCCTTTGTAAACAGAATCTGAATACAAGTGCTGGGTATGTTTTTTCTGCAATCAAGACTCCATAAATAATAAAATTGGAGTTCAAAACCAGAAGTACCTGAAATTGTTAAATGTAATGTTAATGATTTCCTGGCAGTATATGAGATTCAGAAAGTTTAACACTATTTATACCCATATTTACTGAGCTGAACTCCCCCTCCCCAGTTCTGCTAAATAAAGCTGTAATCAATCTGCAATACAAATTCAGATATCTCCAGTTCCTGGGGAAAAGCATTTTTATAATACATCAGGGGAAGTTGATTCTGTAAATTCAGTTGTGGGTTTTAATAGCCTTCATAATTCATTGCTGTGTCAATGATTTTCTGCATTTATTGCCTGTCTGAGCCCTTTTGTCTAGATAGGTGGCCTTGAAGTTTGCTTTTTTTTAAAGATACCACCTTTCCTCCTTAACGTTTCATTGCCCTTCTCCAGTAGCTGATCTCGTGCACACTTAAAGAGGCCCTCCAGCACCTCATGATCACACAGATTGAGGTAAGCCAGATAAGTCAAGGCAAACAAAGCCCAAGTGTGGCACACTGAGCAGCCAAAGAGATTACTGCTCATGCGATTAACATCTTTTCATGCCCCTTCTTCCACTGCAAGATGGTCTTGTTTCCTTTTCACTGGACAACACAGTTCAAGTATTTACTTGTTGCATTCCCCACAGTGAATTACTCAGGCGTTTCTACCATTCCCTGAGAGCCCTGTCTGTGCTGCTGAGGGAGCTGCAGGGGCAGTGCTGCTCGGCGGGGAAGCACTGGCAAAAGAGCTCTGCATGTGCTTTGCTGGGCAGTCTCAGCAGAGAGCACGTTCATGTAATCGCCTTTCTGTTTTATTAATGGATAACTCCTTGTTTGAAATGAAATATGAAACCTTTGCAGATAACATATGCCCTCAGTGCATGGTGACAGTCAGTTGGATTAGCAGAATGCAGACAAGTTACCTGCAATTATTATCAACAAAAGTCATATGGACTAATTATATATCACCTTTAATCCCAGTGTATCGTTCTCCTGCCAGCATTCATTTACATTGGCCAGCCATGCTAGGTGCTGAGTGCCTCCTGATACCAGGCAAAGTCATGGTGCCCTGGTGTTTCCTGGGGCAGTGCTGGACCTGGCTGGAAGCCCCACAACACTGTTTTCTGTGTGCCTGGTTTTCCAGCTGATTAGATTCCAGAATCCAAATAGAAAATAAATAACTTGATAAAGTTAAAAAAAAAAAAAAAGAAGTAGAAAGGGAAAAATATCATAACCACCCAACACAGGAGGTCTTGTTTAAATTACCCACATTTAAATGATTGTATAATTATATTTTATAATTGCACAGTTCTTCATCCAGCACAGTACCCACATGCAAATGCTCTGTGAGACTGCACTGCACTACAAACTAAGCCCAAGATAAAGTAAATAGAAATATTCCTCACTACTCACTCCTTATAGTATAACCCAGACTAGGGCCTCAAATCCTTGATCCATGAACTTAGTTAATTGCACCAAATAGCACACAGTCAGCAAGAGGAACTGAGATATCTTTTCTTGGGGGCTAAGGATAATTCCTATTGAATTCTGCAAATGTCCTCCCTGGATTTGAAATTAAATTATTTGGCTCACATAATGTTTGTGTGATCAGAGTTTACCATCTCAAATATTTGCAGAAAGTGGATTACTGGAAAACTTGACGAAACACATTTTGACTTAAACATTAAGTCATTCCTTCTGGCTGTATTGGTTCACACATTCAGTGTAGAAACAGAGCCAAACCAATCCGAGGCCTTTTAGCCAATCAGTAGGCAGCACAACCCAAATGCACTTACCAGTAATTCCAGTCAAAAATTAAAAGTGTATCTGAATAAGTGGACTCAGTTGTGAGTGACGTGCATGTGTTGAGAAAAGAGGTAAATATCATTCAAGTCTTATGGGCTTGCCGCAGCTCTGACTGAAGCTGAAGGGATTTTTTCCAGTAGGATCTTGAGGTCTAGGATGTGGTGTATGTCCCATGCCTTCCTCTGTAGCTGTCTCCCGCTTCCTGTGCTCCCTCAGCGTGCTACTACCCCTGGTGGGGTTTGCCAGCTTGTGGCGAGAATAGATTTAAAACTATCCACCAACTTCCTTTATCAAGCTAACCAAGGAACAAACCAATGAAAATCAGAATAGCATTTGGTGGAAATAGGAAGTCTTTAATTTTAGTTTACGTTGTTCAACATCTTTGTCGGCAGCATGGAGAGTGGGATCGAGTGTGCCCTCAGCAAGTTTGCTGACAACGCCAAGTGTGGTATGATCAACATGCTGGAAGAAAGGGATGCCATCAAGAAACACTTGGAAAGGCTTGAGAGGTGGGCCCATACAAACCTCTTGAATTTCAACAAGGCCCAAAAGAAGGTTTAAATATTTAAAAATGCATTGATGGCAGTCTCAGTATTTTTTTTCATGATCATTAGTTCATTATTTATTGGTTCATTTCATTCATGAATTGCTTTTAGACACAGTGAAAGAAGTATTCACCTTATACTCTGAATGTTTTCAACAGCAGATGAGTCTTAAGCACCCATTTTTTCTTACCAGCATACCTCTGTTCTGAGCTCTGGTACATAA
This sequence comes from Pseudopipra pipra, assembly GCF_036250125.1. Classification (NCBI taxonomy): domain Eukaryota; kingdom Metazoa; phylum Chordata; class Aves; order Passeriformes; family Pipridae; genus Pseudopipra; species Pseudopipra pipra. Next base: position 24,355,985 of record NC_087551.1, read on the forward strand.
CAGCTCAACCAGTATTAGTCAACAAAGTTGGCTTGATAACTGGTGGTGCAGGCAGAGAACTGAACAATTAACTCTAAGGTTAATAATAAAAGCATATCCCACATACCTATTCTATCTATAGATCTGAGAGTTTTAAAACAGCTTTGTGCTTTAAGCAGATTATTTACTTTTGATTAGTAACAGCATTTAGCTTGGCATCCACGGATTCAACAGATAGCATCCTTGCTGGAATGCAGAATTGTTCTAGGTAATATTCTTTTCCCATGACTGGGATGGATCAGGTGGCTTCAAACAGTGGGCTGCTCTGTGGCAGTGTGCAAGCTTTACTTTTGAGAAGTTTATGAGATAAACTGGCTGGACATCAGTATTCCTTCTCTCACAAATATGTTAATTGGACATATATTTGTACTGAGAAAATGAGTTACTAAAAAGCAAACACTCCAAATGAACAGTCTATTTGGTGGCTTGCTGCAGAGAAGGCTGATTAATATGGCCCACAAATGCAAGAGGTTCTGGCAAACAGGATTACAAAATCCAAACTAGGTGCAGGATGGTTTTTACAGAATGGAGGCCTGCCCAAAGCCAAGGGTTTTTGCAAGCTCTTGTACCCATTCTCTCTTTCTAGTCTGACTTGTGTCCAAAATAAGGTGCTGGCAGTCAGCAAGTTGCTATGTATCTTGCAGAAGCACAAACTTGTTAGCTGAGTGATGACTCCAGACTCAGCATTCCCTCAGCTCTCACTTGTGACAGTGATTGCCAAAGCTAGTGGTGAACCAGATAAGGTCGGAGGAATAAGCAAGAAGTACTCCTTTGGATTCCTTTTGAATTTTTGAACAGTGACACATCATGTGGCCTTATGTTCCTTAGATAGCCTAAGACTGTGCATTCGCTAAGGAAGAATGCAGAGTCATTATTTCTCACTCTGTTTTCAAGCATGAAATTAAAAACTCACATGTTGTGCCAAAATTTAAGGGTTTGTTACTGTAGCAACAACCCGAATTACAAAGATCACCTTTTTTCAGGACCTGGTGGAAGACTAGGCTAGCAGAGTTGCTGTAACCTGGGGATCTCCTGGATTTAAAAGGAAAAAGAAGGATGAAAGTGGCAGGACAGTGGTTGTTCTGGTTTTTAGAGAAGGTTAAGACAATGCTCTGGCAATAAAGGGAGGGAGTGTGATCTACTGGAGACATCTCTGCCCAAGCACTTAGGGAGGCAATTGCTTAGGTGTTGCTTGAGCCTCACCATCTCTGCTGGCTCTGTTGTGTTTATGCTTGTGCCACAGGGAAGCATTTAAAGCTGCGACGGATCCAAACCAGCCTGGTCAGCTGGTGCTGTGGATGAGGGCTTGGGAAAAGGCAAGCCACTTTAAACGAATTCCTCCATGACAGATGTAAGGTGGGTGGAAACATCACCGGAAAGTGGAAGATATGTTTATTTGGCAAGAATTCATTCTAATAGTCCCAAGACACCCATGATATTTCATATCTAAACAGAAGAGTAACTGCCACATGTTGATGCTAGGACATCGCTTCTACCAGCTAAATTTACTACTTTTCCAGTCATTGATCTATCTGGGAATCCTTTTCAAATTCATGTGAATTTTATTAAATGTTGGGTAATATGTGACCTCATCAAGTGAATGCAGTGTCCACTTGGGAGACTTTTGTTCTATTCAAACTTTTGTTGACAATGCAGCGAGCTCTGCTCTGGGCTGCCAAGGGGGCGGGCAGCCGGGGCTGAGCGTGCTTTGATTGATTTGCACAATAGGAATGAAAATATTCCTGAAACCCTTGAGATCACTCAACTCCTCCTGCCAGACTTCCATGAAATATAACATGCAATCAATTTAGCTTACAGCCATATTCTCCCCTTTCGGCCCCCTCTTTCCTTTGGTGTGTCAGCGAAGATAAATGAAAGAAGCAATAAGGAGTACAAACAGCAGTAGCAACGAAAGTAGCAATTGCTTGTGTAGGGGGGACTCAGGGTGCCAGGCCAGAGCAGAACCCACAACAACTTGACCAAACACAGGAATGAATGAAAGGTCCTTTTGAAAGGGCAAAAGAAAGACCGCGTTGACCTCTTTGCAGAAAGAGGAAACTTCAAAGGGTTTACAACAGTTAAAAGACCCAGTTACACGCAGCAAAAATGACTTGCATTGGACGCTAGCACAGTGAAACTAAACAACTTCACAGTAAGAGATATAGCAGAAGGTGGGGTAGAGGGGGCATATTTTCCGCTAGTCACTGGAAAAATGTCTAAAAGGCTAATTCTGTCAGTTTGGTGTTAGGTGTAAGGTTATCTTGAAAGCCATACATGTGAGGAGAACAGAAATTTAGTCAGAACTTCTAACAGGCTTTGGAAAAGTCAGGCACATGTTTTCTTTTAATTTTTCTCATCTAGAAATGGTCCCATGATATGCTTCTTTTGGAAACATTTGGCAGTTCCTTATGTATGACAGAAAATGTGTTTGAGGAAGTTAGAACTAATGAAACGGTATTTAACAGAGAAAGCTTCTGAATGATCTGAGTGTTGTATATGATTTATGGAAACAGTATTGAAAGAGGGAAAAAGTGCTAATTACCTGAGATAGTTGCATTCTGCTGTTTTTCTTCAGCCGAGGTTCAGGTTTTTTACTTGCTCAAAACAGCTTGGAAGGTATTTGATCCCACATGTAGTTTTCAGCAAGAGAGAGGGCTGCTGACTGCAGTGGGATTGTTTGTGCTTAGGGTTAAGCAAGTGCATAAAACCTTTTGCTAGACAGCAGTCTTGCAGGACTCTGGCTCTGAATTCCAAGGATTTGAGAGCAAGTAAGTCACAGGACTTCAATGAACAAAGACTTTCCTCTTTAATCTGCTCTAGTTGGGAAAGATAAGACCTCAAATGGAATCTACTTCAAGACTAGATTACACATTAAGATAAGCATAGTACGATAAGGACCAACAGACACAGCTTCTGTAAGGGCAAATTGTGTTGCTCTATCTTTCAAGAATTCCTTGAAAAAAGTGCAGAAAGTAAGAGATGAAATGTATCTTTCGAACATAATTCACGTGGAATTTCAAAAGACTTATGACAGGACCCTTTGTGAGAAGTTTTGAAATAAAATAAATAGCAAGTCACATTGCCAGCCAAGAAGATGCTTAGAATTAATAGAAAATAACTGTTTTTAAATTAAGAGAGCAATGAGAACATATGTTGGACTGCTGTTTATTATTTGAATTATTTTGAAAAAAGAGTTTTAATGCAATTTGTTAACAAATTGTTCTGGATCAGTAACAATTAAAGATGACTGTTAGACACTCCTAGAAATACTTGTATTTGCCCACAGCATTCATTCTTCCATCCATCTATCGGCATTCTGGCAGCTGTAATGAAAAGCAGTATGTATTAGAAAATATAATAAACTTCTCATTATTATAATGGATTTGATCTAACATGGTTCCCTGAGGAAACAGATATGAATCATTGTGAGTATTACAGCTTAATAAATATACCTTTCCAAAATAAACTAACAAAGGGAAGGATTAGAGAAATACTTCACAGAAGTAATATCTCACTGTAATAATGATTTGATAGAAAACTACCAGTGATACATTTCAGGTTGCACCACAGTTCAGTTTTGGATGCCTCAGTGTAAGTAGACATCCTAGGCAGAGAAAGCCTCTGGAGAAGAATGACAAAACAGGTTAAAGTTATCTGAAGATTCTCATGAATGATTACTCCAACTATAGGCATTTGACATATAAAGACGGGGTTAACAAAATATACTTTCATAAATTTAAGCTTTCGATTTTTGATTCAAAATTGTGGGTTACCAGATGCATGGTCAAACTTTTTCAGCAGGAGAGATGGGAGCCCATTTTCGTGAGAGCTACAGACACTGTTCTTTGTAGTTACCTTCTACAGGCTTTTTACAAAATAGTCCATGTATCCCTTTATCTACAGCCCATGAGCTGAAAATGACTGGCTTAAGTGAGACTAAAATGTGATTTCAAACATAAAATAATGAATGTCAATGAGAAGACTAGCCATCCATTTCTTTCTTCTTTCCCCCACTGTATAAACATTTCAAGGCATCTGATTGAACTCAGATTCAAACACTCAGGATATCTAAATTAAATGAAATACTACTTTATCTATTTTTAATAGTAGTCAATCTGTGATTCATTGACACATGTAACTAACTGCTAAAACATGAACATAACAATCAGAATTGAATATGGGTCCACTGTGGTTCCTGGGTGGAAAAAGGTTTTGATTGATTCAGCTTTTCAAATCTACACAGGAACTTTTCAGTTTTAGGACAACTCCTCAGTTTGGTAAGTATTCAACTTATTTTTATTTTTTTTTTAATGCCTAATAAAAAGGTATCTTCTCTAAATCTATATCTATGTAGAAATCATGTCCATAAATATTTTGCCAGAGATAGTAATTCCATAATATAATTTAGCAGAAATTTGTCCTATACTCAGCGATATAAATACTCTGGGGAATTTATACTCTAGTCTTTACTGGTATATAAGACCATATGTTTGGAACAAAGTATCTGTTTATAAATCACCATTTTTTCAGAGTGCCATTGATATCAAAGCTCAGAATGACTAAGACATTAATGCAATATTTGTCTGTCAGGTTGGTTTCATTTTTCTCTGAATATATCAAACCAATAAAGTGAATGTGCAAGGTAAGACTTTGTGAATACCCTGTATTAAAGTACTGTATTCATATTAAATATGGCATAAAACAAGAAGCTACTGCCTTCTTTTCTGCCTTGGTGAGCTTTTATTTTTGTACTACTAGATGGATAGGAATAAATGGTACATGCTTCAGCCTGTTGACTCAAAGTCACTGATTATTCTTATGTGGATAACTGCAGTAGCATGAAGATTGATTACAGTAGCTCATAAGCAGCAGCTGCCATTTACAAATGCCAGCTAGTGCTTCTCATGGGGGTTTGTGATAGAATACAGAAATAAGCCAGAATTACTTCTATTAGCTGAATACATGACTTTTTTTCTTATTTTGCAGTCACATTGTGTTTCCCCAAAATAATCTTTTTTAAAACACTGGCTGATTTCAAGTAAATTTGACCGAGGTAGCTGATATTTAGAAGGCAATTAAGTTCTTACAAGTATTGTCAAAGTCGGTGATGAAGTATGAGAGACAGAAAGAGGTTTTTCAAGTGTCCTGTCTAAAGGAGAGGCTGTCATGTATATTTATTGTGCATCAGGGGATGTATACAACAAACAAATCTAAGTCCTCAAAAAAATCCATGGTTTTGTAATTGTCAGATGCAAGCAATGCTTTCTCTAGCCAACCCGGTATATGTGTCAATTCATGTTGTGTATCATCTTGTGATCACACAGTTGTGGCGGCTTGGCTTTTAAGAGACAAGCCGTAAACAAATTTCTCTGTTTTCATACAGATGCAGTTCACTTGATTTAAAATTAACAGAGTAATAATAACTAGGTGTTTTATTTAATAAGGTGAGTTCACAGTGGAAACATCACCCAAGTAACTCTGTTTAGTTTTTAACCTGGTGCAGGTTTTTTAACAGTGTAGATATATGTTTGTATATGGATCTATGAGTGTGCATATATGTGCATACATTTTATACAGTGTATATACTTTAACCAAGACTATCAGTTTGAGAACTTTCTTCAGCCTGTTTTGTTTTAAACAGGACATATTTCTGCCAGCTTTACAGTGAATATTATCTACTGGTGACTTACTCCATTGGTTTTATATCAGATTGCTCATAGATTAAAAAGCTAATCAGCAGGAGGCATAAGTGCTGCCAAGTTTTTCAATTTTATCACAAAGTCTTGTGATATTTGTTTTTTACTGTACCTTAGGTGCTGGGATAGGAGAAGTTTGTGGGAATCTAAGTTTCCATTAAAACTAGGAAATTTTAGTGGAAACTTAGACATACTAGCCTTTCAGGATGTGGATATAAATTGAAAATATTAAGCAAATAACCTCAGAGGGTCAAGATACAAAAAGGCAAATACAAATATTTTTCTTTCTTGAGACATTCTCATGATATGTCATAATTTTCCAGTGTCAGTGATGAATGAATAGGAGTGTCAGAATTTTTTCATCAACATTAAAATGCTATGGGGTGCCTTCACCAGAGATGAAATATAGACATTTGTTTTTTTTCATGAAGAGATAGATCAGCATAATCAATATGTGGGGCTGAAAAACAAGAAAAAATACTATTATGGATTCAGCAGAATTATTGCCCTTCATCTATGACAGTTGTCAGAACTCTTAATCTCCTGCCTGAAATCAGATTGCTGAAACTGTATCAGTATCCTTAGCAAGTACAAGCATGTGTCTCTTCTCATTCAAGACAAGCTTTGGTGTATGATTTTCCTGATGGTGGTTTTACAAAACTTTGTGTTTCAGTGAAAAATAGAAAAAGACTGAAAAGCTAGGAGGATCTAAAAAACAAGGATATACCTTGTGTGCAGCCCAGGGAATAATAAAATGGCAAAGCACTGATGGAAAAAGAGATTCATAACTTTGAAAAGTTTCTGTTCTTTGTTTGTGGGGAATGTCTAATCAAATTGTATAACAAATAGAGAAACTTTACTCCATCGAGTGCAGTGGACAAAGATTAAAAAAATAATGTCAATTTGGCTGTTTAAATGGTTAACATAACCTCATAATCCTATACAAAGTGGTAGTGGTTTGCTAAACAGTTCACTATTTTCTTTTTATGTTCTTGTTGCGTGTACTCTAATTCCTCTCAGTTAAGTTAAGAGGACACACTAAACTTTAAGAAACAGTGTAATAAATTGCAGCAATCTAAAAAACTTCAGGACTGTGCCATCAGGAGTAATGGCCTAACAGAAATAAAATGTATTTTAAGAAATATTTTTAATCAAAATCACAGACAGAAAAACAAATTTAATGTACTCAGCTGTAATTTTCCAGGAGTAACAATTTTCCTCTGCTGTGAAGGGTATTCTGGATGAAGCCACCTAAAAGGACATTGGAGCCAAACCTTTAAACAGAAGGTAATCAACTGGTGAAAAAACCCCCAGAAACTCTCTGTTATTTCCCTCACACTAGTTATTCTGTCTTTGGCTCATCCCCAAAATAAGCCATGTTTCCTGAGATATAGCTCTCCCTGGCTCCTGATGCCGTCTCTCTCTCTCTCTCCCCCATGGATACTCTCCCCAGTGAGAGTATCGCATGGATATTCTCTTTTGCATTTTTTATAGCATTTGCATCTCTAGCTGTAAAGGATTAAATTAAAAGAGTATTTGACCTGCCTTCTGTGGTCAGTGCCACTCTAGCAAGCAATACATCACTGGAGGAATGTCAACTTCATGACCCATTACTCAAATGAGGCGCCAACTAAGAAGAGTGAGTTGAGAGATCCAAAAGTTTTAAATTTATTGTCATGATACATCTAAAAATAATAAAAAAATCCTCCTATAGTACAGGGAGTGGGAGGCAGAGGAAAGAGAGTGGAGAAAGTCTCTCAGGTCAATCAAAACTTTAAATAATATGACTCTGGCAAGCAGGTTTTTTTCACATGAGATATCTAATTTTGATAATATGATTTTCCTCCTTGTGTAAAAGGCAAAATGTTTTTTATTGTCCCTCAGTACAGCCTTTAGACTAGATTTTGGGCAGACTTACAGTGTCAGATTGGATTTGGATGGATGAAGATATACCAATCACTCTACCCTTGTGTGATGAATTGTTAGAAAAAGGCTTTTCTCCAGAGGGTGGTTGGGCACTGGAACAGGCTCCCCAGGGAAGTGGTCACTCCCTGTCTGAGTTCAAGAAGCATTTGGTAAATGCTCTCAGGCACATGGTGTGATTCTTGGGTCTATCCTGTCCAGGGTCAGGAGTTGGACTTCAATGATCCTTGTGGGTCCCTTACGACTCGGGATATTCTATGATTCTATGGTTATCCTGAAGCAAGGAAGACCAGTTTGTGACTCAGCTGCTACCCTGCTGCAGTTTTTCAGGCCGGATTGTGTAAGCTGGGTCTCATTTCAGGGGAAACAGTTGGGGCAGCAGTAGCTCCAGAAGTTTAGTTTGACTGTCCTGTACCTACCACAGAGTAGCCATTATTCCTGCTTTCATACTCTTTCCAGCCTCAGGTTTTCCTCCTATCTTTCCTACAGCCTCACTCTCCCCTGCCCTGTGGTCCTTCTCCATTGCTCTTTTGTTCTTATTTCCATTTGGCTTTTCCATAAAAATTTCTCTTCCCCCCTCCCCCCCCCCCTTCTTAAATTGTGCATCCTACTGACTCATCTCTTCTGGGCTACCTCTTCAGGTACACATATCCTTGAAACAAACCTGGGAAAGGAAAGAAATAACTTCTTCGTGGACATGGACTTTGCTGGCACAGTTTAACCCTACTGCCCCACTCAGCCTGATACATCTGCATAAACTTTATACTCTTGCAGAATGAGTATTTTTAAGGATTTCTGTAGCCAATAGTAAGTGAAATGAGTATTAACAAAGTCTCAAGACTGACATGTGCTTCAGGATGCTACTAGAAGGCATACAGGGAGGAGGAAGGACTAATATCTGTAAGCCAGGGCACAGCATTTCAAGCTTTAATGTAGAACCTGAAGCATCTGGTTTCTGATGAAGAAAGGCTGAAATACAACATTTGATGTAGTCAGAGGTAGATCTGTTTGTGCTACTGCTCTTTTAGAAGGCTTAATGAAAAAAGTACAACCACAGGAGACTCAAAAGTAAGGCATTAAAAGGATGAGCAAAGGACAAGATTTCAGCCTAGTTTCTGATGCGTGACATGCTACGGAGTGCTCTAGTATGGAAGAAATTCCAGAGACCTTCAAGAAATGAAGGAATTTTTAAAAAACAGTAAAGATTTCAGAGCTGCACTGTGTTACAGTATTCTCTTTTGAGTATGCATAGTTTCACAGCTTCTGCAGTGCCAAGGATTTTTTTCATAAACTTTGTATTAGATCTTATGAAGTATATAACTATATATTATCTCACATTAATACACGGTAATATAACTACACAAGGCATTTATGAATTAGTTGATCAGACTTTTGAGGAACCCCAGCCCCGTGGAATGGAGAAACACACTGTGCCAAATACTGCCATAAATTGTACCCGTATGACTCTGATGCTGCTTGCAGAAGTTTTGATAGGATTTTAAGGATAGGAGAGAACTGAATTCAGACTGTTGATATAAATATCTCCTTGTACATGTGTAACGGTTCCTACCTTTTTTTTCTCATCAATTCTTCTATGGCCCTTACTCAGATCACAGTCCTGCTGCAGCCATTGCTGGGCTATTTTCCCAAGCTGCCAAGGACCCAACTGTGCTCGTTTGGGATTTGTCTGCATGGAGTTTCCTGTAAGATTGAGGCTTTTGCTGCTTGGAAAAAAGAGAGTCCAATTCATTATGTTTGACTGGCACCTAGGAAAATGAAGCTTTAACTGTAAGTGTATTATTCTTCTAGTAATAATTATAATAGTAATTATAATATTATTGCTATTACATTTTCCTATTACATTATGGTACTAAAATATGTTATTATATTTTTTATTATTACAATAATTTACATAGTTTCTCTGTATTGAAACCAAGCCATACACACACACACACACATATATATATAGATATTTATATGAAGAGAGAAACACTTTTTGAAACCTAGTTTCATAGCTGCTGAAAATAGCTCATTTTCCAAGCTCTGGCTTTTTGGAGGGATAATCCCCAGCACAGTAGTAAGCCAAGACACTGTAGGCTGGAAACAAAAGTATATGACTCAAAAGAAAGGCTCTTATTCATGGCAGAATTACTGCAGCAGCTCACACTTCTGTACTGGGACAAAGCAATCTCCAGAAGGGTGTGATCTTGGCTGAGGAGAAACAGTCTGAGTCCAGTTCTCCACCAGGTTTGGTTTGTGGTGTCTCATGGGCTGACAGGAAGGTCAGTCCCTACGCAATAGCTTGCCCTTCCCCGAGGAGCTGTGAAAAGCTGTGCAGAGCTCACTCCTCCGGCCACAGCCACAGAGGAAACAAGCTATTCACACACAGGCTCGCTAACACAGAGGTCCCAAAGCAGCTGCTGGCGCTCCCTGCTATTTTGGCACCTAGAATCCATTTTTTTAACAGTACTCTGTAACAGGTATGAATTGTATCTGAGCATTGCAATTTATAATGCCACAGAAGGGGGAAAAAAAAATCTTAAAAATGACAGCACAGCAGTGGAATACTTAGCTTAAACTTTGGCAAAATAATTATCTTTGTGCACTATACATAGTGTGATTTATGGTATGGCTTCATGAGAGACCAAATGAAACCCTGGGGTGAATTTTACTCAAAAAGAGCAAAAGTAAGATTAATGAACTGGAATTTTGCACATATACCATTCCGCTGGACAGAGACGTCACTTTTGATGCTAGGAGTCCCACCTATATATTTATATTTTAATCCATTGATTCTTACATATTTTGCATAATTAAATTTGCATATTTATACATAATTATTGTGAAGATTTATTACAGTGCCTCCCAGACATGCCAGATGCTTTAGGTACAGTTCCACATACACATAGTTCTCTGTTTCAAAGAGTTTAGAAGCTGGAAATGGAAGCTTGGAAATGTCTACACTCAGGTATGGCTTTCCTCACTTTATGTGCAAAAGTGTTTGCAGGGTTGGGCCCTGTACAAACAGCTGAAGTATGAATATGGAAGTCCTGAAAATCATGACTCTTGGACTTATTTGAATGCCATTTTTTTACCATTTTGGAATCAGAAATCAATAGATTTAATACTCTTCAAATCTAACTTGGCTTGGAGATTATTTAGGGATGTAAATTTTGGGGGGGAATACTCTGGAAATATCTTAATTTTTCTCTCCAAAAGCCATATCAAAATGCAGCAGTACCAAGGGGACCTGAAAGCCCTTGTGAAAGAAATTGCTTTGGCAGGAGTGCGCTGAAATATGGCCATAGATGTTTCTGCAAGGAACCTTCTCTATGGAGGTTATGGCAGTACTCAGGATGAATTTTCATGAAATTCCCATTGGTTCTTTGATCGATACATCTGGGGCACAGTGGGGGTTCTCCAGTCCTAAGCACAGTGGAACTAAGGTAATTTTTGGGGTGGTCAGCTTAACTTTATCTTCCTCAGACTGTGAAGTGTCTCCAGGAAATGCAGCACAGAACCACATGGAGTTTTTCCACACTGAAACACCCTTTGTCCCCCACCCCAAGAGTCAAAGCAGAACCATGTGCTGCCCACAGAGCCCACCCGTCCCTCCACTGCCTGTCACTGAGTCATTCCCCTCCAAGAGTGCCACTACACCAAAGCTGGTGCTCCTGTACGCCATAATTTGCCTGTGAAAGTACTTTTTGGCCAAGCCTAATGGATTTTTGAGTGGGAGGGCACAGTTGGTCCCCCGGGTGGTGGTGGCACTCACAGGCCTATGGTGTCACCTGGTGATTGCAGGGGCTGGCTGGAGCCCCAGGGCCCCGCTGGCACCCCCCTTCCACCCTGTTCGCGCTCACTGGGCCTTTCTGAATGTTCCTTTTTCCCCCACACTAACCCAAATAAACAGAAGTTTCCATAATGATGATGAATGTCCACCAAAGGCTAAAATAATGTGCAAGTTTCTAATTTGTTTTTAAATATAGCGATTTTATTTGTGAGGTTTTTTGTGTGAGCCTCTCAAACACCATTAAACTCATACTCAAATATTTACAATGTGTTTATACTTACCGTGTTCACCTCTGAACAAATTGTTTGACCTTATTTGCAAATGTGTTACAAGAACTCCCAATGACAGATGATCTTTCATAGGAAATCACAACATGTAAGTGAAATTGAAGCTATGCTGCTGCCCCGTGCAGTATATCAAAGTGTTCTGATCTCCCTAAAACATAAATTTGTGGTGTAGCCACCCTGGCAGACCCTGGGTGGGGATGAAGAAGGGTCCTCCTTTAACCTCTGGTGCACAGACATGCACTTCAGGGGTCAGTTTACACCATGCAAGATGAGGGCATTTGACGTGCAAAACCTGCAGGGCTGATGCTACCCAGTCACTCAAATCACATAATTAATGTGCTTCTGGGTTCCAATAATAAACAATTCTGATGCCTACTCACTACAGCCAATCTTCCTTGGCTAAATAAACAAGTTTTTGCTTAAAAATGTCTCTTATCCAAAATGAAGTTTTCCATCTATCAACCAATCCCACTATGAGCTTGTGTTTTTATGGTTGGCAGGGGAGACAGCAACTAATCTAGTTTCCCACTGATTATGTTAAGATTGAAAGAATTTATTAAAGAATTATTTATGTTTCTGTACCTATAAATTTTATGCTGACATTTGCTCACGTTATCTCCAGACACAGTAGTCATACTTAAACTATGTCATTTTAGCTAACTAAATATTATTCTATTTATGGAACTAATGGATGGTACGGGAAACATGAAATAAATATTGAAAGAAAATTTAGATCACTCAAATGATATATTTTTATATCTGAATGTCTAAAAAACAGACATCAAAGAGCAAGAGGGGGCATACCATTGTGTGTCTTACCCCATTGAGGAACTGAAAGGATCATTTCAAAGCATTTCCCATTTGCCAATAAAATGGTTTTGGTCAGACTCTTCTTTTGTTACTCAACAGCTCTTAATAAGATGGATGCACTGCAGGGGAAGCATTTTCTTCCGCAGGTAGTGCTGTGGGCAACTTACAGGTTGAGAAAAATGGTGAAGAACTCCTTCAAACCCAGTGATCCAACCTGTCCTTACATCGACAAATTTTGTGTTGAACCATTTCCGTGGGTATCACCGAAGCTGCTGTAAGTCAGCAATCCTGATTTACAATATCTGTGTCCAGTAAAAGAATCAGGCCAATTACAGTTCCTCGAACAGGAGCCTAAGCAATGTCTGTTCCCAGTTTAGACACAGTCTAGACATCATTCTTCAGCCATCCTAAAGCCTTTCTGGAAAGACAATATTTCACAGTCATGTAATCATCGGCTCTTTGTTGACATGACCAATATGAAAGTCAATTGGTGTCAGCTGTAGTGGTGATTTTGTGATGGGAACATCTACTCATTTTTTTCTGAATGAGACTTAGTCTTGGCCACTGTTAATAGGGCACGGATGAAAGCTCCAGATCCTGTTACAAGTCCTTTGAGTAAACTAGTTACTCATAATTTTTTCACATAGTTTATCTCCTTTGATTTGTAAAATTGCTTCCAGTTGATGCTTTGGGTCCAGGTGCCTTTTGAGTAATGAAAAACCTTTGCACCAAGCCCCAGACAAATCCAAATGCTCCTTTCTACCTATTCTGGTAGTTTAGGTGATGCTGTATCTTCCCCAGCCCTTCACGGTCCTTGAATTTTTCATGTCTGTTAATTAATCACTCTGACACACAGAGTTCTGCCACACCAAAAAATGTTGTAAATATTCTATATATAGTCCTCAAATAGGACTAGCAACTAGGGATTTCTGCTTTGTTCTTTTATCACACATATGTTTTACTTTGATGTAAACATTGTTTCAAAAACAGTAAAAAGAGCTTTTTCATGTTATGCATAGATTATTCCATAAACATATGCATCCTGTCAGACACAGTAATAATTAGAAATAGCTGTAGTTTCATTGCTGACTCCATAGTACTTCAAACTTCTTAGTTTTTTAAAAAGTAAAAACCAGATGCACATCTTTGATTCTGAGTAGAAACTCTCTCATTTCAATTAATTTCCCTGTCACTAGGACTCATTTAGTGCTCATAAATAATAAATAAATAACAAACCAAATAAACTCACTACATTTTTAAAATTTTACAACATTAACATTTCACATACAAAATTCAGATGGGTAAAGGAATTGAGGCTGGTTAAATTTGAAAATGTCCCACATAAAAATTAAAGTGAAATTCAGAAGTGTTCTTACAAAATGACTGATTTTTTTGTTGTTGTTCCTGAATATTTTTTTACTATTCAGACAAACTGATGACATGTATAAACCTCTGTTGTATCATAAAAATGTAGTCAAAGAAAATTTTAACATAAAAAAATTGAATTAAAAAGCTTTCAGAGGCATGGTGCATTTAAATGAGTCTTATGTCCCACGCAGAGAGCTCTGTGGATAATAAGACTGGAGTACTCTGTTCAACACTGACATATTTATTTTTAATAAAACATTTATTTTTAATAAAACATCTGGTACAGGCTGTACTAGATGATCTCTTGATAACAAAGGCAAAGTTTAAAGGTGCTATTTGCTCTTACACTTGTTCATGCGTTGAACATCTTAGCTATTAAGTATAGCAATGGCAATAAGAGAGAAGTAAAAGTGTGGTGTTTATTTAAACCTGACTATCACAGGTAGCAGTAGATTAATTTTCATCATGTTTAATAGATTGGACTCAAAACTCAGTGAACTCAACAAAAATATCCACAGTGCCTTCAGGATGGATCAGGCATTTTTATACTGTCTGGTGTCAAAGTTCAGTGCAGCTACAAGGAAGTCATCTTGGGCACCCTCAAGGCCTCTGCAAAATGTTGTAGTTTCAAGCTGCACTTGTCTCTTACAGCTCCCCAGCTCAGGGCCATGCCACGTGCCCTGGGGAAGTGTTTTGTCCTACCACTAAGCCAAGCAGAGTCTCCTGGCTCTAAACTGGATGGCTTCACCTAGAGGTACTGCAGCTGCTCAGGGTAAGAGGGCCTGAGTGTCAATGGGCAATTGTGCTTGTCAGCTTTGCATCTTTCACTTTCAGCCCCTCCCTTTTTTTCCCTGCCTCTTTTATAAACAAACTTTTCAGGAAAATTCTGCTTTGCAAGGAGCTGTGCCAAGTGACATGCTTAGTGAACTGTGCTACCCTGGATAATTAAGAAGAGCTAAACTCTGGGTTTGTTACAACAGCTTTAGCTGCAGAGCTATTATTGACACTGTGTAAGTATCAACAAAATAATTGCCCAGCGATCATACTTCAACTTTTATTTCTGAAATGCATTAAGTGAACTACTTCTAATGCTAATATCTCTGAAGATTAATTAAGAGGGTTGGAGAGGAAATTTTTTTAAAAATACAGTTCAAGAAGTAACTTTTTCTACCAGATGTTTCTAATGTAGCTCTAGGAAACCAAGTGTCACATCACCTAAAAATTAGATTTGGCTCAGTGGAAATTTCCAGTACAATTTTGTTTTCTTCAAAATTATACCAGTTAGTGAAGAACAGAAAAAAAATAGCTTTTCTTTGATGACATCACTGCTACAGTTTTCAAAAAACATTTAGATGGATAGCAGATAATCTGACTGTTATGAATTTCACAGTATGCTTTTGACTTTGGTGTATTTGAGATAATATCACATCTATCACAAAGAGCTTGACAGAGATGCTTTCTCTTCAATTCTCCCTTTACAAACAGGATTTGATCTACTTCCTCTTCTCCCCTCTGAGGCCAAGGAAATTCTTTCTGTTCACTCTTCGAGCATCCAACTGTATGTAAAAAATTATTTTTGGTGCCAGGTATGCACTGATGTTCCTCTGAATAAGCATTTTGTGCTAGAAGAAATAAATTAAATAGTATAAAATGAATAATGCTCCCAGGATTCCTTCTGCTGCTTAGCCCTCCAGTGCAAGTGGCGCCAAGCCTGAAAGGTAAACTAGAGTTTTCCCAGCTTGTTAAGCTGAGTCCTGAAACCTTCTGTGTTTGAGGCAGTGGGATACTGAGTACTCTACCACTACAAGCTCTTGCGGTTTTATGGCCAGATGGAGATGGGATTTAAATACCAACAGGCAGCAGGATACCAAAATTTAACTAAGTATCTTAATAGATAAGTGGATAAATCCGTGATTACATGCTGCCAATGGCTCATTGTTCATTGTTCAGAAATAAATGCCCCTAGCAATCCTTAAGCAGTAATGATATCAGCAATACTTATCAGAAACAGACTGATGCCTTTGTACAAATGGTGCTGATAAAGAACTCGCAAAGCAGAGCAGAGCAGAGAACAATTCAAACAAGTGGAATGAACAAAGAA
Organism: Pseudopipra pipra; assembly: GCF_036250125.1. Lineage (NCBI taxonomy): Eukaryota > Metazoa > Chordata > Aves > Passeriformes > Pipridae > Pseudopipra > Pseudopipra pipra. Next base: position 24,372,002 of record NC_087551.1, read on the forward strand.
GTCTATGGCTTATCTTTTATAGCATTTTCCATGGCTTCAGAGTATCTGACAGTGGAGCTGATGGGAATATATACTTTCCATGACAACAGTTACATATGTCGCTTGCACTTTCAATGTCTCTGCAGGAGCAGAGCATGCTCAGTCTCCTGCCTGCTGATGCAGGACGGGGCAACTCTGGCACATGGGATAAGCCACCACTTCAGCTATACTGGCCCCAGAGTGACAGGTGACTTAAGGTCCTTAGGATGGTGTCTTGGGATGGTTGTTTTCTACAGCTGCACCTGTTTGTCTCCAGATAAATCTAACTTTTTTTTTCCATAGTCACCACAGTTCTCATTCCCAAAAGAGCAGCCATAGCAGAAACTCCCAGGGTCACCATTTGTCACTCTTGTATTTGCTAGACCATTGTCTTACTTCATTTGTACCATGCTGTGGGTTTCCTGTAAGAAAATATTAGATTTTATTTTAATCCTCATTTTTATGTGATGAGCCTCACATTATGTCCATCCATATCCCTGCCGTTCCATGAACAGTTTGTAAAGATGGACTTGGGACTGGAGCCTACATTGCTTTAAATAATTAAAATAATCATGCTTAAAATAATCTTGCCTCATCTTCTTTCTTTATAACAAAAATATTGAGGTCACAGGGAATGACTCATTTCATTTACACTACCTGAAAACAGCAGAGCTTTTCTCTTTCCTTGTCTCTCAAAACTTATTCTTGCTCTTTCTCCTTCTGCTTTTGTTGCCTTCTTTCCCATCCTCCTTTTCTTTTTTTCACTATAGGGTCTTTGCTGTGCTCATTAACACCATATCTGAACCTGTGATGGCTTGCTTTTTCTGCCTTCAAAATAATTGAAACAAATTTACTGTTAATGTTGTCTGAATTTAAGTTTGCACCTACTCCAGAGGGAGTTTTGTACTGCAGTAAAGCAGTTTCATAAGAGCAAAGGCAGCAGAGTGCAAAGCCAAGAAGCATTTTGTAAGATAGCCTGGATTGAAAAAATAATGATCCTTTGCTCTTAGCTGTAGTGCTTTATAACAAAACACTGAAAAAATATTGCAGCACAAGGAACAGCCTTCCAGTGTTCATTGGATGCATTCCTATGAAAGACCTTCTTGTCAAATCTAAGTGCTGACAACAGAACTCCTATCTGAGCCTCACCTAATATATAGATTCCTGTTGTTATTGTACTGTGGAATAAACAAACTCAGACAAAGCAATATCCAGAGTAATTCAGCTCACACACACACACAAACAAGTTAAGAAATTGGGATGATTTACAGTTTACATTAAACTGAGAGTCAAGTGGCTTGAGGAAAGCTCCAGCAGAGAATGCATGTGAAGCAGAATAGAGCTTCATTGGACCTCTCCATTGGTTGAGCACATAGCACAGCTTTGTTGGAGCTGTTGTCCTTGCATTCTTGTGTGACTGATAAACAAAGCAATCTTACGTCCTGGCTTATGAGGATAAAATTACTAGTCAGCAAATGAATGTTACTTCCTTGGGCAATAATAAGCACTTAAATATGTGCTACCTGTGCTGGGGATCCCAGAACTGGATGCAGTACTCCAGGTGGGGCCTCACAAGAGTGGAGTAGAGGGGCAGAATCACCTCCCTCGGAATGCGGTTGGCCGCCTGGGCTGCAAGTCATGGCTCATGTCCAGCCTCTTATCCACCAGCACCCCCAAGTCCTTCTTGGCAGAATTGCCCTCAATCTGTTCATCCCCAACCTGTATTGATACCAGGGGTTGCCCTCACCCAGGTGCAGCACCTTGAACTTGGCTTTGTTGAACTCCATGAGGTTTCCACGGGCCCACTAACCAATATTATCCAAGTCCCGCTGGGTGGCATCCTATTCTTCAAGCTTGTCAACTGCACCATGTGAAAATGGGGAACCTCATTGTTACCAGTGACTATTTGAACTATGACTTCTATCTCCTGGTTTACTTTATATAATATGTTGTCAACAGAATAAGCCATTTTTAACAGTTTGATCAGGAATTAAAAGTGCAGTTAGTAGATATGGAGGTATATGGAGGATACCTCTGGTCAGTCTTCCAGATAGGGTTCTCGCTTACTGAAAAGAATGAACTGTGGAAACTTCATCCCTTTTGCTTTTTCAGGTGGGTGTTAACTTTTCCAAGCAGCTGTCTGCAATATGTGTGGCCCCATATCTCATGAGAGGCATTTTTGATACCCTCTGAGGTTAAGGTTTCAAAAAATGTTATTGAAAAAATGTCCCTACTTAGAATATTTTTACTTTGAATAGTTATAAAAGGGGAAACCCATGCCCTGAGTTTGAAATCCACGTTACTTTCCATGTGGTTCACACATGTGTAACATAGGCATGTTTTTATGAATCGTTTGTATATTCCTTAGCCAGACTCCTGTGTTTAAACAAATGTGGAAACAACACAATACAGCTGTATAAGGAATTTTTTGTTCATAAGTAAGATCTATAGATTTTTAAAGCTACACTTTCAGCAATAAAGAAATTGTCCATATTCCTGGAATGTACTTCGTGTCTCGATAAAATCTTTCATTGTTTTGGTCTGGAAAGAAAAGACATACAAACTTTATAATGATGCCAACTTAGCAGTGCAAGAGTAAGTAATAGTCAAGGCTGAAGGTGCTATTCATTACTAAAATATCAAAACAGGCCTGTCTATTTGGCAAGAAGATTACTTCTAACGTTGTTTCTAAAATTATTAACATCTTATTAAATGAACTGCTTCAGAATTTAGGATAGTTGAACACTAAAAAAAATTACTGAAAAGTGAAATACAAAATAAATGGCTTTTATTGGCAGTTCCCTCCAAACATTTTTTCTATCTCTTCCCTTTTCTTTTAGACCATGAAAGGAATATCTTTGGATGGTTGCAATAGCATATGAGAAAATAACCTCCTTTCTTGTACTGGATGATTTAAAATATTACTTCCTGAATTACTGTACTCTGAATCATCCAAGAAGTAAAGACCTAAAAACTGAACACATAGCCACTTGCCAAAATAAAGTGCTGAATTTGGACAAAGTGAATTTCAGGTGTCAGATGTAAGGTGCTCTACAAGATACATTGTCTGGTGTCTACTCCACTACTAATTTGATGAAAAGATGAGTCAAGTTCAAATTCCGTATTGCCAATACAAAGAATATTAACTGCCTTTTGCTGGTATATCATTCAGTCTTATTGCTGTCTCTCAGATACAGTGTAAAATTGTGTTCTGCTCACCGTTTGACTGCTTGGAAATGAATAATTTCTAGCCCTCTCAAAGAGGTGCCATGCACCTTCCCAACAGAGAAGGTCAGAGACCTTCCCAACAGTGTCTCTGACTGTGCTGATGACTCTTATGTTTCTTCTCTGCTCAGTTAATGTCTAAAGCAAGACGCCCAACATGTTCATCACCAGGTTTGGTATATAGGACAAAATTTCTTATTCCCTTCTTGTCTCAATTTCCCACTGAGAAGATATTACTGGACTTGTCCTCCTGTAGGGTCCTTCATGAAAACTAGTAAGGAAGCTTCTTGCACAGACAGTATTATTTTTATTTCAATGAGGTTTTAAAAATCTGGTTAGTATCAGACTTCCAAAAGAGTAGAAATATTTTTTCCATGGAGTGTGAAGTCAACCCAAAATATAAATGCCCACATGAGCTCAGTTAATGAGTTTCTATCACTAAAATAATCAGCACTTATTCTACTTGATTGATCATTAAACATACTTTTATTAAAAATATTGGTTAATGAAGATGATCTTGTACTCTCCATAGAAAGACTTCTTACACTGCTTCTTATAAAATAGGAAATAAAGTAAATGAAGCCAAAATTAGAGTTTGCATTTACCTTCCACAAACTGAGCTTAAGCAACAGTAAGCATTTGTGTCTAAAGTATAGTTACACAATTTACTTCCAGGGAAGACTGACATTTCTGAACACTTCTGACTTATCATAGCACATGATTCATGTGCTTATCATAGGGATTCATGAAAAGTTTTACGTAGTCTAATATAAACTCTTTTTTGCATGAGGAAAAGCAGTGTTTAAGTTGCGATAGTAGATATGCTCCATGCTGATGTGCTGTTTTAACCCTCAGCATTTCTAATGGCAGCTAATGTGTACCAGGGCAAATAGATCCACACAGACTAGACATTGACAAATTATTTTGCTCGAAGTTTAAACTGGCAAACTCAGTCTTTCAGAAGGAATTGATGTTTTTCACCATGTAGCACACCCTAGGTTTCACCACAATTATCACTGACAGTTTTAGGAACTGTGCGATCAAACGAGGGCATGAATTGGATGAATCTCATCCAACTGTGTGGAATTCAAATCTGTATTAAAATTATTCTAGAAAAAATAGTAAAACTGGTTTAGTGGGGGATTTTTAGCCTTGCATATGAAAAATGGATTTCTCCATTCCATAGTTGCATTATGAAAAAAAAGCAATGAGAGGAAAAAGGAAAAAGAAATTGAGAAAAATTCCCACATTTTTAACAGGTAGAAGTCCTGTCAGTGTTACTTAACTCCCTTTTTTTACTCTACTTAAAAGATTTAGGTCAGTTTAAATAATTTTTAAAAAAATTAAAATAATTTAAAAAAGAAAGCCAAAGTATGTGATTTATGAAATACCTTAATTAAATGTTGTGCATAATTTGGGGGGTTTGGATTTGGTGTTTGTTTTTTTTTTTTTTTCCTAGCTGATATATTGCCAAAGCTGATTGAGATTTTTTATTTCTTAGTCTGCATTTTTAGCCTGTGTTTTTATGTGTCTGTATGTAATATAATTTTGTTTTTATCTACTGTTAAACATAGATGGAAAAATGTAATATACTAATGGAGGCTAAAAAGTGTAGTGACACTGCTACCAAATGAGAACAAAGGAGAGAACTCCCCAGATTTTTCCCCAAAGAAATAAATTTTCTCATTTCTTCAAAAGAACCTAGGCATGAGGGCAAAGAAGTTTTACCTCACCTGACAGAAATGTCTTCTAATAAAGCTTCATTTTCTTTTCTAAAACTTTTAACAAGGACTTACTTACACTGCTGGAAAAAAACTACTAGAAGGAAAAACATCACTCCATTATTCACCGTTTCCCCTTTTCATTTGTGCTAAGAAAAGTTAAATTTGAAAAATCTGAGAGCTGGAAAAATAAAGGCCTCTGTACATCTTCACCTACAGCAAATTCACTGAGGAGACAACAATAAACTCAGTAAATGTAGAGGTCCAGCTTATAGGTATCCTGTACTGTTGAAGCAGTCAAAGCAGCCGGAGTTAATCACTTGCTCTGGCCTGAGGTCTGTATAAACACCAGTAGAACAGTCTCATATAGTTCTGAGGCTGGGATTGATTCAAAGAAAATTTAGTAAGAGACATCTTGTTTGATGGCTTGTGGGATGCGCAGAGTCAATATTTGTAATAGTAATTAGTTCTGGAGCTGAGACAAGTGACTTGATACACATGTTATGGCATTGTCCTTTAGGTCTTTCCTTTTGGAAGTAAATAGTTATGTTAATCTAATCTTACACAAAGTCTCTTTCTCTCAGTTGTAAATTTCTTTTACAAGGGAATTTGTCTAATTTACCAGCTGTTCAGAGAACAGCTTCTTCCTAACAAGTATTTCTGCTGAAGACAATCAAAACTAATAAAGACTGGTTGTTAAAATTCAGTAGTAAGATTAAAAAAAACAACTCTGCTGCAGACTAACATTGAAGAATGCATTTTGTCAATCAGAACCAAACACTTTTAAAATAAATGTTAGCTAGACATGTTAGGAGGCCAGCTCCTTCCCTTTGTAAGCTTATTCTGAGACTTCTACTTGGAGACTACAAAACCAGATGGAGGGAGTATCATCATTTAGACTGACCTCCAGCATAACTTAGACATAGGGCTTTCGTAAGTTATTTCTCATTCCAAAAAAGCATTTGATTTAGAAAACATTCAAATTCTAGTTTAAAATGGCCTATGATGGGAATTCGCTGTAACCTTATTAAGCTGTCCTAGTGGCTAATCAGTCACTGTACAGAATTTGTCTAGCTCCAGTGCTCAGACAGTTAAGCTTCTTATAATTTGATCTTTCTCAGCACTGAAGAATTACAACACTGGTGTTGCCAAGCAAGTCACCCTTTTATATTCTCTTTGACACAGGAATCTGTTGAGTTCCCGAGTGTTTCAGTATAAGACAAAAATTTCAATCCTTTGTTTTTTTTCCAACTATTTTCTGCGTTCTTCATGGTTCCTCTGTACTCAGTACAGAGTTGGGCACCAGTTCGCAAAATAAATGAATGGTGACTTTCCTTGTCTCGTTTATTAGTATCACATTTCCTCATCTAACCCTGCAATAAATGAACTCTTTCAGCTGTAGCACAGCATTAGGGACACCTCCAGATCCCAAGTATTTCCAGAGCTACAACTTGCCAGATGTAGTCTGCTGTCTTGGCAGCATTCACTTTGCATAGCTGTGTGTCCTGCACTTGGCCTTGCTGGAACTCAGATTTATAGCCATGCCTTTTTCACAGAGTGGTCCAGGTGACTCTGTATCTGGGACCTGGTTTCCTAAGTATTTGCTTTCTGTGTAATCTTATCTTTCTCACGAAATAAGCAGACAAGAACATGACTGCTCAGGTTTGTTTCAGATCTGTAGAGCTAGAATGGACTTTCTATTTCTCATTTCTCTTTGGAGACCTATTCAGTTGTCCAGCTTCAGACTATTTCGTAAGGCTGTATCAATTTATCAGAGTGGTTATTATTTCTTATCAAAATATCTTTGGGCATTATCGTAAAGTATCTTTCATAAATCATGCTAAAAGTACACTGCTATTACTTTCAGATAAATTTGTTGCTTCTTGCCTCTATCTTTAGAAGAGGATCTTAGGCTTTTCCTTTAATTAGTTGACACTAATGAAATAATTTCCTTTCCTTCTTTTCTATAACATACAATGCCAGTTATTCAGACCTACTTCTGCTGTGTTTCATTCACAACATTTAAATATTTGTGTAGTGCTGGCTTTGTCCATTTCCGAGTAATTTCTGGAAAGTTTTGTAATTTCATGAAAATCTAGTGTTGTGCTGAAGAGAGTTCACTTACCTTTTCTGGTTTTAATCTTGCAGGAAATTACAGTGATAAAAAAATATTCAACTGTTTGTAACTGCTATTTGTTATGTTTCCTGTTTATTTTTATAAGGAAGATTATTTTGCTTTCATTGAATGGTAACAGTTGTATCAAACCTTAAGACAACACTCTCCAAATATAACATTATTGAACATTTAGTTTTGGGCCAATAGTTTGTTTTACTAACTTTATCTATCCCTTTATTTCATAAAACCCCCATACATTACTGATGATTATACCTCAAAAAAACATTATGTTTTAGGATCCACCTTTCAAATTAAAATATTAGCCCTGTGTTTTTTAAGATGGAATTAAAGAAGTGTTTAATTGTATCTTAAGTGCATGGGTTCAAAATTATTTACCAGACATACATACTCTCTCTTTCTCTGGAAAAGAAAAACCCTCAAGTCTCAAATCCTGCCATGAGCTCCATCCCAGGCCTTTCACAGGAAGAGGCAGCACAAATCTCATGCACATTGATTTGGCCAGAAATTCATGGTTCTTTGTTTTGCTCTCTGTTTCCAAAGCTGTCAAAATAGGGAATCCCAGTAAAGACATTCCTGATGTGGCAATCCAGCTGGGATTTAGTGTCACAAGATTTCTCTCTGGATGCTTGAGAGCATCCTTGGTAAGATGAGAGTCACATGGGTTTGTCAGCCTGTTGTGTCTATTGTAACTTGTGTGATGGGCTTGGGGTCTGTAGTGAACCCAGAACTGCAGCTGTGGAAGAAATCCAGATGTGTGGAACTCCTGGAAGCAGGGGCTGAAGTGCCTGGGAGCCACTGAGTCCGTTTGAGGTCTGTGGAGTATTCAGCCCAAGGAGCAGAATTCCTCCCATTCTGCAAGAGCTGTGATTGTATAAACATACAGCAAGTCCTGGATATATTATTCAAGAGATAAATACTCTTTTTGACTTATTTATACTCTCACGCTTTCACTTTGGGCTGGAGATGATTTGGGTCAGAGTTCTGTGTGGTAGCAACAACAAGAAACTTGGATGGTGGTTGAGAAATAGGATAGCCCATCTATTTCTCTAGGTGCCCTTACATTCAGATATTTAATAATAACTTTAGTCCTCAGCAGACATTCAGATTGCTTATCAACCTGCAATGAAACCAAGAAGAATAGAAATAAGAAAATAAGAAAAATGAACAATTCAATAAGCTGTAGATAAAACTCACAGCCAGACTTCTTTCCAAATTGATTCCATATGGTGAATCAGATTCTGCTTTCCATTCCATGAATAAAAATCTGGAGTCATTCAGCTAATTCCATTGGAGAAACTACATTGAAGAAAGGCAGCAGAATTTGGCCCAATGAGTAGAGATATAGCTTATCTTATTGCTGTTGATGTTCTTGCAGTGCACCAATATGATTGTAAATATTCAGTTCTGTCACCACATGTTGAAAGTTCTAAACCCCTTGTTTTGCACTTGTTAGGTTAGCAATACTTTGAAGGCTAGAACACAGAGTCAAGGTGCTCCAGGAACTCACTGTTTTCCTGGCTAAACAGTAACAGTATCTGTAATGAGCTGAGGATAAATGCCATTTGGAAAGTAAGTACGGGAGCCATTTGACAGTAATCAAGAAAAACAAGAAGAAACTCTATACCCTGATTTTTCTCTATGCATGAGAAGAAGTTAAATAACTTCCTCCTCTTCTTCCAAAGCCCAGCAGCTGCATTCAAAAACCTGAATCGCATGCTTTTAATAGAAATCTCAGCATGGCTAAAAAAAATTACTGAATGTTCATTAACTAATGTACTAGGGTTCAGACAGACAGCTGAGTTATAGCAACTTAATAAGATATTGTCTGACAGCAGAACTGCAGTAACTCTTGGTTACTGGCCATATCTGTCTTAAGCCCATCCCTGTTTGAAACCGATGTAATGTAGATTAGAAGTTAGAGAGCTTCAATCTTGGTCTTTCTTCCTCTAACTCCATCAGTTGTGAAGCAACAAGACTATGCTGCAGCTGATCAGTGGTAACACCATAGATATCTCTGTCCCTTCCAGTGACCAAAAAATGGCAGCTTTATGAATTTGATAGTACATCCAAACTAACTGCTGATTGCTGAACTATGACTCAATTCCTTGCAGAGCTGGAATTAACTACAAATGCCCCTTGCATACTCCTCATGAGTCAGATCCTGTGAGTTTCTGTTCACATAATTCATACAGCTATTTACACTGAAGACAGGAGAAGTATTTGAGAGTAGAAACCCATGTCCATGCAGCAGCCAATTGAACCAAGACAGTTTCTTTGCCAGCGAACCCTAACCCATGCGATGCTGTGTCCTTCAGGAGCAGTTCCACACCAGCAGTCAGAGGGGCTCCAAATGATTGCTGGAAGAAAGAAGATAATGCTGAGTAGAGGCTGTAGAATGGTGGAATGGCTCATCTGAAACATTTCAGAAGCTGCTGGTAATTTTTTTCTCCCTGACAGAAAAAAGAAAGCAAGCTGGAAATCAAAAAGCAATCTGAAAAGGTAGCAGGAAGTTTCCTACCCTGGGGTAGAACGACAGCTGCTAGTCCCTTTCAATGAATGTTTTATTTCCTCAGCTTCTCCTTCTCATCCTGCCTCTTAGCTGAGGTTGCTCTTTGTTGTCCAGAGATCAAAGGGTGTATGATGTACAGACACTGATTTTAACCAAAGGAACTTTAGAGAGTGTCTTTCTTCTTGCTCTTAAGTTTAACTAGCTCTAAAATGAAAAGTTTGTGTTCTCCTAAAATAGCTCATACTGAAATTGATGAAACTGAATTTGCAGTATCTCCTTAGACACAACTCCAGATGCCATTAAAAAAGACCAGATGTCAAGTATTTTCTGTTATATTCTAAAACAAGGAGCAATAAAAGTTTCTATTTGACTTTGCTGATTTTAACCTAATGGTGAATCACTGTGCAGATATGCCCACATATTTTAGAGATATAATCATGACACAGGAGGTATGGATGCTCTACAGCATCATGATAATATCAGCATGTCCAAGACAGTGTTGAGGGAAATGATCTCCAGATTCTCTATCTTCATTGTTCTGAACACAGATAAAGACTTGGCTTGACAGATACACAGGACTGAATTTTCCCACAGGTCCCACCAGAAGAGAATGGGAACTGTGTGCAGTGGGGGTGGGGGACACGAAGGATGGGGTGTAGAACCACTCTTGCTGAATATTTTATGTCATAGATTTGATTTTGACAGGGCTAAGAAGTTCATTCATAAGCTGATTTTTATTAAAAAGAAAATTACTAAAAAGGAGAGGTTTGTGCCTCTACTTTATGCAAGAATGAGCTTCAGGTTTACCTCTTACTTACCCGTTAACATATCTCCAAACTCTACGAGGCACTAAAGAAAGTTCTTCATCTAAAACATATGAATCTTTGGAGAAGGTTTTTGCTGTGCTTTGAGACAAATACTTGCTTGAAGATTGCTCTGGACCAAAGCCCAAATGAATTGACAGTGACATTCTGTCAGATGGTGCAAATATGGTTAATCAGGGTGATGTTGGGATATATGTCTCATTTTGCAAGTTTTCCAGAACTTGTCAATAATATTTCATTTCCATAAAAAACTGTTTGTGAAATAAAATCACACAGGGCCATATCTGATAACTTTCCATGAACGTGTTGAAAACATCTATCTGGCCTGTCACCCTACGGTGCGTGATTCAGATTCTGCTTTCAGTGGCAGAGTTCCTTGATTTGCAGCTGCTAGCAGGTATGTGCCAGATAAATTTTAGGTGGAACTTAACTGATACTGTATATTTCTGAAGCAGATCAAACAGAAATTAGAGAACCTGCCAGTTTTGTAAGAAGGAATAAGCAGAAAATGACATTTTCTCTCTGTTTAATTTTTTTTGGTGGAGTTTGGTCTTTTCAGTGGTCTTTTGGAGCTTGCTTTGTAGCACTGCTAAGAAAGTTGGTGTTTCAGATTCCCTAGGTTTCATGAAAACCTTTGTTTTGGCTTTGCTTTGAATGAGTTCATATTCAGGAATTCTGCAGTGAGGGTTAGGGTTCAAACCCCAAATCTCAAAGCAATTCTGAGCTAAAATGATTGAGCTTTAGGCTGTTTATTTGTTGGCACCAGGGGACTTCCACCCAAACTATATCCTCGATGAGGGCTCAATTGAAACCTAATCTTAGTTTTGCTAAAAAGCGGCTCAGTTTTCTAGCTAGGTGTATAAATGAACAGCAGAGGCCTATTTGAACACTTCTCACTCACAGATAATTTTATCTCATAACACACCACCAAGGTATGAAAACATTTTCCCTGACTCATGCAGAGCTTGAAATGTTGGTCAGACAGTAGATCAAGAGTAAGTTTATACATGTGGACATACATGGACAGAAACTTGCCCGTGCACTGACCTGACCAACCAATGTAAGTTTGGATTTAAAAGCCATAAAGCTGAATTTTCACAATGCCGGAGTAGACAGGTGTTATTCAAATAAAATGCTATGGTAACATATCTGTAAGAATTTTACCCAGGGTCTGGTTTGTGCCCCAGCATCTCAAAGGAGGATTTCATCTGCCTGTCTCTTACTGTGTGGTGCCTCACAGAAAAAAAATGGTCAGGCTGGGAGTCAAACCAAAGCTTGCTGTCCTGAGTTGCTGCCGCCCAACATTACATCCACTCCGCCATCCTGTCCTCCTCCTCCTCCTTCTGTCTACTGCTCTGCTGTAGAAACTTGAAGTCTGAAACCTGAAACTCCTGGGCCAGCCATTTTTGCACAGCTCTCTTCCTTCACAATCCATCCATTTGGGGAAGGAATGAAAGCTCGCAGTCTGCCTCCTCCTCAAAACATTTCAAACTTTCACTTATCTTCACTTAGAATAACTTGCCTGACCGGAGCGGGAGTCCTAATTTGTCCATTTGCCAGAACACTTTGTAAGCAGTCAGCCTCTTATCTTTTGTGCGAGGAGAGAGAAAAAAAATGACCTTACTGCGCTAGCAGGTCATGTCATAGGTCATCCTTTCATTCTCCTCACAATCAACTACATTTGCAATCAAAGAGACAGCACATTTTCCACAAGCAAAACGCTCCTTTCAAAAGCAATTGGAATGCTCAGTGTGTGCCACGCTTGTCCCGAGTCCATGAATTTTTAGGGGGAGAAGAAAATTAGCTAAATGGAAAGGTACAGTGGATTTTAATCTCTCCATTTCACAGAGGGATATAATACTATATTGCACAACAAAATGCTTTTTCCTTTCAAACCTTCAGTGATTTCCACTTTTTTTTTTTTTCATTTCACAATTGTCAGAGCCATCATGAAGAGCGAGGGTCAAGTTTGTTTGCTTTTTGTCTTGTAATTTAAGCATTCCGTCCTGTCAGGGTTCACTTTCCACTGACCTCTGAATTCATCTAAAATTGCCCAAAAGAACCCAAGTGCATACAAGTGTGGGAACTCATCTGTTTGTCATCTCCACCCAGAGCAGACCTGCAGCACAGTTTGCCATTGAGTCTGGGTAGAAAGGGTGAGTGTGTCTGTGCTGGCAGCAAAAGCTCACAGGCTCTCTGAACTGTATAAAGTTTTGGTTGTTAGGCTCAATATTGACAATGAATCTGAAAGCAGCCATTTTTATGACCCAGAGTTTCTTAGAAGAGGAGAGGCTTTTGGTGCCTTTGGTTTTATATGTTTGAGTGGAGACATCATGCAGCTGTTTTCCATAGAGCCAAGACAATCCCTAGGTACATTTGAAAATGTTAGGATGTGCTTTTGTTTTAGAAAATACACCTGCATTACCTGACACTGAGAATAAAGCAAGACCAGAAACAGAAAATGTTGTGTGTGCCTAATTATTTTCTTCTGGAATTTTCTTTAAGCTTTTTCAAAATGTGATTTTTTTTCTTGCTAGGTAAAGGCTTACATGTTTTTATTCCTGTGGTCTGTGAAGCTGGATGATATGAGTCTGTTTCTCTTGTATCTTTTTAGCTAGCAAGAATAGAAAAACTGTACTTTTTCCTTTTCTTTATTATCATTTATTAATGAACTGACTGTGTATTTAGAACATTTGGGTCTGTTTTAGTCTGTTCTTAAGCCTGCATATATGGTGAATTTGTTAATGGAAAAATGGTAGAAGTAAACTAAGTAGTAAAATCCTCATATGTTAAACAGCTGTTTTAAATATTAATATAGTGTATATGCAGCATATAAAACCTTCAAAAGGAACTCCATGGAATGCTGGAATTCAGTTTTACTCCAGTTAGTTTACAGTGTAGGTTTGCAGATATTATACAGAAGTTTTGAGGGAAACTGGGTAAGTACTGGATTTAGTGCAAATCATTTACAACAAAATATTTATTTGATTAACTTGGTTCCTATTTATACATTAATTACTTGCAAACAAATTTATATTTTATAAAATGACTATTATTCAAATACAGCTAGTTCCATTGAATGACTCACATTGACTCCAATGAGCTTTGAACCAGGGAGTCATCCAAGCTCTCACTGAAGGCAATAGGAGATGGCCTGGCTCCTCAGTGAGTGTACTTCAATCTCAGTAATTTTTTTATAAACTATTTGGTTACCAAATTTGGTTACCAGTGCTTTTCAAATATTTTCGATTTCTGGTTCTCTAGCTTTCATCTCGTTGAGATATGGCACTCTGCATATAAGCCTGTGGACAATTTCTTCTTGCTTTCTTTTTTACCCCTCACAGACTCACAGAGCAGGTAGTCTGTGGATTTCTATGGCTCTGCAGATTGTAATATATTAAAGAAAACAAATCCAAACCTTTTGTCATAAAGTAATCCACTATTCATGAGAAATGAGTTATCATCAGTTATACAGACTTCACGAATCCTCTCCAAATATTTCTTTGAAAACACTCTTAGTCCAAATACTGGTGCAAATACATATCCACAAGGCAGTAACAAAATGTTTTCTTTATGGGAAAGAAAGAAAGACAGTAATTTTTGTGACTTTCACATGAGTGTTCTGTGCAATTCTACACACCAATCAGTCTCATAAAGCTCTGCCATATGCCGGTCGGTATTTCCTCATTTCCTTATTTTTTATGTATTGTTTTGTATGCTTGACAAACAAGCAATCAGCTGAACAAAAAAATAGCCTTTGACCCTGTTTCCAGACTGACAGCTCGTAGTTTTGTATTTATTTAGACAGATCCTGTAGGGAACAATCCTCCCTGGTGCTCATTACTCGGTGGACTGACATTTGCACCCACTTCGGAAAGCTTTAAGATCACTGATCCATGCTAAACCAGTACATTCCAGCAAACTCTTGTGCCAAGGGGCATTAGTTCTAACACATATCACCTTTCAGGGCAGGAAAGAAATGAAACATTATCGTCTAACATCAGTACATCTTCTTTGCCTTTGGCTATTTTTACAATAAGCAAATTCAATTAACTTTTTAATTTCCTTGCCAAATTTTTAGATTTCTCAAAAAAAAGAGCATACTAATCAGAAGTTCAGTGAGAGTCCATCTTTTTGCAATGTATTGAGCTCCTCAATGTGTTCAGTTGAAACTGTAACCGCCATACACCTAACGGTGATTTACGAAAAGGGGAAAGGGAACTGTCCAAGTTTTACTGCTATAAAAGACCTGATTTATTAATTTATTCAACAGTTTTTTCTTTGTTGGTTATCTAAGAAAAACTGAATAACATCCAGCTTGATCTGAGAGTGTTTTTCTGGAAAACTTACTTGGTCTCAGTTGAACTACTTTTCAGTTTTCCAGATTCAAATGAGCATGAAAATTTTTTTTGGCATTTATATTGAAAAGATACTGACAAAACCAAAACCATCAAATTATCTAACAGGATAGCTAAAATTAAATTCTCCCCATGGACTGGCTTACACTACTTTAGTTATTTATGTCTCTGATTCCAGTTCCACAAAAAAAATTCAGATAATTTCAGTCACTACATAATAGTGAAAGTCTGAAACAATAATTGAAAAAAAAGTTGGAAACAGAATGATAAAGGTACTTTTTGCTTTTTTTGCACATTATTAACAAATACGAAAATACACCTACTCCCTAATTTGTATCTCTGCATCACTTCTTAATTACAAACTTTATTTGACTGCACTACAAGTCGCTTTCTGGTATAATTTACGTTTGATGTGACACAAACTTATTCGTTTGATCGACATTCAGCAGGAATGGTACACTACAAAATAAGATTATTTTACAGTTATTTATGTGATTTCTTCCATTACATTGTTTAATTATAAAAGTTTTTCTTGTAAAAGTTGTTTATCTTTATTGGAAATTGTCCTGAAGTTAAAGACTAACCTAAATTTACACTGTTGTTTCTTAGATTCATTATTTTCTCCTGTCCTAATCATTGTGAGACTGTTTTCTCTTGTGCCTTGTTTACATTTGAAGATTATTATAATTTCTCTTCAATTCTCTCTTTCTATGGGTTTACCTCTCCTTAGAAATCCAATGCATAAAACATGGAGTGGAACTTCACTTACAGTTTTGGCATCACAAGTCAGAGAAAAAGGATTGTTACTTGTTTCCAATAGAAGTGTTTATACAATGCAACATGATGTTTTCCTCTTCGCTTTTTTTCCCTCTGTTTGTTGTTTGGGTGTGGGGTTTTTTTTATTATTTTTAAATTCTAACTGCAAGGCAGCATATCTAGTTTGTGAACTACTATTATCTCCGAAACTTCTTCTGAAGAAGTGGTCATTACCTCTTCTGAATTTGTTTAAATGGCTATGCATGTTTAGAGCTCTGCCACTGTATTAAATCACATCCTAGTACTGTGTTTTCAAGACCATTTGAGCACTTCCTCTCTCTTTCTGAAGACTAGTCATCTTCTTCAATGTGCCTTCAGGCCCTCAAAGCTTCCCCATTGCTTGAAAATATAAGAAGCAATTTTATTAACGAAAATATTAAACTGGCCCGGGAGGGATGCCTAGGAAATGCCACTTTATGCAGCCTTGTAGTCTGATAATGAGCCATTGCTCATTTCTTTTTAAGAATTTTTTTTTCCGCAAATTCTATAGAATAGCTTTGGATCATATAGGCATTTGTCTTGGATAAATTATTGTTTTGTTTCCCGAATTACCTAATTGTAATGTCATCTGGGATGATACAAAAAACTTTTTCAAATATCATGATGAGACAGGACAAGAGAGGATGGCTTTAAACTGAGAGAGAGTAGGTTTAGATTAGATATTAGGAAGAAATTCTTTTCTGTGAGGGTAGTGAGACAATGGAACGGATTGGCCAGAGAAGTTGTGGGTGCCCCATCCCTGGAAGAGTTCAAGGCCATGTTGGATGGGGCTTTGACCAGCCTGCTCTATTGGAAGGTGTCCCTGCCTTAGGGAGGTTAGATCTAGAAGATCTTTGAGGTCCCTTCTAACCCAAACTGTTCCATAATTTAACAATTTTCTGAAGCAAAATATAGCATTTTGTGCTGCTTTTCTTGTCTTACCAGAGTGGGAAATAAGGACTGTTTGAAATGAATTGTTCTTGAGTAACTCATGTTGGCAGCTACATACAAAGCTAAGCCTTTTAGCAGTTTTATGGGAAAAGATATTTTGCACACAGAGGAACTGTTATCTCCTATGAGTGTTCCTGAAACTCCCATTAATTGCAGTAACAATTATACTGTTAAAGTTGCCAGATCTCAGGATTTTATTGTGAGTCTCACAAGTAAATCCTTATTTCCTGTACTCAAATGACTATCTCTGAAGGCCAGATTTCTTTTATGTAAGGCTGCATTTCTAGCTTTACAAGTGGACAAGGACTTGATAATGTGACCTCAAATGGATTTTGAAGGCAGGAGACAAACAGTAAGAAGTCAATGGTGACTAAGTGTTTTCAAACTCTCATCATTTTGGGAGACCTGAGATCTTTCTAAGCATGAGTTTTGGGATGGCTGTAAGGACATATATCAGTTCAAAAGGCAGTGTTACAGAAAGCTATATCCTCCTTTCTTAGCATTTTCCATAGAGAAGATACTGTAGTGAGACACTTAGACGTGGAGATGAACAATTGTGGCAAAGCCATTATAGCAAAGTGCAGTTCTTTAAAAATTGTAGAACTGCTAGCAAGGTAGAGCCAATAATCACTTCTCTGCCTGGTCCACTCTGACTAACTTTTGTAGTTCATTCTGGCCTGTTTCTGATGTAAATTACAGAAAAATAAGCTATGAATGTAAGAGACTTCAGGAGAGGAAAAACCTTCTTTTCTGTCTGCAGAAGTTAGCAGACAGAAAACTGTCTGCAGCAGTTAGCAACTGCTTTGTTAGCAACTTGCTTGTAATTGCTCTTCTTAATTTTTGTGTGTCATCAGTTTTAGTCAAGGGAACACAGGACCTCAGAATACAACCAGGATCTTGAAAGACTTCATATCCCAGTTAAATATGTAAATAAATGTTAGATTTTGAAAAAATGTTCAATACCCAGCAATTCTGAACTACTGAAAACCTAGCAGGTATTTGGGAACCTAAATGGGAACTCAGCACTCCAGAAAACCTGGCTGTAAATTAGTTTATCTTGCAGTTTGTGGGAGTCCTTTGCACAGCAGAAGGGAAGGGAAAGATATGTTACAAGGGAGAGAAATGCGGCTGCAGAGCCATGGAAATTGGAAGGGGAAGGAGTGAGGGACAAGAAGGGAGGAAGAGGAGCATCTGAAACAGTCTTCTGAAACTGTGGATTTCAAGCATCCTTTGACCTTATATCCCTCCTTTGCCATCTATTCTTACACACTGTCTGGGATCAGCTTTATGAAAGTTAGAAACGCATTTACATAAGCTAGAGCCCGAAGTGGAGACAAGCTTTGTGCTGCTTCAGCCAGCCCAGGGAGCACCACAGGGGAGGTGGGGAAGGGGGCTTCCTTTCAGTTTGCTATTTAGAGCTGGCTCTCTGTGTGTTTCAAGGCTCAGATAGTTCAAATTCAGCTACAAAACACTTTGATTTGAAAATACAAAAGTTAAAACATGGCCAAGCTTGTAGGCACCTCCATACTGTAGAAGAGGCTGGGTATGCACCTCGTTATGTACCTGGCCACAGGCATAAATAAGATGTTAAGGGCATAAACAAGGGAAGAAACTGCTATGACATAGATCTTGCCATTCCTCCATGCCACAAAGATACTGAACTACACACCTCCTCTCGAGAGCTGCTTCTTTTAGAAAACCCAAGCATGATAATATCAGAGTGCTACAGGTAGGCACAGAAAGGTTCATAAAGGTCTTTGTGAAACTTTTGTTCTTAGTTTCCTGTTTATATATTGGTGTACCTTGTCCATATTTGTTCTGTGGGATCTTTTTCTTTTTTTAGCCCTCATAGAATATTAACCAAAAAGGCTCTCAAGGTGCTCAAACTCTGGATTAATTTCCTCTCCAGAAAACATACCCACAGCCAAGCATTTTTGACAGGGAACAGTGTCTCATGCAGATTTTCTCAGCTGGGTTGAGAAGAAATGTGCAGCTACCTTACTAGAACACACATAAAGATGTACTTGCTGATGGTTTAGTTCAGGTTTTTAAAACATGTTTGATTTTGATGGGGACCTAGGTATTAGTTTGAGAGTGTGTTACAAGCCTGGCAAGTAGAAGTAATGGCTTGACAGAGCAGACTTAGTAACACTAGACTGCTGTGAATTTTCACATTAGAAGGCTGCATTGCTCTTATATAGAATGGTGGCACCCTAAACCAGGAGGCCTGAGTCCTAGCTAGTTGATCCTTTGTAGACATGGAAATAAATTTTATCCTGTTTTATCTTTCCTATTTGGTGTTTAATTGTCCGATATTTCTGTGCAGATATGTAAGGAGGATAGTAAGGACTACCATATTCAAGGAAACTCCACTCAGAGAATAGGCTTGAATTTTTTGAAGGAACGCAGTCTGATTCCTCCACGCCATCGAGGATGAGCTGTCTGAGTGAGCTGAAGGTCCTTGGGGCAAAATAATATGGTACAGGCCATGATGTTGCTGGAGATGGGATAGAGAAGAGAGGGAGAAGAAATGCTTGGCTCCAGCATTTCATCTGGGATCTAGAGAGAACCAGAGTGCCTCGGGTTTTATAGAAATTTGGGGGGGGGAGGAGAATTAGTAGTCTAGAATGCACTAGAACAGCAGATTTGAGAGTGTACTCCTCATAGAGGGAATCTGAATTACAGTAATAACCAGATCTCTTTCTTCCAAGTAGCAGCAAAGTAGAGACCATGAGATCTCTGCCCTATAAACCTTAGATTTATCTGTATTAGGTTTATCCATACAGTCTAGTTATATTCCTAGGTAGCCTATATTATTTTACATCACCAAAAAGAACTTTCAAATGTCCTTAGAGTATGGCATAATGATGCTTTTTATGTCTTTATTCATTGGTCCCTGTGCATGAAGCTTTATGGTATTGTGTTTAGTAATATACGGGAGATATAAAGAGGCAAGAGACACTGCAGATCTCAGTGGTTCATTAGTCCTGCACTTTATCGTGTTTTAAAACTTTTTCTCCAGACCACAAAATAGCCTTCTCCTGTATCATGTATATTAAGTGTGAATCCACAGAGGGAACTTTTAAATGTTGCTGCTCCAGAACTAAAGATTCCTCTATCTCTCTTCTGATATAATTTATTATTCTAGAGGAACTTACTTGTGTAAATGCCTAGTCCTGAATACAGTCTCTTTCATCCAGAATGCACTGCTTGTATGTAAGTAATTTTGGCTCAGCTGTAAGGGCATAGTTAATGAAATAGTTTCAGAAATAGAGGTATGTACTGTTTCCTATTGTAGAGACACATCTCCCTCATTAGTAGGTACATAAGACTGTTACCAAAAATCCCAGGACATTTTCAGAAAATCCTTGATGAACTAGTCTAGACAGACATTTGCTCCTGAGATAATACAGACGAAATGTCATCAAAAAAGGAATCCTAATAAGCAATCTCCCAAAAAGTGAAAAAAACTTGCTGAGGGCTTAGTGCCATTCCTCTCAGAGGGAGGCCTTCCTTCTCCTGGTGGAAAGAGGCCAGATACTGAGCTGGAAAGAAAAGAATATGAAATAATATTTTTCCTAGCATGGTTCCAGTACCTGGATTGTGATCTGATGGCTTGGATGGAAGCTAATACAGTTTTTTGACTGGACTGACTTTTTTGATAGCTTGGATAGGACTTAATCCAGATTTTTTAACTTGACTGATTTTTTTTTTAATAGCAAAAGTAAAGAGATTTCTTTGCCAGCAGGGGAAAAATTTTCATGCTGTCAAATTAAGCTGCTCCTCACACCTAGTTTCATTTGAGACTACTCCACCAATTTAATCTTGATGAGATGGGCCCATAAATCTCAGCTGAAAGAATTATATGACCTGTTCATTTTCCTTTTGCCCCAGTCACCGGCATCCTCTGCTATACTATTCTAGCAGTAGAAACTTGTGAACCGCTGTAGCAACAAAGTACTGTGGTCATTCAAAATCTTACCTTGGCCGAGGGCTGAGGGTACCAGAGCCCCAGCTACCCTTGGAAGTGTGTGACTTAATCAGCTCTCACCCCCTCTGAGGTTAAAATGATGAGGCACTGACAGGTTGCAAACAGGCTGCTGTGCCTTCTGATGTTGCCTACCCTCTTGTGGTGTTGAAATGCTGGGCTGCTATGACACCTCCCAGGGGAACACTGCTCTGCTGGGTGAAAACTGACCCAGAAACTTCACCCTCATCCTTCCAAGCCCGCCAGTAGCCCCTTGGTGCCTCTTCAGTCAGTGGCATCTCTTCATGGACCCGCTTACAGATGTGAAAAATATTCTTACTGGCTTGAGTGCAGCTGATCAGGGGAGCAGATGTGGCCATGAAAGGCAAAAAAGAGCTTTGTGTGAACAGTGGTCCAATAAGCGGAGGTTGCTCGTGTCAATTGCAGCTGCAGGACTGGCCCCTGGAGCATTAAAATGGAGCCTGGAGGAACCCCTGCTCTTTGCTTGTAGGACCTACAATTCTAACAGAATTATCAAGTAACAGGCTAAACACAGAAGTTCATGACACCGTCAAAATATGAACATTTGGAGAGGGTTTTATCCACCTGAAAAAGTTTTATATCTCTCATTTGGGTTAGAGCAATCACCCTGTTATCCTCCAAGGTGCTGCTCATTTTATACCTGAGCAGCACATCTGAATTCACATGCCCAGGTAGGCTTCTGTCTTGTTTTCCTGAGCTGTTAAGTTCAGTGCTCACGAGCTCTGGGTTAACCTTTACTTCCTCAGAAGTCATTTACCAGTTCCTTGTTGCTGTGTGACTTTCGCTAAACTACAACTTGTACGAGTCCACTGTTTTATCTTTCAGCACAGAGGAACAGTTACTGCTGGACTCAGGAGACATTTATCAAAGACATGACTGCTGATTTACTACAAAGGGCTGCTGAATTCCTCTAGGAACTGTCTTTTGACCTGTTGCTATAAATTTAGCAGTGTAGAATTGGCAGACTCTAGCAGCTTTTTGTAAGTAAGTTCTGCAAAAAGAAGCCTGACCTTAAAGGACCTAAATATTTTAAAGTATGAAGTTGTGCAGTTGTTTGGGTCTTAGGCTAAAATGTAGAATTATAAAATTTAACCCATTGGATATATACATTAATTGTATTTTTTCCATTAAAATGAATCTAGGATTATAAATTTTTTTAGACATTTTTTAATTTAGTGATGGGGTTTGATGCCTATGGTGTCAAATGCATAATCCCATGTTGCATGGCTCAACATCAGAGCATCATTTTCTTCTGAATAATGAAGAAAAAGTGCATTCAGCTACCTCATTGGCATTATGTTCAGTATGCTTGTGTTCCAGACTAGAAACAGTATTAAAGACAAAGTTGTATTCTGGAGAATAGTTGAAGTCCATTTGAAAGGGGGTGTATTCTACCTTCCTGTTTTACCAAGCAAATAATCTGGATACAGGAGACAAAGCTCTAAATCAGTGATACTGAGTGGGTGCAAACTCCAGCATTTGCATACATGTGGATGAATACAGAGCACACCTGGGAATTCATGGTCAGGCAGGTGTCTGAACCTGCTAAGTAAAGTCATGCCTTTGCAGTACTCTAGAAATGTCAGTGGAAAATATCAGGCATTGTGACATAACCTGGTGCAAGTATCAGTGTTCAAAGCCATTTGAACATTATATAGGTAGTGATTTATGACCAAGAAAAGCACACATATGTCAATTCCTTTTCACTCTGCCTCCTCCCTGCCCCACCATCCCATGGAGCACCAAAGAGGATGTTTCTGCAGTTATGTTGATGTTCTTGCATGGAGCTTTGATGATCTGTATAACCTCACTGCTGGGGAGGAAGCACTGAAATGAATTCCCATTTTATAATTCATATTGGGAACAGGAGAGATGGTTCAGCTTTTACACATGGGGCAACTAGCCAAGCAGGGTAGATTGATGACTCAAAGGATTGAATATGAAGAGAGAGCATCTAGAGACAAAGGAAAGTCAAAAGCACAGAAAAAGATAGTAGCTATAGGAGAAAAAATAAAGAAAAATAAATCAGTAGGGAGTGAAATGTGAGGAGTATAAGTGGAAAGGGAAACAATGAGAAGAATGAAGCAGCAAAAAGTCTGATAAAAGATGCAGCAAATAAAGAGTACATGAAAAGAGAGTGATTAAAAAAAAAAAAAAAGACCCACAAACAACCCAGAATATTTCACATCTGCTCATTGAGTTCAAATGACATTTCCTGCTTAAATTCATGGTACATGTGTGAATACACAGGTTCCCCAGGTGATTTTGAAAATTTCAGCCAGGAAATCCAGCCAGCCAGAAACAGTACCTCAGACAGGAAGCGTTACCTCTAGAAAAGCCAGTTCAGGAGCTGAATCACATCAACTGGCCAATTTTATTTTATTTTTTAATGGAAAAAAAATGATGTTATGAAAAGAGAAATGGCTGCTGCTTGTCTAATAAGGGCATTTCAGACTGTGTACGTGCTCTAATATTTTCCACTGGAGGAATACAGAGCCTTTCCTCATTTCTCATTGCCTTTTGGGACTCGTATTCTGCTCCGAACTGAGCTTCTTCTCTTGGCATCTTCTTCTGCTTGCTTTTCTTTTTCTTTTCTGTCTCTCTTGTACAGGGAAAGGAAGCCACTGCGTGCTGGGAAGGAGCCTGCTGCCTGCCCTTTTCCAGGGGACCTCACTCAGAGAACTGAGAAGGATGTTTCCACGCTGCATGAGTTTGCCATCAGTTGTGACTTGTACTTCCTCAGATTTCTGTGATATTTGCACTGAGATGAGTAGATGTGACAGTGCCTCTTTTACTCTATTGCTTCTGTAAAGCTATCAGTTTTGAATTACAATCAGGTGCAGTGTCTGGCACTGTGTTTATACACTTTCGAAGGGGTCACGATTAGCTGTGGCCCTGGAAGAACAGGAAAGGGAGCTCCTGTAGACAGATCTGCTCACTGCACCAGCCTTCTGCATTTCCTCCCCATTTTTTAATCATGCTTACCTTCAGATTTATAAGATACCAAGACAGAGCAGCTTTTTGACTGCTATTTAGCATAACCCCTGCTTCCCTTAATAATATAATTCCTATCTAATTTAAGGTAATACTCTGGTTTGTGAATTTTCCCACCTACACTTTTACTTCTTCTGCTCTATACAGATAAATGAGGGGTAGGATGGGTGATGGTCTGAAAATTCACCAAAAAGAACTACCATAAAAGTTCATCAGCTGGAGCTTTAAAGGAAACTTATTTAACACACATGGCTAAAATTAAATGTGCACTAGTTGATGGTTGAAATCCCACTATATTTTCTGGAGGTGCTCTTCATTCCTGCTTTGCTGGCTTTCACACTGTAATTGAATCCCAAAATCCAGAATTTGGCACTGTCCCTACACAGTAAGTTGAAACCTGGTTCTTTTTGTTTTCTTAATATGTTTTATTTATAATAACAATAAGTCTCCTGAGCTGGTAGTGGAAGTCAAATGACAGATCCTTCATCCATTATGGCACATTTTTTATCAATTATCTTGCTGAATATTCCAGATGAAATCAGTGTTTGTATTGGAAAGAATCTGGGCTGTGCCTGAAGAAATATTTTAGTAAAATGAGCATGAGGGAAGCTTTGGAATATTAAGCCAAAAATAGAATATTTTTTCTTAAATATTCTCCTTAACCTGTTGCTCACATAGGGTACTATTAAGCTGTTACTTCTAAGACCAGCCTATTTTCAGACTTTCAGCATCTGTAAAAAAAATTTATAGTGATAAAGAGAGAATTCATATTTTCAGGCTTTTAAAAAGCCCATTGTGTAAGTCACCAGCTCTTACAATAGGCATCTGTCTGAAAAATATTCCTCAAACTTTCGCATGAAGTGGTACTGTGTTCGTTAAACACCCTGCTTTTGTAGTGCCCTCTGGTCAAAGATAAAATGCTCCTGAAGAGCCTTCCAAAAGAGATCTGTGAAATCATATATACTTCGGTCCAGGGGAGAGCCTACCTGGATGCTCACAAGCCTCAACAGGCACAGTGTTTATTGATGGCTGCGTCAAGAGCTGAGAAAATTTATTTCTCCTGAGTAAATTTTTCAGACGAGAAGAAAGATGGGGAGGGAACTATCTTCTAGGAGATAACTCGTGCTACATATCCACATGCATTTTACAGAACTAGGCTAAGGTACTGCTGGGTATGTTCAGACTGCAGATGCCTTTTGTGTTTTCTTTCCTTTTTAGGACATACTAGAGCTGTATAATTAAATGGAGATTATTGGCAACATTATTTAGCAGTCATTATGGTCATTAGGGTTCTGCTTGGGCAAGAAGATAAGTCCCCTTCCTCTCTCACACTTGATGCTTCTATCAACAGCTTAGAAAAGTGGTTCACAATGAATTGCTACTTAAGTAGTCCTATCTTCCTCTGCAATCTCCCTCCTGTTGTTTTTCCCTGCGGGCTGGCTCAGAGGGTCAGTACACTCGGCTTGCCTGATGTAATGCAGGCTTCCCGATAGCTTTTGGCACTTTACAACTGCTCCTGTAGAAAAAAAAAAAAAAAAAGGAAAAAAATAAGGGCTCTCAGGGATGGAGTCACTGCTGATCCAAACAGTGATACCTTTCCTGTACTTTGTTCTGTGAGCCACAGGCTGTGTCTCCCTGTGGGCTACTCGGACACGTCAGTGCTCTCCTTCCTCCGCAGCAAATGCTCAACACCATGACATGGCACAAAACTTTGCGTTGCTCCATGAAGAAGGAGTTATGATACCTAACTAATTACAGGGCTCTGTGGCTCTCTGGTGGCTGCTCTAACATGGGAATTTGAAGGCTGGATTCCCTCCACACTACACAGTGGAAGTGGACATAGAGTCTAGTGTCATTACATAGCAGTTAATAATTCTGCAAGTGTGTGTGTGTGTTTGTAGGTTAGGGCTGGCCAGAAAAGGAAACATCTGTTTTCTGGGAAATTCCAGGTTGTCAACATTTCATTTTTTTTGTGCTGGAATGAAACATTGACATTTCCGAATACCTGTCAAAACAAGACAGTCTGTGTGGGTGCCCACCTTCCGGCTGGTGGGACAGCCAAGCACTGCCATGTGGTGCCTGGGCACCCAGGGCCGTGGGCATCAAGCATTCAGGATGGGGGCAAAGGGCTGCCAGCTGTCCAGGCTGCCCGGGAAGCTTCCAGAGAGAGGTTAATGAAATCAGCATGCTGCTTCTGACAGGGAAACAGCTCCATAATTTCAAAGCAGATCATTATTATGTTTTGTTTTCTTATGGTGTAATTTGAAATTTTGTTTTAAACAAGGTGAATCAAATGTCTCTTGCTTTTCGATTGATCACCTAGTAAAGTCCAAATCTGAGAGGCCCAGAAAACGCACTGGTTGTGAAACACAAGGAAAGATCATGCACATATCCACAAAAGAATTGTCAGTATTTCCTGCTCTTCCAGGACAAAACTCTCTTTCAGAGCTGTGTACTCTCAGCCAGGGGATGTGGCAAAACAGCAAGCAGCAGTTCCCAGAACAGGTCCTTTAAAATAGGGAAACAAAAATTAAAGAGTTTTAATTATGACCTTTTTTTTTTTCTACTGGAGCATTACTGAGGATTTAATTTTACAGGCTTCATTTTACAGGCTGAACACTCCAGTGCTTTGTAGCTGTTTAATGTGTACTGGTGTGGAGGTGAAGGGTAAGAAGTGCATTATGTCAACATGAAGCCACCATGGCCTAATCCTGTGAGTTGCTGCTGGTGCTCAGCAGTCAGAAGGAGCTGAGCTTACCAGGCATAGATGGAGGAACATGTTTCCACCTTAAACCAGTAACAGTGACAGTCATCCTTCCTGTGCACATCTAAACTGAATTCCTGGGATGACCTTCATATCATCTGAATTCTGATACAAAATCAGCTGAATTTTGTATCAGGACTCAACTTTCTCTCCCTCGTATCTGTCATGGACACCAGGCCCCTGTTTCCCCAGCACTGGACCCAGCTACCGTTGTTAATGGAAATTTGCTGGTAATTCCAGTGGTACCAGGATTTCTTTAGAGAATTTTATAGCCAGTTTTGATGACGGCAGGATCAGATCACAGAACTGATAGAAGCTGAGACTGCAAATATTCTGTGACACTGGCAAAGCTCTATAGATGACTGCACTCTAGAGTGTGGATCTCAAAATACACCTTTTCTCTAGAAATAAAGTCTTTTTTCTAAAAGCTTTCTCCTTTTTTTCCTCAAATGAAAGCAATGCTACACCTCTCACTAAACTGTTGGACATTTCCTTCTAAGTAGATGTGTATATGTTGTTGCAGACACCTGCCTGAAGTATTATTTCCATTATACCTCAGGAATACTTAACAGTGACAAAACTTTGAGACAGCTAGGATCCTAATATATGTATATATGGAAATATGACATTAAATTTGAATAATAATCTACTGTAGACCTTTGATTCTAAGAGGAAAGTTAATATGAAGCAGGAAGAAATCTGATATGCAGAGCCGCTAACTTCTCAATATGTTTGAAATCCTGCAGCCCATCTTGTGAGCTGGTTGATCTCATCAAGTATGTTCAGGTCCAGTCTGCATTGCAAATGGAACTCACCCTGGCAACCCTGTTATTTTGGAAACAGCAGCTGGGTGAATGGCACGCAGAGCCGACAAAGCCCCAGTAAGGCACGTGTGGAGACCTGAGCAGAAGTGGCAGAATTTCATAGTCATTACTGCAAAGTTTTTCACTATTATGCATGAGTAGTGACAGGCTTGCATTGTTAATCAGAGTAATTAGGATTTAGTTGAGGCATGACAATAACCTGTGCCTCATAAAGGCCTGAAGGCAATCCATTTTCTCTCCTTTTCCTAGGAGTCTCCTATTGTGATTCATAGATAGCCCAGCAGGAATGCAATCAGGAAATCTCCAGTGAATCAGTGTCCCTAAATCTTCAGGCTTGACAGGTTGAAGTTTGACAAGCTGTTAGAAAAAACTGCTGATCATTAGTCTGTCTAAAATAGACTTAGCTTGTTTCTGTCTGTGTTCATTGATTTATCTGCAGAATGATATTGTTTGAAGCTTAGATTACTCATGCTACCTCCAGCTGGCATAGTTTGTATGATAAAATGACAAAGCATGATTCTGGCTAAGCATACAGGTCTGTTTGTCCTACTGTTTCATTGTTTTTGACTCATTCTGTAGTAAGGACAAGTTGGTTCGATACCATTGTGAGAAACAACAACAGAAATATACCTAATAGTCTAAAGTAATTTTTGAATACTCCAAGCCCTACTATCTCTGACAAATATTGAAGGATAGTGTCAGCCATCCCTGGATCATTTCAGAGCAGTGATTTCTAGGTCAGCTGCTGTGGGCTATGCACTTCACTTCCCAGAGTTCAGAACTAGGCTTATTACAAAATCTCTGGTAAAAGCTCTCCTTATGCAGGTTTTTTCAGATTTTTTTAATTTTAAAATGAATTAAATTTAATTTAAAATAAAAGGATTTAGTCCCTATACAGTATTTGAGTCATGATATTTACTTCCGAGTTATTCTTATACTCTACTCAGGATTCCATACAGAAGAAAAATCACATCAGACTGGAAAATTCTTGAACAGAATTTTTTTTTAACAGGATTGCATTCTTATTTGTCATTTACAATGACATTTGTTTTTCCAGTCTTCCAGGCTTCCCATATTATTTCTTCCATTTTTTTAAAGTTACTGGCTTTCTTACAGGACTCAAATCTCAAAGTGGAAAATAAAGAATGAATTCAGCCCTTCTTTCCCATTGGCAGGAATACTGTCATTCTACTCTCTTGAAAATGAAAGAAAAGCATCTCTTGTGCACCATTATATGTGCAGAACATAAGGAACCTTAAAAATGCATTTGTATACACTTGCATAAAACTTATACATGTAGTATGTGTATGGCAAGCTATCTGCATAAATTCTCCCATTTGTGGAAGACATATAACATGACCTTTAAAAAAAGATACAGATTTACTCATTATTTAAAGCAGAATGAAATATAGAGAAGTAGTTTCATAAATATTTATTTACATTTGCAGACAATAATGAAGAGAAATTTAGTATGGCACAAGCATAGTCATATTCCTGAAAAAAAGGATAACAAGATACTTAATGACATAGAAGTCAAGTCCCAAATTTTACGCAAACAGGACTTCCTTTCCATTTATTACTGTAGGAAGATCCACGTATAACTTGCTAAGACAAATAACACAAAAAGCCTGTGAGGTTTTCCTAACACTCTGCACAAAATTCTGAAGCTGCATTTAGAATCTGTTGTGGTTTAATTTGTAATCTTCACACACAGATTTGCTGAAGGATTTTTATCACACTGCATCTTGCATGGAAGGTGAAATATATGCAACCAAACTGATATTTCCATTTAGGTATGCATCAGAATCTAACTAGGCTTTGAGGTTTTGGCAAAGATAATTTTAAAGCCTTGTGTAGAAGACAAAGAATTCAGTATGGTGCCTTGAAAATAAATTGTTTACTAGGAATTACTGTAAGAGAAATCCACATTAACATACTCTCAGAAACAAACAAAATTCCTCTCTTACAGTTCTTACAGCATGCCCATCTCTCTGCTATGCAAATATATTATGCTGGGGTCTACATTTGCCTCCCCACCTCTCTTCCCCCACTTTGCCCCTATGATGCTATGGATTATGTTAATGTGGGTATGTGCAAATTTACGAAACAAACACTGATGGAATGTTAACCTCTGAGTTAATATGTGAGTTTTTTCATAACAGCCTTCCCTTGGCCCTTTCGTTATTTAGCTTTGTTGTCTGATTTCTATGCTCAGTGAACACTTAAAAAGAAGTTCAGAGACTTTTGGGTTCATTGGTAGTGTTTAAGCCACTTGTGATAAATAGTTAGTTGGGGAATTGTACAAAAATGAGGAAGCTCTTTAAGGGAGACATGTAAATAGCAGTTAAAAGAATTAAATATTTGAAAGCAGCATGCATGTTACTGTATGCCAGTAAATGTACGCCAGTCATCAATAGCATCAATAAAAACGGACTCTGAATGAGCCACATCCAGAAGTAGCTGGCATAGTTAAACAGCAGCATAATGGAGACCATTCAAAATGAAAAGACATCTTCCAAAATATGGAAGCGGTGTCCAAAGAAAGAAAACAGAGGAAGAGTATAATCCCCAGTAAAATAAATGTTAAGCCACAGCAAAGCTAGCTAAAATATTAGTGGAAGCGACTTGCAGAAGTAATGGGAGCTAACAGTAAAACCTTTTGTATATACATCAGAAGCAGCACAGTTGGACAGTTAGCAGAATGAGAAGAAGCAGCAAAGGAAGATAAAGACATTATGGAACAGCTAAATGAATTATTTGCACTGATCCTCGCTGTAAATGAGGTGGGAGTCTTTCACACTGGGGTCATTCTTTACACAGAATGAGTCTGTGCAAACTCCTGTATTGGAGTGTCAGAGATTTTGGAACAAATCAGTAGCACAAAAAATCAGCAACAATAGGTGGTATTTACACAGGAGATCTGGAAGAATTCAAATATGAAATTGTCAATCAATCAACTCTCGTTGTGATTGATCAATGTAATTGTCAGGATAACAGGAAAAGTTTAGATAATGGGAACAAGAATAATCTGAGGAATTTTCTGTAGAGGAGTCTAAAAAGATAATGCTCTTCTACTTGCAAAAGTAGTGACCAAAAAGTTAGCACGGTGTAAATATCTAAAATTAAGAAGACATAAAACTTTTGCAACAGTGCAGGAATTAAGGGCCATCTTATTGGAAAACAGGAAAATACAGAAAAAAGAAGAGATTGTTTTGTTCAACACATCATTGAGTTGTGGAAGTCCTTGCTGTAGGATGGATGCTGTGAAGGACAAAGAGGTCATTTTGATTTTCCCCCAAAATTATTGGATTAGAAAAATTCATGAAAATCAGATGCTTTGTTGGGTATTAATAAGTGTGGTTTATGTATAAACCTCTGGCTCAGAAAGTTCTTAAGTAGCTAAATGCTGGAAGATGGGAAATAGGCCACAGCTGAAGAGCAGACTCGCAGAAGAAGGGTATTGGATGAATCCTTGCCTAAATTGAATTTGCTGCCAAAGATAAAACACCATCAAAGAGACATTGGTCTGGGTATGTGATGTATTTCTTATGCTTCCAGCCTATGAACCAAGCTTTTTGTCTATATAATTCTACTCATTTCCAGGAACGTTTGCTTGTGTGATAGTTTTCCTCTTCTGACCAGATGACTGGGCATAGCCTGGGCACGAGAAACAGGAGAGAGGTATGTAAAGTAGGAGTCCTTTACAACCTTTGAATAAAAACCTGTTATATAATGACATAATTTTCTGTCTTCCTTCAAAAATAATGTGATTCAGCAAACAAAACAACTGACCACCACAGTGAGTTTTTCCCACGGTGCATTTTGCTTTACTGGGTCAACAGTATTTTCACTTTTTATCACCCCAGCATATATTTAGCTCTGTCTTTGCTCTTCTGTGGGGGCTGGAATGGCAGGCAGGTTCTTCCACCTGTGTTGCTTCTGGCTTGAAGAAAGCAGAAAATGATTTATTTTGTTTTGCCATGCAACCACAACGCTGGATAGATAAATTGTTTTGCTCCTGTGTATGCAGGAAAACCTGTACCCAAGCCAGAAACCAAATGCAATATGTGTGAGTCCCATTTCCCACCCTCATCACTGGAATATAATCAGTAAGGGTGTTTAAACCATGAGGTATCACTTCAGAATCTATTCTAGGGTATGTTTGACCGTGGTACATATTTTTTTTTAAAAAATGTATTCCATGTGCTATCATAAAGAAATTCAGCTTGAACACAGTCAACTTAGCCCAAGTTTTGGAAGCAAGATTTAGGCCCTTCAGGGGATTGTCCTTCCCTGTTGTTGTTAATCCTGTGGTTTTTGAGGCATTTTTTTCATAAAAAGGAAATGTGTTTTGTTTTACTTCAATGTTTACAAGTGTTTGTCTGGGAAATATAGGATTATAAAGGAACACATTTCAAGCACCATGCTGGGTGTGTTAGTGCTTTGTATTCTGCTACCACATCTGAATTTCCTTCAAGTTGTGTTTCATAATGTCCCAGACAAATAAGAATGAGATCATATTTGCTAGAATTGTTTAATCACCAGTGGTCTGACCCTGAAAAAGACAAGGCACATTAGCTTTCTGTCACCCTGGATGGGAACTGAGGTTGCACAGCATCTGGCAGGATGTTCTCAACACCTCACAGAATTTGTGCTTTTAACTTCAATCCCAGACCACATCTATTTTCTTCAATATACTGCAAACATATAAGTACAGTTAGCACAATTGGTACTTTCACTTTTAACTGAAATGTCTCTACTCAGCGGGCAAAGTAATAACCATGAGATGACATTGTGATGAATGATGATGCCTCCAAAAAAGTACTTGAGCCATAAATGGAAAGAGACAGTGAGTTTCATCCTATTTTTTGAAATTGCATATGCTGCAAATCCATTTTAAATGGGAATTAAATAAAGCATTTTTAAGCTACAAATCACAATAGGCCTAATGCAAGAATGCACCAACTTCTCTTGTCCTCAGTTCAAGTCGTGATGGGGAGTTTCAAGACAATGCCTAATAAAAGACATATTTATTTGAGGGTGGTTCCCTGCGATAAGGCTGTTTCCAGTTGTTGCTTTTTGCAGTCTTTCATTTTAAGGAATAAATAAAAGGAGGTGTAGCCAGGAAAATGAGTAAAGAAAGATAAAATGTGCAAAACACAATATGTTTGGGGCACCCTTTTCCTGCTATCTGTACAATTTTGCAGTCCATTGATTACAGTGGTATTTCTCCTGACTCACATTTGCACAAATGGAACAGCATCAGGCCTTCAGATAACCATGATTTATGCCTTTCCTGACAGTCACAGCAGATAACAGTGCTGAACTATACCTTCTTCTGTTTAAACACCTTGACATTTGTGACATAAGATACTCTCTTGGAAATGATAGATACAAGAATTCCGTATCAAGGTTCACAAATGGATTTTAAGGACTTGAAAACAATTCCATGTATAAGTTCTCAATTGTTTCATTTTTCAGGATTCAGACTGGACTAATTTTCCATTCTGAACACACAACACTAATGAAATAATTTACAGACTAATTGAAATGCTGTTATTTTTCAAAAAGCTTTTTTTTGGCTGAATCCTATCTTTCCAGAAATGGAAATAATAAGAAGTTCATACTGTTTCAGAAAGACTTAAATAAAAATATTAAAACTCCTTCAGAAAAAAATCATAATCATGACTTTGCCATGAATATCAAATGCATTATCCATTCGTGTGTTCGTTTTTTGAACAGCTCTAAATCCATTACTGAAATACTATCTAAAGAAGACAATATTGACAGCAATTTCATCAACTGATTTTCCTTAACCTTTAGACAAAAAGAAATGTCCTTTTGCTTCACAGGCTAGCAGACAGTCTACCTGGGAAGGAATCTTCTTTTGAGGTTACTTCTAAGGATTCACCACCCCTATCACTGGGAAGTTCTTGATCTCTGAAGGAAGAGAACGAAGCCCATACAAGCTGACATTCTGTCTTTCCATATGCTGACACATTCTGATCCCTAGCACCATGGCAGTAATACAGCTGAATTAACAGAGGGTTTGTCTATACCATAGTCACAGAAATTCCTTTACAGATTATGGAAAAAGAAGTTTCAGGGTATCTGTGTTGTCTGCTGAAAAAAAGATTTAACGAAGAATCAATGACCAAATCGAGCACTAGTCTCTTCTCAATGAAACCCTTATTTGAATCAATCCCCCTCAGTGTTTGTAGTGAACTTGAGTAAGTTTAGAAGAGCAGCACCAGCTGAGGAATAACTGCAGCACCATGTTTGGAGAATGCCGTCCGTTTGCTCATGCTTTGTAACATTCCTGAGCATGGTAAGCACTCGAGATTGCCACTGCTGGGCATGCCAGCTGGCTTGCCTTCCCTCTTCTGTTCTGTAGAAGAATCCTGGCAAGTGAAATATTTTCAAAATGTGTTTCTGACACAGCGGTGGAAGACTTACAACTATTGTTTGAAACAGGCAAGAAAAAATAGTTGCATGTCTTCTCCTCACTGGAAGGAATCACATCATAATAAAAAAGTTCTGGATTTTCACTGCAGAAGGTAGGTGTGTTTTGAATCTTTGCAATGTAGACAACCTTAGCAGACAAGTTTTAGTGAAAATACTTGTTTTGACAAGTGAGGAAACACAACAATTACTAATGCATTTTGCCACTTGAGTCTCTCTTGACAAACATTCCGTGAGGATTATAATATAAATACATAACTGCTTTTTCTCATTTCAGCATGCCACTTGTGAACGATTTTGTCATAACAAACCCCATCTTCCCTGCTTTTCATTTATCTCCCTAAAATAGAAATGGTCTTTTTCCATTTACCCTGCTAGAATAAACATCTATTAATTCTCCCAGGTCACAAAACCTTCAGCTTCTGAAGGTTAGAGATGTCTGCACTGTATGCAGCTCCTTCGGTTTAGCTCTGCCTTGAATCAACTCAACAGAAAATGTCCAAATATTTGCCTGGTAATGGGAAAAATGAATGTAATTGATCCACGGCTCTTATGTACAACATCAAAGTACTTAGAAACAAGAAGCTATTGTAAGACAGTGACTAATAACTGTATGAGGGGATTTCCATTAGCAGGCCCACAAGGAAGATGATTCTAATTTGTGAGTGTCTTGTGAAAAGTTAAAACTGTCATGAACTATACAAGAGGTTTTTAATAAAACACAAGTTGTGGAAAAGGGCATCACTTTTTTATATGCATGATCTTGGGATATCTCAATTAAGGTCAAATGCAATCATAAATTATTTAAATCCACTGAATCCTCTGTAAAATCCTCCCATAACACAATTTAGAATCTTCTACCCTAAATCTTTCAAATGACTGAATTTTTGATAGTTCTGTGGATAGCAATGAGCAAAACTGAGTTACAATGAATAGTTCTAAAATCTCATGGGATGCGGTAATCCTTTCCCTTACTACAGAAAATGCACCCTGATGGAAGTGTAGCAGCTCCTGGCATAGTGCTACTTGTGAGGATGCCATGGATGAACTCTTGAGGTATCTGATATTGATATATAGACAATATATTTAAGATGACACAAAAGAAAAATAAAAGATTGTGTGGGGAGCTGATTCTACCACCTTTGACTTGACTTTTACTTTGTGCACAATATTCAAACAGTGGCAGCAAGTATCTGGCCCTGCAGAATCTCCTCAGTTATATTTGCAAAACATTCTCAGATGAAAGTTGCATTTCCAATTTTATTGTGGTTAGGAGGCCTGTGCCGTTGTCAAGCTCTACTTAGATTATTATCGTAGACCCTTACAGACAATAGTTCATCTTTACTTTTCTAATCATACTTACATATGCAATGAACATACATACATAGATACATTTTTTTCCATATGATCCCCGAATCATATAATCAGAATATTCACTGCTAAACCAACTTCAGACTTTTTTTCCCCACAAGCTAAACTGTTAATCACAGAAGTGCATATACAGGGGAAGGGGGAAGAGAGTGTAAGAACATTCTTGTCTTTTCACAGTCTTTGTGGATGACTGAAGTGCGGGAATCAGGGCCCACAAGTCTTTGCCTGGAATCAGTGTGGAAAGAGAGGTAAAGAGCATATTAAATCATTAATTTCTCCTCTTTGTGTGCATTCCACTGGGGCTGTCTGCTGGGAAGGAAAGGAGATAGCTTGTTCCCTGAAAAGGCGCATCACAAATTCTTCCTCATTTGAGCCAAATGATCACAGTATAAAGGATTGCGTTTTCTCTGAGACAGTGCTTTGGATGTGCTCCCTAATGTGGTTCAGCTTCCTTGCTGCCTCTTATTTTAGCCCATGCCTTAACGGTATAATTTAACCTTAAACTAGAGGCATATTTTACCCTTGTTTTGTATGCAGAAATTCCTTTGATGTAATTGGGAGCCCCGTGCAAAGATGGAGGGTGTATCATGGCCCTTTGAATGCATGTGACATGGTAATTTGTCCAAGACATATTCTCATGCAAAAAGAATGGGATCCCATTGTGGGAAAATCTTGGGCCAAACAGTGCACAGAACTGACGTCAATAGGATTGAACACAGTGTGAAGTTATGGCAAAATCTGATGTATTGACTGGCTTTTTTTTTAAGCATCACTACTTTTAGTGTTGCTGATGGAGAATGGATATTGTATTGTCCTGAGAAACCCTAACTTCTGTTGCAAGAGGATGAAAGGGAGATGATCTCAAAAGTGTCCATTTTAATTGGATATATGTGGACAGAGTCCAGTACAAATCTCACAGAAAACTGTGGATGGGCCTCACTATGAAATCTTTAAGATTAGGATTTGAAATAGAGCACAGAAGTGCACTATCTTACCAGATAAAAAGATATGATGTAGTTTTGCAATTGAGTGTGTTCTTTTCAATCAAAACTTCTCCAGATTCTTTATATCTTTTACTTATTTATTTATTTCTTAATAAGGCAAGTTTTGCTGACCTTTATGTGGCCTCTCACAAGAAACTCACCTAAAGAATAAAGTTCTAAGCTCCAACTTATCTACAAAAACCTAAAGAAAAGTGTAAGTAGAGACATAAAACTTACCACATCTTCTTATTAAGGCAGCAATTTAAACAGTGTTGTTCTAGCCCTTTGGCTGTAACAGTAGACCCATCTCCTTTGAAATCTCTCCATAGGGTCTTAATTTCTAGATACATACAGATTGCATTCATTCTTTTAGCACAGTACAGGATAATGCAGTGGAAAACAGGAGGGATTGGTTTGAAAGTCCTGGAGTTTATGAAAGGCATGTGAGATAAGAAAATGTCAAGGAAAACAGATCATGGGCAGAAGCAGATGTTCAGCTTATGGCCACATCTTTGATCCTTTCTTCTTTCCATCTCTCTTACATGATGTGTATACAGAGAGAGCATAGAGCCTACATTGCTAATGTGCAGAAGTGAGGGTCATCATGAACTCATAGGAAGATGGGTCTGGAAGAGGGTTGAAAGGGGTCATAGAGTCAATTTTCGTACTGTTTTCTCATGAGAAAGTGGATCTCATGTCAGCTAGAGTGCAATCAGTACACAGACTCTAGCCCATATGTATAGCTAAATCTGGGTCAATAGCACTGTTAACCTTGAAGAAATATTTCAGGATATGGATGAGAGACTCACTAGGAACAATACCTGTGCCAGAGCCTGCAGAACTATGTAGCAAAGACCTAGCCAAGGAACTTGAACAATGTGGTTGGATGATTTATATCAGGATGAGGATCTGGCTTTAAACAGGCAGAGGAAGAGAATTTTGAACATAAACAACATAAACATTTAAAATTAGTTCAGACTTTTGTTAGAAAAGCAATACTTAAAGTGGTGCAGAGAGCATGTGAATCTCCTTGTACCTGTGCATCAGCTTTCTGGATAATGTCTTCGGCATCTCACAGGTACTGAAGCTTGCCAGCTGTGTGTTTCTACAGCTGCTTTTTATTGAAAGACACAATAAACACTACAGTCATGTAAATCCTCTATAAATAGCTGCAGCAAAAGCCATCCCTGCACCCTGTTCAAAGTTAAACACAGTACTAGCTCCCTAGCCCCTCCCTTCTAGCTTGTAAATAGAGTGTAATACTAAGTTACCCTTTTCTAAGTGTTCTGAGATGTAATGAAAAGTGCTATATGCTAGTCAAGTCCAAAACATTAAAAATAGTTACTTATTCCTCATAATTTCTGAACCATCATTTCCAATCCACCTCCATTGTTCCCAGCAAGCAACTAAAATAATTAACAGCAGACAGCCTATTAAGAAATGGAAAGTGTTTTGGTTACTTGCTATTTGTGGGTATGCATTGTTCCAGCGTGGGAGCAGCCAACTGCAGTTGGGAGAATTTTCTGCTCACTACAGACATTCCAGATTCTGAATCTGGAAAAGTTCTGAGATTGTCCAACTTCTCTAAAATTCAATGTCTAAAATTATGTTGTTTACAATGAAGAACTCTGCTTAAATAAGCTCCATTTAAGTGCCATAATTTTTCTCCTGTTTAAGTCAACCTTTCTGTCCTCTTGCAGATTCCTTATCCCTAACCCCTCTTTTTACCCCATGGAGCCCTTTAGTTCTCCCTAGAACTTTTGTTTCAGTCATTGATCGGGGTAAAGATCACTCTGATGCAGGACATTTACAAAGCAACAAAAAATACCAAACAATTGACATTCATAGCCATAAAAATTTTAATGAAAGTAAAAGCAAAAAAAAGGTGAAATAAAGAAAAGTCTGAGTTTTCTTACATATGAAGGACATGTAAGACTTGTTTGTGTGTTCTGAGACTCACTTTAACAAAGAGGCTTTTCAGTCAGACACTACAAAGCAGAGGAAAGATTGCAGAGACAGTAGTCAAGTGGCTCTAGACAGGAAGAAAACTAATGTTCCTTTAGGTGTCTTATAGATTAAGATATCACAACAAATAAAAATTACTTGGCCTTCACTTTGAAATTGGTCATTTCTGTTTGAGAACTGAAGAAGGGCTTCTTCTATGCCTGCAACTTTGCATTTGTTCTGAGGATATTAAGTATTCTAATAAAACATACTATTTCTACTCTTGCATATTTCCTATTTTTCTAAGCAGAAAAATTACCATTGCTAGGGACACAATTTTCTTTCTGTCTCTGAGCTCTCTCCATGAGGTATAACCGGGTCCAGGGCAGATCTCAGGAGACTCCTTGGAGCCTAAGATACAGGCCTGGGTGGTGCATGGTGGAAATGCAAACAGTCAGGGCAGAACTTCCGTGCTGTTGGAGTGGTCTTACTTGAAAGGAAAGTTATGGCTTTGGGAATGGGATGAGATTTGGCATGGTTATGTAGGAGGACTGAAAAGAATAGACCACCTTGAAAAGAATTCTCAAGGGAAAGATAGGAGAATGACTGAAGTATATGATCTCTTGGGACCATCCTGCCCCCTGCCAAATTTCAAACCAGAACTACTTAAAATTAAAATCTAACGAAACTATTTTCTAGTAAATTCTTCATGTCATCCCTGAACACCGTTTTGTTGTAGCCTAGCCAAGCTGAAGCCTTAGTGCTCAGCTTGCCTCAGCACTGCTGTTTCTCAATACTATGTTCCAGCAAATCTACCTAATGATGTCAGATAGGGACAGAACTGTGGCAAGCACAGACAAAGAATGTTTTCCGTGATGTATCAGCTGCTGCTTTTAATTAAAAACCAGTTAAGTGGATTCCTACCCAACCAGAGAGGAGCAGCTTCACAGATACTCCAGCAGTTAATCCTGTGCTAACAAGGATGATAAGCATTTTAGGCTCCATGCTGAGGAGCTCGGCGGGAGGTTATTATAGAATACCTGTTAACTTTTCTGTTGCAAATACGTTGCAAAGCTACTTGGAGACAGAGGGGTTTTGTTTGCTTGCTCCATGGCTACGTCATCGTGTAGTCCATCCATCAGTGCCTTATAAGTGCTCCTTAGCCTGGAGCCACCTGTGAGTTCAAGCCATCCCAGTCCTGCAGGAGATGATTTCTCTCCTCACTCATTTCTCCTTTGGACTCCCTTCTGGAGTAGTTAACAAGGCAACCAACTGGGATTGCCTGACTGCTGGGAACTGTTTGAGTACCACTAGCTCATTTAACCAAAACTCTCCATGAGGACCACAGTGACAATTATTGTTCAGATAGCTTTGGGGATAATGACATGATCCAAGGGATATCCTAGCTTGGTTAGTCACAATGCTGAGGAATAATATCATTATTGATAGAAATATTAATAATATTGAAGGTATCAAATATATAGTTATGATTTTAATTTTTTAAAAATAATCATCTCCATTCCATTTTCTAGATCATCAGTGAAAAGCAGGAGGATTTTAAACCAGACTGTATAATTCTGCAAGACACAGTCCCTTCCCTGCTGCCTTTTTTCCTTTTCTATTTCTGGCCCACATGGTAGAGAGGATGATTTCTCCCTAGAGAGAAATAGTAAATGAATTATAAAAGCATACATTGTAATGTTTTAGAAATGGAATATGCTTCACATGCCTGCTGAGTGATGTGCATGAAAATCAATGTAGTGTACATGTTACAGAAGAAGGCTTTTTTGTAAGATTTTTTTTTTTAATGACCTGTGCCTAGAATACTAAAATTGAAACCTTGCTCTGGGTGGTCTTTATTTTTGGCTGAAGCCTCGTAATAGTTCCATAAATATTAATTTATGAAGAACGCAAAATACAAGTGAATGTAGAACTGACCACTTTCTAGGTGTTCTCATATTACTTAAGCTGTACTATTATTATTATTATTTTCTTATACAACAGTGGGAATACTGTTAAAAAAATTAAATGGGACTTTTATCATTGAAAAAGTTTGTGGTTTCTTATTTGGATAAAAAAAAAAATAATTCACCGAGCACATGCAAATAACTTCAGAAACAAAGTGCAACAGTATTAGTTTTGACACCAACCCTGTTTGTTTCCTCTTAAATGTTTTGCCAGTGCAGCAGCCAGATATTTCAAGAACAGCCTCGCAAGGGAAGATTAAATGTGTGTGTTTTTATAAAACAATGACATCTTGTTTTCAAAGCCCTGCAAGCTTAAAATGGATATTAAAGCAGTCACATATAAACTGCAGTTCCCAAGGACAACTGTTTAGCTTAAGTGCCATTTAATGTTCTCCTAAATGGTTCTGCTGTTTAGTGTGCAATATATCTTCTAGATTAGACCTTTAATCCTTTACATTGTGCTTGCTGTGTCAAAGAGGGCTTCATGCCAACTTCTTCCTATTGGTGGGTCTCTTTCTCTCTCTTTTAACAGGCACATGAAGAACATCAAAGTGTTATGTTTTGCCTCTTTGAATCCAAACAAGAAATCCAGATAGAAGTTTTTGCAAACTAAAACTTTTAAGCAGTTTAATGTGTTTCCCCGTTTCTTTCTGCTTTAATTTTAGGGCTTTTATGAGCACAAAGAAGTAGAAGAAAGACCAAAAATAGTTTATAAAGTGCTGGGGTTTTTTATAAACATAAAAAAAAGATATAGATTAGTTGTGTCCGTATGATGTTAATGACGACTTCTGAGTGTTATGGCTTTCACACCTCAATGCCTTAAGGTGAAGAGAACACAGTGTCATTACAAACACAATAGACAAAGCAGAGAAATTACCTGGTACACCACGTTTTAGCAGAGCAGGGTATAAAACTAAGCCGAGCTTTGATGCTTAAGGCACATCATTTTATGTTAAGCCAGTAGTTCTGTGCACTAACCAGAAGACCCCCATTATGGGTGGACCAGAAGTGTAAGTACCGCTTTGCAGCATAAGTCAATAGTGGGTTTCCAGAAGCTAGCTCTGAATTTCTTAGTCTTGGCTATGCTTGCATTTGCTCCTGAGAGGAAAATAAATTTGCTCTGCATGGCCTAAAAAGCAAAAACATCTGCTGGTATTATGAGCAGCCCTATTGTCCGAGCTCAGCAGCAGGGAGGTCTGCACTTGTTCAGTTCTGCTTTCCTGCTAAGCATAGAAAGCCCGTGGGGATCGTTATCAAGGTTCCCAAGGGCAGCCGGCGAATGAATTCACCAGTGCAACAGGCAGCCAAAAAAGACACCCTGATGTCCTGGCTAGTAGCAACTTTTGCTCTGTACCACACAGGAGACCCATGTTTGGGAAAAAGTTTGGAACACTTGCTCCAAAGCCAATGATGGACAGCAGCCACGGGCTAAGGGAGGGACTCAGCTTCCGGGAAGATTAGCTATGGTAGCTGGCAGCTGAAGAACGTGGAAAGTTAAAACTCAGTGGGTGGTGGGGAGGAAAAAGTGATGGTGCGGGCAGGGCCCTTGGTTAGAAGAAATCCCACCTCACTTGGCCTCATTCATTAACCTGAACATTTGATTGAAGGAAGAGAGCATTTCCCTGCTTATTGCCATTCGCTGCAGTGGCCTCATCAGTTACAAAATGTCTACACTCAGATACCTGAGGCTCAACCTCGCTTTTTACTGTTGCTTCTGTTATCCTTGCCTACAAACAGGTACATTTGCTTTGTAGTTAGTGGCATTGAGAAAATCAATACATTTCAACTTTTTTTTACTTGCATTTCTGTTATTAATTTTGGAATTTATGAGTAAGAAATACATTTCATATTTGGGACCAGATGTACACACACACAAAAGCTGGAATTTATCTCAAAATTTTTAATTATCAGATGTTATTCACATTTGGACTTGAATAATAACAACACCCGTGACCAGATGTCCACTAAGAAGAAACAAAGTCCAAGTAGCCCTGACTAGAAAGCAAACAAACCCCTTCCTATAAGCATGGGACCTCCAGGTCTCCATCCCAGCTGATGTTTCTACCAGCACTGAGGAGGAATCCATTCAATTCCCAAGTTGCTTGGTGGTCCTTTAATTTTTTTTCTTTATAGGTACGTGTGAATAAATAACATGGACCATGTTCTCCTGGTCCCCTTCACCTAATACTAGTACTTTGGTTTTACCAATTACTGAAAGCTTTCCAAACCTGCCTGGTAGGTCTATAAGAGAAGACTTTCCAAATTTAAGCCTTTCCATTCAGAACCAAGTCTCAAGATTCAAGTCCGCTCTCACTGCACTTTCTGGGCTTTATATGAAAATATTTCCACAAATGTAATTATTTTCCTGATCGAATCAGGACTATGGTGATTTTTTTTCAGTATGGTATTGTTGTAAGAATGTCCATGGAGGATAGTTTAAATTGTTGA
The DNA here is from genome assembly GCF_036250125.1 of Pseudopipra pipra. NCBI lineage: Eukaryota > Metazoa > Chordata > Aves > Passeriformes > Pipridae > Pseudopipra > Pseudopipra pipra. The sequence goes on from NC_087551.1 coordinate 24,414,306, forward strand.
TGTGATAGATGTCCTGTCAAAGGGACAACAAATAAAGGTTGAATTTGTTGACAGGGTATGGTCTTTTGTCCATAGAAAGTTGTGCAACTTCTGGCAGTTGCAGTCACAAGGGGATTGCAAATCAAAGATTAGCTAGGTTAATTCTGGTGGCTTACCCAACAAACTGCCAGTAGATAGGGTCACTGATCTCTAGCTAAACGTAAGAACACCTCCTCTGGTGATAAGGGACTGCAACAAAAATAGACCTGTCAGGAACCGTGAGGCAAGATAAAGCATGCCCATCTCACTCCAGACAGAGGTTTTACTTACCTGCCTTTGAAGACCTCCATGAAGATTCTCCACAATTGTCTTAAGAAATCTTTTCCTGCACTTGACTTCCCTCAGTGAACATGATGTCCCAAAAATATTGCTCTAATCTTTCTTACCACAGTATTTGATGCTTCTACTTGAACACGTTATTTTCTTGCCCTATCTACCTTGATTATGGGAATTAGCTTGTTCCCTTCCTGTTCACAACAACATTTTGTATCCTTGAATACAGTTTATCACAGCTCCACTCAGTCTTCCTTGCCCGTGCTAATAGATGGAGGAAATCTCCAGTTAACAGGAAGATGGTGTAGCTGCCCTCCTATCAGCCCACCCTCGTCTTCAATGAGATAAGTAGGATTTGGAGCTCTGGTGAATTTTGACGAGCACAACAGCCCCTTGAGGGACTTTCTGAGATAAAGCAGTGGTAAAGCTGTTCTAATTTATCTTGAGGATATAACTGGATAGCAGCCATAATCAGAGTGGAGGGCATACAGAGATAGCCAGGCTGTTCCTTCTGTGCTTCAGATTGGTGCTGCATGCAGCTCAGGAAATCTAGAATATTTACCCACCATAAAGTGGTGATTTGACAGGTTCTGCCCAAAGAAGTATTCACAATATCCAAGGACTTTATCTACAGGATACCAACCAGGCTATCTTTCACATTCTTATTCCAAGTTATTTAGCTATTCATTAAGTTTTACATCATATTTTTAAGATAACCCATATATTTTCTTTAAAAAAAGAAAATAGCAATATAGAAACTACCTTCCATGTATCACCAAAAGTAAGTAGCGTATAAAGACTTCTAACTTGACAGATTTTAAATTCAGTACTAACAAATTTATATATGATGTAAAATTGATAGTTATGTTAGCAAAGCTGCATATTAATGAGAGTGTATTAGTATCAGTTTTTAAACATTTTTCTGAAGTGTTATTTAAAGATTTTGGGTTAGACTCACTAGTGTATCTTGGATCCTTTGTGGAGCTCTAGTGATGCAAAACAGCTACAAACCAATTTAAATCATTGGTTAACCTCAGTTTATGACTTCTTTGTGCTTCTGCAGTGGTGGAAAACAGCCAGGCTGTATCTGGTACTCAGTCTCTTACTAATCAAAGCTATCCAGTTGCCTCCCACTAAGGCATTTTTTGTGCTATATAATACACCTAATTAATAATATTTGTTACTTATATTCTGATATCTAATAATTTTAATTTATAGCATGCTTCAGTCTTTAAAATTTTACAAAGTGATGGAGACTATCAATTTATATACCAGTGGGTATACTGGAGAAAGACTTGAACAGAGCACACAACCTATATTTGAGAAAGTCTTTTAGTTACCACTATTCATTGGAAGAGCACATTTAAGTGGAAAACCACACACTAAGCAGTTGCTGTTTGTGTGTATATGAAGACATAACTGTAATGTTCCTTAGAAAGGAAAAAATAAATTCAAAGATAACATCTTTGTTACTAAGTAGGCTTCCCAGGAACTGTAAAAAAATGAAAGGGACAGATACACCAGATGTAAGCATGGATCCATGTTAGTGGTAGAGCATAACAGAAAAATGCATTCATCTGAAATACACCATTGTGTGCACACTGAAGCCTGGAGAACTGTTGAAGCTTTCTTCCTACGCACAGCTGCAAAGATAACACTGTCTACTGTTCAAGGGCTCCGTGGGGAATTCCCTGTAACAGTTCTGTTCTTTCAATTCTTATTAAGGTTTACATCCCCATTTCAGTTGGTGCTCAGCTCACTATCTGGGTCAAGTGCTGGCATAAATCCCATCAGCAATTATAATTTTAAATTGACAGTACCATTCCTATAGTGAGAGAACATGTTGGAACTTTACAGTGAGTCTAGCTGGATCATTTTCCTTTTTTTTTCCCCTGTACTGCATGAAAGGGTTCCTCCATGCTTACCTTCAGCTGCTAAAATTTCTGCGATGATGATATACTTCTATGATGCACTAAAATAATATGGACAATGACACATCATACCTTTGAACTGAAAATGTTTCGAGGAAAAAATATAGATGCATAGGCCTTTATCCAAAGCTTACTGAAATCACTGGGAGGCTTTTCCATAAATTTTAATAGACTTTAGATCTGACCTTGAATTATTTATTAATGACAAAAGCAGCTAATGCACTTTCTCCAGTTTAGACAAACCTTCTGAATCTGCCAATTAGAAATTTAACAGGAGTGGTACCTTCTGGTTTCTTTCAGGAATAACTGCTCTTACTAATAATGTTTCTAGTCTGCAACATTTATAAAGTTACCACAGCTTAAATAAATTGTCACATTAAAAAGAGTTTTTAGGTCACCTGAGCTGTAGTGAGAGATGTCTTTGGAGATCAATTCTGTCAAGTTGTGCTTCTCTGGATTCCACTTCAGTGCCTGGAGACTTGCAGCAAGTGCTTGGAAAAATTTTAGTACACTTCAACTATAGAAGGGTTTCTAGAGAGTTCTTAGGAGAGGCCATACTTTGGACTATGTAGTTCAAGTGAACTTAATCAAAGTTTGGTACAGAAGTTCTCTGAGGTTTGAATGGAGTTGCCCTGGGTGTGTGTGTGTGCATTGAGACAAGAGAAAAGTATAAAGCCTGTTTGAGAACGTTGGTGGCCAGAACTTCAGTCCTGTAAAAAGGAGATTTGAACAGGTTTAGGCTTTGCAGTCTGTCCCTGAGTTAAAAAAAAAAGGGTTGTCTCCCCAAGCTTCTGATGAGGGAATTTTTTTGATCCAAGCACTGCAGATTTCAGCTTTGCATTGGCCTCCCTTATTGTAAGAAGCAGAAGTCCACACGGAGACTGTCGATCAGATTTGCCTGTCAGTAACAGTTATTTAAATGGAGATGATACTATAAAAGGAATATATTCAACTTGGAAAAAGGTGGTGGAAATGAGAAGAGAATTAGATTTTTTTTTCCTTTTTCAGGAAAATGTGCAGAATGTTTGGTATCTAAAATGTTCTACAGAAGAAATGTTTGCTGTTGGGTACTCCCATAAATCTTCACTCTTTGAAACAGTAGAATCCATTAAAATCAGCCTCAAAAACTGTTTTGATTATCTTAGTGCATTCAATAGCTTTATCATATCCTTTTGTTACTCTAACAAAGACTAACTATTCCACATTATTTCACGTATGAAGTGCTATGAAGAGTTTTGAACTGTAGTCTCTGTGTAATTACTGGGTGTTGCCCTGAAAGGCCATGGTTGAAGAAATCTGTCAGCCTATGAAAGCTTTGCATGCATCAGGAATAAACATATCAGCAGGAGTTAAATAAGGATTTAAATGGAAAGAAGAGGGAGGCAAAGAGATTTCCTTTTCATTCACTAGTTATTCAAATATGATTGGATTAAAATGACTCCTAATTTTTTCCAAATAAATCATCTTTGCATGGCCTGAAATCTTTCAATTGAGTTATTCATGCTGAGGCAAAGCATTTGCTATTGGACCATTCAGCAAAATTACTCAGTTAATCAAGAAATCATCTGCAATAACCTCACAATAGCTTTTGCATCCTTGTTCCCCACCAACACAACCACTCAGATAAGACCAGTAGTTCCATTTTTTTTCGTACTCTCTCAGGAGTCCTCAGAGAGTTTTTGGCTGATGCTTCATCTGCATGAAAAGAAAAGCAAACGAGAAAAGTCAGAGCGTCATTACAGGAGAATATCCTCTGTGTGTTCTTGGCCACACTCTCTTCAGTGTCCATAATATTTGTCTGTCTCCCTGGTCAACAAAACTTAGAAAGCTAAGGTGCAATGCACAAAGACAAGCCATCTCATAAAAATCACACGGCTGTAGGATGTTCTATATGCTTCGAGAACTGAGATTGTGCAGAAAGAAATTATTTGAGGCACAGAAGGTCATCTGGTTTATTTAATTATATCCAAATCTCTCATTTTTCTGGACAAGAGCTGAAATATCTTTGTCAAAAATCCTTGAGTTTGGGGGGAATTCTGAATTCAATTCCAGATGTGGATGGAGAGTCTCACTTCTTAGTGTGAGCAACTGACTGGAAAAATAAAAGTTGGTAATATAAGACCACCGTAATTTTTACAGTCAGTTGATTTCGACTCCTTAATTAACTCTTCCATTTGGAAAACATTACAGATGCTGAGTGGGGCTGTTTTTCAATGTGCAACTCTGTATTTCAGAGTATTCTTTCCTGATCAAGGCCATTTCATAAGAGTTCTGAGTAGTATTGTTTGTTCTCAGGTAAAATCAGCCTCAGTCGGGTCGTGGTAGGTCAAGAAAAGAATGCAAACAAAATGCGCCTTGCCTTGATCCCTCATCATCTTTTCTAAAGGGAGGTAACGAGGTTATTCTGAGGACTATTCATCATTCCTCTGGTGGTCCAACCACTTCAGTTAGTTTATGATTTGCTGCCAGTGAAGCTGTATCAGCACAACCTGAGGTGTTGCTCTCAGGTTGACAGTGACAGACTGTTCCCTGTGGGAACAGCAATATGCACTGCAAGGCATATACTGAGTTACCAGTCTGGTAAGATTTTAAATTAAATGGCAGTAAATGGAAATAAAACTTCCATTGAAGGTCTGAAATCATGGGGCATTAATAATTTTGTTGGCAGATCAGCAAAAGATTTCTTAATATTGTGACATCATCTTGTTGACTTGAGAGAAAACATCTCATAAATCAGATAAGAACTTTTCTAATTATTGTCCAAATGCATTTGAGGGAAGTGACAATAGAGCTGGAATCAGTTTTTCTTATTTATATTCTGGCCATGCACACATTATCTCATCCACTGCAGATATCTCTCAACAGGGCTAAACAGAAGTCCCCACTCATGAAACATTACGGGAGGTAGACTAAAGAAAATGGCTCACCCAGCTGCCCACTCATGGGTCTCAGATTCTCTCTTTTTTTTCCCCTGTGTTACAGTATTATAAAACTATGGATTTTATTGAAGATTTTTTAAAAAACAAACTGTGGATCTTCAGTTCTGATGTTCTTCATAACTTTTATTCACCCCTGATAATGGGTATATAAGTGAAACCCACACAAATTCCTGATGGTTTTGGAGCCCTACCTCAATGCAAAATACAGCTGAGAAAACAGTTTAAGAAAACCTGGCACCCAACCGACCATAACAAGTTCAAGTGTCCCTAAACGAGCCTAAATTGTTGGACTAGGATGGGTCCCTGGGCTTAAATCTATGTCTGCTAACTTCAGCTCGTGTTTAGATTTCCATCAGTAAAGTTTATCCAGTCTAATCACTCTGTAACTGAAAGATAGCTCACACTATCTCCAAATGCAATTTCAGTTAAACTTTTGGAAGTTCATATTAATACCTGACCTGTAAGTGCAATTCTTTAATTATACATTTTTAATTATACTTTGAAATGCTGTATACTGCGTGGTCAAAAGTCAAGAAGTTGTCTTCTTCTGTACTCAAGGAATAGCTTTGATATAAATTGGGGAGACAGAGAAGAAGGAATTTTATAACCCACAATATACTATTGTGTGATATGGGAATGGAAGCCAGAATTAACGTACAGAGTATAAAATGCCACAGTACTTCTTCCCTCCCATAAATTTGTACTTGCATGTGCTGTGAACACACATATGCACATGCACATGCACATGCACAAGCATGACTAAAGAATATTTGGAAAAATTTTATGGAGAAAGGGAATACTTTATTTCCACTGTAATTTACATTTTTATGGGAATGTTATGTATAACATAACATTATAAACACATACATGTTATATTTCATATGTTGTACATGGCTTAAAGAGTTGATGACGGACTCACCAATGGACGTTCTCCCACATTCATGACTCCTGACTGTATCTAGCACACACTGAGGAAAACACGATACACTTCGTAAAAGAATCACGGGGCTTTTGTTTCCACAGAGGACTCCTGGCTTTACTGGTCGAACTGCTTCCAGAGATGTCAGCAGTTGCAGAGCCCTTTCATATGCTGAAAATATGAACCCACACCATTCCAGGCAGCATTTGTGTTAGCAATGGAATTTTTAAATAGAAATAATTAGTTTTGCTGGCCATAGTTGTTACATCTGGCATAAATTTGCCCCAGTGAACCCTATTTTTAAAAAACAAAGCATCTGAATTGAGGTTCCAGATTATACTAGTTACTGATCTCTGCAAGCCTAATCCATTCTTATGAACAACGCCTCTGTGGTGTTTTCTTCCCCAAAGGATATAGTACGGGTGCAACCCAAGCTTTATTGTGCTTAATCTGAACCAGAAGTTTGAGCTGATTATTTTAAAAGGCATACTGTTTCTTAAAAGTGATTTTCTTCCTGTCTTCATGCTGTGCTGATAAGAAGTTATAAGTGGATCTCTTTAATGCTTTAGGCTGGAGTGATACAGAAGGCAGCAGTGTGCATTTGGGGGCTACACAGCCCAAGGCTGAGCCAGTTGATGTAGCAACAGTAGAGGCTGCAAAAAAATACACTTTTACTTTGAAGCATATATATCACAGCTTTTAATTTCTGAAATCAACAGATATGGGGTGAAATTATGGCTAGTGTATGAAGGTACTAAAAAAGGGCAGAGGGAAAGACCTTACCCTTTCAGCACAGAGACCTGGAGTCTGTAGTGCTGTTGACAATGACAGTAAGCCCAAAGTGCAGGGAGGGCAGAGGTCAAGAGATGTCCCCTGCAACTTTTCAAAAGACCCTGCTTCCCAGCATGCCAGTGTAGCCTCTATCAAGTCCCCCCCCCCATCTCTATCTTGTGACTGGTGCTCCCAGTGACACTGGAGAGCACCCAGCTCCAAGCAGGTCCAAGCTCTCAGGGACCCATGGCAGCAGTGTGCTTCTTTATGTCCCTCCATTAATGGGGTAGTCCATTTACCCCCTTATAGCAGCCTCACTACAGCTGCAGTTGTAATTAGTTTCTCTTCACACTGATCATTTCAAATACTGGGCTTACCTCTGAGCTGATGGTCTGTAATAAATAATGGCATAGTTCACACATAGACAGATCTTCAGTCAATGCTAGATGTGAGACAGCAATCTCCAGAAGTGAAGGAGTTGGCTTCAAGGTACATTCCTGGCTCATTCCAGGCTCCCATTGGCCCAACTGCATTTAGGTTGCTGCAGAGAATGGTGCTGCCTATTGATCTCCCTGTAATCAGTTCTCTCTGCTAGATAAATATAGGTACTTTAAAATCTAATTAGGTGTTTTTACTGTTTAAATATATTTGTCAGTAGAGATGTGACCTCTGTTCAACGTAGAATATTTACAAGTCATAAAAATCTCCTTTTGGTGATAAAAATGTCATTTTGTATAATAGTCTTATTTTTTAACTAGCAAAAGCAGATAGAGCAGTCTTCACAAACCCTGGGTTGTTAGGCTCCTTCTGTTATCAGAAGCTAATTTTACTCAGTGTCCTAAACAAGATAAGTAGACAGGTACTAAAGTAATTTCATCAGCTGTTTTAGAAACCGTTATTGATTCTCAAATCAGTAGTCAGATCTGTTTCTATTTGTAATCCAATAATACACACAAGTGATAAATTAGTAGATATCAGGTAATTTGTTAAACTTCTGGCGTCCCACAGCTTCATGTTCCGATATCCAAAATGACTCTAATGTATGTTGATTATGCCTGCAGTATATCATGATGTCAGAATCTTAGCAATTAAAGAGCTGGACTGAAATCATAATACTGAAATCACATATGCACTGCATGTGTGTCCCTCCCTGTGGACCTGCGATCCTTACTGTATCTTCAAAAATTTTTAAATGGACATTTATATAATCATGGGAATTAAACATGAGAATGTGAAGTACTAAACAGCAGTCTCAATGTCACAATTAAGTTACTTTGTTAATTACTTTTTGTGCTAGATCTGCTCCTTGAGAAATTTCTTTCGTCATTCGGTTGCACTAAATTTTGTTGCTAGCAGCTCCAAATTACAAGAAAACTGGTAACAGATCTTCTCGTGTCCAACCGGTTGAAGGCAGGAATTAAGATAACCAAACTTAATCAAGTCTGATTTATCCGCAGTTATGCAGTTTCTGTTATTTCTCCTGATATTTTTTTTTAGCCCTTGGGATACATAAAAACACATCTTAAAAGAAGAACAGAAAGCTATTGCTGTCTTTTTCAACCTCAGACCAAATTTTCGATGATTAGCGAGTTTTAAGCAGAGCCAGATGAGACCTCCCTGTTTCCTGTTGGCCACATCCTTGGTATCTTAGGAGAATACTGTCCTTCCATAGAAACAGAAGCCAACAACAAGCACTGAATGGAGGTGGCCAAGAAAAGTGACAAAGTTAAATGGCTGTGTCATAGCTGGCAGAGAACCAGATGAAATTATCCAGGCCTTAGATAGCTGAGATCGAATATGTTCTCGAGCAAGTTGCAAAGCAAGAGGAAATTCAAGTAAATCATTTACTTAATGAGACCAATGTGCAACAGATCTTTTTCTCTCCTACAAAGTTAATATTTGTATTCTGTTATCATAAATTTTTCCCCTGTTTGTTAAGTTACCATGTGAGATGCCAACAGGGTCTGGCACTGTTTGGGGTTCGACATTACTCATAAATACTATGAGTAATACTACGTGAATTAGGAGGAACTGCTGGACCCTGCTAAAAAATGCAAACTCTTCAGAGTTGTGGCCAACTTTTATAAGGTACCTTACTCCTGTCGGGTTCCCTGGTCAGATGAGTAGGAGCCAGGATTATCAGAGCCTCCAGATTCCCATTTGATTACATTCCTACCACTAAGAGCTTCAGAGGCACCTTTTATTTATTTATTTATTAAATATTTTTGGTTTGTAACAAAACATAGAATTTCTCTTCTGTGAAATTGTTTCAGTGTTTTTTGCTTATTAATGCAATTTGGAAGGAACATTTCCTAAAATCCTGAGATTTTTCACATACGTACAATTTTGCTTCCTGGCCCTTTTAGCAACCACACTGGAGTCAGTAGAATTATAGCTCCCTTGCCCAGTTAAAACTGCTCTGTTCGTGGACAAATTCAAACCTTGTGTTAGGAAGCACAATTTCAACCACACTTGTGGAGGTTTCAGAGTCTCAGATTCCAGCCACTTTTTTGAAAGCATGCAGCAGGCAGAGGAGTGAAACCCTATTAATGCCACCAGTGAGGGATGGAGAGTAATGTGAGCTCAAATGTTGTTAGACACCAGAGAATCCACATGGAAGAGAGCCCACATACGTGCTCCAACGACCTGAAAAACTGAAGGACAAAAATCTATAAAACTTAACACGAGGATTTACAGGAAATCAGGCCTCTTTGGTCCCAATATTCTCTGAACTACTCATTTATAGGCTCAATTTTCTATGTACACCCTTAACAACAATAACCAAGACAGTATCATTTTTCAGTCAAGGACCAGAAGGATTTTTGCACAGCATCTCTTGACAGTGTTGTCCTTTGCCTTTCTGTCCTGCTGCACACTGTACTGCTTCAGAAATCAAGTGCTAAAAATGTAAACCTATGCAACTGAACAGAAACTTTTGCCATCAACATGCAACTTCACGATTGCATCCCACACAAGTTCTTGTTACCCTGTTTGGAAGCATTTGTATTTGATTAGTCTGGTCAGCCATCTAGCGTTATCCATCAGGCAGTGGGAAAGGAATAAGCTGGCAGTGGTGAACAACTGACATTTCCAAGTTCAAGGAAATCTTCTTGCGCAATTTGGAGCAACTGCTTCCAAGATCTGATTACTTATCCTTCCCCCACCTTCAGGTTTCTACACTGCAAGTGAAATTAGATGGTGGGAGGTTTGTGTCCTGTATGCCCATGCATGTTTTTGCTTAGCACCTGGGACAAAGAAGCAGTAATATGGGCGAGAGGCTCGCAGAGTTCTCTCAGAGACCCCTGAAGCTAAGAAGGGCTGATCCTGCCCTGAAAAGAAGCCACAGTGCCAGTCCTTGGCAAGGGAAAGGAGGAAGCCTTACAGAATGGTGGAAGGGTGCCATTCCACTTTATTTTGGCTTCAGAAACTTGTGGAGCTGAAGCCTGCTGATGTTTACAGAGTTCCCAGTGCTTCCAGCTGAAAACAGAAGAGGCAAGTGGTTTGAAGCTGCCTGACTACAAACAAAAAATCTAAAGGAATAAGTAAATGAGCAAAATATACTGAATATAAAGGGTCATTAGGTCTTTATTTTCATTTTCTTACCCTTAAAATGCTTCTGTGGTTATTTGTATCCACTCACTAAAACCTCTCAAAAACATAATGACGTGCAAGCATTTGGAGGCTTTTTTTCTGTTTGTTTATTCATTATTAAGGGTAATCCCTGACTGACTTTAAAAATCCAACTCTTTAGAAAATATTCAATTACCTAATATATTTCTTTTAAAATGAAAGGGTAAAAACACATCTGCTATATGAAAGAAAAAAAAAAGGATGTTTTTCTTTTGGAAATGTATTTTATATAACAAGATCAAACTCACGAAATCAGTTCTTTGGATGAAGTTATGGTACTGTAGGTATGTCAAAGATAGTGGGACGACCCATGGGATGAAATTTCAGGAACAGCTAATTATTTGTTCTTTAAAAAATACCATTTCCTTTCCTTAATGAGCCAGCTTTCAGGAAATGAGTACAGAGAAGGGAGAATAGAGGAAGAAATACAGTATTCTGGAAGCTAAAAATCTTGGTGTTCTTTCTGCAGCTTTTGTGGCTAAGACACTGAATGGATTCCATAAGTGAGATTTTGTCACTATGCCAAATCTATATGGTCTTCTATCTTTTAAAAAAATGCCTTTGATTTTCATAGACTCCAGCCCAGCTTGGGACTTGCATTTTTTTAAAAAAGGCATATCCTGCTGCTACAGGAAATATTTTTCTCAACACCACTGTATTTTATTTTTTTTTAGTAGTATTTAAAAGGAATCTTATAGAAATCCCAATGGTACTCTTGCACATAACCCAGAGGAGTTAATTTCACCTATTTACAGGAGAAAAGCTCACAGGATTAACACATTTGGAAAAGATGTGAAAATGCAAAATGGATTTAAATTTTTTTAAGGTGTTCAAGTATTGAATGTAAGTAGGATATGAAACTATGACTTCCCTTCACATTTGGAGAAAGACCATACAACATACTGAATACAGGGACTGGTTTATTTTATACTGGATTACAGAGGATACTACTTCATTTTCTAGGAGAGAAACTTATTAACACTGTATAAGGCAATTCCAGCAAGCTTGAGAATTCAGTATCAGGCCAAAATGAAATCTCCATGTTTGCATATAACCACACACGGACAAAATTCAATAGTTTAATAATCTTTACTTATATTTGGCCAAGTTCAGATTCAGAAAATCCTTTTTTGTAGACCCAAACTTTTGAGCTAATATTTACAGTGAAAGGTTTAGGTTTCTTTTAATACATCATCCCTATTGGGTTTCTTACAAGTCATCTGCAAGAAACCCCTGTTTGTTGTTATTAATAAAGAGGTTTTGAGAATGTATTACCAGGCAACCATCATTACTAAAGTGTGCTGGGCTACTGAAATATGGGGCTGCAGCAATAGAAGGTTGTTACAGAAAAATACAGTGGTGATCAGCTATTGCATTAGTTTGTAGAGAATGCTCTTAAATCAATGATATAGCTCCGTGTAAAATGTGGAGAAAAAAAATTAGATTATTGGTATTTTTATTGGTGATGTCTGACCTGTTTTATGCACTGAATATTTTCATCCTATAATACTTTGCTTCACCAGGTCCCAGATCAGTAAATCAATCCAAGCAGTCATTTGCTGCACTGGTAGAAAGTTATCAGCAGGAATGGCTGTCATTTAATCCTGGCAGCAAATTAAGACATCTCACTTCTGATCTAGAGAAAAGCATTCTAATTACAGAAGGCCAACCAGATTATCAACCCAGCCCTCCATAAGTAATTCAAATGGAAAAAATAGAAGAAAAGAGGTACTAATCAGCCAGCCCACATTGCTCCTTTGTTTACTGTAAGCTACAGAAACAGAGATGACTGGATCAACCTTTGGGTTTTGTTATCTATTCCCTAGGAAGTCCTTGTTTCCATGGGTCAAAATCTCTCCTGACAGGTCCATTCAACTGATAATCATCAGTGTGGGCCTCAGTAAGCCATGGGGTATCTTAAAACCTAAAGGAATGCCTAAAATATTCTGAAAAGCTAAGCCACCAGGAAATGTTTTTGGCAAAGGTTACTCAATTTTCTCAAAAATACCCAAACTGATCCTGGTTATGAAAATCAGATATTTAAGAGTTCCAACAAAAGAGTCGGGTTAATTTCATAAAGAAAAGATATTGCACTTACTGATTGATTTTGACAAAGCTGCTTTGAAATAAAACAGATTTTCCAGCACAAACTACATCTAATTTGTCCAGTCCTAATCAAACATTACAGTCTAAGAATTTGAGTGTGGAGTCATCCAAGACAGACTTTGAGCTTGTTGTCTGAGTAAGCTCATGTAAATTTGCTTAGATTAAAGAAATAAATTTTTACACCAAATTTTCCAATAAAATTAGCTGTCTTGTTTTTAATTTTGATTCCTCATGAACAAAACACCATCTACTTTTACTTTATCAAATACCACATCCCGTTCCCAGCACTTCACACATGTGAGGTAATGATCCAGCCAAAATGGAGTCTGTGGCAAAATAATGGAGAAAAATATTTTTAAGGATCTCTGGTCATGATATTTGCTTTATTTTCTTTACTACCTTTTTAAATCATCATATCCTTAAATTGATTTTAAGTGAAATATGTGCACAGATATGTTTGAATTTAATGAAGTAACCCTCATGGATGGGAAAATGATTTCCTAAGTACATTTTATGTTCTCATGGTTCTTGATATTTTCATTTTCCACAAGTGGAACAGATTTATATGAGCTCACATGACAGCTCGAGCTTGGCGGGAAGTGGCCATGGCTGCCAGAGGGACTACTTAGCCTTTAGACGCATCGGCAAGGAAGTACTGTGTGTTTAATACAACTAGGTGTAAAGTGATGTTCTTTTTTAACTGTTTATTGCTAAGCCAACCTGCTATAAAACATTGATGTCTCAGATACAGGAGACACATGACTCCGATGCCACTAGGTCCAGTAGGCTTAACCTGCTGAACCCAAAGTGCTAACAGGACTTAAAATGTAATCATTAGTAGATTTTTGCAAGCAGCTGGTAAAACAAGATTTCCAGGCAGTCAGGGTGCTTTAATTTATTTCTTAATCCTGCCAAATCAGCAGAAAAGTATTCTAACTTAGTTCCACTTGGCAGACAAAAGGTAGGATTACAACAGGACAGCCCAAGAGAAAGCATCCATGCAGGTGGAAAACGATAAACTCTATGTAGTGATGGCTATCTGCTTTTTAATGTTGCTCTGGAAGAAGAAAAAAAGTAGGAGAAATACTATATCTTGTTTTGGCTCAACTCTGCTAGAAATAAACTATTACTTTTTTTTTTCAAAAAACCAGCAGTGTTCTGCTCAGCCTTTCCAGCCTCTATTAAATCCAGCACATTGTACTGAGACAAAAGAGATCAGGGAACTTCCCCTTTCTTCCTCCCCATCCAACTCAGAGCTCGTTTGTCAGCAAGAGTTACTGCCCTAACAAGCAACTTACAAGTCACCCATTTGTAGTAGTTCACTTTTCACATTAAGGGGAAACATGGCAATGGGAAGCCTTTACAACCAGTTTTCCCATTGTTTAAGCTTGACCCTGCCAGTGTTTGAACACAAGAAGCCAGGGTAAATGATAACGACTGCACCTTTGAAGGCAAACAAAAAACTTCCACCCATAGAAATAATTTTTTTTTCTTGGTTGGTACTTTCTTTTACAGATTTTTGGGATACTGAAATACATCATGAACCTGATTTCTTATCAGCTCACCCTAAATATACAGCAAAATCTGTGGTGCTTATTAACTAGAATGATTGACTAGGCTGCAGTGATTGTTGTACAAATACATGCCACACACTTATTTTCATGTTCTTCTTTGGATGATCTGTTTAATTGAATACAATTTACAGGCTTCATCTCTTGCCATGTAGTGCACACAGGAAATCCTGGAATAACATCCAAAGACTTCATTGGACTGAAAGTGAAAACCTTTGGTTTAACATGCCGCCAGATCTTTTAAAGAAGAAGAAACTCACACAAAGAAATCCCTTAGTGCCCCTGAGATCATAATCTGGCTGACTGGACTGGTATTACCTGACCTGAAATTCAAGTTAATTCTCATGAATGAAATGAACTATTGCTTGATTGACTGGCATATAAAAAGAACCTAAAAAGCAACACGCAGTGACAGTTAAAGGAAGCTTATAAGAAGAACAATAAGGACATGAGAATAAATATGATGAAAGTATTCTCTAGAGAGATTTTGTTATATTCCCGTATCGAATCATTACAAAAGACCTCCAAACTATTTGCTTTCAACATTAAAAAAACCCTGACCAAAATGCATGTCATGCTTTTAATATCATCTGCTATGAAAGTCAAACTTGAAGTGGGGTTTGACTGCCAAAATTTCCTGAGCAGCTACAGAATCCATGGATGCAGGTTCATTACATCTCATCTATTAGACTATTTGCTCAGTTGGCAAACTGAGGTGTTTTTCAGTTTCAAATCCACAAAGATCTGGCAGTCAAATCAAGCTTACCATCTCATGTGCCCAACAAGCACACTGCAAACCAATGTGGTTTTTCAGATGTTGCTGAAGGCATATTCTAACCGCAGCTGATGTTACAGAGATAGAGTTAGCAGTATAATTTGGCTTGTGTTATCATTATTGTCAGTGATGATGCGTGAAATAAAAAGAGCTCATGGAGAGCTTAGGGAGTTTTTAGTTTGGAAAACTGAAAGTTTTCAGCTGACAAGTGGGTAAATTCAGTAAGTATTAAACAGGAAACAATAATATAGACTTAGATAAAGTGATTATTAGAGTCACATTTTAAGGACAGAATTGTTTCTTCACGTAGTATCATCTACAGCTATCAAAAACTATTCATAGGTATTAACAGCTGCATAAACAGCTTCATTTATGGATTCAAAGCCACAAGCCAGCCAGCATTTGAAGAAAACTTTCCATTTTTCAAAAATACATGCAATATGAGATAACTGTCCTGGTTATCAGGATTTCAGACTTCACAAAAATCTGCTGATGTTACCAGAAAATAGTCTCATTATCTATCAGAACAATTACCTATTCAGTAAGAAGTAGATACAAACAAAACCCAGGGAAATTGGTATAATAATCTGCAATGAAAGGGGATAAAAAAAGCTATTTTTTCCATTCACATGTGGAAATTCTGAATTCTAAGCAGAAATGTATTTGCTTGAAATATTATACTTTTTCTAGCTCAGTCCTCTTTTTTTTTTCATTTTATAACAAGGAACTACTTGAATTGCCATCTTCTGTTTTAGTATAAGTCAATTATTTTGGAGTGTACACAGAAGCTGCTCTGGTAAATTTTTGTAATTACAAAAGTAATTGTGAATTGGGAAGAGTGGAGCTGTAATATGAACCACTTCAGAAAACTGATTTTGTTTTTTAAACAACACTGTCTAAAGATCTGGTTTACTTCGCAACACTGAACATGTCCCTGGACTTGTGATCAGAAGGATTGTGATCCCAGGCTCAGAGGCAGATCACCTCCTTTATGAACGGCAGCAGAAACCTCTGAAGTCCCTGTCCTTGGGAGGAAGAACATCAGGAGGACAGTTGGGTACCCTGCACTGCTGTGTCCCCAGAAGACTGCTTTTAGGGTAGGACACTGATGCACAGATCACACCCAATTAAAGCCTGAACTTTTGCCTGCTACACCAGTGAAGAAGAAGGAGAACAAATACATCAGCATCTGTCTCCCGTGGTGCTCACAGGTTTATACCGTGTTTGTGTTAAGCTTGTATCCTGAGATTGGACTGTAGATGTTTTCCTGGACAGTGCAACTACTGCAGCAGTTAGTCAGAAGAGCTTCAGTTTTCAAATTGTTTAGTATTCTGTATTCTGACACCTGAAAATAGCTTTTAATTGATCAAGTGTGGTGGGTTTGCTTTACTCTGAGTCGGGAAGAAGAGTTATTTGAAGGCAACCTGAGCCAAGGGACATGAGAAATATAGCAGAGATGGCAATAGACTAGTCCCAGTTTTGTTACCCAAAAAGGGTATAAGACCTCAAGTTTTATAATACAGAGTATACTAAATCTGATACCTTAGCAACTGAAATTAACATCACAACTGGAATTTGTTAAAAAGCATAAAACTGCATTTAAAACAAATGTCCATACTTCTGTAAGTGCATATGTACAATTTACATACCCTAATACATATTTAATACAGGATTATAAACAGTTCACTTATAAGTGCCAGGAGTTAGCAGTGGAGAGAAAGCAGGAATAAAGTTCTGAACATGTAGGTCTGCAGGATGAATACCATCTAAACCAGGTCTGACGGATGCTCTCAGGTCAGTACTCATAATTCACATGCAGCAGTCTTTTATGGGATGGGACATTCCTCAAGAATGTGAGAAAATGAGGTAGTCATCAGGCTGGACCAGAATTCTTGCACATGTGCTAAGAAATTAAATGAACTCAGCACAAGTCTGACTACCTTCTTTGCAACTGTGGCTACACAATCATAATGACTGCACAAGAATTTGTGAGGAGAAAAATTAAACTGAAGCTCTACATCAATAAAGTGGAGTTCAATGGCAAAGGAAGCTTCAGGCAATGAATGACTTAGGAAGCTTCAGGCAATGAATGGCTTAAAATTAAAACAATTACTTATTAAAAAGTCTCTACACTGTTTCTATTAGCACTATGTGTGATTGTCTGAAAGTACAGCAGAAATTTTGGCTACAAAAATGAAACATGAAACTCCTCCTGCCTGCCAGTTTTAATCAAATATAGAGCTCAGCCCAAACCTACACAAGACTGAAATGATGCTGATGGAAGTGAAGCTGGCTGTCTCCCATTAAAGGCCTGCAAGCTATTTTTTGTTACGGTTGTATGAAGCCTTGAAGTCTTATCTGACTCTTTACTGAGTCTGGATAACTGGGCACCTTCCCAAAAATACCTTCTCACATCTTTAGCTTTATGGGGAGTTTCATCCCTTCCTCCTGCTGAGGCCACAATATCCTCTGCATTTGTTACCTGACGGCTGTGTTATTAACAGCCTCCTGTTTCTCAAGCCAAATGCAAGACAACGTGCCAGTTCCAGATGTGGTAGAAGGAGGCTGTCTGCCTCGTACCTGCCTTAGATCACTGTAATCACTTCAGGCCAGTGCTCAGGTCCTTCTTTGAGCTCAGATAATTCCTGATGCCAGTTTACAGCCTTTGGTATATGAAGCCCTGCTACAGTTGCAAACCACTGAGGCTTACAACAAAACCTTTGGGATCTAGATTCAAACTATTTTTTTGAAGGCAATCCAGCATTGTAAAAATCTTTCTGTGAACATCAGGTGAATATAGCATCTGACTATCTTTAGAAAACAAAGGAAATCTTCTTGGAGAATGCTTTGCATCAGAAGCACTGCTTGCTTCAAGTTTCAAACTCTTTCATTTGCCTTCTCAAAAAGCTTCTCAGACCAAGTTTTGGCCACCCCCCCCTCCCAAAAAAAAGGCAGAAATGATAGGTAGTTCAGAGATTCAGTAGCTCTTTCACTAAAGCTTCAGACCCGCATGCAGGGTAGATGGTGAAGGCCAGAAGTCACCAGCTCCAGCCATGGTTCTATTGTGGAAGTTCACCTTTACATTTCTTACTTCTGACATCAAAGAGGGACGATGAAACCTCACTTTACCAGTGCAGTTTCTGATGGACTATCTTTGCAGTAACAGGCTTCAAGCTTAATCAGGTACCAACTTTCACCACACTGCCAGCATAAAAGTACCAAGAAAGCACACAGCCAGAGTAAACTCTGCATCATGTGCTCTGCCAAATTTGACAGAAAAGTGATCCCATGCCCAGGCCTGATTTAAGTCCAAATTTCACGGCTAGATAACAGCAGCGTACACAGTTTCAACAGTAATACACGTGGACCTAAGATTTACCTTGCAATAATTTATTTTTTTCATCATATTTTAGCTTCTGCTTAGCTCTAATCTTGCTATTGCTACTGTCTAAGAATTTTTGCCTGTATATATCAGTAACAGAGTCTTCTCCAACCTCATGTGGATTGATACCTACAAACACACATATTTATACCTGTATATATTGTGCCCTATCAGTTGGGCAAAGAAGTTCATGCATGATCAACTAAAGAGGCCAGCATATACTTTGCTTTGTATCTGTTTAAAACTTTTGCTGTGGAGTAAGAGAACAAACCAAACACACCATCTCATTGATAAAATGGCTCATCAGGCATAATTTAGAGACTACTCTTATTTCCCCCAGGTCTTTCCTGCCAGTTGCAAATCTTCATGCTTCTTTATGACTTTTCTTCGAGCCAACTCCTTCATTTTTACCAAAGTTTCCCTGTAGCTCCCCATGTCCTGTTCAATCTGGCTGTTGGTATTCTTCCTCTGTAACACCATGACAGATGCTGGTCTTCCCCTGTAGGAATAGAAATTTGGTGCAAAGTCCCCCCTCCGAGAGCTGTGTGCAGTGGATCCCCATATGCTGTAGGTGCTCGCACTCCCAGCTCAGTGCGTGAGGTAGCCCAGCGACTATCCCAGAGCAAGCTGAGCAGCACAGGCAAACTGCACAGGTCAGGTTTTGAAAACTGCCTGGAAAGAAGTGCAAGAGCAATGGTCTGTACTCAAAAACATTTGCAGGGATTTAAAAAACAGATCCTTTAAATTCAAGTCTTGAAGGAAAGAGTAAAAGTGAAGAATGACTTTGCATATTCCTCAAACCAAATTTTGTAACGACACAGAACATCTCCTGAGAGTATCTGTCACACAGTCACTAATGCGATTGCCATATATCCCCCTCCCTGATAACCCTTTTGAGGCATTCTGCTTCAAGGTCCTGTACTAGCTGAGCATTTGAGGTCTTCAAATGAATGCAGTTTCAGGATGATGATTATTTTATGATTGTTAAAATACTTACAGCATCAGTTCTGTGTAGCTGATTAGTGTGGACTTTGCAGTAATGCCTGAAAATGGGTAGAAGTGAGCAGTACTCTGTTCAGACTGCCAGACAGCCAGAAATCCTGAAAAAAACATCAAAAAGAATCTGCAAATTGGTCTTAGAA
This sequence comes from Pseudopipra pipra, assembly GCF_036250125.1. Taxonomy (NCBI): domain Eukaryota; kingdom Metazoa; phylum Chordata; class Aves; order Passeriformes; family Pipridae; genus Pseudopipra; species Pseudopipra pipra. Next base: position 24,433,784 of record NC_087551.1, read on the forward strand.
AAAAATTCAGGTAGAAAAACAGGAAATGTCTGTGGAAAAACAGACAAATGGGAGCTCTAGTTCTTCCATAATCTTCCAGTAGAAGTCTGGGCAAAGAATTCAACTACTTGTAGGGTGGAGTTTTATCAATTTATTAAAAGAGTTTAATGATGTGTGAAACCTGGCCTGGTCCCACCTAGTCCTTCTCACCTAAGAGTTACTCATAGAACAGGCTCCCCTTGTATGTGTATAACAAAAAGATGGCTCATAGAAGAATGGGTAGAAAGTATTTATTTGTTCCTGTGAATTCTTGATGTGAAGATACCACATAAATACACATGAATACAGAGGTGGAAATTATTATGGGTTTCTTAAAAAAATATAGCCAAAGAATACTTATACCTATGGGTCAATTCACACAGCTTTGGAAAAAAAATAATCTAAATGATGTGTTGAAAATATTCACTTCAACAGACAAAGTACAAGATCTAAATTATTATTTTAAAGCAGCTGTCTAGCAGAGCTGATGTTAGCTTAAACAAAGGGGCTGACTGAAGATACAGCTCTCACTCATCTTCCAAAGTACTAAAATAAAAAAAATATGTAACAGAGAGGACTGCAAAACTGGCCATTTTATGCTACTCACATTTTCAGGTGAGAGGATGACAAAGCTTTTACCTTAGCTGCTAATTGAGAATTTCAGTTTTAATGAAGTAACATAGATACACACATTACAAAAGACTTCTAGCAGATAGACTAGGAGGTAGAACAGTTTATAGAGAAAGGCAAAAAGAGAAGCTTGATTCATTGAGCTCAGATTATGCCAGTTGTCCATTGTTTCTTAATATTGTAGGTTCTTCTTTATTCTTTTTGCAGCAAGAGTCCAGAACCCTTCAAGAAGTAATTCAAAATGGCAAAAGTAACATTTTTATTTACCTCTAACTGGCAAATTTTCAGAGAGATACATTTACTGGATGGAAACTTCCTGCCTGGACGTTCATTAGTATGAGTAATGAGCAATACATCCATCATTACGGTTAGCAAGTTTTCCATTTCATCCTCTTCCCTCTTTAAGTGCATGATTTAATTCACAGCACATAAACATTTATACAGAAACCTTGTAAAAGCAAAACCATGCCCAGTATTTTGGACATATATATGACAGAACTATAGGCAGGTGGAGAAACTCAGTTTGAAACAAACTCATATTCACTGTTTGTTCATAATATCTTATCTCTGTATTCGGTGTCTGTGCCTAATTTACATTACTCTCTTTTTAACCTTCTACATGTATGTATTTCACACTTGGCACTGCTACATATTTCAGAGGAAATTTGTTCCTGGGACATATATGAGCTCTGTGAGTAGTTGCTTTATCAACTAGGTTATAGGTCTAAAACTTTGTATCTCCACCTTCAGCTCCCTGTCCTGCTACATTGTCCTTCTTACTCTGACCCATGTCTTTTCAGGGATGCTGAGCTGCGAGACCCGGGTGGGTGTAGGGGGAAGAGGTGGCTTGTGATATTTGAACATCCAATATCCATCTTAATGCAGAAACGTCTTCTGTTGTAGGGTGCCTGAAATATTTCTAGCTTTCTTTTTTCAATGAAGCTTTTGAGTTTCTTGCTCCTTAGAGCTGAGGCTGTGGCACCTCACTACAGGGCGGGTCTAAGACTGTCTAGATGCTGAGATTTGCAGGAGAGGCTTCAGATGGCAACATTGCAATGACTAATGTGGCCAGGTGCTTGCCCATTCTGCGCTGCAAAAAGCAACAAATTTTACAGTTCAGAAAAATGAGGCCTCTTCTTGTACCTCGGAGCATCAGTTTTCAGCCACCTTTTCTGGGTTTTTCTCCTCAAAGGTTAGCAACCTCATTCTACAGACAGTATACTTGAGGCAGAGGTAGTCAATCTTGCCCTGCAATTCCAGCGTTTCATGGACTTTTAGTGACGGTCTTAATTTAGTCTGCAGCTAGACATGCAGCTATCCTCAGTGAACATATATATTCTCTCCCAACCCTTAAGAAATCAACTGCTACTTTCCATAAATGGATGTGATTCCCTTGCTCATTCTCCAAAATCCACCCATGAAATACACAGTTTACTTGGTGCAATTAGAGGGTAGTGGCAGCAAGAGCCCTGAACTGCAGGCAGAGCTCTGAGGCAGAGCAAAGCAATGCTTTTTCAATGAATACTCGCTAAGCCAAGAATACTTTAAACACTCCTCCTCCATCATCTTTCTTTAAAATTGAGATTATTAATGAGTCACGCTTACATTCATATTCCTCAGAGCACTGCTTTAGAGAGAAACAATAGCCAGGTCTCCCTCTCCTTCCTCCTGGGTGGGCAAGCAGCACAATGCTAAAGCATTATCACATCAACTACTGGGCTAAGAAGCTTGACCCAAAGCCCTGTGCCAGTGAATTATTTTTCCTTGACATATGGCTTAAGGCTGAAGGATTTGAACACTTAATTGGTGCATTTTCTGCAAGGCTTTAAAGGCTTGGCAAGGTGAGATTCCTGCTAATCAGTGATACATCTGGGAAACAGCTCCTGCTGTGCATCACCAGCAGCCTCCACCTACATGAATTTATTGATCTCCTGGAGCTCAAGGGACTTGTATTATCTGAAGGTGTTAAATTCATTTCTAAGTGAGGCTGTCCAAAGATTGCGTTTCAAACATCTTTCTTAAGTTGTATTCACTGAGACATGTAACAGTGTTGATCTGTTAATGTATGTGAAAAAGAACACCACGACCTTCTCTCTCATATTATCATGGTGAGGTGGCTCTTTGTTATCTAGGAAAACAAAACACATTCCCTGTAACTTTTGCATTTTCCTGCAAGAATTACCTCAGACCCTCTCTACAAGCAAGCATTCATCTTTATAAAACTTTTTGTGTCATTGAAACAATCAACCCTCTCACAAAAATACTTCCATTCTAAAGGTGGGTCATTTGATGAGAAATTTGGGAAATTAAATCTTCATTCATTAATGGCACACCTAGAAAACAATTTTTCATTTTAATCCTGTAATTTTATTGTACTTATACCTCTGACTTAAAAAAAATGGTTTCTAATATTCCTTACATTTTTCTGTCATTTTACTTTCTCTGAAAAAACTTCTCTAAAGAAATGTCATTACTTCCATTATTACTGATATACCAGTTCTATCTCATCAGAAGCCTTGTAAACCCAGTCTTCACTGAGCTCCTGTGGTCTGGAAGGAGTTCTGCGTATGAAGAATTTGAAGGATTGACACATTGTTGTTGCTATTCCTTTTTTTTCCTCACAATCATTCAGCCAAAATTATCTTTTATAGACAGGACAGTAAACCCAAAGAGAGCAGTTACTGTACCCACCAGAGAGAAGAGACTCTCCCTTGAGGATAACTGTATCCAACCACAAACTGGTAACTATTATTACACATGAAAGTGGTTGTTCTCACCGGGCACAATCCTGTAGTCACACTCACTCACACACAATTAGAAATAAAATTAATAGAGTTTTGAAGTATTAGGGCTGCTTTGGAAGACATTCTGAAAATCTTTGTAGTAATTGAACAAACTCCACCAAATTTCATTCTTTTAAACATGGAAGGACTGAAGAGGGAAGCAGAGATTGGAAATGTTCAAGGGACGCATGTTTAGGGCCTTAGCTACAAAAAGCTAGGTACAAGTGCAATTTTAATAATTTTGTTTTGTTTTAATTACATTAGTTCCCTTTCTCCTTCCCCTTGCTAAACACACATCAAATTTAGAAGATGGCACAAAATTCCTCTGTCCATTTTGTTCACTCCCCTCCATTGGCTAGCAGTTTTATTTTTTAAATTTTATAGACTTAAGTGGGCTTTTAGTCCTGGAATCACATAGAAGTCCTGTGAGAGCCAGAATAAGATGATCCTCACACACAACAAAGAACAATCCTGACAGAGATAACACTGCCTCTCTTTCATTCTGTTTACACCAGCATCAGTGACAGCTTTGCAGTGACTCTCTCAAATTTGTGAATGACAAAGACCTTCAAACAAAACCAGGCTCATCTTCTTAAAAATATCTTTCACAACTTAATTAACTTTGCACACTGGCATCTCAGGACTGTCAATCTTAACGCGGTTCAAAGATCAATTAAAAGATCAGTTCTTTTTCTCTGTATATGGGAAAGTATTTTACACTAGCAAATACCAATTTACACTCATTAAGTTCTGTGAATAAGCCTGCTGACACACCAGGGGTCCCATTGAAACATGCTCTTCACAAATACAGTAGGTGTAGTGTTTACCCATTGCTTAACTGTGCTGAATAAGCTCTTTGACAAATAAAAGCTTTCTTGCTGGCCTCAATTATCAGAAGGTGCACTACATGCGCTCTGCTGCCATCATTCACCTTTTCTCATCGTCCCATCCAAACAATTTTTAATTAACAAACTTTCCAAACAGTTAGGACTAAATCCCTCTGTGCAGCAATGGCGTAAAAACACCGGTGCGAATTGCCGGAATTCACTGGGTTAGATTTCATGTATCTTGCATGATCCCAACATCCTTTAGTTTGTACAATTTTCTGCTCTTACATTATGGGTAGCAAACTTGCTGATTTCATGTTAGGGCAGTCATGCAATCCAGCACTCTGGCTGGCTTGGCAGGGCTGGCTGCTGCTGGTGCAGCCATCTGGTGGCAGCTCAGCTGCGCTCCCTACCCATGGCGTGGTCAGATGGGTGGAAGCCATTTGTGACAAATGCACATCCTTATATTGGTAAGCTGTAACTGGGAACTGTTTGTGTGCCTCCCTGCAAAGTGATTCTCATGGCATATTATGTCTTGTAACAGTCATGTGTCTTCTCTTGACAATGAATTTCTGTCTCACTAAGGTAAAATTTTAACCCAAAGTGCAGCAATATCAATAAGGATAATGCTTTAGACTCTTCCATGATTTACATCATATTATGTCACAGTGCATTTGGGCTTTGGAGAGCAAAAGAGGATGTCAGTGGTGACATTCTGGGGGTTCATGTGCTTAGGATGTGGATGTGTATAAAATCTATTGTCTAACCGAGGGTGTAATTTTGCTTTTGTCACAGGCTCTGTGACATACATCTCTGACATTTCATTACACTGTACTAAATCTTGCATTCTCTTGACTTCTCACCCACCCCACGCTCTGTTATAGGCTGCAAAACTAGAACAAAGATGGACCATGACAACGAATGATGTTTGGGAGCCAGAAGAAAGAAATCAGAAAGGAGATTTTGCAGCACTATACTCGACCTCCCTTTTCTCACAAGCCCTAAAATTCTGTTTGACCAACTGAAGCTGAACGAGATGGTCATTTTGTACTTCATAGAGCTTTTACATATATCTATTTAAAGGTATATAAACCAAAGCATACACACATGTATCAACATATACACGTGTGTGTGTGTACTTGCACATATATAAAATGTACAGATGTAGGAGAATTTTGTAGTGCTGTGATGGGATAAATGAGCCTGAGGCTTATATGAAAATCTAGACTAGAACTGGCCAGTGTTTGAATGAGCAAAAAGTGAGATGGTGGCCCTTCCAAATAAGTCATGCATCTTCTTTACAACACAGGCATATGTATTCAGTATCTTTCATTTAAGTAGTGAGAAAATTACTTGGAAGTATTTGAGAAAAGGAGCAAAGGAAATTCAATTTTATTTGTTTGTGTTTCTCCCTGTAAAACACTAAATATTAAGAATCTAACTATATGAGGTCATAAGAAAGCATAAAAACTTCTACACAATGATCTAAACCAGATTTTAATGTACATAAAAAGGTCAGACTTAAACATCAGCTACTACAGACTTCTCCACAGTTAGAGTTTTATACATTTTGCTAGACACCTGACATAAAGCTCTTCAGAACTGCAGCATGTCAAACTTTATTGTTGTAACACAGTGAAAAGAGAAGTGCTCCATAATAATTTCTTAGTAGTATTTGCTAATTGGGATGTTTGCTGTCTGAATGTATTGCTTTGGCTATTGGATCCATAAGGAAAAAGAACAGCTCAAGAGAGGCCTCTTGGGGGTGTCAAGAGAAATTGGGCTGCACAAATCATTGACAAAAGATAATACAACTTTAGGGAGTCTACACACCTAAACATTTTCTGGGTTTTTTTGGGGTTTTTTTTTGGTTTTTTTTAGTCTTGCAAATGCTTCATTCTATTGATAAAAAACCCAGTTCTTTGAGTGTAGTAGGCTGTCTGCTCTTTGTAAACCGTTAGTCAAAACCTTCCAAAGTAAAGACCTGCAAGTTTTCAAGCTTTTTTCTTCTTCAAGCTTACCAAGCCTTTCAAGACTTGGTATGGTAAATATACGAGATATACAGGACAATGTAGCCTTCTGCCTAGGCTAGGACTACAGATTCTGCCATTTTGGGTACTCAAGCCAATCAGAAAGAGTTCCTGTCATGACAAAGGTGTATTCTGATATTAAAAAACTTTTATTGTCATTTTTTGGGGGGTGAGGGTGTTTGCTTTTGTTAAAGGACACTCTAGGTACACCTATACTCTTTCCAGAAGCAGACTTGACAGTAGCTATGAAGAAGGCATTTCCTGCTCTGTCTGTCCCAGCTGTGGAGTCAGGCCACAGGCATCCCTGCCAAAGCATCCCCTGCTGAAACAGGCCCTGGTGCCTCTTGCACAGTCAGATTTCCCTTAGCCCCACTTGGGCCACCCTTGCGAAGAAGGACTGCAGGAAATCTTCTGTTTCTTTGCGTTTTATTACCTCTACTCGTGGAGGACAAATACCTTTAATATTTAACATTTCCTATACGTTAAAAACAGCTCTGTTACAGCAGTACTAGAAGGGCAACTAACTGACCTCACAGCTGGCTTTAAAGACAAGAAGCCAGGCAGTTCTTGCTGCCCTACATGACAGCTTTCCTCTATTGCGGAGCAAAACAAGTCACCCAGTGTGCACATAGGAGGAGTTCACCTGAGTTGAATTTTGGCTCTTTCTATTGCAAACAGGCTGTGCTTTGTGCAGGTTTCTGTTCAACTGCAGGAGAAAAATCTTTCTTCCTTAGAACATTTGAAACAAAAAAAGCAAAATAAGAAAGCATTTCTAACTGATTGCACTGCTGAAATGTCTCAGATTGTACAAACAAAAAAAATATTAGTTTTTTTTTACTTTTCTTTAATAATATGCAAGTTCTAGGATAATATGGAGCTGGGTGTGCAGTGAAAACCTAGACAGACTTGGATACACAGTATTTGTTTTCCGAGTCTTTGCTCAGAGAGTTTTCTTGCAACTACTAAACAAAGGTCCTGAGAAGACAGAACTCTCAACTAACCACTTTTGTTCTGGAAAAATATAATTATTTAGGGGGGGTTTCTATTTTGTTTAAGCAATCCAACCAAATCCTTTAAAGTGACACTTCAATAAAATATTCTCAAAAAAGGATAATATCCTTTAAAACTCTTTTTTCTCCGGGAAAACAAAGAGTTCTGCCCATCACAGTGGGGACACACACAAGTTGCCTGGCTATGTCTGGCTGTTACATATCACAAAAGGATAAGATAGACTTCTGGAACAACCCAAAATATCCATGTTGCAACAGCTCTAATTTTCACATCCTCACCTGCTTTTGCCATTTGTTCTTGATTATACAGCTAGCAAGTGTAGGTAGCTGCTATACCAGGAATCATATCAACATGGTAGTTCTACATTGCAGACACTCTCAAATGCAGGGCCCAACTGCACCTGGTTTGCCTTCAAAATAAAGTGTGTAGTATAATTTCCTTGCCCTTGCAGATAATCAGTCCCTCCTTTTTGCATACTGCAAAATTCAGTTTTCTATTAGTCTAACCACTGACAGCTGTGGTTACAACAGAAATAAACTAGAGAAGCACAGAGACTAATGAGATTGTACAAAGCCATATTGTAAATAGTTTCCTCAAAGGGCTTTGTTTCTCACCTGATGATCTTTTCTACTACTGTTATGAAACTTGTAGGTGAAAAGTATTTTCCAAAACAGACATTCTCAGCAGGAGGAAGGGCTCAAGAGAATCCTAAGTCTTTACTTCACTCTCAGAAACAAGTCATAGCACACCATAATCATAGATTATAATAATTTATTTATGTTTGAATGGAGATCAAAAAGTAACTTCTCAATGAAGTGAAAAGTATGCTACCATTTCAATCTACTCACACAAACAGAGGGGTTGCACATACAGATATCTGATGATCATTGCAGAAGAGATCAACTTGTTTCATCCTTGAAAGGAAATATTTTTTTAGAAGAAATATATTAAGAACTGCTGTTATTTGAAGTATTGAAACACACGCACACACGCAAAGCCCCCAGAGTGCAAACAATGCATCAGGGTTACATGTCTCTGTGTTTTAGTGAAGTCAATTACTGTTCAAGGAAGACCTTGTATTAAAGAAGTGAGGAGGACTCAGGCATTTGGTGTCTAACAGGCTGACATAGAACATTCTGTGTTCCTGCTGCAGCGACTTTCAAACTTGCTGAGATGCCCTGAGGCCTTGTGCTTGGATTTGCTGGAGGTCATGCAGAGCAGGGGCTCTAACTCATGGGTCACACTAGCAGTATGCTGATTAAATTCCTCCTGGTTTTTGGCCCCTGCATCTAACCTCATCAGTTCAATGTTACTTTTCTTCTCAGAGGAGTGATGTGAGGCTATGTGCATTGATGCGTCTTATGTATGTCATATAAACAAAAGACAAACACAGAAAGCCTAGAAAATAAGGCAAAAATAGAGTAACCCAAATATACCAATTCAAAATTGAATTTGAGAGTCAATAACTGGTGTTTTATTTTAATTTCCGATCTGATTTTTAGTTGAAATAGAGATGACTTGAAAAAGATCTATACTCTAATACTTCAAATTGCTGAGAAAAATTATAGTTAACACCACGAAGGAAGATGCTGAAAGATTGTTTTTTTTCTTTTTAGTCCATTGCAAACTGTTTCTCCTAATAGGCCTATTTTATATACTGAATAAAATTCACAGCCAACAAGCAGATTTATCTGATGTCACTCTGAGTTAAAGCACAAAATTTTGCCAAAGACTGAAAGTAAAATCAGCAGTGTACCTATGCCCAAATTTCTGTATGCTTTTCATTTATTTCAAAGGAAAATAAGGGAGTTCCTTACATCTGCTTTTAAAGTGGCCTGTTGACAGGACAGTTCTGCTTTACCCTGCTTCTTTTCCAGCTTGTGCATTTATCTCTTTAACTTTCTGAGGCGTGTTGTCTCTCTTTGTTCTGATAAGAATAATCCACTGATTCTCCTTCCTTTCCCTGCAGTATTCATGCAGAGTCTGGCATAAACTGACATCCATATGGCATTCATCCCATTGAATGGCACTTGGAGCAATGTGGGGCTGTGGGAGGACAGGTCAGCTGTATGACCCTTGGGGCAACCACACTGACTCTTACCCCGAGAACTGCTGACTGCTGTCATGGCACTGTGTAATCAAGTTCTACAACAGCATCTTTAGACCTTTTATGTTGGACATGCTAAGCAATTCATGACTTCTCTTGAGATACAATCCTCCAGAGATTGTACATGTACATTTTAACCTGATTTACAGGTAAGAAAAACTTCTGACCTGGATCATGCAAGCTTTGGTCAGGTGGAGGGAGACTTCGTAAACAACAGAAGAATCTGGAAGAAGAAAAAACTGTGATGATCTTAAAAGTGTTGGCATCTGCACAGTCATCTGTTCAGACAGAGCCCACCTGTAGGAATCACTCCTATCCTGTCGAAATATTGTAGGGAAAGCCCACTTGGTGCTCTGCTTTCCTCTCTAAATTTGCTAACTTGCTCTCTGGTAGATTGTTCTATTTGAATGCTTTGTGGAGTTCCAATCAGTATGGAAGACACCATTTTCAAGTCTTCCCATCAGACCTGGTTGCAATTCCAATTAACGCAGTTCCAATTTAATGCATTCTTTAGGATGTCAAAGACTATTTTCTTTCCACCCTCCCTGCAGCAGTCATTTTCATCAGAGAGCTAGACCAGTGAATTCAAATCTACAAGACTTCCTTTATAATTTACTGTACTGGAGGATAGAATATTTGAACTTCACATGAAATTCATGAAAAGTTCATGAACTTTACATGGAATTAAAACAGGGGAAGAAACCTGAGGAAAAACTTTAAAAATACTGTCTCAACTGTATTATGTACATGTAACTGTATTATAATACAGTCATAACTGTATTGTGATATTGTTATTCAGAACATCCTAAAATAGAAAAAAACACTGACAGTTTTTCCACGACTATTTCTCAACTAATAAGAAAGCCTAATAACACTTATTTCTACTGCTTTGCAAATCCCAAGCAGAATTTTCATTATTTAATGGCATTGTCAAATTACACTTAATTGCAGCATAGTGCTAGAATGTGCCTGCAAGCCACTGCTGTTTCCATTCTCAATTTTGACATTCTGCTCACAGGCATTTCATTATAATAAGATGATGAATACATAAAAAAGGAAGTTTTCATTTTTTAATAGAGAATGTGTGTTTTCTGTCTATCTTCATGCCCACAAAAGGGCAGAGGAATTTGCACAAGAGGACAGAGAAAATACTCAACAGCAGATTGCTAAACATCTGAACATTCTAAACTACCTGTTTACCCAGGAAACCATTTTGTGTGACATTTCAACTGTCTATTTTTTGAGAAGCAGACAAATGAAACCAACTTTTTATGAAATCAGCTGTCAAAAATTGATTTTAAAAGTTTGGAGACATAAATGCCTTCAAAACTGGAAATTATAAGGAAATATTGTGAGTAGGCCAAATCAGGCTCTGATCTTCACACTGTGTGCTACTGGATTATGATCAGTGATTATCAGGCTAACTATGGTGGGTTGCCCATCATATGGGGGGATTTAGCTACAGCTTTGGCAAAACTGCTTAAGTCTAAGAGTTCTGTTGCCTTACTCCTTCCAGACAAGGCTCATTAGATAATCTGAAGATTTCTCCAAGCACAACGACATTGTGGAGGCCTTCAATATCAGCATGACACTCAACACAATGCATCTCTATTTTGACAGTTAATTGAAATCCCCACGGGTAAAAGAGCTTATGTAACATTTGCTTTACTCATGACTCACTGCGGGATACAGTGATGACTCCTGGCTCACAGTGATGGATAGGCTCAGAACAGCAGTGGTTGACATTTTCTATGTCTTGGCCCTTTAATATGTTTTATGTTTGCACAGTTGCAATGAACATTCTCCACTGCCTTTAATCCTGGCTGATAAATGAAGCATGAGTCTCCCTCTAACCTTGGATACTCTTACAGCTGATGCTTGCTTGATATGATCTGCATTTTTCCATGGACTCTGTTGGAAACTGTTCAGTTAGCTCTCCCCAGCTATTGAAGGAGCATTGCAATTAACTACTTAATGTCTTTCCTAAAAATTATTAGGCATGCCTGCTTTTTTTTACCACACAATAATCATAAATATAATTTAACCAGTTTCCTAAATTGTATAAAATCTATACGAAAAGGGCAAGAATTAGGCTGAAAATTCTACAGCAAAAAGCAACAGAAAATTCTTGGGCACATAAGGATTCTTTCTCCTTGACTGTAAATTGGTTTAAATCTAAAGTCACACAATCATCCTACATGTCTCAGTTAAGTATTTACACATGAAAACGAAGTCTTATTCTGATGTCGTATCTGGAATGAGAGGAGCATGAAAAAGAAAATGATAATGCTATGAAAAATTCCTCCTCCTTTCTCCCATGTCAAAATTATACTTGAGAAGCACTTGTGATATATGGTTCTCCACTCATCTTTCCCCTTCTAGTTATAACCTTTTCAAAGCACACACTTTACTTACGAAAAAAAGCTGCAGATCAAAGCATGACAGTTGACACCACAAAAACAAAGAGACAAGGTTACTGGAACAAACCCAAGAAGCAAAACTGATGAAAAGCCTTCAAGTACAGAGCGGGCTGATGAAATTAATTTTGCGCTGCATGATTTGAGTAGAAAGGGGATGAAACAGAAGAGAAGCAGGAAAGACTGATGAAAACCAAGGGCTGAAGAGTTATGAAGAAAGCATGAGAAGCTGATGGCCCCAGGGTTGGGTTTCATAACCAGAAATTCTGTAATGCATTTAAAATTTAGTGGAGAAACCACTGACTGGGACATCAAATCACAACACAGAACGAGGAGGAAAGATACTGAAAAAAATTTCCTGTTAGGGTTGTACTAAGAGTACTCAGAGAGGTGATAGCAAACAAACCTTTTCATCATTGATGATCTGAGTGTATTTGAAAGCACATTGCTGTGACTCTTGCTGTATTTTGCATCTGAAAATGGCTGGACAGCCCACAGTTTGTGTAAAATTAGCCAGCAAATAGAATGAGTTCTTATGCAAAACATGTATTTTCAGCTTCTTCCTGAAAGGAATACTAGAAGTTATGATCTCACAGTGTAACTTACTCTTCACTAAATATTGTACCATCATAGGTTCCTCTATGTAGGTAGGAAATGCAATTTCAATCCCACACACTTTGGTGATAAATCCAATGAATATTGGCAGAAAGACATTTCTTTCCTTATAAATTTCACCACACAATTTCAGTACATGGAATTGGGATCCCAGGAATCCCAACTCTTATGCCATTAGAAAGCCACTAAAATACTGTCTCACCGTCTCCCATCCAGCATGTAAAGTCTGGGTGAATGAGCTTCTTAATACCACCTTATAAAAGCAAATTAATTTGAACCGTGGAACACTGCATTGCAGTAAAGTCTTTTAAACACTATAAAACCAAGAAACAAAACAAGCTGCCTTGAATTCTTCTGTCATGCTCAGATACTGTTGTATTGTGCACTCCTCTATCTTGTAGGCATCTGTCAGTCAGCACAGCAGACAACATGAATGGGCTGAGGATATTTCAATGAGAGTTTAAACAGATTTCTGTCTGAATGCTTATATCACTTTTAAGTTGTGACTTTAAGAGGGAAAGAGAATTTAAAACAGTAATTGCTATAACTTGGCATATTGTACCAAAAACAACCAGCTAATAAAGTATGATTCAGTTAAAATAAGAATTTCTCCCCTGTGCAGTCATTCAGTTCTGTTACAGGGGTTTTTTTTGCCCAGTGATTTAGTTGTACTTTTAGTATTTATTTTTGTTTTTTAACTGCAGTTTTGGTAAATTCAAAGCTTGCCAGGAACTTGATCCAGATTCACTGAAGTTTCAGAGGAGGCAAGGGCACATTCCCAGGCTGTGGAAAATCCCATTCCCTTTTCTGTCAAAAAGAATTTGACCCCATGTTATCCAGATTCACCAGAAGGAGCCCTAGCTACCACGCTGCTTCCTGAAGGCACCCACTCATGCACACTGGGCTGTGCTTCCAAACCCCTTCTTCCTGTGGGCGGGGTAGGCCTGCCAAAGATGCTGATGAATACTCTCTATCTTTAGCATATTTGCAGCTGGGGTGGAGACAGAAAAGCTGGGGTGCTAGCACTCTCACTCTCTTTGGTCTCACAGGAAAGCTGGTCAGGGCACTGTGTACCCACCCACCACATTTCAGGAGGGCCTGACAGTGAATCTGGGGTAAGACAACAAAAAGCAGAGATTACAAATTTATATTCAGGGTAGATTGATAATAACAGCCAGGGATGGGGAAGGGAAGACTTGAGCACATAAACTTTTATATTTGCCTCCCAGCATGTGGTGTTGTTCTAGAAAGAGTTATTTAACAGGAGAAAGTCTAAAGAAAGCTTGGCCAGCTGGGAATACCCAACAAGCTCCCTAACACAACAAAAAATAGGAGCAGTGTGCGTTTACTCAAAGCTAGGGCAGTGCACTGCACCAAGTCACGCCGTTTAACTCACAGCAGAAATGCCCATGTGTCTGTATGATCTTAGTCTAACCTAAGTGGCAATCTGTTCACCCAGCTGTCTCCTACTCCCTGCCCGCTCCTCAAGCATTTCATGTTCCTCTTCCACCTCACTACTCTCACGCACATGCTCCACAGTCATCTCACATCCTGCTAACCCTCACCGCTGCTACCCTCTAACAACATTATTTGCCCGTTCATCCTCTTTTTTAGTATACCTCATTCCCCTGCTCCTGGGAATTTATCTTTACTTTTCTCCCCCCTCCTCCTACCTGGCACGCATAGCACGTTAACAGCCCACCACTAAAGCTGAACTCTGCAAATATCTTCCTGAAAAGAGTACAGGTCCAAAGTTTCTTCAGTTAACCACCTTCTGCAATAATTTTATAGAGATCTTTGGAAACATATGTCATAAATTACTATTCTGTTTGTGAAATTAACATCACTCAATTAATTTCTATACACCAGGAATATTACTCATGATCCAGAATATTCTGGAATTTTAGTCAAATACTTTTTGTGACTTTGAAGTCTTGCCAGCCCCATGCCAACGGTAGCAAAGTATATTGATACATTTGAAGGTGTCACCAACATGGGTCCTTATTCCTAAAATAACTCAGATACCAGGTAGGCTTTAGAAGAGAGGGCAGCTGTCATTTCCTATCAGCTGCCCCTCAGCAGGGGCAGTGAAGCCCAACGGGTCAGCTCTGTGTCCCAGACCACAACATCAACTCACATAAGACATATTACCGTATCAAAACTGGAGCCCATTTGACGTGCCACCTGCACACTACATTAAAATGTTCCATAAAAAAGGAAAACATTTTAAATAGTACTTGCACTTTTCGACGTAATAAGACAGTCTCCTGACTACCATATGAACTCATGACTTAAACAGATGTAAAGTGGCATCGTGTAGTTGAACTGAAGAGAGGGATTTTAAGTTGCACCATGCTGTACTGCCTTCACTGGATTGTATAAATTCAAATTCAGAGGTTTGTCAGGGTAGACAAAGAAATTGCTTTTCTTCCCAGCTTACTGTCTTCTGAACAATAAACTAAGTTACTCCGTAGTACTATGCAGACAATAAAGCCAAAACAAAACCACCACATCAAAACCAACACATGAGTATGTGGGAACATAGAGATATTATTTCTCTCCTCCTTCTTTATTGATCTGAAATTTCATTAATAATTCCCCTATAATGAAATTTTGATGACTTTTAGAGGCCATATGAATTACTTGCATGGAATTATTTCTGTTAAAGAAATTATGTTTTGTGAATTAGACACAATGACATTTCTTATACAGAGAAAATTAGAAGCACAAAATATACAGCTAGGGAATTGTATTTGGACAACGAGTGTCATTTTTACTTTTGATCCAGCAATCTTAGGTGAAAGAGCATTGCATGTTAATACTTATAGAAATTAATTGAAAATGCACTTTATGTGATCCATTAATATGCAAGATCAGGACTCCTGATACATGGGACCTGTGCTAATAGAATTCTGTCACCTGAATATTCATGGAAAAATGTGAGAGCAGTGCAATCAGCTGAAGTAAAGGTGTTGGGAATCTAAGATGACTGGTGTAACACAAGCTTTCCACTACTGTTTCAGTGCTATTTGGACTGTGATTCAAATTAGAGTTATACAGCATTGATACGCAAATTTGGGCAAGCAAGAACACAAGTGTTATATTTTTATATTTTACAAGGGTCAAGAGTGCATTGCTGTTATTGATGACCTTCATTTTAAAATAAAACTACAAGAAAATTTCACATTATTATTAATAATAATAATGCTGGTTAAACCTCCTGAGATGAATAGATAAGGTTGCTAAATGAGTGTTCTCTGTTGAAGCCATGGCGATTTTGTTACACAGAAATTTTTTTTTTTTTTTTCAGTTTTCTTTATTTGGAAAATTAAGGATTATTTCATTGGCTTAATATGAGGTGGGTTGTACTGTCCCAGTGGATGTGATTCAAGTGCTGTGCTTGGGGCGTAGACTTTATCTTTGAGAGAAAATACATCTGTATGGACATTTCTGTGTCTCAGCAGGCTCTACCTGAAGACAAAATGGCAGTTCATGCTGAAAAAGGGTGTGGGAGCCTTTTACTTTAAAGCAATTGCAAGCAAATGAGTCAGAGCAAGAATGCTGCACCTACCATGGCAGGGCTGAGTCTGGGAAACTGTAATAAGCAGCAGCTCCCGTTTCTCACCCAACATCTGCTGCAGTGGGTATTTCTCAATGCGGATGGTTAACATGCTTGCTCAGTATGATTCAGGAAGCATCTTCTCTTTTTCACTGGAGGAGCTCTGCTTCAAAGGAAAAACCTACTAGTTTCAGGAAATAAGAACCTGAAACTTGCAGAGAAAAGGATGTGGAGTAAACAGAGAGCTGGCAGATGTAGTTGCATGCCAGGGATGATCCCACCAGTCCATAAATATTGATGACTTTGCAGTCTCTGAATGCAGATTATTCAGGACGCTGAAGCCTGCAGCTGCACATTCACAGCTTGCTGCTCTCTGAAAGAGCATTCCTGACCTGAGAATGTGCATACGCCTGTCTGAGAATCCCCCACTGCTCTTTTTAAGTCTGCTGAAACAATGCTTTTCTCCTTCAGGAATTTATATTTTATCATAATAATGCAAAATCACAAAAAAAATACTTGTTTTGCAAAACCCATTTGCCCTGCAACCATTGGAACAGGTTATTATATAAACAAGTTGCTACAAAAGAGGGGATAAAACTCTTCTCTTTCTTTCTCTATTTCTTATATCTCCTTTATACAGCTACTTTTTGTCTAAGACTATTCAAAACAAATAAGCAGAAATATCTAGAGCATGGTGTCAGTTCCCTCATGGATGTATCACGCATAACCTAAAGGTATTTGGCAGATAGGACACAATAACATCAACAAAGGGCCATCTTAGATGGCCCACTTTCATTTGGGTATGGATCCAGTTAAACTCTGGGACTCAGACATCCTTAAGAGAAGAAATTAACTTAAGATTCCTGCTGGATCCTAAATTCAATGAGCCAAAATTAGACCTGACATTATGAGGATAATAAAGAAACCTAGGAAAGTACTGAAGTCCAAACAAGGACAAGCCAAACCACAAAGGATTCAGCAGAATATTTCGGCATTTCTGAGAAAAAGTAAAGTATTAGGAGCTCAGGGAACCCATCAGGGGGTGGTTCATGTTTTAAGGATAAAACTTAATTCCATGACAAAAGTAGCAATGGCTCAATATTTATTTGCTTAGAACTATTAAATAAATAAATAGATAGATAGATAGATGAATAAAGAAATAAATAAACATTTTATTAACTATTACATATCACATACATATACATGTATTTATGTATGTACTTACAGCTATATACACAGATATATACACATACAAATTCTACTATCATTCTTCAGGACACGGCTATCACAAATTCATGCTTAAGGCCTGCTTGTACCACATTAAGTAAGGTCTTACTGTACATGTATTTTTAATGACCTATCTGTGCTCTCTGTCTTCAGTGTTCCAACAGGGTCATGATCTCTCAATCAGCATTTGGAAAAATACTCACAGGTATAACACAGTTGCTTTAAACACTCTGAACACGGCTCATGTGGAAAAAGAGTCTGGAGCTCTGGCTATTAAACCATATCTATTCTGGACAACAATGACATGTGTTTTAAATTTTCACAGAACTTCAAACATGTATAAGGGCTTTCCTGAAAGGAGATGCTTCCCTTCACTGGGGTCTAGTACAGAAAGTGCAAATTAAATTAGGAATAAAATTGATCGCAGGAGTGTAGTGTTACTGCATCTTTCAAGGAATCTTGTGCCTCAAACAGCATCAAAGAATTATCATTTCACCGTAGGCTTTTTGCAGCATGTCCACAGCTTCCCTGTTCATGAAAGGAGTTTGCTGTTGAAATGCCTGTTAAAAAGCTTGGACTTGACGTTCTGTTATAGATTATCACAAGCTTTAGAGGTTAATCAGTTAATTGGCAATTATTTTTGAATATTACTATCACCTTTAGCTCAGATCCCATTTAAATAGACATAAAAATGTTTTGTGTGTGATGTTCTCAGCTCCTTCTGGAATCAAACTTCTTTCCCAAGTTCAGAACAGTCTTTTCTAATGCAGCTGCACTAGCAGTGGTCTGTTCTTCTTTCTCTCTAGCTTATTTGTCCTGGTTTTACTTCCAGCTAAATGACAGTGCAAAGTCAGAAGCAGTTCTTGTTGAGCATATACATGCAGCTGACCTGGAGATTTGCATGGAAATCTAAAACTAATAATATAGTTTGAAGAAACTCTTCCACCAGTGTATGTCAAACTGACTTTCTTCTTTCTCCTTTGATCTCTTTTCTTTTTTTCTCAATTTCCATACAGTTTGCTTACTTACAGTAGGATCATCACTACTGCCTTCCAAAACTTTACCAGAGGTGGTGAAACCACAAGCAGTAACATCTCTCACTGAAAGCACATCCAGACACTGTACACAATGTACAAATTTGAGGTACCAGGTTTGAATACAAATTTTAAAAAATTATCTCTTCTTTTTTTTCTTTGTTTGCCTCTCTTGAATCATTAAGGCAACCAAATAAAACATATGTTTAAAAAATTGGGGCATAGTGATTCCTTAGCACTAGTCCTTTCTGTTATGGAAATCTCTGGGACTCCACACAAGCTGCAAACACTAGCCACCTGTCCAGATAAAGCCTGGGGGACCTGAAACTGCAACTCTTCTTCAGGAAACCCTGCTGGATTGGCACATGTTCTTTTGAAGTTTAGGCTTTGTCGTCTGGCTCTCTGTTGGCAGTATTTCTCTAACAATATTGTACTTGCACACTTGCATTAATATTAGTTCACTTCTATTTAATATTTTGATGTTATTTCTGTGTACTGCAGTGCCTCAAGCCAGGGTTTTCTGCAGCTAGACAAATCTTCAGTTTTGCTTGACTGTAAATGATTAATCTTTTCTTTAACAATAATATTTATTTCGACATTCACTTCATAAGGTCTCAGTCTGTTGACACCAGCATGGTACCATTACCAATATATAAACAAAGAAAAATTATAACACTGAGACTGAATCAAACTTGTGCATAGTGTCTGTGGTTGAATTTTAAACGGATGCAGCTCTAGAGAGTTTATCCACATAAAAGTAATAATTAACATTCCTGAAGTAATAACTGCTCGGCCACATTTCAAACTGCTAGCTCAGACATTTGCATGCTTCCAATATGAGCATGATATGGTTCAGTCTTAAAGCTGCCAAAGCACAGCAGGTTACTCAGCATGCATAAAAAGAACTGACATTACATTCAGCAGGGACTTTATCTTGTTTGAATAATCCTCCCTACAAGATTATTTCAGCATGCAATGTGTTTCATTTAAGCAAAGTCAGAGAATGCAAAATAATGTGCAGTAATTATGCTATTAAATGTTGCTATTACTTTTTAAGCCCTCTGTCTCAAAGCATAAATAGTTTTCTCAAGGCTAAAAATTGTCAGCAGAAGATCAAATGCACCTCTTGAGCAACCTCATTAAAACCAATGAAGTTTCCTGAAGATTGAGGTTTGTCCCTTACCCCACTACACTGAGAACTAGGAAAATCACAGGAATAACAATATATTATTTGCTTCCAATTGGTATTAATTTGCAATTCTGGAGCATCCCAACTTGAAAATCTCAAAATATTTTACAATCCCCTATAGAATAGAATAGTTCTGATTATCATCATCTAGCAAATGTCTAGGGATACCGCTCTGTGCTAAGATTCACAGGTGTGACTGTGTCAGGGAGATTAACACCTGCCGATGTCAGCCAGAGCATCGGCTGTGGTTGCAGTCTCACCAAGCTCTCTGTGTTAAACTTATCTGGTCGGGGAACAGGACTGACACCTTCAGGTATATTTAAAGAGAAATAGATGTCTAATGTTTCCAAGTAATTTGTGTTTTGACAATTCTCTCCTGCAGTGGCTAAAGAATCACAGTCCTGCAGTTTTGAGTTCATCCCTAGGGCCCTATCCAGGTATTACACTGCAGAGGGACTTCCTGAGTACAACTGCAATCTCCTACAAAAATCATAATGAAGTACTGGATTTTGTAGTGACTGTGAGCCTTTCAGGCAGTAGACTGTAATTATTTCTGATTACTACTTGATGATCAACTATACTCAACAGGAGTTCGTAATCTCTTGTAATTCTTACATCCTACGGAAACCAGCAATGGATCGTTACAGTGAATGAGGCCGCTATTGTCATTTTTATTGGAAGAACCAGAGGCCCTTTGTCCTTAAATACAGTTTATTCTCAGCCAAGATTTAAGCATAATGGGGAAAACAAGAGGGAAGAAACTCATCCAGGATTGCTAATTGACAAAACATCATCTTGCCACTGTCCACAAAGGCATTCATAAAAACTGTGCTCGCTTCTTTAAGTTTCATTACTTTTTAACAGCTTAACTGCAAACACATTTTTTGCCTTCCTATATTACTTTCTGTTTATTTTCCTGGCTTTTTCATGTGCCCCAGCCCTCAACGGGAAGCATTCCTTACAAGCATACCTTGTTGGGACAATATCTCATGGCTTATTATAGGAAATACTTGCTGAGATTTATAAGGTAGAGGGTTACTTACTAACTCAACAAATGAAAAATCCTATTTCAGACTTTGCAAATGAGTATATTATTCAGTGAATGCCATCTGAGCAGTTATGCAGAGCCAGCCTGCTTGTACCAGCTGATATGAACATGTCAATCTGGTAAAACATTGATACTTGGATATAAACCTAAGCTCCTGAGCAACTACATATGATCTAGAGTGCTGTGTTGGATTGGTGCCACAGGACCTGAAGCAAAACTTGTGGAACTTGATCAGAGTATTTTAAATAACTTCACTGGATTCTGGACCAGGTCCATGCTGTCTGCTAGAGGTATTGGCTACATTTTTCCAAATAAAAGAAGTTAGGAATAATATATCAAAACCTTTGATCCAGGACTAGCAGGCCCAGGAACTGAGACTCAGTCCCTTTATATGATGAATTTACAGATTTCCTGACTTAGGAAAGCATGAAAAACACTGACAAATACTTATGTTGACATACAAATAAGTACAGGAGACCAAAGGGTAGAAAAGGCATTTTAATCCTCTAAAAATACTGAACTATTCCAGAGCAGAGAGAGTCTAATGATTTCAGTTCACAGTTGTTTATATATCCTAAACCCTGTATCCATGATGACATTTCATTTTACATCATTTGTTTCTTTAATCAGTTGTGTTTCATAAAAACAGTCTTTCAGCCAGGTCAGCAGGGAATGTGCTGAGCTACCATGAGCAACAACCAGAGTCACTGATTTCATCTGCCTGCTTTGCAGATGGAGCATGTCCGTGTGATCACAACACAGCTGCCTGGGGATCGTTGTCTGAAGTCTGTGTGTATCCCCATACATAACCCTGCTCAGGCTTTCAGCAGTAGGATGTGTTTATTCATCCCTAGCCATTGGTTTAGAGAACGTTCTAAAATTGGGTTTGGCCTTTTTTTTTTTTATTTAATCCTTTTCAATGCGGCCAAGTCTTGCCTTCATAACTAAGATCACGCAAATGTCTTCCCAATGTCTAATGGCATCCTTTGTCTCTGATGAGAGTGTCAGTTTTGACCCTGTCACATGCTAATTGAATTGGTCCTTCTGCCATGGCAATTACTGTAGTCTTTGAGTGCCTTCCAGTACTCACTAAATACTGTGACTTCATATCCCTTAGGTGTCATTTCTTTTTTCATCTTCCCCCAGAGGAGGTATGTACACAGTAGAGCACCTTGGACACAGTGGTGTGGCTTGGTGCTGTAGGTTTAGCCTTTTTTTTCATGGCAAGTTTCTCTTGGAATATGAATATAGTTTCCAGGCTCAAACAGGGCAAATATCTGACAAGTTAGCTGGCTATGCTGAAAACACTTCATTCATTAAAACTAATTACATTCACCAAAACAGACAACCGTATGAAAAACTCAACATACACATACATATATGCACAGAAAGGATTTCTTTTAAGAAAACATTTCTTTTACAGAAACAAAAGAATCTAACATGCCCCTTAGATTTTTAACGGGTCAGCTACTAATCGGTATTTATAGCCGCTAAAACCTGTTTTCGGCATTGAACCAAACAACCCCCTGGCTCCAATTACTGTTACCCAGAGAGTAGCTGAGAAGGTAGCAGCCACAAACAGAGGAGGCCAGACAGAAAAGAAGAAAAGTAATTTATTGATTCTTCTGATCCCTCTTTGGCTTTTATTATTGTTGGATGGTTTGAGCAGAACCGTCCCAGATTCTCCTGCTTCTACTTGTGCATTCAGATTTCTCCAGCACAGCTCTTCTTAAAAATAGCCAACAAAACACTAGTCAATTAATTAATCTACTTTGGGGATTTTCAAGCAAAATTACCTTCAATCAAACATTTCTTTTAGCAGGGCACATGCTTGCACCTACTGAGTAACTGTACGAAATTCCTTCTGTCTGCTGTCATTGCACCTGATTAAACATCACTTACATACTGTGTTTCCAGTATTTGTATTATTTTCATACTGATCACTTGGATGCTGGTATTAATCAAAGAGCTCCAGTTGTAACTGCAAGAACACTGAATTATTGTAAAACACTAGACAGAAAGATAGTCTCTACTCCAATGACTGTATCTGATTTAAATTGGACATGGGCAAATGTTTCCATATTTCTCCTGCTGTTCTTCCCCAAGTGACCTCCAGCATAGCTTTGGTGGCCTGAAGCTTCCCGAAAGGCCCTACAATCTATCATCGTCCTCGTGACTATTTTGAGGTACCTGAAGATGATGCAAGACCATTAGAAAATCTTGCTATTGAGCCTACTGCTGAACTCTTCTTCCTTTCACTAGAGATGGGCACAAGTTAGCACAGATATGGTTAATTTGGCACATCAAAGAATTTAATGTCTGCATTGTTTTCTTGTTTGATTTACAAGTGGAGACACAGAGCAGGATTTTTTAATAGAAAATTAACTTTCTGGTTTTTGAGACAATTGCTGACTAAGGAGAGGAAATAGATTTCAGTCTTTTATCAGCATTATAGTGTGTTGCATCATCACACAACAATTAGATAATTAAAACTACCTAAATAAATTGCACCTCTCTGTGTACAAAATGCATTCATATGCTTAAAGTGTTAGTAATCTGTTAATTAACAGGAATATAAATGCTAGGTTGAATGATCCAGGGACTACTTTCTTTTCTTTTTTTTTTTTTTTTTTTTTTTTGCAAATATTTCCAACCTACTTATGTTTAAAAAGCAAAAATAGTACTCATGTTTTGTAGCTTAACAGATAAGTTGCATCCTTGAAAAAATATTACACTGAATCTATTGTTATTGAGGTGAGAAAACAACTCAAAACTTACTCATTTATATGCTTCTTGAGTTGCCCTTGCATATTGTAGTAACCGAGATGTTCTCATAGCTCCCAATTCCTCTCAGCCAGGCAGAATCAGTAAGATGAGTTATATTTTTCTTGCAAAGAATTAGAAGGAGCTGTTTACTAGATTTCAGTCCATTAGACTCCAGAGCTTACACAGGTGTCAGAGGGCATTTTGTGGCCTGCAGGCACTTTATTGCTGTTAAAGATGACTGAGGGGGTAGAATGCCACGTAACCTCGGTGACATGCATTTATCAAACTGGCAGCTAAGACGCTCCTATTTATAGTGTTGTATGTAGATCTCTGGAAGATAAGAATCATACAAACCCACAAGCTCATTTTTGTCTTCTTTTTTTTTTTTTTTTTTTTTTTTAGAGCAAGGCTCCGCTCCAAAGCTGGAAAGTCTCTGAGACTCCACAGGAGTGTTACCATGGAGTTTCACGGGCTTGGGCTCAAGCCGTAAATATTTAAGTGGAAATAGTAAAAAGAAAAACAAAAGATGGCCAGATGCCCAAATGAAACCATCTAGAGCCTGCATGAGCTGAAGATAAGGTTAATGTGACATTCAAGATAAAGTAAAAGCAACATTTTAATTAATACATTTTCAGCTTCTATCACAAAGCTGCGCTTACCTTCATAATGAAATCAACATTTCTTTTAACATTA
Organism: Pseudopipra pipra; assembly: GCF_036250125.1. Lineage (NCBI taxonomy): Eukaryota > Metazoa > Chordata > Aves > Passeriformes > Pipridae > Pseudopipra > Pseudopipra pipra. The sequence goes on from NC_087551.1 coordinate 24,457,738, forward strand.
GCGTTCCTTTAACAAAAGCAGCTTTCAGCAAGAAACTGGGGGGGGGAGAGCAAATCACATACTTTGTTTTAATAAAATAGAAATAGCAAGGACATAAAAATATGAATTTTGAAAGCCAAGCCTCGGTTTCCCAGTGGGAGGAAGTTAAAGTGTGCCAATTTCCAATAGCTCTGGGTTGGGATGCTGTGAGAATGCACGGTGTTTATTGACTTCTAAATTAAAGCAGTCAATCTCAAGGAAAAGCAGAGTAGCTGAGGCCATTCTTTCAGTTTCACACTGTGTGTGTAAAATAGTACCAATCAACAAAACCTTACTGAATGAATTGCCACCAGTGCAGCCATAAGTTATTTTAGAACAGGAAAGGGACATATAGACAAATGTGCCACCCCTTCTTTGTTTACCTTATTCTACTTTTCAGTTTTTTTCACTGCATCGTTCAATCAATCCCATCCTTCTCCACAACCAACAAGTAACCCTACATGTCTCTTGGATTGATTTATATTTATTACTCACTGCAGTCATTTGCCTTCATTTGTTAACTTTTTCCAGATGACTGTTAGTAAAACTGTGTGAATAATTCAAAATGAACAATTTACTTGGCAAATTTGCCTTCTTTTTATGTTCTGTTTTGCTCCAACAGATTCTCTGATAGAAAGTACTAACCCACTATTGTCTGACATTGCAGGTGAGTGCTTGTGTAGCTACTTTTAAGCAAGAAATGGAATAAAGGTTGCAGCCTTATTCTTCAGACAAGGCTATTGCCCACCAATTATAAGGGAAACAAAATCAGCTGAGGTGTCTGGGGTACAGCTCCCTTGAATGTTTCCCATCTAAGGTAGAAGAGAGGAGTATGCCTTTTTTCCTACAACTAGTCTTCTCCTTCCTCTCAAAACCTGGTCCGTATCTTATGGGTCCCAGTCATTATCCTTGCTTTGTCACATTGTACTACCCAGTATTTTAACTCTGATTAGTTTTGACTGTTCTGCTTCTGTGAAATTATCATAGCTTAGAAACATACAGTCCCAGTTACAAAGCAGGCATTTGGTTTCTGCAACAGTTCTGCAGTTGTCTGCTTCCATGACTTCCTGCTAGGAAAATTAGTACACGACTACTCCATCTCAGCAAACATAAAACAGAGGGGGATGAACACACAGCCCACTGAAGCCGTTTCAGTGACTGATTCCATAACTATTGCTCTGGCGCATGCTCGGATTTATTTATTTGCTTTTTACAAAATAATTTACCTAGTACCTCTGTTAGCTTTCCCACTCTGACATAACAGGAGGAAACGCTGCACTTCTGTGTCTCTGAAAAAACTCACACACATTGGGACAATCACATGGTGAGGATACATCTCTATTATCCTTAAAACTCCTTTTTCCCCCCCAGAGTTCTCCTATGAACTTTGAATGAAAAATTTCTGCAGTTTATACCTTCTTATTTTATCTTACACAGTTGACGCAGATTTTTATATATGATTGAATTAGTTATGTTAGGAAGGCAGGCACGTAGACACCACAGTGTTCATGAGAGACTGTACTACCTCTCCGCTGTTCTGTGTACACTGCTCAGGAAGAATTGGTTAAATCTGTCCTCAATCAACTTGCACATGGCTTCCCTTCGCTTGCACAAATCAGACAAGGCAACAAGAAGCTACTTATTTACTAGCGTGGACTATATTTTCTAATGCAGTGACACCTTTGATCTAATACCTATCCATGCACCTGGGCTTTGTGGTCTGTAACACAGATGGATGAGTGGTGGCACACACACACACACACACACACACACACACACACACACACACACACACACACACACACACACACACACACACACACACACACACAAAGTCTGGTTTCTACCCACAGGTGAATGTTTGGATTTCATAACATGCTAGTGTGGAAAGGGTCCCACATGAGTGAGGAGAAGAGGCAAATGGAAATCACCTGCAGATCTCCACTTAGGTAATCCTTCTCTCCTGCAAACACTGTGCTAGGAGCTTAGGATCAAACTACAATAAAAAATAAATAAATAAACCCCCCAAAATTCCAAAAGTAGATCAAATTCTTACCAACTCAGATCCTTGACCTCATTTCTAAGGATCATATTCTCCGTTCTTGTTCAAAAGAATATAAAACTCCTGTAAGACTGTTGCCTGGCCAGGAGCTTGATGTCACACTTGGTTTGGGACATTTATTGGCACTGCAACTGATATGAGTCATGTTTGGTGGAAGAAGAAGAGGTGGGTTGATGGATGTGCCACCCTAACATTTGCTGATTCAAAAGCTGAGGTGAATCCTTTTGCCATCCAATTACTTATTGCTTATTTCTTTGTTAGAAAATAGGGAAGATACTGAACAGGGCAACAGGAGCACAGTCTTGTTTTGTCCAGCAGGCCATGATTAACACTCACCTACTGCTGTACCAAACAAGCCAACAACAATGCCTTTCAGAAGAACAGACTTCTGGCTCTGGTAACAGAGAATGTCCTGTGAAGGCAGTGGCACCACTTCATAATTACATGAAAGGAACTCCATTCTTCTCTCTCTCTCACTTTTAAATTTGATGTGCATTTCAGAAACCTTATTATCTTTTTCACAGAAATTTTAAACAAAATGTTGGATGTTTTATTTGCACAAGTTGTCTGTAAACTCTACAGAAGCACTTGTAGAAGATGATCCTACCACATCTGGATAGGTAAAAGTCTAAAATATAAAAGGTTCTTCTGTGATGTAGCAGGTGTGGGTGCTCAGACACTGGCAGGGGAGCTGCAGGAGTAGCCTCTGAGAGGAGCACCCAGGGCTGTCTTGTGCCAAACACAGCCGGTTCCAGTGGGTTCCAGTGGCCCCCCTGCAGTCCTGGGTGGACACCTCAGGGAAAGGCTGTGTCAGAAAGGGCAAAACACTGTGCGGCAGCTAGGGCTGAGGGAAAACTAGTGAGAATCATCCTGCAAGCCCCAAAAGGCAAGTGAGAGGAGAGAGAGGAGGTGCTCCAATTGCTGAAGCTCTGTGTTATGACCCATGAGCTTTCTCATCCTATTTTCTCCCCTATCCCATTGAGGCGGGAGTGAGTGATCTGCTGGGTGGGTGTTGTTGGGCCACTAGCCAAAGCTAACCCAGTAAACGTTATTCCTAAACAATGCACAGCAAATGCATCTTTCAGCCTCAATAACCAGATGACAACTGCATTTAAAGAAAAGAGCTTGGACGTCTGTTTTACCATTGACTCTTGTAGTAGTATTTAAGAAATTCACCCAGAAGGGGAGGTCTCTGTCCCAATCCCTATTTGTGCATTTTGATGTATTCCATAAAAATCATAAGCATTTCTTTGAAATGGAAGCTAGGTCCACCTTGCTGTCTAAGTAACCTGAGCAACAGGCTAAAGAGGCTTATTCTTTCTCCTTTCACATCTCTGGAGCATCAACTCTCTAATTCCTTAGTTTTGATAAAAACACTTAATGTCATTAAGAAAACTGTATGCCACTCCCATGACTTACTGCTCAGGCACACTTAGAAGTGAAAACACATGGATTTGAACCTCTGAGGAAAGCATAAAAGTCATGTGTTCCCCGTTCTGGGCAAGCAATGTCATCACAGCGTTCAAACACAAATGCCTCATACCGTTGTCACAACCATCTCAAGTGAAAGTGACCACTGATGTTTTTGTGAGGGACTAGATAATTTTGCTGCATGAGACTATGGAAATACCTTAAAGTTGAAGCTCCCCAAGAGATTTCAATAGAGCAAAAACTGTTCTCAGGATGTCATTTGGAGTGACTGGGGACACCATTACTTAGCTGGTCAAAGCAGGCCAATTTAGACCTGCACAAAATTCTAGGGACAACTGACATTTTTACCAAAAGAATTAATGCCTTGAGATCCTTAAAGGCTATTGCAGAAAAATAGACATTCTTAGGCATCCAGTACTTCAAGATAATAAATTATCATCTTTATCTACCTGATTTCATCAGTTTTTTTCATAGTATCATTTAACTCTTTTAGCACCTACTTTAGGAAATGGATCATGCTCTGAAAAACTTCATTTCTTTCCACTGACTGAAGACAAACTGGCTTGGGTGTAGTTATTTGCAATGTAGGTATCATTATGTTCTGATTAATCCCTCCCCAGACACATACAGAACCAAATGTGCTTTACTGCTAGATAGCAGCTGAACAGGCCCTTTTGAATCATAGTTTTGGACTTAGACCCTCTGGTTCTATAAATATGATGCTTTTAACCCTTGAGGCTTTTCCTGGACTCTGTCTTTGCTGACCTTGTTGATGAACACTGTGATATATGGATACAATGACATATAAACTCTTATTGTGAAAAGTATACATTTCATATAGAATAATTCTATGCTGTGTTTGATAGAAATTATGGAACAATCTGATGTTTCTTTAGCAACCTGCTAAAGGAATAATTTTTTCAGATTTTCCATTCTTATTGTTACTTAAAAAATTTTGCTTCATTTGAAGTTTATACACTGAGGGGATAGACACGAAGTTTAGAGTGGGAATGACTCCTTTAAGACGATGCCGTGTTCGAATGGAAAACAGTACGCTACTTAGTAGTTAAGCATCTGAGCCTGCTTCTACATAAGTTAGACATTTCCAGAGGCCTTGGCAAAGCCCAGCTAAATACAATGCTTATTCAGTTAATAAAAAGCACTGCACTTTCTCTCCTGACAAATCTGACTCCTGAGTGCTTATTAATACGCAGCATTGCAATAGCTTACCTTTTAGCTTCCTAATGCAAGCCAAGAATTCAGAATATCAATTTAGTAAATTTTCTTCATTAAAAATCAATGTTCTAAATGAAATAAGTCTCAAGAACCACACTTTTCAAGACAATTGATGTATGGGTTTGCCAGATCTATCACTTTAGCACAGAGACCATTTTTGTACTTTTAATGTCACAAGTATGTGAAACCCACAGCCATAAAATAAAATTCAAATTGGTCTAACAGTCAAGTTTGTCTAGTGATTTTTTCCTATAGAAAAAGTATTCAGTGGCTTGCACAAAAGTTCCACTGAGATCTGAACTGCTGCATATCAATGGGCTGGTGAATTTCAAGGAAACACACAATTCTTTATTTTAATCATCTTTTTCTGTGCGCTGCCTACCTTTATACACATATTTGATTTGGAAGTACTCATAACTTTCATACCTTCATTAATCATTTGGAATGAACACTGGGGAGCTTTCGGGAAATATAGGGGGATGACATCATGATCAGGATCCTGAAAATAATAATTAAAAATGACAGGAGAGCACAGCTGGGAAATAGAGCTAAATTGATAACACATTTTGTCTGACTAATTACAACTTTTTAACCCACGAATCAATATGAAATTTTTAAAATACTGTTGTACAGTTTCTCTTCTATGAGTACAACTTCAGTGTGAAAGAATATAGAAGATACGAATAAAATAGAAAAAGCATTGTTAAGAAGAGATCTAGCCTGAAAAGCTTATTTCAGTGTCTTCCTGCTATGGGTCATCCTGGGAGGCAATTTCTATCTGTCTTGTTAGTTTATGAAATGATCTAATGCTGCATGTGCATTTCTTGTTCTCTCCCACAGGACCAAAACACACTGCATGCCTTCTCCTCTGTCCTCATCGTTAGTTGCACTGAATCTTATAGTCAGAGAATCCAGAAGGAATGAGAAAAAAAAATTATAGAGGAAAATGGAAAAAAAGATTTACTATTTGAATGTGTCTTGGACACATACATTCAATAAATCACAGGACATTGAACTGAACAAATACAGTTGTTTAGCAAAATAAGTAGTTTATGCTCCTCTTATCAGGAATGACTTCATGAGCATTTCTAGAATTCTTAACTGAGAACAGAACAGTTGATCTGTGCTGCACAGAAATATAGCTGAAAATTGTCCAAGTTTTTATTACTTTTCCAGAAGAATAATATGTCCTGGTTTTTCCAGCTGCAGATTGGGCAAGTTCCATTAAGTGAATGTTTTTAAATCTCCCAAGTATTAATGTTAGAAGTAACACAAGATTCATTAGCTGAGCTTAAAGTAGTTTTTGGAGGTGCGCTTGATGGAACACGAGCTCATCCGTGGTGCTCAGAGGACACGGCAGATTACTATTCATACAAAAGGGCAACTATTTCCTAACATATACATCAGGAAACTTTGGAGACAGCCACTGAGATTCAGGACAAACTGTGTCTGACTGAACACTGAAGTTTTAGCATTTTGACATTGCTCTCAATTTTCTTGGGTTTTCATCCAGAAAGAAATGATTTAAAGACTAAAGGCTCTGTTTAGCAAAAATGTTCCACTGCTTTTGCAGTGCTTAAGCCAAGAATGTCATGAAACAACTTTTTGGCACCCAAATGAGCTATTAAGCAGCAGCTCAGCTGGGACCCCAAACCAGGTGCCTCCTGCAGAGAGCACTCAGGAGGTAGACTTTTCGTGTTAACAGCTCTCTCCAACCTTGTTCTCCTCCTAGACTTCATTCAGGACTGTGACCTCCCCTTCTGCAAAAGCAGCTCTCAGAAATCAGTTCTTGCAAAGACAAATGGTCTTCCTCCTGAGCTCCGTATTTTCAGTTATGTGACCATAGTGACTTCTCTTCCCGCTACTGAGATTACTCATGGCTCTTACACATAGTAGGTAACAGCACATACTGAAATTAGCATGATTTCTGGATATATGCTGACTAGTGGTTAATCAGCAGCTTGTCTAGCGTGTTCTGAAAGTTTTCAGTGGGATCCATTTGGTCTTTTTGTCACAAGCCAAATTTCATGTGGTCATGAAGAGAGGAGACAAATCCAAAAGCTCTTTATGAGAAAAAGGAAGATAAATAAAAAAAAATCTCAGTTTCACAACCATGATTAAATAAAACAAATACTTTTGCCATCTGATTAGAGGTAAAGGAATACTTCCAAAAATATTTGCTGAAAGTCACCTACAGATTTCATCTGGGAGGGAGTTTGGGGAAACGGTGTTGGGATGGATAATGAATGTGCCTTGTTTGTAGTTTTGACCTTTTTCATTTTCTGGAAATACATTGCAGCAGCATTTGTCATAGTAGGCTGTAAATCAGTATCACAGGACATTTGCACAACATCAGATTCAGGACCCCAAGCACTCACATGTGAATCTATTCAGAGCAATCAGGCTCACCCACAAACAGGGAGATTGTAGGTGTCTGCTCAAAGCAGCGTCAGCCCTGAATGTTTTGGGTTTTGCCCTACAGATAAAACAATAAGCAGTTTCAGTAGAGGAGATGCATTCAAAATAGGCTGGCAGGAACACTGATATCTAACTGAAAGTATTTTCTAGCCTCAGTTCTCCTTAAGAGACTAGTTGTCTGAGAGTGAGACACCAACAACAGCTAGGACGATCTTAATGCTCTCAGCATCAATAAACAATTACACTGGTAAAATGCTCTTGTATTTATTAAGTTTCAGCTCAGAAGAGGAATATTTGAGAAAAGTAGTCACTAGCCAAGGGGACAGGTGGCAGGGCTAATCTTTTGTAAAAAGGGCCATATTAGAAGGGGAAGCAATTTAATACTATGTCAGTGCCAATCAGTATTACTTTCATGGAAGACTGCAAACAGAGGTCTCTCAGGCCCTTGCTAATTAATTCACATGGAGATATTGGTAACAGATGCTAAATGCACGATTAGTCATGGAATCTTTGGTGTCCACTGTAACATAACTATCACAAAAAATAGAAAGATTGTACCATTAGAAGCAAGAATCGTACAGTTCTTAAATTACTTACAAGTAACATATTCCTGCATTCACCATAATAGTTCTACCCCACAGAAATTTAAATACTGTGTTCATATTCTGTTTGGCAACTGTAAATTGTTCTGAGCAGAACAAAACGACATGTACAAAAGTCTCTGACTTTGGGAAAGCATGGCTTAGCTCCATTTTTTAATGTGAGACACATATCCTTTGCTTCAGTTTTCTGTTGAGAATATCAATAATTTGTTTCTTCCATTGGGTAACATTATGAAACAGACAGAGCAACTAATATTACTCTCTCAGTAATACTGTCCGTCAGCCTGGGTTTCCTGTCCAGCTCTTCCTTCCTTGTTGGGGGGAGAGTACACACATGGAGCTCCAAAGAATCAAAGATTCATTTCATAAGTCTAATGCTAAAGTTATGTGCTGTTGCAAGCTAAGCCAGCTCCTAAAAAGCATGTAAAATAAAAGTAAATGGAGCCCAGTCTGGCAGCTGTGAAAACTTTCACTGCTGGTGCAGCCAAAGCAGATGCTTCAGCTCAGAGCAGCATTCAGCAAAGCAGCCATCAAATTCTGGGTCGCAGGGATGGACGGTCGCCCAGGCTGGCACTCAGTGCCAAGGTTGCTGTATGCCCTGTCCCCTCTGCCCACATTCAGATGGGTTGTGTTTGGGTGTTGTTTACATAAAGTGACAGAGCTGAAAAGCATGTGGTGATAAACCTGGCATGATCCTGAAGGAAGATACTTAAAAGAAACAGCAAATAACTAGATCATAGCTCAAGTAATTCCAGCCTCCAAAGTGAGCCTATAAACTACATACCAAATGCTTGCACATCTGAAAGCCACAAAACACATACCACATACCTCAGAGAGAAAAAGGAGGATTCACAGGTGGCAGTAGCAGTCAGTGGTTGTCCAGGAGTCCCTCAGCTCCAGCCCTGAAAGGCTTGGGCCCAGTTTGCATCTGGGAGCTAGGACAACCCAGAGGATGACCCTGCAGCCTCTGTTTATCAACAGTTGGCCTCCAGATGCTGCAGTACATTTTGTCTGAGCAGCATCTTGTTGCTGATCTCTTAATGTGGCCCCAACACATAAGTTCAAGTGTGGGAAACTATGCATGTGTGCTCGGTGTTTAGCCAGCCCTAATACAGAGGGACACCTGATCACACTTTTTATCTTCTTCTCAGGTAAAGAATAAAAGAAAAAGCCAAAAGATGCAAAATTTTATGTGTTGAAGAAGTGAAAGCATTTTCTAAGACAGTCACCATGTTTCTTATGGCTGAGAGAGAGCCTGAATCCATGAGTTTGGCTGTTGGCTTCAATGGAGCAGATTTGAGCTTGACACTTTGCTAACATAAAATCTTCCCAAAGGGACTGAGCAGGATGACTCTCTAGCTTGTTGAACAAACTTGCAGAGCAGGATGACTGTAATCACAGAAGTTAACAGCAGTACAGAGCAGAGAGTACCTGAATGGGAACTGTGATTACAAGCTTTTTAAGTATGAACTCTGCTGGGTCTCAGATTTATCCAGATCAATTTTAAAACATAAATACATTCATTTTATTAAGGAAATGGCAAGTCTATTTGACTTTGTACACAGTAAGCTAAAGTGGTTTCATATGATATCTAGTGAAAGGTGAAATCACAGGTGGGTTGGCCTAAACTGAGCCTCAACCCCTGAGAAAAAAAACAGGCATTCCGTACTGTCCATGGATAGAATATTCTGTTGATATTAGGTTATAATAGGCTGTGTGATGTGCTTTGCTTTTTCCACTGCTTTAACTGTGTATTTTATCATACGTTTCCAGGTGGTTTCCTGGGCAAAGTTCAAAGAAATCTGAGAATTGCTAAATTAAATTGTTTTTCCTGGGTGAAAAGATGAAATGTTTGAAATGCCTTGCAAGGTCAGCTAATATAGAAAAATGTTCCCATTGAAAGATCAAACTCCATTCCACAGAAACTGATTTCCCTATTATGAGAGGAAATAAACGAGGTATATAAGACAGTGTTTGTGCTACAGAAAAATAGTGAAGAAGGCTTCTGAGGGACTGCCAATAAGACATTCCTTTTGCTTTGCTAGGTCTATTGTTCTTTTTTTATCAGCAGAACAGTTTTTTTATCAACAGAACAGCATAGAAGACAAAGAATAAATATAACACGGGCTTTTTCTTTCCCTGTGATCCCTGCTCTGCTCAGGTATTTTTACTGCTTGGGCTCTCTTACCTTGCCTACCCGTATTAGCTCCAGATATGGTTTGGTATTTTCAAAGTTGGCTAGAAGGAAAGAAATCATAGACTACCTCTGAGAAGAAGACATCAATGTCCCTTTTGTGCCTCTTGGAACTGCATTGACTTTTCTCAAAATATTTCCCAGGATGGCCCATTCTGCACCCTTCCAACATGAACTCTGAGAACCTTGACCAGAGATGCATCTCTGGATGCTCTGAAAGACCACAGTCATTCAGAAAACACATTTTTCCCTTCATACAGATATTTTTAAAAAAATAGCAGGTTTTGCTCAGAATGAAGCCAGATTTTTTGAGCTTGCTTCTGGCTGCCTACCTATATACACAGTCTGGCTTAGTTTATCCTCAAAACACAGGATTTAAGTTGGGGATGGACTATTTGGCAGTTACATTTAAGATGTAATAAACAAATCAGTTTGTCATCAGTTTGTAATGGTACAAACATTGGGAGTATTGCAAGACAGCTTGAATAATGTTGTGCTCTCCAGACTAGAATGTTAGCGTTTGGTTAGTGGCAACAGTGGGGAAAAATGAATTCTTGTTGCTGGAATGTTACATTTCTGTGAGGTTAACCACACGTTGGCCAGCATCAAGCCAGAAATTAGCCTCTCGGCTGCTAAGACGACAGCCTAATTGTGCAGATTTGATAAAGAAACCCTCCACGGTCCAAGTTTTTTGAGCCAATTCAGAGGAGGGACTTGGTTGAACTGGGTCTAACATTGCCCCCCACTATGTTATTGATACAAAAATATGGTACATCTGCTCGTTATGATTGTATACCTTAATCAGAACCCAAATTCCTTAAATGAATTCACACAACTCCAGGGAATGACAGCTGGAGTCAAGTTTGAGCACAAGTGGTTACCATCAGCGCTGCTCCTCAGGCACAGCTTGTCCAACCATACAGGAGCTTGAGTTCCCACATACCTCCCAGTTTTTAAATATTTATGAATTTGCTGAATTTAAATCATTCAGGCAGAACAGCTTATTGTTGCAAAATTTGTTTCCACTTATACAGTTCATTAAAGCAACAGAGATTTGTGCACGAGCGCATATCTAAAAAATTCAGACCCTACTAATGACCCAGGCATGGTCACTGATTTTATGGTGAAGAAACATCTGTATTTTATCTGTTTCCTTTAAACATTTAAAGAATCTACAAGAACTTTTTTACCCTGTAACCAGTCACAACCAATCCGTGACAATACAAAAAATCTGCACATACTTGACACTGTATTCTTGAAGTAGTCCCTTTGTGTCTTCAAAGGATGTTGTCTTTTTCTGATTGCTAAATTTAAAATTCCATTTTAAAGGGAAAGCAGTTTTGCTTTCAGCAAGATGAATCACAACAATAGTTTTGACAGCAATTTCTCTCACTTCAGTGAGTAAAATGGTAGTTCATTTGTCATTGGCTTTGCAAAAAAAATAGAATATCCTCACAAGTATCTTAATGTTTATCCCAAAAAATTCTCTTTTATCTTTGATTCCTATCAACCTATTTGAGCTCTGAATTATTTAAGGGAGCACAGATGTGACCATTGTCCCATATACATTCTTATTAAAATTAGGAAACAATCCTGAGACTTTTGATAAAAAAGAGGAATTTGTGATCTGACTTATTACCTAAAATAAGGCTTAGCAAGCCTTAAAGTGCCATTATTGAGGAAAGGGTTTGCAAAGACTGTCATTTGAACACACTGATGATTTTTTTGGATTGCCCTTGTTTTAGCGAAAGATACATTCGGCAAGAGAAAAAAACCTGTTTATTGATAAGTAAAACCAGTCAGAATTCATGAGATATTTTGATACATCATTAAGTATGCACTCCAAATATAAAACTATATACTCAAGTAGTTAGTTGAGCTTTGTCTCATGGAAAGAAGAGAGGGAGGGAGGGAGGAAGGGAGGAAGGAAGGGAGGAAGGAATGAAGGAAGGGAGAGATGTGTACACTGTTTCACAATGACAATTACAAGGAAACAGCTGCGAACACCATGAGCATGGAAAATAATTGGAGAAGGGCATTTGTATTTAGCTGTCATACTTAGAAAATTCTATAGTGTGCACCAATGCTTTGCAAAATCAAAATTGCTTTTGATTTCATGGGAGTCAACGGAATGGAGGAAAATAAGTTACTAATTATGAAGTCCTTCAAAAATTCAGTTAATTGGAGCTTAATACACCATTGATACACAGCAAACAGGCAATATTCCACCTCATCTGTTCAGACAGCAGTATACATAGTAATAAAAGAATAACTTCCACATGCAGACACTAGCTACTTTTCATAACAGGGTGAAAAATAAATTACCTACAGCACAGAGACTAATTTGAAAATGTGAATCTCTACCAGTATTAAGAAAAACCTTTATTCAAATACAGGTAACATGAGTATAGTTTGGGCTTAATTTCTATGAGCAAGGAAATTGTCTATGAAAAAAACCCACTGTTTCTGTTTCGTTTTCAGGTGGGTTAGATGAGATTCACCTCACAGAGAATCTGCACCAACTGGTGTAACTAAGAGTAGGGACACTGCTTCCATGTGCAAAGGTGCAGCTGGCAGCCACTGGTGGAACAAGGTCGACAAAGGAATGTCTGAAGCCAGTGTCATCACTGAGCATCATCTCTGGTCATGTGGTATTGTTACACCAAGTCCTAGATATTCTGTACTGTGATAAGAGTTTGATATTAAGCAACTAATAGGATGTCCATATTTTGAAACAGGATTTCCCCAGTTTAAAACACAAGTTAAAAAATAATTCATACCTCTCACAACAAAGCTGGAACATAAAGCCATCCTCAGTTAGTCTGTGATCTATTATAATCACAACTGTGTAAATAGCAACAGACTGTGAAAATATCAGTTAAAAATATTTACATTCTCATTTTAAAAAGCATTGATTTCTTGTTGGTGTGAAATGGAGTCACCCTTCCACTCTTATTTAGGCATCCACTCTTTGCAAATGCCTTCCTAGACACTGGGATCATTTGTGCAGCAAATAAATACCCAGGGTGGTAACATTCTTCCTGGTTTTAACCATATTTGAGTCAAGCTCTGAGAAGAATGGAGAATTATTATTTCCACTTATGCTTATTGTCACAAAATCTGGATATTTTATGAGATTGATTGAGATGATTAAATTTATATTCCAGCATTTACTAACATAAGGCAAAATGTTGTTCCTGTTTTAAAAATGGAAATAACCAAAAATGGCTAAGTACCCAAAAGCATACAACTCAGACATGCCTTTTTTGAGTACTTAACATTTTATAGCTTGCTACAGTTTCACAGCACAACTTCTATTGACTCAGCTGCCTTTCTGAAGGCTCAGCACTTCTGAAACTCAGACCTCGGATATTTTGAACTGGGTGCTCAGATCTGAGGAAAACACTCTCGGTGACTACCTTTGAAAGTGCTGGTGCATAATTTGTCTACCATTGCCAGCAGCTCACTAGCAGGACAAGGGACCGAATTCAATTCACCAAGTGGTAATCTGCTCTCTGAAGAATAAGATTTTCCATCTTCTCTCTAAATATCTGCCTTACTTTTGGCTTTATCAAGTCATGGGAAGGAATATTTTGTCATAATAACTTGCAAGCACTGATGGTCACTTTTGCTAAATACTACTGTATAGTATAAAATAGATGCAACATATCCTGCAAGATGTTGAGACCTTTTTGCAAAACAGCAGGTATGTTCAGTACACACACTGCCTGGCTTGTTGAGTTTGGCCTCAGTTGTGCTGACAGCAACTTTGCAATTTTCAATGAAAATCCCATCCCTGCATCTTACTTGCGCTAAGATTAAAAGAAGACATGTGGAAAGGAGAAGGCAAAAATAAAATAAAAAGTAGAATTATATCCTTTGTTATATACCTTTGTATTTTAATATCACAGGAAGTCATCCTGTGCTAAAATACTATATAAAATACTGGCATGAAGCTGCAAAGCAGAGGTAAAAGACAAATTCTGAAAAAAGAAGTGACACAAACAGTATCCTAGACCTAAACCCAAGGAAGCTAGACTATAAATTCAAAAACCATTTTAGAAATACTTATATGTCTTCTTTTCAGAAAAAGAAACAAACACATATGTGCAAATGGATATTACAGAAGGTTTGCAGTTCGTGTTGCCACTTTCTTCTTTTTGGAAGCTTTATTTTATAGTATTGTATCAATAAAATAGCATTAATTCTGTCATCCTTATCATTCGGACATCAATTATTGCCTCATAAAGCTATCACACTTATATGGTCATACAATGCTTTTCAGAATTGTTTTTCGTTTATTAGAACTGAGAGTTCCTGGGGATAACCTGGTTTAAATAAACTTGATACCCACTTTTAAGCCACTCAGACCAAAGCCTACGTTTTCCTCTATGGTGTAAAATCTCTGATCTTAGTAATACACACGCACACAAAGTTGCCCTGAGACTTCAGGTCTACACCACCAATAAAAACCAATCTGCCCAGGATAAGAGGAACAGTCTTGTGTTTTTGTGACTGGTTTGGTGCCTGTTTGCATTCCTCTGAAATACAACAAAGCCATGGCCAATATTGATTCTACTGATTCCCAGATCGGAAAGTGCTTTATCCCCACCAGAGAGCTATCAGCTCAATCCATTGCCTGAAAAAACACAGATACTGCAAGATCAAAGCAGAGTGAGCTCGTGGAGTTGGCTGCAAAGCAACCTGCTCCCACGGTAGGGAAGAGAAGGAACGCTGCTTTCAGTGACAGCCCACAGTTAGATGGGCTTAGCCAATTGTGAAACCACAGAGTAAGCCTCCCTTTCTTCACTCCTAGCTAGGCCAGCCCAAAGCACAAAACCCCAAACCTTTACTAATGATATATTATGGCTGGGAAATGAAGCATGGACAGAAGTGTGTGTTTACACAGATATCGGTATGTTCCCAGCTAGGAAATTCACACAAGCTGCTGAGGAAAAATGCAGTTGCTATTCATAGCTATTTCTGCCACAGAAGTTCCTTCTCTCCATTCAGAATGAATCATCATATGTGAGTTAATTTACAGGAAGAAAACATAGAAAATATTCTTAAGAGTTGAAAAAGTTAAACCTTAAAATGCCCTGAGTGTGAAAGCAAAACCTTTCAGCATTTTTGATCATTTTTGCAAAGATTTAGCTCAGCATTTGTTTTCTCTATTAGAGTGAGTTGCACGTGGAACAGGATCCATTGTTTTAAACCTCAAGCAAGATGAGAGAAGGGGAAGAAGAGATGGTTTCCTACCCTGCTCTATTCAGCCCCTTTCCTGACTGTGCTCTCTCTTCTATTCCTGGACTTGTGCAGCAAAGCCATGCAGAGGTTGGTTCTCTCAGCGGGGTTTTCCAAATCATTGCCATGGCATGCACGGTCACCCACTGTTCCCTTGCACAAGCTCCTCCTCTGGTGGAAGCCCAACTGTCTTTTTTGGTCTGCTGCAATCACTGGTCATGGAAAGAAAGATCCTTCCTATATGAGCTTTGTCATAAAGAATTTATATCACTTTATAACTGTCACTTCCTTTAATCTCATTACAACCCTGGAAATTGAACAGGACTATGATAATTTCTCAGAATTTCTCAGAAGATAAAATTAGGTTATTTAGTTTTGGCATGCCAAAAATTATAGCAACAGCCAGCAAACCCCAAAATTCCCTCATCCAAAACAGGAACTTATGCCCTACTCATGCTGCTTCAGTGTTTTAGCCAGTTCTTTTCTACTTTCTTTATCATATAAATTATGACAAGTATTATATATCCTAACTTATATAAACCACTGTCCACTTGGGTGTATGTCTACCTTTCTAGTACTAATACTTGTAAATAAATTTATTATTTACACTATTATATCATTACCAGTTTATCTAGAATTTTAAATATATCTAAATCTACTCAGTCTATGACAGCACTGCTCAAATAATGCTAAAAATCCACCACTGCATTCTTTTCTGAGTCAATGTTTCAGTTGTCTGTCTGAGTACTGGTAATGAGGGTACAACAAAGCTAAGAAGAATTGAAGTTATGGAAATGCCTTATGACAGATTGCATGTCAGTAGGAAATGTTTAGACTGTCATCAAGAAGAAAATATTTGGATATTTTTAATATTGAACATATTATGGTACATGGAAAGACAACAATCAGAGATGTTGTTGTATGTGTGATCTAACTCACATAAACATACTTGTTATTTATGAAGCAGTAAAATAAACCAAACTCTTCCCTGAGGTGATATTTTATTTAAGAGGTAAACTTATAAAACCATTTAGGTAACCATATAATTACTTTATAAGAGACCTGAGGGCTTCTACTCTGCTGAAAGTTTTGTGTGCAGCCTTTTCATTTTCAAACATTTGGTTCCTCCTTATAGAAAGACAGATCCTTTCTATCAGCAATAACAGAAGAAGGGCACCACAGGTCAGAACAGTGGCAAAAACCAGTCTCTGAAGATTGTAAGATGCTGCCTACTTTCCCTGGTGACAGCTTTCCCAGCTGTAGAGAGAGGATGCTCAGTACCTTTTGTCTCATAGGCTGTTTCATGTCTCATTCTCATCTATCCTTTCCAAATTCTTAAAATAATCTGAATTCTGTGAATAAAATACTTATTCTGCAGTGCCTGAGATGATGTGTCCATAAAACTTTTGTGAACAAGTGAGCAGTCTAAACTAAAATCTTTTGAACTCTAAAATCAGAAAAAAAAGTGTTTTAAGACTGCTTGTAAGTATAATTTGAAGTATCTAAAAGTAAAACTATGGGTCTTCTGTGCACATAGGTGAGAGGAAAAGGGAGTTTTCTCTTCAGACACAAAAGAGACACAGAGGTATTTACTTCCAACATTGCACGGCCTTGTCTGTGCTCAATTTGTTAGACTTACACCACAGGACACTTGACAGCATAATGATATAAAATTATATAAAATGTAAAGGAAAGCAAACACCTATTTTGCAGAAATACTCACTTAGCACTCAGTTCAAGTGCCTGCATCTCCGAGCTTAGCAATAGCAAATTATTTCAGAACAAAGTATACATTTTGCTGGAAAGGTGGAAGGGCCATGATATATACTTCTATCACATTACATGCCTACCATCATGAATCTTAAACTTCACATTAAAGTCACAAGGGCTGCTATTGTTCATATCCTTTCCATTTTCGTCCCCCATCTGAATATATTCTTCCATTTGAAAAAATAATAAAAAAAGGCCTTGACATGTGCCTGGGTACAGTGAATTTAAGAGAAAGAAGTTTGGTTGCTATTCCTTCTAGTTGTGAAACAGGAATTGCTTTTGTATGAGGCTGGATCTAACAGAGTGAGACTAAACATTTATAAAATCAAGTAGGGATTGAAATATAGCTTTGTGGTTACTAACATTCTGCAGCAGCATATCAAGTTTCACATTTCATCAGCTGAATAGAGTCTGTGTGCTGGGCTATTGTGGTTCAGTAGCTGACAGCAGTCAAGTAAGTGCTGCTCTCTTCCTGGCTTAATCATTTCTATTACACTCAGTGTCAAAACAATAACGTCAGTGAAATGGGCTTGCTGACATTATAGATTAGAATTGAGTGATTATGAATGTCCTGTGACTGAATTGCATTTTATTTCTAGAAAATTGCACATTACAATTGCAAATTAAAGAGCTTAGATCTCAACAGGCTGTATCAACAAATATGGAGCTGCGGACTCCATGCTGCCGGGGAGATGATCCATCATGAAATTTGTGAGGTTTAATGTACACTAACAAGAGAAAAACTGCTGAAATACTCAGCCATGTGTTGGAGAGGATCTGAAGAAAAATCAGTGTTGTTAGGAGGGACTAATTCAGCTACACAAGACGTGAGAATCCCTGGGGTAATCTCGGAGATCTAAAGGATGTTCCAGAAAAAGAAAAAAAAATCCTAGATTTTCTTTCTTCCATCTGTGATCCACCACAATTTATGAAGACAAATCTGAGATTTGCTTAAGGAACATATTCAGAATTTAGGGAGCAGCCACAGTAGCAGGCTGCAGAATTTCTTTGTGACTGACATCTACCAAATGACAAGTAGTAGCATTTAATGACTGCAGTCATCAGGACACTTACTGAGAAAGAGCAGGACATTTCTGTCATCTGCCCTTTAGATGGACTGGAGAGCAACTGTGTCCCTTAGTACTCTTCTATTCTAGTCTTATAATATCCAAGTGTAAAACATGTTTTCCAGAATATGAGAAGCTTTGAAATACAAAAGATATATCCTGCTTGGATATCTTCCTCTTTGAGTTTTCCTAGAAACTCAGCGAATCAGAAATTACTCTGGAATTCCTAAAATAATCTGAGGTTGCTCACAAACAAAAAGTAAGGCCAAGTTCAGAAAAATTTCAGCAGTCAGTTGCCTTTTTGGGAGAAAAAACAAATCCAAATTTTTGTCTAGTTTTAAAGAAAAAGAGCTGCTGCCCAAAAATGGCATTTGTTTCTCTAAAACAACAAATGAACACTTAGACACTCGTGTCTAAAGAACTGTTTATTCCTTCCAGGAAAGAAAACGTGCAACAGCAGTAAATCAGACAAAGGTAGTGTTGATACTGCTGGAAGAATTGTTTACTCTTTGATCACAGGTTAAAGTGTGTGTCCATGAAGGAATAAGATTGAGTTCCTTGTTCTCCCATGGCTTCTTCAGTTTTAATTCCAGGTGAGCAGAGATAACTGTAAGATGAAAATTTTCTGTATCTTCCCTTCTGGGACAAGATGTGAATACATTCTAGGCAATAAGTGAAGTCTTAACATCCTCTGTGGTTGTTGTTTTTTTTCCCTTGTGATAGTTCAAATCTTCTTTTTTTGTATCTTCTCCTATGCTTGTGTATCTTTTCCTTCGTGTCTGTTTTCCTCCATACCCACTCTGGCTATTCTTTTTTCCTGACTGGTCATTCATGCACAGTTTAAATATCATTTTCTTCTTCCCTCTCTTCTATTCTAAAGCTGAAAAGGATCTAAATATGTGCATTTGTTTACAAACACAGATAGAAAT
This sequence comes from Pseudopipra pipra, assembly GCF_036250125.1. Lineage (NCBI taxonomy): Eukaryota > Metazoa > Chordata > Aves > Passeriformes > Pipridae > Pseudopipra > Pseudopipra pipra. The sequence goes on from NC_087551.1 coordinate 24,476,709, forward strand.
ATTAACTATTTGAGACTTTGATCAGCGCAGTGGGTCACTTTTGTTCCTCTCAATACCTCTCAAAAATATCCTTTGTGAACATATGCAGCTTCTCAGATGGCTAAAAATGGAAATTTTCAGTTCTAACAATTCTCTCATTCTACACTGGTTTGTTTTTCTTTTAATTTCCTGTAGTAAACTTTCTTTAACTATGCAATCATAATTAGAAGATGAATTCCCAAGGCTTGGTATTCTATCAGCTAAGGCAAGACAAATACTAGATGGATTTTTGTGTTTGTTTTTATATATGTTCTTCTGAATGAGAAAGTAAATTAATCTTGTATGAGCAGGAAGTGAAATTTATTCACAGCCTACAAAGGTTCATATGAATTCAGTATATCATCTGCAAGTGGTGTCATACAAGGAGAAAATCAATCATATTGTTCATACATGGGAGTGTTTTCTTCCAGAAACCAAAGTAATAGGCCATCACTTTCAAAGCTCTCTGAAAGTCCATTTAATCAATCACCCAAAATAATACGACCAAACAAATAATTAACAACAGATTCTCAAAACAAAAACTAAAGAGAAGTTTACAAGAAAAAATAGGTAGCAAATATATGATCTGAATGCAGTTTGTAAATTACTAAAAATATGTACTAGATACTCATGTGCCAGTGTTTTGTGAGTAATGTGGAAACAGGGAAGACATCAAATTCGTGTAATAAATCAGTTGTCATCAATATCATGACAAAGTAATATTTATGAAGAGCAATGAAAGTGAGCTGGGGAATAGAGCAAGACTCCATGAATTTATGTAATCCATCATATTATGAAAATACTGTTAAAAGCAAGCCATCTGTGTTGCATGATGGAACTTATTTAAGTTTTCAGTTAATTCTCAGTACTATTATTTTGAACTGGAGTTCAAAGGTATTAGTCAGCAAAACCCATGATTTTACTTTTAAAAATGATCATGCTTTTAGATTCTCTTCATTTACTTGATAGCTTTGGGGCAAATAGGGCAGGAGGATGTATCTTCAATATTTTCTCTGCAATCAGTCATAAAGTCTAGGTATATATTTTTAAAAAGTCAGAGTTTAGGTTAATCCCCAAATACAAGGCAAGATTTTTTTTTTTGTGAAATTTCTGATGTAACTCTAGTTTCTGATGTAACTCTAGTTTTCTCCTGAAGATGTCAGCTTCAGTTCCACATACATAAGGAAATATCTTAGTTACAGAAGACGCACATTTACCAACTGTGTTTTGACATGATTTTTGCAAAAGCTTCATTACTTTTGCTCAGAGAATTATTTCTGAGAAGCCATAGCTTTACCATCTGACTGGCAACTTCCTCTGTGTAACTGAATGAGAAAGTTTTGTCCTCATTTCATATTTAGTAGAAAGCCAATCATGCACGTGAAAAAGGTATATGTTGTAGCAAGGAATAAAGAGTGCCAGGAATACAACTATTTGTTATGGATAATCATAGAACATCTGTTGCTCTCTCCCCATGGGTGGTCCAGCTCCAAAATATCCCCAGCTTTTGCACCTTTTGCTATGCAGCCAGATAAAGTAGTGTTGTACTGTATCCTGCCGTTTTCCGTAGGATAATACTGCTTTTCCGGGAGAACCTGCCGTAGAGATCCAAACATAAAAATAATCAACTTAAGTTAAAAAGAGAAATTACAAGAGCACATGTGAATAAAAATAAGCAACTTATTCTCCACAGTGAGTTTAGATTAATTTCTTTTTACAGTTACAAATATGCTCTCTGCTTTTATCTGTCACTGTTTTCCCAGTGCTTTGTCCGTAAAGCAATTCTTCTCTTCCTGCTCTTAACTGTAGTGATGGTGTTTCCTTGGGTCACAGTTAAACTGTTTGACTCCACAAAAGTAAGTGCAATATGATCTTTCAAATGGTTAGTTATGGCGTTTTAACATTACCTCTGCCTTTCGTCTGCATCTGTCTTTTTCTTCCCTTTGTCTCCCCCCGCCTCTCTCTTCCACATTCACAGCATAGAAGGGGACTCTTCTCATACAGCAGAGTACTAAAGCTCTCCAGATGCTTGTTACATTGTTCTCTGTGGTTATCTCTTCAGAAATGCAATGGAAGGACATTTCTTTGTAAAGAATGCTCCCAGTATTAAGCCTTTATTAATATGAGGTGGTTCCTTGCAAGCATCTATGGCAAACTCAGTACTAAGAATGATAACAACCTGAAGCTACAAAAAAAACCCCAAACTTGTTTGTGGACGATAGATTGGAATGTTATCCTGTTATGGGAATGTGCAACAAGAGAGGCCTCTTGGATCTGTCAAAATCTAAAATGCCTGGTTGCAGATGTTCAGAGTGACTGATTATGCACTGATTTTCAGCAAAGATCTCCCAAATCCGCAAGCATTCCTCAAACATATCTTTGCCCCTGTGGTCACTTTTACATTCTTCTGACCCTCAAAGGTCAGTCAATGCCTTCCTCCTGTCCATCTCCATTTTCATCACTTTTCCCCCAAAGAATAGACACAATAAACCAATTGGGTGTGTCAGGTAACTTTTGCAATAAAGCAGGTTATCTTCCACTGTCACTTCAGCCAGAGAGAAGCAGAGATGCTGAAAACACAATAAGGTGCTTGGTTTTACCAGATTTTGGCAGACCCAGAAGGGCGGCTTTGTTTTCCTCTGTGTCCTGCCCACTCCCTGCCCTGAACAAGCTCATTTGGGAGGCATGGTTTGGGTGGGGTATGACATCCTATCTACTCATTAGCCAACCAACAGCTACCACGCTCACCATCCAGCCCACCCCGTCACGCAGCACTCTGCTCAGGGATGCTCACCAAAAGGGCCAGAGAGTCCTACATGGCACAGAAATCAACACCATATCCCCATGCGGCATCCTGGTGTCCTTCTGGGCCATGGCACGGCTAAAAAGATACTTCTGAAGAGCCACCCAACCACTGACCTCAGGAAGTTGTTCTATGCCAGGACAGTTGCCTTGGGACTGTAGCCTTGGGCTGCAAAATTACATTCAGGAAAAAAATTGCCATTTAAAGAGAAGGCTTTTTATGCTGCAGTAGGCCTTCTACTCTTCCATAAGGCATAGATCCACATACTGCTCAACAGTCAGGTTTTAAACAAGAACCCTAGGAAATCTATAAATTTTCCAGTCATTTTTGTGGAAAAAAAAATTAAAAATCAGACATAATTTTCTAATAAATTATTATGACTAAGTTAATATTTTTTTTAACTTAGAATAAAAAGAGCAATGTTCTTTCTGGAAAGTGCTAATTAAGATGGGGTATGTGATCTAGGAAATACAGAGCTGTGTAACCTGATGGAAATAATCATTTTCAATTGTCAGGACACTTCTGCTTCTTTTCACCCCTGTTTCAAGTACATCTGGTTTCCACCTGCTCTATATAAGATTGGTTCCTCTCTTTTCCAAATGTATCATGCTCTCTGGGTTTGGCTGTGACTCTCCAGTGGCATTTAACTCAGAAAAATTGGCTCCACTTGGAATACGGATGCAGCAAGATGGGAAGAAGATGGGTGTTACCAGAAATCTATTTTATTAAATGAGGGAACATTACAAACTTCAAAAGGTGAAGTTTAGTTGGCAAATGAATATACCAAGGCTCTCAGATTCAAAACTTAAACTGCTTCAGTTTTAAGAACTGGATTTATGTTTTGACAAATGCCCTCCAAAAATCTGGTTTGGTTGGTGGCCTTAAAAATTTCACATCCTCTGCACAATTTTGTAATCTGTCCTGATATTATACATCACACATCACATGTGATAGGAGATTTTCCAGGACAAAGCACACTTTCTGTCTCCATTAGTATCTCCTAGAGGCTCTTCCATTTTCCACCAGGAGTGGAATTCATTGAAGATGATTGTTTTTGAGACCTGGTAAAAATATCAAGTTCATTTTAATTAGCCCTCATAAAGGCTGAAATTATATCAATCTTAACTTCAGAACTGACTTCATAATAGAAGCTAGAATGTGAGAGTTTCTCCTTAGATATAAGGAAAAGATTATTTACTGTTAGGATCACTGGACAGAAGTTGAGAGAGGCTATGAAGCCTCCATCTTTATGGATACATAAAACTCAGAGGGGGATATAGTGCTGAGCACCCTAAACTTTATGTAGGAGAAGTGAATTACAGACTTCCAGAAGCCTCTTCCCACCTAGAGTCTTCTGCAATCTGATTTCCAGCATGGCTTTTTTTCCATTAAACAAAAATGTAACTACTGGGCAGACTGTGTCATGAAGACATAAAGGTCAAGACTTTTTGCTTGGTGCTCTGCTTCCACCTGTAGTAGAAATGTCTGCCCACATCAGTCTGCAAAAACCCTCAGTGGACTGGCAGAGCACTTCCAAAAATCAGACTGTAGATCTGTCCATGTGCTTCAGCACTGTGGCACTTATCTTTGTTAAGGCTCAAAAAATAGGAGACAGTCACCCATCAGATTCACATTCAGAACAACTCTTTTGGCCCTGTTCTAGAAATGAAGTTTTACATATCAGGTTCCTTCAGGGGAAAACAGGATGTAATGGTAATGCTAAAGAGGAAGCAGCTGTCCTCTCAGTATCATCTGGTAATGTGGAAGTCCCTGGAAATAATCTTTTTCTGCTTGATATTGATACAATTGGGCTGATTAGGGAAATCAATGTTTTCCCAAGGCAGCTGTGCTGATGCAACCACTGAAGTGGGCAAACTTCTGTTGTTTTCAAAATATAGCTTAATCCCTTATTCCCAGAAGTACAAGATAGTCCTAGAATAATAATCCATATCACAGAGGTGTGTGACGCAGCATTACAATGTTACACATACAGATAAAGTGCTACTACCTCTTTGTGCAAATTACAGTCCAGATGCTTTTGCAAATCTTGGCTTTGATGATGACACACTGCGGAATTTTTTCAAAGGACATTTCCTAGTTTTATTTTTGCTGTTCAGAGCATGATCTGTGCACACTAATCTGAGTCTGGCTTGAATAAAACATGTTTTCAAGCCTGTCCATGCAAGTCTAACATCATGCAAACTGGAATGAGTTTGTTTTCACAGAACCTGATGTAGTTATGAAGACAGCAGTGACTGCAGCTGGAGTGCAGCACTGGCTGAGGAAGGGGCTGATACCATGAGGGCACCCCTCACACAGCCAGGGGTGACCACAGCATCCCTCCCAGTCCTCACAATAGCCACACGATAGAGGTAGAGGTACCAAGGGCTGAGCCAGCCGTAACTGACTTGTCCAAGGCCAAGCAGAGGAAAAAAATTGACCCCAGATATTTCAATTTTTAATCCAGTATTGGACATATCTTTTTATTTCCTCAGACTTTCCACTTGCTCTTTGGCCATTGTGCACATTTGGCACATTTGGAACACACAGTTCTGCCATGGAATGAATGAGAGACTGCTTTCTCCTGGAAGAGAAAAATACCTTGTGATCCCCTAAGTAAAAACTATATTGCAAAGTTGTTGGATAGAAGGGTTGTACAGTTAACTAGCAGGCTGAACAGAGACAATTTCCAGTATAGGAGTGATAATTCTGCTAAATTTCAGATTTCCACTACCTTTTGCAGAGGTGGTAGAGCTATTAAAAAAAAATCTTTAAATCTCTCACATAATTAAAAAAAACTTTAACCTATAAGGTATTCAACATTCCCTAACTCAAATATGAAGAAAAAGTTGCATTTTGTCTAGAAGCAGGCATGCTGCCGTGCAGGTAAAGCTTGGACAAAAATTTAAATGATTTGAAGTAATTGAATGATAGTAACACTTAGTTGCATATGAAGCAACTGACCCAGATAGAACACCTCAGAATGTTATAAGTGTTGTTTTCAAAGACCCACATCATGGGCATGAGCTGGTATCTCTATGTTAGTATTTCAGTTCCGATCAGGGTTGTTTTTGAGAGAAGACTTACCCCCAGTCACTATGTTTTCATTCACATCCTGTGATAGTCTTGGTATGCATGAACTGGGCTTCTTGAGTTTCTCTTTGAAGATGTGCTGTAGGAGGGCACCTAGTTTACTATAGCTAATACTGATCTTTTAGTCAATGGGAGCAGGCTAGAGTCAGAGTGAAATTAAGTACGTTGTAATATGGATAGCTTGGAAGTCAAGTTCTTGGTATCTGCTTCACTCTACACATCTACTTCTATTGGTCCTTACTGCTTGCTTATTTAGAAATAGAAAATACTTTTAATGAGTAATAAATGCATGATTATTTCTGATAAAGCTGCATACAGCATGATGGCATTATTTAAAATGCCATAGTTGGTATTATTTAAAAAAACCTCTGCCTGAGTTTACGTTGTAGCGGTGCTCAAAGTGGATGCCCAGAAATGGTGACTTTTCACATGAATGAAGGAGTCAGGAAGTATATGCTTCTGATTTGGTCATCCTCTGATGATGTAGTGTGAGGAGTCAAGATTCTGAAGCCATTGCATACAGAAACCAGTTTACTATCTAATTAGATTGTTTCAAATCATATGAAATCTCTCAACAAGAGTAAGTACCACAAACTGACTCTGTATGCCAGTAATTTGAAAGCAAGAGCAGGTGGAAAGCGTTGTCTAGAGACCTTGAACACAGCCTTCAGGATGCTCCCCACCAGCATTCTATGGCTGCAATTCCACAACTGCTGATGCTGGATATTGGACACTATTCGATCACAGCACAAAGGATCTGACTCACATCAGAAAAAGACAAACAATCACATTTCTGTTGAAATAACAAGAGTGGAAATTTGTGCATAAAGCCAGCATAAAACCATGCTTTTATTCAGACTGTAGAGGGACATGGAATATCTTACCTGTGTAGACCACTATTGCAAAGTTAATTTATCAAAAGTTATAGAAGAAATTTGAAACAGCAAGTGAGTTTACATGGCATCAGCAATTTGCACTGTATGGCTGTGGTATCTTTGTTCCAGTGCTATAAGTAATGGATTTATTATACCATGACTCTTTGGAGAATTCAGACTATTCAGAAAAATGTGCTCTCTACTAAACCAGCGGAAATCTCTGATTCACATCTGCTGTAGCAAGTAGTTATGTATTTTATGACATTATCGCTTTTCCTTCTGCCACCCATGTTCCTCAGCTGTCTGCTCCATTTTCTGCCAAGTGCAGACACCAGTGGCAGAGAGGGCAGAAGAGGAGCTGCTGCACCTCAGTCTCTGCTGCCCCAATGCTGCATCCCCCTGTGATGCTTGGTCTGGTGACAAAGAGATGGCTGAGGAGTGGCTGGAGGCAGCCAGGCACACAGAAGGAGAAATTGCTGACATACCATACAGTCACAGCTGTGGGAGGACCACAGCCAGCCAGGCAAAGAGAGGACTATGGTCTCCCTGCACTCATTTGCCTCATATGAAGGACTGTGATCCAGTAGACAGTCTATTTAGGAAGGATTTTGCGCTAGTCTCACTTAAATACCTACCACTTGTCCCACTAGCATTCACTTAAATACAAAAGTAAATTATATTTGTGGTCATTGAACACCCATTTACCACAAGGATTCCAGGTAAGTTGATTACTGGCCAAAGTAACTTGGTGAATTTTTATTTTTTTTTTTAAACGCAAATATTCTAGAAAACCACAGCCTTTCTATGGAAAATTCCCCCATGGACCTGTGATGAAGATTGCTGAGTAAATCACTGAAAATTATTTGTTCACTCAGATTTATGCTATCTATGAAGTAGAAGACAGAAGGGAAATTTTTGCTTTCTCTTTACATCGGATTTCAGGGTAGAGGAAGAGAAACTTGCTGACAAGACTCTATGTTTATTTGGTGAGAAGCAAATTGAAAGCACACTTAAAAAGACCAACAAACCCAGCAAAAACAAAAATAAGGCAAAATCAGTCCAGCAGTTGCAACAGAACATTTAGTCTGGAAAAATAAGTCCTGATATGCTCCAGGACTTTAATTGTTTTCATGGCTTGTTCATAGGAACTGACAAAAAAAAGGCCTAACACCCTAAATAACAGGCCACCACCTAATATATGAGAATAATTGCTCCATCATCCTGAGATTTGCTCAGAATTGGCTGACGGTCATAATTCAGCATCATCTGGCAGGATGCCATTCCTCTGCCTTGTCTGTTCAAGAGCTGTTTCTGTGCAGGATGGCTGTGTGAGCATCTCTTCAGTCCTGAGATGCGTGGGTGATGCTTTTACACCGCATGCTGTCTATTTTTTTTGTCATGACTCTTCTGGTCAGGTAGCAACTGCTGTTATTAAAAAGAAGAATTTTATTTCCATTATTATGGCAATCTCACATTAATAATTTGTTGTAGGTGGAACTATGTGGAAATGACTCCACAAAAACCATTTTATAGTATGCCAGTAACCAAGGTATCTTTTGGGCAAGAGGCAAATTTTACGAAAGAGGCTTCCAGGGAGTTCATACTTATGGAGTACGTACAAAGAGGTATTTCACTTTACTGAAAATGCACATGTCATTTTAAATGCAGAGAAAATGCTTAACTGAATGTTTATTATTAATTAGAACTGACCTAATGATTAACTTCTATAAATAGAGCCTATCCTGCTTAGAAGCAAGCAGTATTACTTAAAAATTCTCAAATGCACTTTCCTCTTACACTCCTTGTTGTGACTAAAACTAAATATTTACATCACATTTGGGGCCTCTTGGCCTAGTCTGTTATTTCTGTCACTGTTAGGTTTTTCTCTTGGAGTGGATCAGCTGGTGCTGCAGAAGATAGCTGGTAAATCCAAAATCCAGGTGGTGCAGGCAAATATCATACACAAAGAATCAAAGCTAACCCAAGCAATTAAAACATAGCCAGTTCACAATGATCAAAGTGGTATTTATACCACCAGTTCTCTGCTTGGCCTCCTAGGGTCTAGGTAAAGGTTAAAAGAGGAAGGATGGAAGGTGTAACGCTGTGTAATAAAAATTGTGATAAAAGTATTTCCCTCCGCAGGAAGCCCTGAATTTCTGTGTCAACAGAAGTAAGCAAATAGATATTGTGCAACCACTTAACTGTGCAATTTGGCGCTTCTGTTTGATGATTTAAAAGATGTTGTAAGTTCGGGTGAATAATCTACCCCTTCCCAAGTGGAGGGGCTGCAGATAATAATTTTGAAAATACCGCAATGCTTCAGAAAATCTTAGAAGTGACAGACAATGCTTGCAAACACAAACTCAGTTTTACTCAGGAGCATCAAAAATGTCTCTGAACATTAAGGGAATGAAGTTCTAGTACAGCCTTGAAACAAGAGTATAGGAATGGCAAAATACACTGGAAAGAGAGAGGATAATGACCCAGCTATACTGAAAATGAAGATGATGAACCAAATAATATAGTGTAGGCTGGAAAGGCAAACACAATTCCTAAGCACTGGAAATGAGGAACTTCTGAAAACCTTATGCTTACTGTCTTATAGAGCTCAAGTGAGAAAGTAGTAGCTACAATGGAAAAAACCTGTTAATATTAAAGTATAGGGTTAAAATTCTTATTTGTTATACACATCTGCATATCTTACTACTGGAAACCAAGATATTTGGGGTATTAGTTTGTTTCGACCACATATAGCACTACCTTGATCAATGGCTGGCTCAGGCAAAAAAATAAAACTTAATTGTTGTGAAGATTTAAATGTGTAATTCTGTTGACACTGTTATTTCTCAGGTTCATGGACAGTATCATGCTTCGAGACATTCAAGCATCCTCATATCTTCAGGCAACAGACTGGGGAATCAGACACTGGAGACCAGTGCCACAGAAAGTGAACTGAGCCTCCTGATGGCAAGCTGAATATGAGTCAGCAGTACCCTGGCAGCCAGGAGGGCCAACCATGTGATTCTTGAGGCTGTCCTGTGCAGGAGTTGGACTTGATGATCCTTGTGGGTCCCTTCCAACTCAGAGCGTTCTATGATTCTGTGATTCTGAGATTTTGAAAAACCAGAGCAGCTGACATTGGAAACTCAAACTTGTCTGTATGTTTCATCTACAAATCTTGACCTCTTCTTGAGAAATGTTTTTTTTAAGAGCTACTGAAGTCACTGGAATGGGGAAGACCCAATCTACTGTGGAGGTCATGGAACCTTTGTGTTTTTAAGATTAGGCTGGAGAAGCATCCCCTGAGAATGATGTTGGAGTAGCTGATCCGATCAGAACCAGAATAAGAGCAGAATAACTAAGATGTACTGGGTTACCTCCAATATTCTTTCCTTTGATGCTACTTAGCAGTTTTAATTTGAAGTCATGCAAGGTAGGAAAAAAATGCATCTAATGCAGTGTTTCGTAACCTCCACTACCTGATAAACAAAATATTCATAATTGGTACCTCAAAGCTGTTACTTTTTTATTGTTTCCACGTGCTGAAAACATGCTTCATACTGCAACAAAGCGCATAAATTATGTTTTCAAGTTAAGCAAACCCAGTCTTTGCCTATTTTGGAGGGAAGTGAGGGGCTGTTGGCTGCCCCCCGTGTTTTGCAGCGGCGTACCCAGAGCGGGCGGGCCGGGCCATGGGACACGGCCCCACGGGAGAGGGATGGGGGTGGCTCGGGGTTCGCCGAGAAACAAGAAAGAGGACGCGGGCCCGGGGTTTGGAAGGCATTTCGGAACAGGAAAGGAAATTGGGCTTTCCATCCCTGTGCCGCAGCCGGCGACCCGCGGGTTTAGCCGGGGAGTTGTTGCCATCTAATGGTGGAGGCCGGGCAGCAGCGCAGCGCCGTCCGCGCTGGAAAACAAGGCGGGTCCCGGCGGCTGAACCCCTGGGGGAGCCCACGGAGGTTCCTTCTTGCTTCTGTTAAGAAATCCGACCTGAAAGCCACCGAAGGACCTGTGGGACCATCATTAGCTTCAAATAATATATTTTAACAGAGCAAAGCTCCCCTAAGTTGGTTGTACCAGTCAGATGGGACAACCTTAAAGCCCATCACGTGTGCCGTGGGCAGTAACAGGCTCAGAGAAAGACTGCAAGAATATGGTAGTTTAGGTACTTTCACACACAGAGACGGCATCCAGCAAACTTTATCAGGCCTCCAGCGAGGACAAAATGTTTCTGAAGTTACACTAGTGAGTGTGAAGCTCTACACAGCTTTAAATGAGGGATTTTTATTTCCATCTAAGCTTCTCTTGAAAAAAAACAAACCAAAACAAAAAAACCAACAAAACAAAACACAAGAAACCCCCCAAACCAACCGATCAAACAACTGACCAAACAAAAGTATAGTGACAAAAGGCAGTTACAAAATCCAAAAGTCTCTCTTAGTCACCCTCTGGGAAGTGATAGAAAAGAAGATAATATTACATAATATTGTTATCTGAAGCTCAGAAGAATCATTAAATTAATCAGAAATTGATGAACTTCAAACTCTGAGATGAATATTTTATTATCTCAAGATTGATATGCCAAAGAGAGGACAAAGAGTTCCTTTCAGTGTTGTTTGGCATATGTGCTAGAAAACAAAATCCACTCCTGGTCTCATTGGGCAAAAAACCCAACTCTATTGAACCTGTAAGGAGAGGGGTTAGAAAAACAAGATAAACCTTCCGACTCAGCAACATATTCGCTCTAGATTTATATCTTGATTTATAGATATGTATCTATTTATAGATTTATAACTAGTATCTTTTTTTTTCCTTATTGCAGCGATTATACTGGGCCTCAAATTGAGAACAGTCTATCAAGCATGGATGAGCTGGAAACAACGCAGGAACCCCCAGCCTATCACTGCAAACACCCCCACACGTGTATGTTGAGCACAGCCTCTCTGCGTGGCAGGTACAGAATCTCTGCAGCTTGTTGCTACAGAAGGTCATGGTGGCAGATGTGGTTACTGTCCAATGAAAAGATCATGAAGACTCAAAAGCTGATGTCTCTTATCCTCTGGGTCACTGCCAGGAACCCTGGCCAGACCACCTGTACACGTGTGCCTTGGTGCCTGCATGCCGGCTGGATTACATGAACGCGTGCAACTTGGATCTTGTGAGTGTGTGGGTGACAAAGTGTGAGTGAGTGAAAACAGTTTTGGTTTAGGTCAGATTCCTCCTTCCTAATTGCAGAGTTTTATGGTTCAGCTTTCCATATTGCTATAATCCTGTAATTAATTTCAGGGTACCGTAATTGAGCCCACACCCTGAACTGTAAGAATGGAATTTTCTTTGATACTTCATCTTTAGATGATGCTTGTAGGTGAGATACCAGCTCACTATGAAAGCAGAACAATGAAAAGTACTGTGTAACAATTAGCCTAGAATGAGCCCTTGGCCTGTATATTATTCCAGAGATGGTTGAAGCACCAGAAACTGGTAACAATTTGATTGCTCTCTATCCAAACAGCTTGATGGCCCTCCGTCTAGGGCCAATAGAAGTATCTCTGTCCAAACATATGAGCAAAGTTCTTAATTTAACTGTTGCTTCCAGGAATTCAGTTACTCCTTGATTTAAGTCTAAGATTCAAAGTAAAATTAAGACAAAATTGCAGGTAATGTAAACTTACATGTAAGAACTGCAACACATGATTTATAGAGAACCAAAGCTAAATAAAAAAGAAAATGGTAAATTTTCCAGAAAATTCTGAAATGTCCTGTAGCTTTCCACAGTAATGCTGGAATTTGTTAGGATTACACAAGACACTGGCAGACTTCAGCAAGTGGCATTTTCTTTAAGTAACTCTAAACGTGGGGTGCCAAGCCCCCTGCATGGTATCCTGAACAATCAGTGCCAAGTCATGCTAGCCAGTGGCTCTAGCAAAACTCTGCAAGGACAACAGCGGTGCATGTCTTGTGGGAACTTTAAAATGGGAAACACAGGGGAAAGCTCCAGAGCTCTATTATTGTATCGTGGTTATCAATAAAGCCGTATTCCAAGAAAAATCCTTTATTTTGAATTTCAGGTTTGAGGCCTTCTCTCTCTGGAACTGATATGCCCAGAGAAAGCTGCAGCTGGTGGGGGAGACTGTACATCCCCCGCCAGCCTGTGGCCACCAGGAACTGACTTTAGGAATGTGGTATAGGGCAGAGCTCTGATGGCAGAGCAGAAGTAGTAGGGAAGAGCATGTCAAGGTGCTTGTGCACCACTGGCAGGGATGCAGGGAGAGAGGCTGCCCAGGAACAGTGAGTGACTCTGTGACTATCCTGGGGTCAACAAAACCCAGAGACACCTTAGAAAACTGGCTGCTGCAAACTCAGCCCACTGACTTGCAGTTTAAAATGTTAATGATATACAGAATATTATCCTCTGCTATTGATTTGTTTGTTTGTTTGTGTTTTGTTTTGTTTTGTTTTTTTGGTAATCTATATTGACATCCTTCCACTGTTCATTTCAAAAACCAGTACATCAAGACAGGTAACAATCTGAACTTTCATCTGTTCTTCCTCTTCTCTATAAATCTTTAGGGAAGGCTATATCTGTAAACTCACATAGCAGTCAGTGCAATACATACCAATATATAAAGTGCAAACTGTCTGCTTGTTTTGTTTTAAGCTTTTTGCAAATCATGCATCCTGTGAAACCACCTCAGCTTGCTTGAGATCATAGACTTGCCGTGACGAATACCGTGTCCTCTGAGTGACCCAGCGTCTTTGTTTTTGTTGGCTAGATGACAATATATGGGAGACAGTGAATACTAACCACATTGTGTGATTTGGTCCAACTATAAGGTTCTCTTTTCTTTCTCTTCAGGAGAAGCAGAAAAAATTTTTAGACCTGTCACTTTATGGCAAAGACCTGCTGAGTTCAAACTAAAAAGGCAACATAAATTCTGTGAGATGACTCTCTTTTATCCAGACCACTGGTATACTTGAAATATTGTAGAGGGAAGAAAATATGTAAAGAACACACAATCTTTTGAAGGAATTTTTCTTTTAGCCCATTTAAAAATGTTTTTCATTAAATACCATTGGGTTGGGATTTTCGTTGGGGTTTTTTTGTGGTTCTTCCCCATCTTGAATTACACCTTTGATAATAATCCCTGCAGGAGTATAACCTCGGGTGGAATTTATTCTAAAATGACATCCATGAATATTATATCCTCTTTGCTATTATTTCATAATTTACTCTTATCTAATCTGAAAGGTATCAAAAAAATGAAAGTTGCTGAAGCCCATTCAACTGTGCTCAGTAGATATATTTTTTGACTTTAAACACTATTCCACTTGCATACAAAGGGGTATGTCTGTCTCTCATCTTTATCTGTTTGTCTGGTTTACTTCAATATGTTGAGACATTTACCAAATCATTCTCGTGAAAATTTCTTGCTCTAGATAATGTGATCTGCCTGTGGGATTATTTTTCTATTACAAAAGCAGTCAAAACATACTCGGTATTTTTACAAATGAGTCACGTTGATGATTTCTGTCCCTAGAACCTACAAATTCAGGAAAGTTAATTTAATATCCAAAATGCAAGGCATGCTTGGCAAATGGGATATACTCATTGCATAAGGGGATCTCCCAGTATTTACAACTTCAGGACCATTTTATCCACTCCAATCAGCAGGTTAAACTGCTAGATACTAACAAGAAGTTACCTCAAACCAGCACAAAATCCACCTGGCAAAGTCATAGACTCTCTTGTTCTTTTGAAACATAAATTGATGTAATATTATCATCTCATTTTTAATAACTCCTCAACAATCTACTGTCCAACGTTGCTTAGTATCGGAAACACTCCTGCAGGGAGAAGCAAAGTTGAGTAACAGCTCAGGCAAAGGTAGAAACAAAGTCACAGCACTACGAGAAAAAACACAGGAAGGAAACCCTACAGTGCAAAACTGATGCCTAATTGCTGGTGTGTAACTCAAATGAAAAAGGAAAAAAGCTATATCAATCACAACTTTTCTGCTTTGAAATGCATATTACCAAAGCATACATATACACTGAAAGATAAATTGAGCAGTGAAGAGCCAAATGATGGAGGAAAAGTTTACGGATTCTTCAAGGAGACGGGGAACACAGTGAAGGAGACTGATTATTTGTGCTCCTAGAAAAGTTCCACGTGTCCCAAGTCAAAGGCTGAATGAGAGACAAGGTTGTCTACCAGAAGACCAGCAGAAGGGCTACACTTCCCCATCAATGAAGGTGACAAAGTAAGCAGAGATCAAATAAATAAGTGACATATTTTACTACCTTCAAGAAGTAAGATTCTAGGAGGGATAACTTATGTTCAATATTTTTCCGTATCTGGCAGATGCCATGGGGAAAACAGAGCACTGGTTTAGCTTGGGGTATTTCACCAAAAACTAGAGTTTACAGCTGGAGGTATAGAGATAAGAAAGGAGTGCATAGTGGCAGCCTTTACTCTGGATGGCCAGCACAAAGTACAACCAGTCACGTACAATTTATAGTGGTGACCAAAAGGAGTTGGGTATACACCTTTCAGACAGTACAGTTTTAGCTACTAATCCTTAATGGGTAAATTAGATATAAAGGTATAGACAGGCAGGTCAGGAAAACAGGTTCTTCCCTTCCCTTTGTGCTCCTCTTTTCCCATGCATGCCTCCCTACCTAACACTCAAGGGAGTCAAGGCAACATACCTGGGCAACCTTAGCTGTATTTTCCCATGAACATATATATGAAAATTAAAGCATATTCCATACCGTCCCTTATACACCATTGAGGAGGTTTACATCAAATAGAAAACTCCAATCATGTTTACCTAACCCCACACTGCCTTGGAAAAAAAAAGTTTGTTTTTCCTAAATTTCCTTACTTGCCTGTGCACTAGGAAAATGGACTGGTAGGGCAAGTCTCAAATTTATCACCACTTTGTAGTTCACAAAGATTGTTTCTCCCCTGCTGAAATGAGCTGAGTAGCCTGCCTACCCTGCCAAGACCATCTTTGAGCATTTCCAACCATGTCCCTGGTGTGGAACACACACAAAAAACAGGTCTTGTTCTTTGACTGAAAGAAGTATAGCTGACTTGTGTCCAATGTGCTGCCCTGTGTCTATATAAAAATAAAGTTTTAAGAAAGAAAGTTGATGCATGTGGTCAGAAGAAGCATAAGTCCAGGACTCTGTAACAGTACCTTGTATCCATGCTCCTCATTCACATGCATGCACATGCACCCACAAACATGAGATACATGTATATATATATATATATTTAAACATATCTAATTAAACACATCAACTTTACATGGTCTGTTCATCTGAGGCATGCTGGAAAATGCTTGAAGACTCACCAACAGATAGGAACCATCCTCTAAAGTTTAGACTTTTCTAAAAAAATGTTATTCTTTGAGAGAGTTCTACCTTTTAATTCTCTGAGGCCTATGTTTAAGGCATTATTGTCTCCAGAAATCATTGAAGAAACACCTTCGTGCTATTACTTGTTCAGAGATTTTGTCAAGGAGAAGATAGTGCATCATCAATAGAATAAAAAATATTCTAGATATGAGTGAATGCATAAAAAAATCTTATTACATTGTCTAACACACTAGAGACACTTAATATCACTTCATTTCAGTACTTGTTACATTAAAATAGCAACTGGTTTTGAATAATAAAAAGCTAATAATTGTAAAAAAAACCCCAAAAAACCAAACACTCATCAAAGATATTTTAAGCTGAATGCATGAAGTGGATGGGGAAGGGAGAAGTCAGAGAAGTTCAGACAGAAGATTTGTAGGATCAAACCGAGATCATTTGCAGATCTGGTAACTCTGTGACCTTCTGGGCTACATCAAACCACGTTCTCCACAGGATAAGACTGTAGCAGCTTGCCTTAAAAGGTTGTTTAAAAATGCTTCTTTTGTTCTCAATCATGTGAGAAAGCAGAACAAGAGAGGGGAGATAATACAGCCTGAGGCAGAACAATTTTTCTGCCCAGGGTATAGAGAGTGCTCCCTGCTTTCAGGCAGGTGAAAAAGGGATAAAAAGTGATAACTCAGGATTGTTGTCCTAACAGCCTCTTTTTGACTTTGACAGAAAGATGACAAGTTGTATTAAAGATAGCTTCCAAAATATCATTCCCATTCCCCTACCCTCCCAGAGAATGATTGGAATAACATATTACCCCACTGATTTGCAGGTTAATAACTGTAATAATTTTTCATCCATGTTAATAGACTGCCTGTATTCAAGTTTAAAAAGTATGAGCAGTAATAGCTTTGATTTAATAATGTTATTTCTTAGGAGCATGAACCTTAGCTATAAAGCTTTTTAAGTTTTGCCTTGAAAACGATACATCTACCCAAGGAAAGAAATAAATTAATTTTTAGTTGTTTAGAAAAAAATCACAGGATAAATCTGTCTTTAGAAAAGCTTTTGATGCTGTATTAAATAAATTAAAATAGATTATATTGAAATTTTCATATTGCATAGATGAAACAGCAATTAATCATCATCTACTCTTAAAAATATGGAAATGTTCCAACTTCTACCCAGGCCCAGTTTTCTTCAAAAGTTATTGTTTTGGATAAAGGACTGGAGTATTTTAATCTGAAAGGTATCGCAAACCCTTTTGAAGGACTAAATTAGAATTCAAAAGCTCTTGACAATTTGGGGAAATAGTCTAAAATCTGAAGACAAAAATTAGTACATTTAGCGCATGAGGCTCATGGTGGATTATGGATTAAATGTGAGTTAGTGATTTGAGGCCATTGCAAACTGAGAAAAGATATATGCAACCATGGGACATGGTTATTGTAGTCCCCTCACTGCTGGTCAGGTCTGAGCTGCTGCTTTTGGCACTCCAATAGAAAGATATGGAAATAACTGTACAAGGACCTCAAGAAGAGCAGCAAGTATAGGGAGGCTTTAATGTGCATATAAATGGGATAGGAAAGCTGAAGGCTCTCTACCATGTCTCTTATAAAAGAGGAAATTGAAAGGCCATAAACTGATAACTTTCCAGTGAGGGACAGAACATTCTCAGCTGTTTCTCCTGGTATGGTGGGAAAAGAAAAGAAGAAATCTTAATTTGCATGAAAATCCATTCAAATAAGCCATTAAAAAAACCTTATCTCTCTGCAAAAATACTGAAGAATATGGGAGCACATGGAATTTCCCATTTAAAAATACTCTCAATAGATATTAAACCCTCACTGACAGATCTCTGCCCTTGTCAGTTTGAATTTATCCTTCTGTAGAAGCATAGACCAGATGACCTCTAGAGGTTCCTTTCAGTTCTTCATCTCTGTGAAGCTATAGGGAGCTCTGAGCTAGCAGGCAAAGAAAACTGCAAAAGGTATGGAGTAATAGGCTCACTTCATTAAGACTTTTTTTTGATCCTTGCCACTGGCTCATATCCATGTTTTGAATTTATTTGATGCTGAATTGTATCCAAATAAGTGTCTACACATAATTACAAATATGTCCCGTAAGCCAAAATAATTGTTTCTTTTAATATGAATCATCTTGAAAAGCATTTGATTATTATAAATGAGAAAGTTTCTAAAAATATATTATGCTCTATTTGGCATGGTATTATAAAAATACCATGGTATTAGATTTGAAAATGTCCCCTGCATGCCAAGCCTTACCAAGTTGACTGGTGTATCTGAGGGCAGAATTTGGCCTACTGTAATTAAATCTGAATGTTGCATCAGAGTTTAACTAGTACAAGACATTGCTTTTTGGTGTAAACACAGTAAAAATTTCTATTTTCATTTTTTTTCAGTGTCTTTGGACTGCAACAGGCCTTCCACAGGTTTTAATCATATGATGAACACATTTCAAAAGGAATGTATCTGCCCAGCATGAAAGAATGGCTCATGGGTCAGTGGTATTAGAAAGGTAAAATTTACAGCTAGAAGTGAGTTTTCTCTTCCTATTTCCTGCTCTCCGTATTTATAAAAAACAAAACCTGATGCTAGCTGATAGAGAAATACACCTAAAATGTGTTGCTAATGCCTACTTTAAATCTGAATAACCACATGGGGCCTCCTCCACCACTTCTTGTCTGTTACTCTGAAAGGAACTACTGACTTTAAAGTAGGCCACTGCCAGTGGAACACACAGGGCTGATTCTCCATCTGCTACATTCATTCAGTGAGTCTTACAAATTGAAAACAGGATTTTCTGTGGAAAGTTTATCCCATGCTGTTGTAAACTTTACTGGTACAACACTGGCAGAAGGCTGGCATGGGATATCACTCCATCTTAGCTAGAAAGAGATTTTTTTATCTGCATTAGAAGGTGGTAAATAGGTGGAATAAGAAATGGAGGACAGGGAAGAGATAAACACATGTGAAGGTGTTTACCTTCATAAAAGGTAAAAGGAAAGAATTTGAAAGAGTGAAGCTTCACTGTTTTACATTCCCCACTTTCAACTAGTTTGAAATCCCCCAATCTCTGCAGTTTTAATTTAAACATAATACAGTAATTTAGAATAAGGGACATCTTTCTCCTTGAATGTCTTCTGCTTGAATAGGAGTTTCTTTTTAAGGATTTGATAGGGTAATCTTGCACTGAGTACAAAGAGAAGGGCAGACTCCTTCCATTGTACTGCATCTGCTTGTTCCACCAGTAGAGTTGATTCTGCTGAGTGAATGAGGAAATGATCTCTTGGGACCATAGGACTTTTCATCAAAAATTATATTTGAACATCTGCTTGGCATACTTTTCCCATGGGCTGTGTTATTTCCCTTATGGGAAAGTTTTCCACAACCCTGTAGAGAATAAGAATAGGCTTGGTGCTGTTTGGTAAAAGGTATATGCCCAGCAATGCCATGGTTTGTGCTTGGCTCAAAGAAATAAGTTTTAATGAGGCTGACTTTTGAGAACTGCGTGTTTAAGTTTGGAAAAGTATATCTGGAGGCATTATCCAAGTACTTTTTTTCACAGGAGACAAGCTGGCCCAGGACATAGCTCTATTTTGTTGGCTTACAAAACCACTTTCATCAGTACCCAGGATGAATGGCAAGTCAGGTAGAAGACTGTGGAATAAAAGCTATGGAAAGTATACCATTTTATCAACTTTCAGCTATAATTTTAGAAAATAATATTATAGGAATTTTTCTTTAAACTCAAAATCACATTCTGCTTTGGAAATAGGTATCAATTTCGCATTCGAAGCAAACATCATTGTGAATACACTGCAACTGTGATGACAAACTAAGTCGTGCTAAATGATAGAGACTATTTGCAAAATGTGCTATGGTCCATGTCACTTTTCAAAACTGTTCTATAACTTCATTATAATTCAATTTCATACCTTGGCACAAAAGGCTTAGAAGCCAATTAGTATGTTATTCACCTTGTATACTGCCCCAAATGGTAACCTAGTCATACCTAGAATAGAATAGAATAGAATAGAATAGAATAGAATAGAATAGAATAGAATAGAATAGAATAGAATAGAATAGAATAGAATAGAATAGAATAGAATATTCCAGTTGGAAGGAACTGACAATGATCACTAGTACAATGGCAAAATATGAGCAAGTCCAAAGGCAGCTATTCAAAGTGTTTGCATTTTCATGGATCTCTTTGTTTCAGAAACAGCCCAGATCATAAAGATTAATTAAAATTTTGCCTGTTTTGATCAGTCTTGTATGAAAAATATTAATACAGACATAGCCAAACTAAGATCGTTGCCCTGGGATATTATTAGATGTACCCATTCATAACAGAGAGAAATAAAAATTAAGTATTACATTTTATGTTCCTCTTCCTATTCTGTATTGTTTATAAGGAGATCAAGTCCTCAGACAAAATAAATCTTCCAAAAAGAACTGGTGGGCAAAAGTCAACAGGTAAAAAAAACAGTTTTGTGGGAAAGAAATGAACTGCTTACACTAACAGACTATTAAATCCTTAAAGACAAACAGAGACTGATATCAGAAACTGATAAGAGAATCTGACAAATATAGCTGCACTCAAGGAATTCAAAAGAATTCCTGAATTCCCTGGATATATGTAAAAGGATATGTCAGGCAGTGTAGGGTGTCCATATCCCATACATTGAACTAGGAGTGCTAGTAGGGGAAGGGAGGGAAAAGGAGGAGGATAAGAAGGTTCAGCAGTAGATTATATTAAGACTTGGAAAGATGCCTCTTCTAAGCCATATCAAATACAGAAAAGGTCAACATTTTTGGCATTCAGGCCAAATCTAAATGAGAAGAGTTCAGCACTGCACAACCCTTGTAATATGCTGTCAGGTCTTTAGCATCTAGAAAAGATATAATCAGCAGAGGCAAGAATGCAGAGGAATGTTCTTGGAGGTTTAAGGCAGATAAAAGAAAGGAATAAGACATCACTGTATATTTTTCTTTCCTGAAGTCAAAAATATCTATGAAATAAAAAAATTTTATAAAGTAAGTGCCTGAATATAAAATTTTATTCAGAAAGGAACGAAAACCAAAAGATATCCTTTGAAATAGCTAGTCAGTCCACCAAAGCTATTTCTCTCTTGACCTTTTAGTCAAGATGCCGGTGACAAGCAGCATTAGCTGGTATAAATACATGCCTGGCCACGTGATATTCAAATATGATAATCTAGTCATAGTAAATGGTGAAGTGGAGAGAAGACACAGAAGAGTACAAGACAGAATTAACCAAGTCCCATGGATTTTTCCTTCTGTGTACCCTTAAATGAAAACATTATATTTAAATGGCACCCTTTTGCAAGCCTGGAGATGTAAGGCAAAGGACATACTGTCGGTCCTTTAGCAGGGCATGTGCAAGTGTCTCAGTTCAAAATAACTAGCCAAGGCTCACTGAAAGAAGCGGTAATCATTTGAGCTGCTTTACCAAGATAATGGTCATCCTAATTATATATTAAAAAAGTATTTTTATATTTTCTAGTTAGCACAAAAGTGGCCCAGAGTCTGGAATTATATTTCAGCCACTGCCCTTAAATGGACTGCGTGGTAGACTACAACAGCTAAACCTTTGCTTCTATTTTATTGCTTCAGTCACAAGGCTTTAAGCTCTATTTATACAAGTGGTTTGAGTTATAAAACACACATTATTACTTAAAAGTAATTGAAAATAGCCTTCCAGACAAACAGAGATCTGGCCACCTGAACTGTAAGTTTGCCTAGGAAAACTATAATTTGATAGGTGTGCGACAAATGGTAGATATCCGGCACTAATTCTTCTGCATGTCATTTGATACAAAGATGTAAGGAAAACAGTAGCAGAAGTATACACAGTTATTTCGAGTTTAAGTCACTAGGAAAATTATTGGGAAATTGCAAATGTCTCCCATTAACTTTTTAACTTTATTAGTGTGTTTTCAATTTAGCTGACAAGCTCCTCCTTTACAGGTCCTCCAGGAATATGTAGAAAACTAAGGTACTTGATAAAATGTTTCCATGCAGAATTTAGTTTCAGCTATGCGGTAAAATGTACACACTTAGGTTTTTTCCTCTTTGTGCTGGTGGAAACTGAAAACGTTAGAGAAAAAGTGCTTTGGTCTCCTCAGGATAGGCTTTTTTAGTAATGCATCTCACATGCCTAAAGAGAAGTAAGTATGGAAGGTAAAAGTTGCAAGAAGAAATAAAAATATTCATATTAAAAGGGGTAAAGAAGTTACTGAGTCTTCTACTGAAAAAAGATTCAAGACTTAATCCTGCTGCGGTTGAAGTCAAAGTAAGTAATTTAAATCAAATTGGACCTCTTTCTAACACAGGAATAGGGCAAATACATCTGGAGTGACTCCAATAAAACCTATCCCAAAATTGTGGGAATTTTCAGCAGCTACAGAGGATCATGGCCAATTTTAAGTTGTATTCTGTTTCTGGTAAGCCTGGGTAAAACTTTCAAAATCAAATGAGTGTCCTTGAAGTCTCACTCCTCGAAGAGACTCAGGCACTTCAGAACCTTTTACTCCATACCTCTTTCCAAACCACTTTTGTGTGTTTGCCTTCAGCATATGCCCTTTAAATTGATGCCATGAGTGCACTTTGTACTGGAATGCAGTCGATAGTAAATAGCTGCTCTGCTTAATTACAAAAGGAACGTTATTTTCTTCTAGATTCCTTGCATCATTAGTATAAAAATCTTATTTCATTAAATTTCAAATTCTGAGCTTTAGGTGTTCATTTAAATACTCTCAGATATGTATTCTAGCAGAAATTGTATGAATTTGAGGTAAACACAAAAAACAGCATTTGTGTGTTCTTTGTTGCAGGAAATTACTTTCAGTAAAAAACAGATGATACATCTAAATCCCCATAATCAGTATGGCTGCATGTCGTGCTAGCAATTGTTTAAAGTGGAACTTCCCTTCAACTCCAAAGAAAAAGATTTTGTTTTCAAATATTTGTCATGATATTGCTCTGTCCCAGTTAATATTGGTGACCAAGCTGTGCTATATAAGGTGACCATCTAAACCTTAGAGCAGCTTAGAAGGGAAATGCCATTGTTGCTACTTTATAGAAGGCTGAATGAAGTCAGAGAATAAGCAATATATCCCTTTATGCTCTCCATCAGATCACATTGAACACCCCAGAGTTGACTTTTCTTATTTGCTTAACTCATACTATGGGTAATAGAATTTTGTGTGTATGTACACACAGCCCACAAGCCCCTAAAACCTAATTAAGATGCTTTGATTAAAAATAAACATTTTAGGTTGTGACCATTGTAAGCATTTCTCAATCTACAGGATGAGTGAAACTCGAGCAGGGTTTAGCTAAGCAAGTACATTTGGCACTAACATCAACTTTATTCTACCCTGTGGCAGCAGTTTAAACAGTATCCGCATACCAGTAACATCAAGTGGATCTGGGGGCCACGGCCTGTTGTGCAGAGCATTTCCCGGGCTGAAGCATCCTCCTGGGTTGGAAGTGAGCAGGGCCAAACCCTGCAGCCCTCACTGAGGCACAGCTACAGCTGGCTTAATTGGCGGTGTTGCCTGAGTCAGGGCTCTTGGAGTGTCCTTGTTCGTGGGACTGTGACCGCTGTCCCTTGCTCACCAGTGCCCACAGTGGGCAAATGCCTGTGGTCTAAAGGACCACCAAGGGGGCTTGGTGACAACAGCACCATTGCAAAGTGCAACATACATGCTGCTTTTAAGCAGTCTTCTTCACACAGAATAGGGTGAAATTTTCCGTCTCAGAAAAAAAGCTAAAAAGTTTAAGATTTCAAAAGCTCTTTGGAGCCTCAACGAACTTCAGCAGAGCAGACATCTAAAAGGCATGTTATTTCCTTCAGCATTGCAAACATCTGAGACAAGGAGGCACTGAGGTTTGATTTCCAGACCAATTATTTCCCAGTAAGGATCTGAATGCGTTATTTGAACAAACTTTTTTAGGTTTTTAAAGTTTTCCCACCTGTCCTTCAACAGCTCTAGTCTTCAAAGTTCCATGGATATTTAATACAGTAGCATTCTGAAATCATGCCAGTGGAGCAGGGCAGTATGGATTAGTCACCACACGGTGATCAAAACCAGAGCAAGCTTGGAGGAACACACACCAGAACCACATTTTCTATTTGGGGTATTATATTTCAGAAATCCAACTGTGTCATGGTGTTCAATCTCCTGTCATCAGTCCCTAATCTTTAAGAAGACTGAGAAATGGTCTGGACAGCTCTGAACAGCAGTGTTGGGGTTACACCATGCTACACAGCGAGCGCCTGGGGACGAGGGCAACCAGGGCAAGTGGAACTGCAGTTTTGGAGCTGAAGTTCTTCAGCAAGTTCTAGGTCTTTTTCACTGCTGAAAAGAGACCACAATTTGGATCCTCTGGAGATTAGAACATGGTTTCTTTAGCCTGAATCACAGACCACTCTTCAGATACTGTACCTGAGATATCGATCTGCATTCTCTCTGTAGTCAATAGGAAAAAGAGCAATTTTAACGTGATTTGTCTATGATTTATTTTACATGACTTCACAGGGGTACTGATCATGCCCTCAGAGTGTCTCTTCTTCTGTATTGCCTATAAAGACCATGGTTAGTTCACATTCTGACAAGAAAAACATTTTCTTTTAAAAATAGGATATTTCTAAAAGAAAATGCTTTTTTTTCCCTTTTAGAATACAATAAAAAAAAATAGAAAGCAGTTGTGTGAAGCTATGAGTGAGGAATATGTTCTTCCTGAGTAATCTATTAATAATGTCCCATTAAGGAGGCTGGGATGACTAGCTCAGATATCTATAGTGAAAACACCTACATTTACATAGATTAGTCTGTTCCATTTGGCCACATTCACCACTTTTCCTCATCATTCTCACAGCTCCTCCTTCCACCTTTTTTCCCCAGCTCAAAACTCCATCTCCTGCTTAGGAAGCACAGATTATATATACATATGTTATACCCCCTGATATTGTTGTCAAAAACACTTCCTTTCCTCCTCTGCCAGCTTTATATCTCGGGTGATCTCTGAATTTCACTAAAGCTTTCCAAGACTTCATCTTTTGTCAGTCTTTTCCGCATGGAGTGTCATTTTCACATAACACTTTGGACTGGTTTGTACTGTCATGACTGAGAGTTTTCAGCTATTCAAAATCTTACTTGCAGACTCACTGGAACAAGTCACTTCTATCTATTTTTTTGTTATCAGCTCTCAGAGCGTTCAACCACAGTTGTACACAAACTGATGCTTTTGCAAGGCTGACACCAAGAATTGCACCATATAAGTTTTGGTTTCTGTGGAAGGCTACCCAGATAGGAAAAAATTCTAATTTCTAGTCTTATGACTAGAGGCAGTTTTGTTGCTACCTGTGGTGCCTGGGGCTAGAAGAGATTTATTTGAGCCTTTGAGGCCTCCTAGGTTAGATTATATGTTCTCTGGATAAATATACAATAGGACACTGAGGACAGGAAAAAAGAGCTCTGACAAAAAAAAAGAAAAAAAGTAAAATAAAAGAAATCTCATTCTTTCTGCTAATAATACTCATTTTCATTCATGTTTCCCCTCAGTTCATAATGGACATAACCTGGTAGGAATGGGGAATTGAAAGGGCATTTTGGGTGTCACTGTCTATCCCAGGATGAGTCACAGAGATGAAAATAAACATCAGCAGAGTGTGACAGGGCATCCTGGGCCTCAGATCCTACCACAGCCTTTAGTTTGTCTAAAGAAGGGTACTGCTGTTAGTGGGGTGAGGAGGATAACTGATTCTGCCCTACAAAACAAAAGTAGAACGTCCACAACCAGAGCTAACACAGCTTTTCTGGCTGTAAGGTACCTCTCAAAATGCAGAAAGAGGGAATGATTTTTCTTATATTTGTGCCACTGTGTCAAATGGCTTCTCATACTCCCTTCATATGATGCATTACAGAAGGCTGCTGAGTTGCTTTTTACAAATGATATACTATAGAGGAAGTTACAATGACTACAACAAAACCAATGAGAACTGGAACTTGGAAATTAGAGGTTGGAACACCTTCATTTAGAATATCAAGCCAAAGTATTTCAAATATTTTAGAAAGCCTAGGTCACACTTATTTATTTGCCTATCCTGACATTTTAAAATTCTGGTATGTGCAGGAAGTGACAAGATACCACAAAAGAGCTTATGTCCTAATTTCTCTGTCTGACTGTGACCAGAGAAATACCAAAAATATCGTGGGACCTTTTTTCTTACATTTGCAAAACAGAAAGTAAAAAAAAAAAAAAAAAAAAAAAGGGCAGCTAAACTTCCCCAACTAGTGCTGAGTTAATACCTGTGATCTGAGGTCTCTTAGAGTTGAGTAGACAATTTCCTGATATTATTAATATAGTAAATCAGATAAGAGATGGCAGATCTAACAGTAAAACGCCATGGACTGTAAAACAGGAAGTCTGGGTCACACTTCTTTTCCACCATTGTGTGTCTCTGTGACCTTGTGAAAGGGCACATTCTCTCTTCAGTCAGCTTTCCCCTTCTGCAACAGGGACAATAACATTTTCCTACTCAACATAGTGAGTATTATAGTGTGTAATGTGCATTCTTTTCATCAAATATGAGGATACTGCCAAATACTTTGATAAGAAAAGAATAATTCATCTTCTTGATCCAGCACTTGAACCATCTTATTATTTGATTTGATGGCCTTTTTTATGTAAGAAATACTTCTTCTCAAGCTGAAGAGCTTCAGGCATCCTATATATATGTTTATTGCTTCTGTAGTCGTTTATCCCTGAATTTAATTATTGATGCTCTCTAAAATACAAAATTTTAGTATTGTCTTATAAAAAGCATGAAACAAGAACTGTTTTTAATCTACATCATATAAATCTATACTTTTTTATACAAGAATCTCTTAAATAAAACTCCTCAGTGTACGATATGTATGTTCAAAGAACCTGGAGTCCCAGGGCCAAAATAACCATGATTTGAAATGCAGCAACCTAAGCTCATTACTCAGAGAAACAGCCACAAGATGGAGATGTTACAAGCTCTTACTAGCAAATGTGAACCATAGTGGCTAATACCGACTTTTCTAGTTTTTGTCAAGGGAAATAGGGCCGTATTTTAAATTAAAATTGTCTCCAGTTAACAATTATAGTGCAATAAAAGTCAAGGAAGTCTGTAATAGCAAAATAATTAAATGGAAGGACATTTATATCTTGACCTTGAAATGAGTTCGTTATATTTTATAAAATTTAGTGGCACTAACTAGATTATTTCTTTCCATAAAAGAACATGATTTATGTTCATGAAATAAATTGAGTATTTGATAATTATATAGCTAGACTGCAAGTTAGCTTTGCACAGTCATCTAATATCCCTTAAGACCTTCACATATGCATGCAGAAACTATCTTTAACGGTAGGAGGGAGAATAGCAGAGAGAGAGAGAGCACAAGCTGAAGCCTGTTTCATTTTAGCTCTGATGTAGACATCTGCATGACTGAATGCCACCAACTCTTGCCATATCCACATCACAGGAACTGCAGGTAAGAATTGCATCAAGCTCAGGGAACTTTCAAAAGAAGTGAAAGGTAAGTTTCACAATCAATGACATTTGTAAGGATAAGGAAGAGAAAGAAATAATCTCTAACTGGTAGTCAGAACATTATGCAGACAAGGAAAAATGTGCATAGGTTATCTAATTATTGTACTGGAATAGATGCAACCTTCTCCTGACCTACATGATTTTAATTACTCTTGTGCATCTACATTCCAACTTTTAAATGATTCATAGAATAATTTTTAAAAACACTAATCTTTCATTGCCCTGATTTTTGGCAGTACAAATTTTAGAAGAGGTTTGTAAGATTGCTGTAGAACACTAGAGCTTCTAGGAATGACGGGGTTTTCTATACCTGTATAACAGTCTACCAATTTCTTTCCCCTTTTGCTCCATTTTCTAAATCCCTGCTTTTTGAATAGGTTATAGGGATAAGTCCTGCAGGACTTTCCAAAATGCAACATACTACTGTTGCCAGCAGTTTCAAGGTTTGTACATGCAATAAATGCTTTCAATAGGAATGGAACTTAATGTGACTTGGAAAAAGTGTGACCTATCATCCTGAATGGTTTTTACACCACTGTCTTAAGACAATTAAGTCATTCAAGGTATTTTGAGACATGAAAAAAATTTTTGGAGGGTAGTATTGGTGCTATCTACATCTGTTAAATTTAAAACTTCAAACTCATTTAAACTTAGGCATGTCATCTGTTCTTTTCCTGGAGATACAATCTAATACCGAAGGAACTAAAAAGTTCAAAAATCATTACTGTTCTATGTCTCCATAAAATATGTTACAATGCCATATAACTGTTGGCTAAAAGTTGTGTATATCTCACATATGCATTGCTAAGAGCTGTACATTTATGTATAGCTATAACTTCTGGAGCCAACTTCTATCAAGCTCATCCTTCAAACCAGCAAAAATTATCCCTTTGGAGTTCTCATATTACAGAAATATTATGACTATGTTATGAGAAGTAAAGAAATGGAAATTAAAAGAAATTTGCTCCTGTGTTTCACATGTAATAGTTGTGTATCTCCATGTTCTTCCTGTGTGGTGATTAGGTTATTCAGAATTAGGAAAATGTGAATGTGTGGTTTATATTATATGCATATAATTATCTCTATAAAAGTAATTTCCCTAATTCACTTTCAAAAAAACTTTATCATTCCTAGGATGTAAGAATCTTTATATTGCAAGCATGTTGTACAGACTTACACCCTAACAGCAGCAGTATGTTGCCATTGCTACTGTTAAATCTTAGAAATCCCCCAGATTCACCGATATCTAATTTAAAATGTTACTTGTCCTTTATGCTCTTACTGTATACCTTGGTTTGACTTTAAAAACTGTATATTGAAGATAGAAGAATTGCACCATACAAAAACCAGACTGTAAAATATTGACGTCAGGTGAAACACCCTCCCTTGCAAAAGCCAGAAGACGACTCATATATTGCTTAAGTGTATGGGCTGCAGCTGGCACTTCACAAAAATTCTCTATCAAGCCCCAGAATGAAGTACTTGGGTCTGATCCAGACAAGCAAGGGATGGAAATAAGAAGAGTCTTACTGCAGGAGGAAGAAGCATATTTGCTTTTTTTTCTTTATATTTTTCGGTTGATCTCCCTGTTCGGAGCATTTGCAAACGCAAAGGACGTAGTGGTGGCACTTTTTCCGTATCAGTACGTAAACCCACGATTGCACATTCATTGTGAGTCACTACACACTTCTGCATGAAAGACTAGAGATAGACATTGTTCTCTGAAAACTGAAAAATGCACCCACAACTGTTTCTAGTCCAGTTAGGGAGGCCCACTGAATAAATGTCTATGTGTGTTTAGATCAGCAAAGACCCTTACAAGGCAGCAAATCCTTAAAATCAACAAAAGTGTGAGCTGCTAGCTACTGTAATTACTAGCAGTGAGTCATGTTAACGGAGAAATGGTGAAATATGGCGTGTTTTATTATTATTATGAGGGGCTATAGCTAGATTCAACTGAAGAATATAGGGCTCATGGGAAGCCTCATAAACACTGACATAATCAAGTATTGGTTTTAATACAAATGCATAAATTTTTATAGGTGTCGAGTTGTCAGGCAGATAATATACGACCAAAATGTGGATAAAGTATATGGAAAAAAAGCATTCCAGAAGGATAGCAAATATAACACGATACAGTGCAACACCACTGAGGATTGCAGCTTTGTTGGGACCACAGCTGGGAGCAAAGGGGTGCACAAAGTGTTCTAGACAGTGCCTTTGGGGGATTGACCTGTCTCTTGAAAGCCTTCTGTGCTCAGAGAAAGATTCCTTGAAATGGTTAACAAAAGCTATCAGGGAAACATGAGCAGGGAACATACCAAGTGTATTTTTTGCAAAATTTCTTCTTTTACTAAAGGCAACATTTTCCCTGTAAAGAAATAAGAATAAGGATTAATGGGTTCGAAGATTTGCCAAAAGAAGAGGTGGGGCCTTGCTCCAATAAGACAGAAAGCTGGACCTGATCCAGAGAAGTAGTGTTTTGTGTGCAGCTATTAGCTGTGTTTCTCCAGTCACTAGCAAAGTATCATACATACATTGTGCATGAAACACCCCTTGTAAAAGATGTCAGCAGAAGAAACACAGTTCACCTTACTCTCAGCTTTAGGAGCAGGCTCTCCACAGTCAACACATGCAATGAGCGGGTTGGAGAAAAATTCAAACTGCAGCAGCTCCCACTGGATAATTCCTGGGGGAAAAAAAAGCCTGAATGACCACTGCAGCAGCCAGTTTTACCACTACAGATTACATAGAGGAAGCATCTAAGAGCACAGATGGCTGCAGCTTCTTCCTGACTCCCACACTAAAGAATGCAAGGCAGGGGCCCCTTTCCTTCTCTGTTCCATCGCTGCTCTGCTTCCCTTGCAACCCCCCCTCAATACTGCAGTTTGTTGGCCCTTAGCCACTCGCTGCTTCCCTACAGGCAACTACAACTGCAGTTGCAGGATGGAGGGTGTCTTGCCAATTGTGAAATATTATATTCTGACTTAATACAACCTCTCCATGTAAAATAAAAATGCATGCAATCAGCAAGAAGAACAGCTAATAAAATGAAAAGGGGAGGCAGTCTAAGGAGAGAGAAATTCTAGCCTTGTTGAGATCAATGGCAGAATTCCCACTCTTTTCAGTGAGCCAAAATTTTGCCCTAGGTATTCAGTAACCCTTTTTAGCTACATTTTAGATAGCTAGTTTGGCAAATTCTACAGTGCTTCATGCTATGTGTATATTTATATTTATATTCAGGATTTATATTCAGTTGATTAGGTTTGGACCCCTTTTACTTTGGTCACGTATCAATTCCAGCCTAGAAATTATTAGCCCGTGTGACAAATTACAGTTTTTCCTAAGAAGTACTATCTTCTTGGTGCTCAGAAGAGGTAACAGGTGATTTAGGATGCTTCCAGATAGTTTAAGATGTTTGCATCCCAGGATCATAATGAATTTTACACAACCAAGGGCTTTTGTCTTGTCCCATGTAGTCAGTTGCCCTATGCCTGTCCCAGAGCAACCCACAAATCGTCCCCATGTAATAGGTCCCTGACACACCAAGACCCTACATGCTACACAGCAGCCTCCACTCCAGTCTTCTGCTTTTGTTTTCTCTCCTTCTGAAGGCACTGTAAAGACCCATCTAAACCCAGAAGTGATTCTGTAACTTCCCTCTGACAAAGATTTTTTATTTTGATCAATATCAAAGATAGACCTGCCACAGTGACCTGCCCATACACAAACCTTGTCGTGCACCATGACAGTTCACTGCATCCGCTGCATCAAGCTCTGCTGGTACTCAAGGACATTAACAGGTACATTTCAGGACAGCACAGAGAGAGAGAGAGTCAGAGATCTCTGGAAGTTATTTGGATCTATACAAATCCCACAGTACACCAAGTCAAAAGGAACCAAACTTTTACAGAAGATGATGCTTCCCAGTCATAGGAAGTTTGGTTGGAAACAGCACTGAGCAGAAAAAACCTGAGTCAAGTTACCTGATCTATTCTGCAATACATCACGTGCCATGGTGCCATGGTGTTTGTCTTCAGTACAAAATTACCCATCTCAGACTGGGAATGGTTAGCAGCCTTTGTTAAAATTGAGCAGGAGCAAATAATTCATACATAAGTTGTGTTCTTTTAATAACTGAGTTTGTTTGATGAATTTGTCTACTTTGGACAGTGCTTTGATCATTTTTCACTTCAGACTCTCTCTGAAACAACCCTATATATTATAAGGAGAGACAACCTTATAATTTATACCAGTTAAATATATATTACAGTACCTTATAGCTAACATACGCCTTTTGTTTTCCCTCAGAACATTACAGCAAGTCATACTATGAATCAATAAAATCTGCTGCCTTTTCCCCTTGTTCGGCTGGATACACTTGGGACCTGGAGCAGTGCCAAAAAAAATCAACACATACCAATGGAAGTCATAAAGAAAAAAATCTTGACATCTTCTCCTGCCACTCATTTTAGCATAGTTAGTCTGGCTGGACACATAATTTACTTCTTCAGATAATGTGCTAGTTGATTACTATTGCTCACTTCTTAGTAGATATTTTGGTCAAATTGCCCAGTTCTCTGAGCCAATATTTCTATCGTGTGCATACTTGTTGGGCTACAAAATATCTGTTATAAAAAAGGCATTTTTTCCTTTCTTAATTTGTCTAGGAGTAAGAATTACACACTCTGAAGCTCATTCCTCAAGGAAAAGGGGGGGAAAAAGATAGCAATCAATCAAAAGTTTTAACCCTTCAGGGATTTCTTATTGAAAGTTCATAAGAAATAACATTGTTTAGTTTAAGGCTAAAGGAAAATCACTCACACAGAACATATGTTCCTTGCCTAAACTACAGTATTTATTAAATGTTGCCAACCATGGTTTGTAGTGCATTTGCTTATTTTTATGGTGCACCACTTCTTCACACAAGGCCATGTTTTTGTAAGCAGACTGTCAACACAAAAAGAATATTAACTTCTGAGTTTCATTTTCTAGACTGTACTTACTACAACTACCCAGAAATTAACCAACTCTGTCCATGCTGGAGACAGTAACAAACCCTGCATTTTCAACAGAAGGTGTTCAAAGGCTTAGCCAAGGATGAAAAACAGTCAAGAGAGCTGGATCTGATCTGAGACTGTTTCCAGCATTTCAACACTTCACAAGAAAACACTGAAATTTCAGTGCTTGGCCAACATGACTGATTTAACATCCCCTGAAGTCAGTCTGACACTTGAACTCAATAGCATTGGACACAGTCCATATGCCCTAATTTGTATTTGCATCTCTAATTAGAAAAAAAGAACACTGAAAGTAAGTCTAAGTAGTACTCTAGAAAGGCAGGTACTAAAGTACATCTTCTAAATGCTCCCTTGTATCGTGGCTGTGATAAGAAACTGTAAGAAGAACCACAGGAAACATGATAATAACTCTAAAATACTGTAATTTACAATTTTACAGTTTGGAGAATTTCTTTTTGGAAAATAAAGAGCAATCATTTTAATGTTACCAATTATCAAACCCAAAAGTCCAAAAAAATCTTTTCCCAGCTATGGCCTAACAATATACTGTATTTAAAATGTTTAGTTTATAAGTCTGATTCTGCAACAGAGCTACTACACAGCTACCCACATCATGAAGAGATTACAAATGACCTTACTAAGCACAGTTCCTCTCTCAGCTTGCCAGTACTTGCTGTATTTTCTGTGGGTCCAGACCAATCCTATCACTGTGATGCTCCTCCCATTTACTTTGACAGCATTGGAACAGATCCATGCTCACAGAAAAAGTTCAAGCAGAAGCAAGCCTTATGTTTGTAATACATTTCATTATTATTTCCTTTAAAAAACAAACACCCATGAAAAGGCAGAAAAAGTTCTTTTGATATGGTATGAATGTCAATAGAATAACTTCATTGTTTCCATTTGTAAATGTGGTTTGTTGGCCTTTTTTAGGCTGTGGTTGCACAAAAAGTCCAGGTAGAAGTGAGTGATGTGAGTGAACAGTTTGTTATAATATTTTTCTGGGTTTACATTCCCTCCCACTTTCTTTTTTTTTTTTTAATATTCCCAGTTGTCCCCATTACACTGAAGTAGCTATAAATGTGTGCATCCCTCCGTTTCTTTTGGAACTGGACTCAAGCTGCTGAAGTACAAACCAATATGGACACAGAAAGCCCCAAGCATACAAATAAACTGTTTTCTGACTGAGTGACAGTTGCTCACCTTGCCAATTCTAGAAGTTGTTTCAAACACATTGCATTTTTTCTCTTTGCATTTTATAACACTTGTACACAAGAATGCATGAGAAGCCACAGATGTGGTGCAGTCCTTCTCCAGCCGAGCCACAGGGATCACTTGAGGAGATGCCTTCACCACAACAGACATCAGCAGCAACATGCCTGAGGCGAAGAACACAGCTCCCTTGTCACCTCTGCAGCCTCTATGAGATTGACAACCTCTTCCAGGAAAGCTTTTCCGTGATTAAAATCTGCAACACCAACACCACTGAGAGAGGGAGCACTTTTTTTTTTTGTCCAGAAGAGCTGAGTGTAAAGCGAAACACAGGTTTTTAGCAGCCAGTGCAACTGCTGTTGGTCTGTACAACTGTGCAAAGGGTGCCACGCTGATCTTTTTTGCAAGAGTATTTAGTTAATATACACCTCAGGACATTGCTCATTGCACTGTGATTACTTCAGAGCAGGCTCCGCACTAAATTCACACATGCTTGTCTTGGTGCACTCATTGACTGGTCCTCAGACCGTGCAACTACCTCAAGGATATTGCTGCTTTGATTAAAAGCATCTGGTAGAAGGCCAATAGTAGGGAGGAACTGGGCCAGGATTCTTCCATGATGAAAACACCTACAGATGCCAAAAGCATCTTGGTTTTTTCTAACAAACCAGGACCTAAATGATTGCATGAGATAATTTTCTGATTATACCTAATTCTTACTGCAGATAGAAATTAATTCCACTGAACAGAAAGCACAATGTACAAGTGGATAGTGAACAATAATTGAGCCCAGCCTTGTCTCTTTACATAAACCATGATTTTCCCACTAGCTAGTCAATACAGGCTTTTAAATAACAAGTCTCTACATGTATTTACCATTTTAAATTTGCTGCACATCATTAAAAATATTGAAAAAACACAGTTCCCTTTTTCCTCTCCCAATTTTCTCTACAATTGCTGTCAACCTTTACAGCCTCTTGGCAGCTGGCTCCTATCCACATAAGTACCAACTGCAGTTAAACTTACTGAAACATTGCCTTCAAATGAGAGAACAGGGGAAATTATAGAAAAACCTATTTTGACTTTTGAAAGATGTTTTTCAAAGAGCTTTGTTTGAAAGAGATATAAATTCTTGGTTTTTTTAAAAGTAACAAATTTTTAATCTGTTTTTCTCCCATAATCAAGCATGTGGCCAAAAAAAGCACCATTAGTCCTACTGAGATCCCTGTGATTGTCCCATGAGTAACGACTATTTGGTACAATCCTTCAGGATTGGGAGCTCATGACTTTTTCTTCCCCAGATCTTCCTACAGCTTTATTGCTACAGATAGCAATGAGAAAAGTTAACCTGATCCAAGAATGGGTTTTGTGCAATCTCCTTCTGTAAGCGGCCACTGCTGAAGGAAGCTGGGGATAGTCCTGGTGAAGAGAAGATCACTCTGGGCTGCACAACAGCTCGAGTCAGCATGCCCAGACCTCCGACTGCCTGCTGTTCCCTCATTTCCACCCTGCCTCCAAGCAGCCAGGAGAACTGTTGCTTCCCATCCTTTCTCTCAGCATGGCTTCTTGCTATGTTTCTGCAACTGCTGCATTTTGGGGTTTCTGCAAAAGTCCAAGGGGCCTTAAACCTTGACATCAGTAAAACTTTGCTGCTGCCTGTTTGATGGGCAGTTTGCCACATACCTTCAAAACATTTACATTTGTCAGATATCCAAATGTTGTTGGTTCTAGAAAAGCATTGGTGTGTCTGTCCTCGGGCAGTCAGGTGGAAAGTGTTTAATCGATATTACCCTGAATTCTTGCTGGTCTAGCGGCAGCCAATGGAAACTCTGCAGGAATTGCTCACTATATGATCCTGTGCACCTCGAAGCAAATTTGAGTATTGCCTTTTGCTATGTGGAAGAACTGGAAAATTCAACCTTATTAATCATTCTGCAAAATAAAATTCTAGTGCCAGAAGGCCTTATGGTGGATAGCAAGGAATTCGTACTGAATAAAATTTAGATGTTTCCAAGAAGAATGAAAACATAGTTTCAAACAGGACAAGAAGTGTTTGGAAGGATGAGAAGTAGTATGATATTTTTTTACTCCCCCCTAGAAAATAATTAAGTGAGAGAACTTTTTAAATGTACGTGAAACTTTTACTCCGTTATAACTAATCACCATATCAGGAGACACTGTTTCCTGTTGCAGGATATCACTGTGCTAGAAAATAAACTCTGTTTTTCACTACTAATGAATGTAGGATATGTTGTGCCATATTTCAATTATTCATTCTCTCTGAACATTACTATTATAGTTAATCTTTTTACCCAATTTCTTTTTGTAAAATAAGAGTTATCCACCAGATTTTGATATTGATTGCTTGTAGGATTGGATTAATGGTGGAAGAACAAGTTCTTTGCTTAAGATGCCAACATTTGAAGAAGACCCCAGAGATAAATGAACTCTTGCTATTTCTCTGGAGCAATGTGGGACCTCTCCTTTCTCAATTCTTTTCTCGCTGTTTTCAGAAAGGATGTAAATTTGGCATTGCTTTGCACCACCTCATTGCAGCAGACCCTTGAGGAAGAGGAGGGCTATTATGACATGTGGCTGCAAGGATGTGCTTGCTGGATCCTGAGGTTCAGACTCACAGAGGTTCAAACATCTGCAGGCTGGATGATGCTTTGGTCTCCAGCAAGCTGCTCTGATGTAACCCTGAACTGCAAAAGGAGAGATCTTGCCTTGCTCTCACCTGTCAGAATGACTTCATGCACAAACAGAGATC
This sequence comes from Pseudopipra pipra, assembly GCF_036250125.1. Classification (NCBI taxonomy): domain Eukaryota; kingdom Metazoa; phylum Chordata; class Aves; order Passeriformes; family Pipridae; genus Pseudopipra; species Pseudopipra pipra. The sequence continues at coordinate 24,513,513 of NC_087551.1, forward strand.
GGAATTAGACTGTAACATTTCAGAAATCCTTAATAGTGGTTGATCATTCATTTTCTCATCTAGTGCAATAAATGTTCTTGAGCATATGGGCCAGTCCTATTGCAAACTTTAACTCTTAAAAATTGAAAGTTTTACTTAAGCAAATTCTTTGTATAGACAGCTTATGGTAATAATAATTGTGCTATTCTTTTAACATGACTATGGCCACACACTCTGCACAAAACATTGTCGTACTGTTTTTATAAGCTTTCTTTTTCACAGCCAAAAACATTGGCCCTGGTTTGCACTCATAGATGCATAGGGCAGAGCGAAGAAAAACCCTGCCAGGAATCTGCCTGTATTAGCTCCAAATCATTTTCATGCCTTGAAAAGCTAAGGATCGCTTGAAGACTATCTCCAGACTCTCAGGAGAGAGGAAAGTGCCTGGTGGCTTGTAAATATAGTAAAATGGATGGGTTTTATTTTACACTCTGTAAACATGTGCATATTGTGCTTGGTTTGCAAACATGCAGTTTCCTACGCTCTGTTGGTTTTTTTTTAACACTGCTATTGGTTTAAACTGGAATATTGGTTTAAACTGGAATAAGTCTAAGCAATCAGAAAATTTTCTATGTGGGCTGAAGGTTCTCACAGACTCTGCTTTAAACCATATGATACAATTCCAGTGTCTGACAGAATGATGTGGGCCATTCTGGCCGCAACACTGTGAGAATAGGAAAAACCTAATTCAAGACCATTGTGATGATAACAAGGATAAAACTTTATACCAATAACCATGAGAGCCACTGGATAAAGTATAACTGGCTGTAACCTCAGCCCATGTCACATTACTATGGCCAGAAAATAAAGATAATTTTGTTCCCAGTACTTTTGTGTGTCATAACATTATTGAAGACAGATTGCCTTATTTTAAAAGCACAGGATCCCTAAAAATTGAGCAAAAGGCAAAACTTTTACAGTGGGGTATTTATTACTCACATAAGGACTGTTTCTGCTTCCAGTGGAAAGTTCTGGAGCAGAGATGTCCTTGCCAGGCAATCACAAAACAGTTCCTTCAGAGTCTAAACACTTTTACTAAAAAATTTTCTTGTCTTACAGCAGCGTTGTTACTCATAAAACCCATGTACTGCCAACAAACTTGGAGCTAACACAAAAGTCACCTCTGTGTCTCAGGTGGGCTTTTTGGACAAAGTGTTCTACATGTCCTGTGCCCAGCTGGTCAACTGAAAAACGAACAAGCCTCACGCCTTTCAAATCTCAGTGCTAAAGAAGACTTTTTCTGTGGACAAACTGTATCTTTTCTATTAGATATTTACCATCCTGCCCTTCTATTACCACACCACCTCCTAGATCAGAGGCAGCAATGTAATCAGAGGCAAGCTCTCCTGAATAACATCTGCAGAGATTTATTTCTTTATGACTCTCTGCAGGGTTATATCACATTAACTGTATCAGAAAACCTAGCATCTTCAAAAAACTGCACCAACCACATACACAATGGCCTTTCAAGGCTGCTTTATGTTTCTTCTTAAGGAATATTGCTATATTCCTACAGAAGGAAGTCTCCACACTCTGCAACTCTGTCATTTTTCCATAAGTAAGACATACTGATAGCCTCAATTAAGACAACTTCATCTAACCTTAATGAGACGGTTAGCCCGGTTTTGTGAGTGCCAACATTCTTACTTCATTCATACTGTCTCATCAGTTCATGTAATTGTGCTTTGCTTGGCATGTTAGAAGCTCTGAAGGGCAGACTCCAAGTTAACTCTTATTAATCTACTCTTGTACACCTTTTTCCTCTCTCTGAACTGCCAAAATGGAGAACTGGAAAGTGAATTGTTATTTCTATGCATTTGAAAACAAAGCACACACAGGAAACAATTTCCGGGGAATTAGTAGTAGGCAAAAAGTATCTGAAAGAATGCACTGGAGACCTTCCTGCTTTAACTTTTTCCAGACATTGGCCAGGTGTCCTTACCCATACATCACTGAGTGGATTAAAGCTCTATTCTTCATACTAGATATCAAATCACTTGCAGGTATCCTTTATACAAGTGCAATGCTTCGACAAACATCTGGAAATTCCTCCCAGGAATGGATTGGAGTGCTGTTCACTTCAAGTCCAGACCAGATTCTCACCCTCTTGTCTTTCATCACTTTGTTCTTTCTTTAAAAAAAACATAATGAAAATTGTGAAGCATTTTCCAAATGTGTGTTTTCATTTCTCTTTTCTCTCCCCTTCTCCAGAAGTTATTCCTTTTGTCTTCAGACAAAATTCTTATTGGAAGAAATGGGAGGAAAAAAGACTTCTGCCAACATCTTCAGAAGGGTGATTGGCCTCACTAGTATTGAAAGCGGCATGAGGATAAAGCAGAGCAGACCAATGCTGTACAGAAGTCAAAGCTTTCTTGCTTTTCTGCCCTTTTGCCATCATTGTCATCAGCTACAGTGGGAGTAGCTCCAAAAAGAGAACCAGGGTATTTGATGGGAGTGTTTCAACACCTCACAATTGTCTCTGCTTTTAGAGTTTGTTTCCTTACTTATTCTGATCTCTATAATAGCAAATGATTGCAAATAGGCATCTCACTAACTTCACCAAAGTTCACCCATCACCACCAGGTCATTGTTTATCCCTTGCCTTGAACCTGGCTGTTTGCTGCAGTCACTGCTCCGCCTAGTTGAATCTAAGTGTTGATGAAACCTCCCTAAATGTCTGTTTTGATTTCATATCCGTTACACATCACAGAGCACTCCCTAAACATCTTCAGTTTGCAAAAACTGTTGCCTTGCTTATTTTATCTCCAGGTTTGAATTAGCTGATGAACCATTTGCTGTTCGGTGACTTCTGCAAGTGTCCTACAGCAGAATGCATATAGCTTTAACAAAACTGAGGGACAAAAACCTTCAAAAATCTTTCATGGCTGCAGTTTCAACTTTTGCCAAAACTTGAGTGGCAAGTTGTAAAAAGGGGCTTTTCTTTCTGAGGAGGGAGCACAGATTCAGAGAGGCTAGAAATGAACTGCCTTCAATGAATTCAGATTAGCTGGGGAAAAGTGGAATTTAGTTGCTGATGAACAGTTAAGGACAAAACCAGAAAAGAATTGATTCAAAGAGCATTTTGTTTAATGACCTCATCAGAAAGACAAAAGCATCATTAAAAACTTGGAACTTGTCATGTTTTTCATAGATAGGTCACATCCCTATGAAACATGTATTTCTGGTTTGGCCATCATTGTGATGAAACTGTCAGACTTTTCAGATGGGTTCTGTCACCCATATAATAGTTTCTAGGTCATTATAGGGTAATGTGTGGGTACCCTATCATGTGGTCTTAGAATTACATGACAATTGCTTTGGCTTCATTTGCAAGACAAAAAAGGGTGCAAAAATCTATGTACACTGAAGCTAAAACTCAGGAAGTTACTGATTTCTTCATGCACAAAGAACCACCATGTGCTTTCACTCCAAATGACTTATTTTAGATAAAATGGAAGCATATGAGAAAGGACAAATGTCAAAGGCCCCAAAAGGGAGTCAGTTTCACACATTTCTTTGGAACGGGTTATCTCAGATCTGTCACACAGCATTCCAAACAAGCAGACTCCATATTTCATTAAAAGGCTCAATGTAGACAAAGAAAAGATGACAAATGATGAACAAAGCCCCACTGTGTAAGGTATATTTGCACATTGAAAGAGATAAAAGACCTTGCCCCAGTGAGCTCACAGTCACAAAAGATGTACAGCTACAGAAGTCTCCATGTAGCACCAAATGTTTTTCCAACAAAAATAAGCATTTTTTCTCAAAAACCATCTTGTCAATAACAAAATTTCCTACCAAGATTTTGTGCTAAAAAAAAAAAAAAAAAAGAAGATTGTAACCCAGATTTGGCAGAAGAAAATTCTGTAAGATGTTCATCAGGCAAAAAAGAAATCTCTAACAGTAGTGTTCTGGTATCTGTAAATCATCTCTGGTATGTTATCCTCCTTGTCCTTCATGTAGTTATACTATATTCAGCAGTAATGCCCTTACTGTGCCATTTTGTGACACATGTTATTTCTTTCACAGCTTTGAACAATATATTTTCATATGAAATGTCCTTATAGCTGTACTGAATAGGTCATGTGATATCTTCACTGTCTCTTTTCAGATCAAGTGTTTGTGTACTTGATTTACCTATTGTGATAGATAGATAAACATGATCTTTATAGACATCACTAAAAAAGCAACGTTAGAACACTAACCTTGAAGTCGGGAAATGAAAAGCTAAGGCTTGAAGATCAACACTAATCTGTGTTTTTCATTATTATCTTATTTTATTCTCTTACGCTCTGGGATCGTATGACATGTTTCAACATACTCCTCACTACAGAAGCAGTAATTCAAAATGCTACCATAAGAGAATTCTGCAGAAGTCACAGACATTTTATTCTCTGGATTAGAATTCAAAGAGAATATATTGTACATTGCATAGACATTGGCTAAGGCTTGAGGTCTCTCAGGTAAAACAGCTTGCTTTAAAAAAAGTATTTGGCACTACTTTACACTTTATAAAAAAATCCATCAAGTGTTTAATGCAAGAATTCTACATGAATTCAGATAGTGGAAAATTTTCTAATATGTGCAAGGTATCTGAAAATAAGTTACATGTACAACATGGCCTCAGTAGTTCCTAAGTGGCCTATATTTCCTTAAGGTTTTACATCCTGGAAGAGTCCTGGAAGAATAATTTTAGAGATTATGAGATGTTCTTGACTCTTTGTCCTGAGGACACTTCTGTCTCTAATGCTAGTGTTATCTAGCATTTAGTCTGGCTGCATGTCTAAAGGAACCCCAGGTGAAGCCTGCCCAATTGTGTGGTGACACACATAGGAACACTCCTCAAGATACTACAAGAATACCCTGTCTTGTTGAATAACTGGGAAGAACACAATACTCAAAATATGGAAATTTTGATAACACAATAAACAAACTAATGCTGACAATGGAATGTCTTCTTTTAAATTAAATTAAATTAAACTGACCTAAATGGATAGAACCTGGAGACGTTGGCACTCCCTTTGCAGAGTGTAGAGTCTGGAAGACTGATCTGATACTGTAGAGGTGGCTCTTAGGTCTCTCTTCAATATTTCCAAGCCCTGGTAGACTAGTTTATTCAGGTCAACTGAAAAACAATACCCAAAGAAGTTGCAAATCAGCTCAAATAGTTCAAGTTGTGGTACAGCCAGCTGCCAATGCTGAGTGCAGAGATTCTGTATGAGACCATTAACCAAGAAGTTTACAACACTTTTATTAATCCAGAAAAAAAAAAAGATTTACTTTGAGCTTATGAAAATGTTTCTTGGAGAAGTTGTTGTTTTGAGCATAGTTTTGTGATGACTGGATCATGAAAATTACTTTGAATGACAGCAGTACTGCATCCATCAGTATCATGACGAAAAAGCGGTCAACACTTGCATTGGTAATGAGACAGTTCACTGCAAATAAACCAAAGCACAACCTGAACTTGATTAAATTTTTAAATGCAGAACATCAATTTGAAATTTTACACAACAGCAGAGGTGATCACTCTTGGATGACTTTTGCCGACAGAATCTCATGGAAAGCCTGTTTTCCTGTACTCTCAAACATGAATACTTAAAAAGAAAGAAAAAAAAAAGTCAAAACATGTTCTCAGTTGGAAGGTTGGCTTTCTGACTTAAGACTTTTCCAAAGCAGTATTCCCAAGGCTAGTGCCAGCCACCCTGAATCACAGCCTCAGCCTAAGGCTCTGTTAGGCTCCAGCTACAAAATGTCTTGGAAACTGCTTCTCTTTAACACCTCCTAAACAAAGTGCTGTGAAGGCCAGACCTCCTTCCCCCCACAACCCCCTTTTCTTTCTCTTTCTGGATCTTTTCACTAGAGAATATATATGTTTAACCACTTGATGAATCATAGCTTTTATCCCACTATCAGATCCAGAGGTTATTGGGATCCTGCCTGCAACTAATGACTAAAAGGGTATTTTCTAAAAATGAAGAGTGCCCCATGTGGCAGAGTCACAGTCTGGAGCAGAAGCAGGTACTGGAGCACAAGGGCTATCTTTCTCTACTCAAAAGATTCTGACCCATGCATATAAATACCAGTACTTTACATATTATTTTGTTGCTTTTCCTTTGTTTATGAAACTCCTCTCACTTTACATCCATGCAAGCAGCAACAGAGCTCTGCTCACATAATAATCCAGCTGCATCCCACTATGACAGTAATCCAAAAACCTAAGACCTCAAAACTTCAACAGCCCTTGCCAGATTTTCCCTCGCCCCTCCTGGGTTAGTACTGCAGCCAGTTAAAACCACATTGAAATTACCTTTTAAACATGCCTTTAGGCAAAGAGCTAAAGCAAAGATTTGGCAAAGCTCATCCTGTTCTTAATGCTCTAATGCCATATTATTACTACTCACTGAAATGCTTAATGCATTTTAACTCAACCACCATGCCAAAATACACTGATGCTATTTAAGAGTTTGAACATATAATTTGAACTGATTGCATATTTATTGTTGAAGCAGTCTCAGACCGTAAAGCCTTCTGGTTTCCTCAGAAGCACTTATACCTCTTATGCTTTGATAGTGTCTTCCTACACAATTGTTATTCACAGCAGGCTTCAGGAAAATCTTTATTTAATAGAGAATATTTATATTTCTTCTGCCTTCCATCACCAAAGTTTTAAATCTGTGGCTCAGCTAAAAAAAAACAACCACGTACTGCAGCAAAAGATCTCAGATACTCCTGTGGCAACACATTTCACCCCCAACATGCCCTGAGGAGCAAAAGTGCCCGTACAACTGCATTTTAGATGAGTCTATAGACAATAAGAGATGATCCCATTTCCTTGTGAAAGCTCTTAAAACCAGTGTTAGCTGCAACAAATACATTCTGGAGATACTTCTTTAATTCCTGATGCCATTTTAAATTTGAAAGATAGATACTGAGAAACTGGATAACTGTCAACTGTTAATGGTCAGCCATTCTTTAAAAAAGAAATCCACAACCTAGTCATCTGAAATAGAAAGGCACATGCTCACTCAAGAGGAGAACATACAACAAAAGTCTCAATGTCTGTGTGAATAATTTTTTTTTTACCATTTCACTTAAATTTCTCCTTCTCCTCATTCCAATGGAAAATTCACAATTGGTAGCAGAGTGCATGCACAGAAAAAATATACTTCTTGCAGCAATTATAATACATTGAATACCAATAAATACCAGCTAAATCCTCAAATTACACTTGGGTGGTTTCCAGTAACAGTAGATCCCTGCACAGCATTCAGTAGCATCTTCCCAGTTGACTCGGTCTCTCACAAAAGTGCTCCCTCATCTCCCCTAGTTTTTCCCTTTACTTTCTAATATCCACACATATATTCTGAAACATCCAAGAATTGCTAACTACTGGGTGTCTTTTCCCCATCTACACTCAGGAAATGATTCCTCTCACTAAATTATTCTACTAGCTCATCTACTTGAAATACCCCAAAGTAACCTAATTTGAAATAAAGTAACCTAACTTGAAATAACATCCAAACACAACAGTGCCTTGTATCAGGGACACGAAAATAACTCTACTACGGCAAAGAGAGCCATGTTCAATAATATATCTTCTTCACTCGCTCAGAAAAGCCTTCATTTGGCAGTGTGTTGAAGGAGAGAAATAGTCTGCAGTCAGAGAGAACAGATCGTGTCTCAAGTGCCCACTGTCAGTTCATGCAGAGGTGAATGGCAGAAGGGAAAAGTGTGCTTTGTTACACTAAAGCTCTCCAGCTGGCCTCCGTGAAGGAAGACCAAGAGAAGTATTTGACCCTCTGTGTATTTAACAGGATCTGTGCCAGAAAAAGAAGAAAAGAGCCCACACACAGTCAGCAAATTTATCAAATAAGTATCTTTCAAGAAGTTCGAAACAGTGAGTCTTTCTTGAGTCTTTCTTGGGTGACAACTGTGTCTGTGCTTCCTTTCATTTTTCCTTTCCTTCCAGACTTGTAGTTCTGTTTGTGACCTGCAAATGGCCAGTTCACAAGCAGCCACAAAGTCACCAAATCAGGCTTTGCTGAGTTTATTTTTCTTTGATACCATCCATTAAGCAGACTATACTATGCAAGTGAAGCTCTTTATGATGTGCCTTGTGCAGAAGTGAGATTATGAAAGGGCTAAACACCAAGGTCTTTAATTTCTCTCGATGTCCTACTAACGGTAGAGTAAAATACATCTGCAGGCTAAATGGGAGGTACTTTCAGATTTGAAGAGAATAGCACTACTGAGGATAGGGGAGGCACGAAAAGAAACAAGACAGAAACCAAAACAGACTGAATCATGCTGGTCAATTAGAGAGTACAGCACTGTCACCCAAATGGAGGGGAACAGGAATCCACAAAACCCTCAGCTTTCACCACATCCAAACAGGCGTATTTCACAATGAATGCTTCTGTAGGGATCTGCAGTGAATCTGGAGCCACCCACATATCAAGTATTTTGTTTGTTTTAAACTGACATGCTCCTTTCCTGGACTGATAAATGAAAGGAAGATAGAAGTGAAAGGGAATAAATAAATCTCACATGTCGAAATAAATACATTTTCCCTCTTCATAACATCAGGAAGAGAGCCCTTGCCAAACTGTGTCATTTTATCATCTCAAGCTGATGGAGATGACTTTCATTGGAAAAATAAATCAACTTTGTCACAAAGTCTCTTTCAGCTTGATTTCTTGGCACTATACCAGCCAATGCAAATCAGCTTATGGTAACAGTGCTTCAAAGTCAGAGGCCAAGAGGTACAAGAACAGCCAAGAGATGGTATTTCTTTAACATCTGGAAGCAAGGAACCACACATTTTCTTAAATGGTTTTTATCAAACAGAACTGTGAAAATAGACTTGTGTCCCTCTTCCCACCCAGATACCTAGCTCTGCTGAATGCCTCTACTATGACATAGCTTTCTAATCACCTTCTTCCCATTCACAAAGGATTCATAGCTTCCCACTCTCAAAAAGGCAAGAGGCAGCCATATACCCCTTAGAAGAGCCAGAGAATAGGCAGGGTTAAATCCAAACATTGGCATGCAGTCTATGGGGGAAAAGACAGGGTATAGGCAGCTGGGAATCTCAGTGTCTCTCCTGCCTGGGAGGGATTTTTACTGACTCCTCAGTGAGGCAGCTCTGAGCATAGTGAAAAGATGTCATTCAAACAGCAACAGCACTCTGTGGATAAGTCTTCATGCATGGGAACAGAGCCTATCTCCCTTACAGCAGAAGCTGCTGCTGCCTGAGCTGCCTAACTCAGTCTTGGTCAATCTTCTGCTGTGAGCTCAAGAAATTCTGTATTTTTCTTAACAGAGAGAGAAAATTACATTGGATAAGCATGTTAATGCATTTGTTTTTTGAATGGTTCATCTAGGCAAGGACTGAAGAAAACACTGTGTAATGGGTCCATTTTCATGAGATACTGTGATCATGGCCTTATTATCAGACTGTTTACTAGTTCATTTTCTGCACTAAATGTGATTAACAAATTCTTCCCTCAGTTATTATCAATTCATATCCTATTTTTTAAGTTTCTTTTTCTTTGACAGATTTTTCATGAAAAGTAAGGCATACCAACCTTTCCCTGAGGTGATTTTCATTCCTATTTCCTTACCTCTGGAATACTCTACACAGTGTTTTGAGTTTCAGCGAATAGTAAGAAAAGGAAGGATGGGATCTGCCATCTGGAAATTATTATGAAAACCTATTGTACTGCATAAATACGCTTCTTTTTTTCCTCGCTAATTCTGACACAAAGCAGTGATATTGAAACAGATGCCAGACTAAACAGTGGAGAAAACAATGCAAACATAAACTTTGCCACCAGAAACTTAAGTAGGTATTCAGCTTGATCATAAGGGAAAGCACGAGCTGGAGCTCATGAATATTCTGAAGTGGGTGAAATGGTCTGGTAGGGAAGTAAAGTGAAGTTTAGGTAGAGTTGGGGGTTTTTCTTAACATAAGCAAAATTTGATATCACTGAAAACGAGCTGGACTTAAGCTGCTGAAGTGTGAAATCACAGAAGAAAGATTTAGTTTCTCAAAAAACTCTAGGAAAACATGCACCTCTAGCACAGAGGAAGTCAGAAGGAAATAAGCTACAAAGAATGTCTGCTCTATTTCCTCTGAGACAAAGGTATTTCTATCTCCAGAAAAGGCAAAACAATTGCAGCTTGCCTTGGGCCCCAGCTCCTTCAATCAGCTCTTTTTTGAGTTTTGTAATATTCCTTTTTCATGTTGTTCTTGGGTTTTGAGCAATCTGGCACTACTATCAGTCTTCTTTTAAAAGTATTTTTTTGGTTCAAAGCATCACTGATTCTACATTTAGCTGGGAATATGGTTTTTGATTGCTTGACTTTCTTGAAAAATTTTCTTGTGTCCTGAAAATTCAAGTAACGTTTTGCATATATTTATCTGGCTCATTTATTCTTGATTTAATCAAAAGCAAGTTATCAAAAACTTTCAATGCAAGTTATCAGCAACTTTCTAATGCCAAGGAGATAGAGGTCTGAAGCACAGACCAGAATTCACAGTATTCCATATAAACAGGTGCTCATCCCAAAAACTTTATAGTCATTGCATGTAGGTGGGAGTGAGTTGAGAGGGTGGGGAGATAAAAGCTAATGATCTACTCTGGGTACAATCTATAAGCAGTTAAAAGCACAAGGCATTTGACATCTGTTTTTTGATCACACTAAGTAAAACTTCATCTTACTGTTCCTCTTAAAGGTACAGAGGTGTAGGCATGGCTGGTAAGCAGAAGGCTGGATCCACAATTCTGATTTTCCCTTCAACCTCTTTCTTCTCAGCCTCCTTCTCCATCTCCAGACTCCTACCACTGCCCAGTACTCCCGTCACCCTGTAATCCCATGGGACTTGATGCTACCCTAAAACTGTGGAGAGCCCTAGTAGAATAAATTTGCCGTTATTTTTTAACTGGATTTGTGCTTCTAGATGTGGCACACCTCATTGGTAATGCTGGCATACTTACATCACAATACCCATCTCCTTGGTGACAAAGCACGGCAAAAGGAGGAAGACCAAGCAACAGGGTTCTGTCCTGGTCAATATCTGATCTCCAGCATCAGGATGCAGTCATTGTGTAACCAGCAAACACAAGACCTTCTCCTACCCATCTCTGTGTGACTGGTACACAGCAGCCCTCTAAAATCTCCTCTGCCTCTGCCCCACTGGAGAGCCCGCATACATAAGATCTTTACATTTTTTTCTAAAGCTTTTCACATAATCAGAAGCTGGACCTGAAATTCTACCCATTATCTTTACTTCTAAGCAGAGACTGAGGAGATATTAAAGGCTGGTAGGTGTAGAGTTCTTTAAGTCAGCTGGCATAAGAGCAACCTATGGATCATACATATTAGGGTATAGGCTATCTGGATATTCGAAGTATTGATGTTAATCACATGCATGTTACAAATATCGGGTGGCTACTGACCTTATAGATCACCAACCAGTTGGAGAGGGCACACAGCACAGGGCCCTGCTGCTAAGCCCATATCTGGGGGCTGTGAGGCTCTGCAGCCACTAGCCCACGTCACCAAGGAGGCTCAGCTTGTTTATCATCCCAAATCCCCAGAATGTGATGTTATTCAATTTGATCTTATATGTTTCACTGAAATGTCAGAATGAGAAAATTCTCTGAAATGGTACAAAAACTAGCAGATTATGAAAGCATAAGAAAACTATGAAAGTACAGCTTTTCTCTCTTGCTCCACTGCATTTTCCAGTGTAGAAGGGAGCATCTACTTTGGAAGGTCTGGTGGAAAGAGGTGACACTGGTAAATGAACAAGAAACAGCTCGGGAAATTAGTTAGCTAGGAGTGGCTATACACTGAAATTGCACAAGCTATATCCCAGACTGTCTTCATTAGCCATGGCCAAGTGTGGTCTCAAATCATCAGCCCAAACTGCCTTGAGATCCTAGTGTTTGGCAGGGCATGGTTCAAGGTCAAGCTAGTCCCCATGTGGGGCTTGATTTTTCCTGCCTGAGAAAACACAGTTGATTTGCCTGCGGCCAAGCAGAAACATGAGCCAATAACAGGAAGCAAGGATGGTGGGAGAGCTTGGACTCAAGCCACGAGCCAACATGTAATTAGACACAAATATAATCATGTCAGAAAGCACTGCTGAAACCAACAAGTCAGCTCTGGCTGAAACCACCAGCCAGTCAGGTGTTATCAGGCAGTTATCTAGGCAGGTATTTTAACTGGAATCACATTATCATCTGACTTTTATACTGCATAAGGGGGGGGTGGTTGATTGCTTTTCTTTACAAATCTTTGGATATGACTGAATAAGACCAAGAAATTAGCAGATTCTCAGATGTTTCACTCTTAACATACAGACTCAAACCAGTAGAAACAGCTTGGAGACAAATCACTTAATCTGGTTGGCCTGAGTGCTGCTTTCATTGATCTGATCATAGAGAGGAGTTCAAGTGAGAATTTTCAACAGCAGAGTTCTTGAAAAATATGCGTTGAAATTGCTATTCAGCCTCTTCAGATTTCCATCAAAGTCCTGCAACAAGTCAACTGCCAAAACTTTTGCATACATGCTTTTCTGTTCCTGATGGCTTGTGGGTATCAATTCTGCTATTGGCATCCAGGTGCTCAAATGGCTCCCTGTCTGGTTAATGTCTTGCAGCTAGGGATTATCTGGATCTTCTACCTCAAAGGTATGAGTGAACTTTCAAGCAAGAGCAAGCTGAGTACATGACCCTGAAAGACGGATGAATTGGCTTGGACAGACACCTCAGGCTCAGCCCAATAAGCGCCACAGCTGAATAGGAAATAGGTTGGTAAGGAAAGAGAAAGAACAACATAATCTGAACAACTTGTGAAACTTGAGGAACACACATGTGTGAGTAAAGAGAGCAAAAAACAGAAAGCACAAAATACAGGAGGAAATTAAATCGGGACAAGAGGTGGCAGATAAGCTCCCAGAACACCTCTGACAAGACAAAACCTAACCCCAGAAAGAGCAGGAAAAATCTGCAGGAAAATGTTGGTCAGAAGGAGTGGGGTAAAGCAAGCAAATAAAGTTTTTAACACTTATACAGTAAATTGTGGTCTTGTACTCCTATGAACTGTAAGACAAATCTTGTCCCTGAATGCTGCTAGCACTTGAAGCAAATTTTAAATACCATCCCACAAAGCCAAACAGAGCAGCTCCCCTAGATCAGACAGCAATGGAGATCTCCTCCTGACTCTAAGGACATGGTTGGCTGGTTCTGTTCAGTCCAAAAAAGCTCTTACTGAGCATATAAAACAGCTCCTTTCAGCTATTTTAGGCACAAGTAGTAGGTCTGAAGTGTAGTCCAAAGTCTTTGGTTCCTTAGGAACAACTCTTTGTCTGCAAGCCTCTTGATCAGACACCTGCAGGGCTCTCTGACACAGGCAGTCCAAGCCTGGGCAGGAAGCTTTTATCCTATATAATGGCTTTTAAACATGCAAGCTTTATAATTCAATGCCAAAACAAATACTACCAGCCTAGTGTAGCTGATGCTACTATAAAATGCAGCATCTGGTAAACAAATTCCAGCCTCTAAAGGGTATTTCATAACAGTAGTGGCACCACATATTCCTGTCTATATATTCACTTTTTAATAGAGGCAATTTCAAAAGCATGTTGATAAAATGGAGAGACTACAAATGTGATTTGAGTGCTGAAGAAAGCACAATACAGTGAGAGACAGAAAGTTCAATCTATGAAGGTTATAAAAAAAGTGAAAGACGAGTTGATTATCACACAGAAACCATCAGAAAAGACAAAAACAGGGATTCAAGAGCTCTTCACTTTAAAAGACAGAATGAGACCTGTATACAGCCATAAGAGCCAAACAAAAAATCAAATTATATTGCAGTAGCACATTTTAATTGTGACAGTGATTAACTACTGTGGTAAAACTTCAAATAGCATGGTGAATTCCCCACCTCTTGCTATTTGTCATATCAAGAGTAGATGCTTTTCTTGGGAAGATGATTTTAGTAAGGAAATTAGAAGCTCAGTGCAGATCTGAGCAAAACTCTGCAGCCTGTGCCATACAAAAGATGAGACTAGATGGTCTAACAATCCTTTTTGGCCACAGAATCTGTCTGTGGATCTATGAATCCCTTTGTTTAGCTCCAGTCGCTCTGTGCACGGACAGGAGAGAAACGCCAGCTCCTGATGCCAGCAGTCTCAGTCTTGCACAGCAGTGGCAGCACCACCGACCCGCCGTTCACATCCTGCATCCAGGGCAGGTGTCAGCCGCTTCAGCTCTGCCTGCAGCCCCCCTTCCCGCACCAACCAGTCGGAGAGGGCACACAGCACAGAGCCCTGCTGCTAAGCCCATATCTGGGGGCTGTGAGGCTCTGCAGCCGCTAGCCCACGTCGCCAAGGAGGCTCACTGGATGCAGGCTGTGACAAACACGTAGGTAAATCCTCCAAAGTGACCTGAAAGCAACGCAAGGCCAGGGGGACACGGGGTGAAAAATGCGGAGAGGTGGTTCTGAGCTCAGTGGCTCGGTGGTTCTCTTTCCCGGTTCGTAAAAGGTGACTCTTTACACCCCAAAATCCCCCCGCCGGGGGGACGGGCGCGGAGCGCGGCGGGAGGGGCGGGAGCCGCCAGGGGGCAGCGCCGCGCCGCGCGCGCCGGGCCGGGCGGGAAAGCGGGTCCTCGGGTCGGACGGAGGGGCCGGGATGCGGGATTGCTCCCTGAGACCGGGAGCCGCGGCCCTGGGAGGCGCGAGGGGGCAGGAGTCAGCGAGGTGTCCCCGATCAAACCCCGCCCGTGGCACTTCGAGCCGGTACCGGGTGCGAGCGCGCTGAGCCCGCGGAGCGTTCGCTGCCGCTCCGTGTTCTCCCGAACGAGGAAAGGCTCCCGCCGGCGGAGCAGCCGCCCGCGGTTATGTTCGCGGGGAGCATCCGCCGGAAAACAGAAGTTGTAAATGTCTAATTCCTCGGCTTAGTAATTGGTGTGTTCTAGGAATTTACTATCCTTGTAAACTGGGAGGATTTGGAGCTTTCGTACAACAAACTGTGCGGTGAGCCAAACCTGCTGTCTGTGTCACGATGAATTTATGTGCTAAGCGTCATTTCTGATCCCATAAACGCCAGTTTCAAAGTGCTTGCAAGACTCTGCAACACGACAGTTGCTCCGCTTGGTCTGAACTCAGAAAATGCGCTTTTTTAGTGTAACATTAAATTTGGCCTTTATGTTTAGCACACGCTGATAATTAGGGCAGACATACTGTGGCAATGAAAGTTTGCAGCAGAAACATCCATCATCTTCCAAAGCATTCAGTTGATTTCCAGAATTTGTACTTGATATATGGCAACACTTCAAGACACAAGTGACATGACACAGTAGGGATGGAAACATCTTAGTTGCTCAGAAGATGAAGTTTGGCCTATCTTTCTTTTCCCCATGCTATGACTTTTGTATTTGTTAAGAACAAACTGCCAGAAATTAATTTTAAATTTAAAATTACTATGCACTCAATACCTATTGCAGCAAAACCTAATCATTAGGACTTCTCACTGTTCCAAGGCAGGGAAAGTGAGCTCTCTTTGCCATTGCCACTTTTCTCGTGCAGTCATATCCACACCTTCCTCTCGAATCCTGCTTGGCTCTACTTCCTACAATGATAAAAAGCAGCAGAACTGACTCAATTCTTATATTTTTGGGTGCCTTATTTTCTTCAGATAGGTATTTTTCTTCACCCCCCCAAACAAACAAGCAAAAAAGCTACCTCCCCCCCCAAAAAAAACCAAAATGAAACCCCCCCCTCCCCCACGCCCACAAAATTTGGACCCAGATCTTGAGGGGATAAGGATCAAGAAGATGTTTTGCTTCTTACTCCATTTTCTTGTATTAGAAATACTTGTTAGTAGATACTTAGAGAGACTTGTTAGTATCTTTTCTGTCAGGATTATAGTCAACAAAATAATTCCTTTTAGTGAATAGTTTTTGATAGCTGACAAGTTACATTCCCTGTTGCTTGAAAGGGAAATGACAACAAATAATTATTTTTAGAAGATAAATCAATTCAACAGGAAAGAGCTATATTTCAACATCATGCGTAATTTTTTCTTAGATTTTTTGGTTATTATTTCCTCTGACTACAGTTTTTGTTGAATAAAAGGTTACATACAATCTTCTCTAAATGAGAGTCTTTGGTTTTTCTATTTCGTTTGTAGATCTAACATTAGGAAGGAGCAAAACAAAAACCCACTCATTTGAAACAGTCTGAAGGGCGCTTCAGACTCCATCTATTGCTTCTACCTACTCACTGCCCCTTTGATACTGAAACAATTAAAATTGTCTGAAATAGTTCCACTGGGCCAAATTGCTCCCTGGTGCAATTCTATAGAGTATATCAGGGATGAATTTAGCACCATTTCGTCAGCATTATAAAAGCTACATTCAGTCATTAGCCAACTGATAAATTATTCAGGAGATTTTCTTCCATGTGGCTCATTAGGGACAAAGAAAATTCTTTTTTAATCAGTCATTGTCTCATCTTTATTTTTGGTTACTAATTTAAGAAAAAACATTACATTAGCAAGTGATTAATAACACAGGCAGGCAGTCGATAGACCATTGCTCCTCTGTGTCCATGTGTAGGTGCAGCTGGAGCCCATCCCACATCCCACATGGAACACTAGCAGCTCAGTGCTGGCAGTTAGATAGCTTAGTGTGTGCTCACTTACAAGCCTGCCTCCCAGGAAAGTTTTGCTCCACAAAAGCCATGGGATAATCTCACATAAGCCACACGAGATAGCCCCCAACTTCTCGTGCAGCACTGGTGTCCTCTTTGGAACTGCCAAAGTCCTAATTAATGCTGCTTCTGATGGGGAGCTCTGGTGAACACAGAAATCTGCAGCAGCAAATCCACACAGGCCCAAAGCGATAACTTTCTGATACCGCTGAGAGAGGCCAGGGCTAAAGATGTGCAATGAAAGCAGAAATGAAGCTTACACCGTTGTGCATCCACCCACTCAGCTACCCCCCAGGCTGTCATTATTTTTTTAATTAGCACTTGTGACGAGCTTTTTCTTTTGCAAAGTTTGAGAAGTGGTTGGGCACTGGACACTGAGCGCAGCACACATGGTTTTGTTGATAATGAGTGTGAAATTGCCACAGAATAGCTGCACTTGTCACTATGGGCCCTATCTGTTAAAAGCACTCAGACAGGCACCTCTGAGTTCAGGTGCCAAAGTCCCACCTTGCTGATTCTCCTGCTTCCAGAATTCTACAAATATCCGTATTCTCTCAGCATCAGTTTCTGGCTGTAGTGTCCAACATAAGGTACACAAGACCTCAGTCCTTAACTAGTTTAAGCCCTGTTGCAGATGCTTTGCAGATTGCACACCAGGACGATGATGTTTTTTCCTTGCTATGCATGTTCTGAGAGTAGTCAGTGACCAGGGGGAGAGAAGGACAGGGTGTTTTCCCCATTCCTCCCTCTCCAACCATAAGATCTTGAATGACTACAGCAATTAGGTAAATCGTGGGAGATCTCAGCTAAAATCTCCCTCCCACCAGCTCTTTAAGAACAGGACATTCAACTTCCATCTCTGTGGTTAGCCAGTGTTAGACTATCTGCTGAATATTTCTGTTTGTAGACATTTTTGAGATACAAATCAGAAGATGGGCAGGGATTGAGGTCTCCCAGCTGAATGGCCTGGACGTGGGGCTATGGACTCATTGCCCTTCAAGGTAAATAGTTAACTGTCCTGAGGATCTACCATCAGACATTACCATGAGCATCCGAGACACGCAAGCGGCTAAGAGGGACAGAATTTTTCATCATAGCCCAAGAACAATGGAATTAAAGTGATTAAAGGTATTTCTAATATTTAATACTAAGAAATTGAGAACTACACTTAACTATAATCACAGAGTTTTATTTGAATCATTTAAAAGCAGGTCTGCCGTGTAAATTAATATTGAATCGGTAAAATAAAAATTTATCTTTTTCTTAGTTTTACTTTTTCATGGTGTCTTTAAAAAGGAATGGAAAGTTTTCCATATGCCTAGCAGGAATGTTGAGAAACTGTTCTGCAGAAAATGGAAAAGAATTAAAACTATTCCTGAGTTCAGAAGTTCAGCAACTTGTAGGTGAAACATTCACATCCACCTGACATTTCAAGAGAATTCTTATAAAATGTGGGGAAGAATTACAGAAGTTTCTAGCAGTCATAGAGGGAAGTATGAACTGTGCTAAAATTGTCTTCATAAAATGTCATTAGTTCTATCCCTGCTTGAATTGTGTAATTCTTTTCATATAGTCTCACCACAAGATAAATACCTGGCCCATTCTCTCCTGTAGGGAAAGAAGAAGCAAATCTGACAGTTAGGATATGTCTGTCATACCAGTTTGGGCTCACTGCACCAGGGCCCAAAAGATAACGCCCAGCTCTGCAGCACAATATTCACTGCTCTGTCATGCACGTGAAACTAATTCACATTAGGGGATAGAGTTACACTCTCGTAAAGCCAATAACCATGCCAAAGCTTCGATGCATTATATAAAAACTCGGTATGACTTTTCACTCCCCTTCAGTTCTGCCTCACTTAAAAAATTCCCCACTCAGATCTGTTATTTCCAATCCCATCCAACACAAATTCTTTGCAATATAAGCACAGAGCACAGTCCTCTCTGAAACCAGATGATATTTAAATTAGCTTCATCTATTTGCTTATTTAAAGCAGCATGACAGCAGGGATAGCTGAGCTCCACCTTGATGGTATAATAAACTTGAACTTAGTGATCTGTGCAGGGGATTGATTTATGCTGTTGACAGATTCTAGGCTTCAACAATGAATGTGTTAGAGGGGATGTAAATGCAAATGGCCACATGGTTTCCTGAAGACATGAATGCTCCTCGTGGTCTTATACTAATCACTTCCACATTTAGCTCTCATTTTTCTCTGTTATAAGTTCCCTGTTTTTCACAGGAAGGTTATGACCATCCAAGCTGAATGCATTTTTTCACCAGATTGAAGTTTTTGGAATAATAAGCATTGATTCTAAAAAAAAACCAAAGACACAAACAACCCCCCCCCCCCAGGCAAGCAAAAAAATAATTTCACTTTCAGAGGTGTTCCTTGAAGACACCTTCTAATATGTGTTAGAACACAACCCTGACTAAATAAAAATCAACAGAGGGTAAAAATCAGTATAAGAAATATCAACCTGCATTTCCTGTGTTGATATGGATAAATTTATACTCTGTTTTCATCAGCTCCAAAAAACTTCAATCAGAAACACACACCCGTGATGACAACCTCACTTTTTGCCAGAAGGTAGTGTTGGTTTTCCCCGGTTTTAACAGCCTTTGTCTCTCTCCCATTCTTGAGAATGACGGAGGAGCACCCTTTAGTGCCTGCTGTCAGACTGACTTTCAGAGTGTGGGTGTTTTGCTGGTGGCTTGCAATTAGACAAAAATGTTCCTGAGGTGCTGTTACCTCTCCCCAAAATTTATGCCTTGCTCAAACATAAATTTTGAGCTATAGAAAACCTGTTAAAAGCAGTAGGAAAAGGAGAAATCCTGTTGTCATTGCCCATTGAGAAATGACTCAGTTCTTATCAAGATAACGCAGGTATGGCCATGGTGACCACGTGGCTGGAAACACTCAGCATCTTGAGCTTCTGAGCAGAGCCTAACCCAGTCACGTCACAGAGCTGCCTGCTGCAGCACACAGCTCCTTCCAGAAGCCTGTCTGGGGCCTGGAGACGCTGGTGTGGTTGGCCTCTTGAGGAAGGAAATGACCTTCCCTGGGAGGGGGCACGGTCACAGACAAACCAGCAGCTGCAGCTTTGCTGAGGAACTACTGAGTCCTCAGCTGACTGTTACCTTTTATCTTCTTGATTCTTGCGCTAAAGGAAGCAGAAGTCAGACAAATTTAGAGGAATATCTTGACCAGCAATGAAGTAATTCTTAAGAGTTCAAGCCTCTGACATAGTTCCAACAACCTAAATGAAATTATAAACACAAAAAGCTTGACCCTGCGTGTAACCCATATATAATGTTGTGAGGAAAAAGAATTAATGGAAGGACAGATAGAGCTGACAGACAGAGCTGTCCATCCAACTCCAGCTTGGCAGGCAGCAAGTACACACACCTTGGCAGACAGCAAGTACCTGATACCAGCCAGCAAGAGGTACCCACAGTTTCCAACTTAAAATTATTTCCTTGGATGTTTATATACTGGCAACCTCACAGTTCAACCCACTCCCTTCCCTTGTACTCGCAAGGAAGCAAATGCAAATGCAAGACTTTTCCCAGTTTCTCTGTGGAATCAATAGTCAAATCAGCATTACAGATTTGTGTCTTGTCCAGGAGCGTTTTGTCAAAATATAAAATACATTCTGGGCTCTGTTTGCCCTTAATCTTGAAACTGTTGGTCTTATTTTCAGATTTAAAGAGATTTAATGCCAGGATTCCAGAAAATGGAGCCTTAAACTAAAAACAAAAAGGTCACAACTTTCACAATACTCTCAAGAGCCCTAGGAGCGCAGCATATCATGCAATAACCTTGTAGTCTACTGAATTATCACGTAAAGACTCACAGAAGAAAAGATTTGGTTTAGCAACACTCAGATTACAAAAAGCCAAACTTTCAAAGCAAAACAGGAACCCAGCTTTTTGTGCCAGCTACCTGACTCATGGCAATGGAACCATTGGTAAAGTGCTGTTCAACACCCAGTCAGTGAAGGCCTTCTCACAAAAAGAAAGTATTAGTGACGCAAAAAGAACACTACTGCTTTTTTTTAATTATTATTATTCTTGCATTATGTCTTGTTTTTATTATTTGGGACAGATTTACTGCACTTCCTAGTTCTTACGTATATCCTTTTATAAACCTGAAACTTTATGGCGTTCTCAAAGCAGGCTTTATCTCTCCATTTTAGAGAGAGAGGTCACTACAGTTGAGGCCAAGAGTTGATGTTTGAGTCATGATTAGGACCCTGGACCTCAGCATGTCGTTCATCCCAAGGCAAGGATGGTTGGAGTTGGGCGGGGGTTCATTGTGGCAGGGCAGCATTTTGAGCTTCAGCCTGAGGCTGCTGGGAAGGTCCAGTTCTCTATGCAATGTGCAGAGGGGTTTTAGATCACCAACAGTTAAACTGAAGTCACAGTTATGGCCAAAACAGAGAGTAAAATTGCAATTTTATTATTCTCGGCTGTTTTCAAAAAAACTGCATCAACCTGATGCTGGTGTATAACACAAGTTTAATCACCTTCATAATGCCCAAGGAATTCATAGCTTGGCCAGCTTCAGAATTTAAGGGACTGTTGTTTGTGCAAAAACTCTGCTCAGAAGTCTTTTCCTGTCAAGAGTTGGAAAACATCCTACAGACCAAAACCTCAGACACTGTGTTCATTTGCCCAGAGCACAGTCTTGGATACTCTTTGTGTGACCCATCTTTTTGAAGCAGCATATGCATCATTCTGCCTGGAAAGCAAAGCAGAGTCACAGAGGGCTCGGAGCTGGACAGTATCAGAAGGGCAAGAAGTCAGTATCTGAACAACTGAATCACATGCACTGTGCTGTGGTAATTGAATTGAAGGAGCCGGTGGGACTGCTGTCCTACTGGGAGCTCTTCATAACAGGCAAGAGAGATTAATGAAATGCTTAATTTTAGAATTCTTTTGGCTCTAGCATTTCTTATTCTTACTCCAGCACTCAAAACTGGGCCTTCAGCTGTTGTCACTATTGCAAAGTATCTCAAAGTAGTGAATGCTTTGTATTAAGATATTTCATATAGTCTAATAATTCTTTGGCTAGGAAAAAAAATAAATCTGCATTTTTAGCATACTGTATTCAGTTTAAATGACATTCCTCTCAACTCTCTTTCTCTGTATCATAGCATAATGGTGGAAAAGGCCGTCAAGCACCTCTTGCTATTTCAACTTCTCACCATCCCTGCTGTAAATTTTCATGTAGACAGCCTGGATGACAGCACACTGACTACTGTGTTTTTAAAAATACCATATATGCTCAAAGAAGAAGTTGCATATGCTCTTGAAGAAAGAAATGAGTGAATGCCCATGCCGACAGGGACACCACTTTCTAAAATTTTTTATTTTATTTATGGCAAAATCATCCAGCTTCAGCAGTTAATTACCTTGCTCTTAGCAACTGTTTTGTGTTTTGGTCACAAGGTAGAAACCTGAAACAGGTACCCCGGGAAAGACCAAGATTCCTGACCTTAACTGTAGGTGGCATTCTTTATCTGTTCATATGAGTTAGTGCTGAAGAAACAGAAACAAATGAATAATTTTCATGTACCCTTGATAACATCAGTTATCAGCCTTCTCCTGTGTTTAATTAAATTGTACTTTTAGTTGGAAGGAATGCAGGTTCATAAAATCTGAAGTTGCATAACTATGTTACCTGGAAAGATTAAAACAACTTTCTGCTGTTCTTGCCCTAGAAGCTGAGGAAATGACATGTCTGTGAGTGATCTGGAGTGATTCCAGATAAATTCTTCCACCGTGTGCTATGAAGAAGAAAAAGCTGTAATGCCTAAAGGTTTATCCATGGTCTAGAGACCATTTTTAATTACCTTGCAGCAATAGTGAGTAAATCCAACCACAGTTTAAATTTTCAGTGTTATCTCTAGAGAAATCTCAAATAATTTCCTTTAGTAGATGGATTTTGGCATGCCCAAAATTTCTCGTGTGTACTTGGTTATCCAAGACAACTCTGCACTCTTCCAGCAGCTTTAGAAAAGTTAAAAGGAAAAAAGAGGGGAAACTTTCTTCTTAAACTTAGCAAAAAAATGCAGTGAGCTTGAGAAAGGGAACCAATCATGCTTGGTTAGAGCCAAACCAAACTACAAGCAAGGAAGTTATCTCTGAGTATCCCATGCAGCTCTGAGCACATTTTGCTCTCTGAGCTTTTCCAGACCTGATCCTTCTTCTGATGTAATGCCATCAGTGGTATCAGATTATGGACATCCTTCACGATGCAGGCAAACATCCACTAGGAGCAGACTTAAGGACACGAGGTTCATCTGCTCTTGTGACCTGGGAGAGTAGACAGCTTCTAATCCTGGGAATAAATCTTCCAAATAGAAATGCAATGCAATTAAATTATTCTTTTCCCTTCTCATCTTAATTAAAGATTAAGCTACGAGAAATACTTACTTGTGCCAGATAACTGAAAACAGATGGCTAAGATTCATTTAGTTTGTCAGAGAAAATTGTAGGTCAATGAAATCAAGTCCCCTATATAGTAGGCTTCCTTTTTTAAAAAAGAACTCAGTTTGGGGGTGACTCTATTTTAACATTTTTGTTTCTGTTGTGACAGTGAGGTGCAATCAAAATTGTTAAATGATCTATTTATCCTGAGAGGATTGCAGGAAATATTTCATGGGGATGTATTAATTTTTCCACATTTTTTTCTGTGTGAAATGTGTTATCAAAATATTAATTTCAGCCCTCTATATTACCAAGTCAAAACCAAATATTTTAGTCTTATCCAAGGGGAAACACTCAGACAAAGCCTAAATCACAGAATATGCCTAGTTGGAAGGGACCCACAAGGATCATTGAGTGCAACCCGTAGCCGTCCACAGACCATCTCCAAGAGTCACACCATGTGCTCTAAAGTATCATCCAAACACTTCTTGAACTCTGTCAGGCTTGGTGTTGGGACCCTTTCCCTGGGGAGCCCATTCTAGAGCCCACCAACCCTCTGGGTGAAGAACCTTTTCCTAATATCCAGTGCCTCCCCTGATGCAACTTCAGGCCATCCCCTTGGCTCCTGTCACTGGTCACCACAGTGTCTGCCCCTCCTCTTCCCCACATAAGGAAGTAGTAAGTGCAGTGAGGCGTCCCCTCAATCTCCTCCAGGCTGAACAGACCAAGTGACCTCAGCCACTCCTCATACGGTGTCCCCTCAAGGCCCTTCACTGTCTTTGTTGCCCTCCTTTGGATGCTCTCTAAGAGCTTAATATCTTTCTTACATTGTGGTGCCCAAAACTGCCACAATATTCAAGGTGAGGACGTCCTAGCGCAGAGCAGAGTGGGACAATCCCCTCCCTTGACTGGCTGGCGATGCTTTGCCTGATGCCCCCCAGGACACGGTTGGCCCTCCTGGCTGCCAGGGCACTGCTGACTCACATTCAACTTGCCATCAACCAGGACCCCTAGGTCCCTTTCTGTGGCACTGCTTTCCAGCATCTCATTCCCCAATTTGCACAAACAGCCAGTGTTACTCTGTCCCAGGTTCAGAATCTGGCACTTTCCCTTGTTGAACTTCATATGGTTGGTGATAGCCCTGAACGCTGATTTTTCTTGGTCTCTTTACAGGGCCTCTCTGCCTTTGAGAGAGTCAACAGCTCCTTCCAGTTTTATGCCATAAAATATTCTGGAAAGTTTAATTTTTTAATGGCAGTTTGGGGCCCAATGGAAACAAAATAAAATACTGAATTTGGCTGCTGAACTGATACTAGTTTTGATCAGGTCTATGTATTATCACTTTCTATTTTTACAGTACTTACCAGCAAAAAACATAAAAGTATATGAATTCTTTGTCTCTTTCAAAAGTTTAGCTGAATGGAAACGATGTTGTATTTCTTTTGTAGAAAAATTAGTGATTGAAAGATAACAATGATTTAGCAAAGCCCTTTCTAGAAGTTGTGCTTAGATTTTATTTTACCTTGTATGAATTTTCTGAAGATAGTGAAGGGAGACAAAGCAAACTGTACTTATCTCTTTCTTCTGTGTCCCATTTTCACAGCTTGGGTCAGTGTGCCTTCACTGATAAGTGACACTGAAGAGAAGATGTGATGAGTCTTGTCTCTCCCGTTCACAGTGTTGCTGACTTCAGCCTTTAGCTGATAGGAACAGAAATAGAGATCAGTCACCACTAGAAAACTATGAAAGCTGTGAAAATCCTGTATTATGTTGGATAATACACTTAAATACACATTTTTCTTCATGATAGAGAATAACTGACAAGGTAGTACTGTTCTTGTTTATGATTTATTATTATTAGAAATGCACAGAATGGTCTCAGAATCACAGAATCACAGGATGTGCTGAGTTGGATGGTGTATTAGAATTTAGGAAAAGGGCATTAATTTATTGGTTTTCCTGTTTGTTCATCTGCTAAGTAATTATATAAAAACTTAAGACATCTGCCTATCAGGCCCCAGCCTCAGTGGATGTTACAAAAGGAATCATGTCCCCTGGCACCAGGTGAAGAGCTGGGCTGCTGCCCATGGGAAATACTGTGGAAATGCAGTGTAAGTCCAATGACTAATGAAGCCAGACTTAGATTCGCTGCTGATTACCATAAAATGGCAAAATATTTCACAGAGTTCACTAATATCAACAGGATTTTAGAACACTTAGCTCTAATAGGTGGATAGAAAATGCATTACTAAAGCTGGCTTTGTACACCTGTGAATATACTACAATACAAAATCCTGACCAGGTTCAAAACTCCAAATTACAACATGATTCCTAAAGAAGTAAAACATAAACTAGAATTGTCCAGCCCACTCTGCATAAGTTTGTGGATGATTTAAATCTCAGTCTTTCTTACCTGGGTTTTGTAAAGGGTCAGCATGACGAGTTCTTGAGTTAGGGGCTTTTCTTTTTCGAATTAGACCAATGTTAATGAGGTCTTTGGTAGCACAGCTGATAAAGATGAACAGCCATATTCTGTGAGGAAACAGACTGAGGTAATATAAAGTCATCCTCTAGTATGTTTTACAGTTCCCTTTATGTTCGCAGATCTGGAAAATATGTTTCACAGTGACAGTTTAACTAGAGTACCATGAGCTGAAGCATGCAGCAGGTTTCTAGGTTTCATTTCAGGCTGAGACAAAAAAATAAAACAGCTTTGTTTTTTCTAAATATGAGCTGTTTTGGTATTAACTCAATCCTACAACTCAGTCTATTTCAGATAGCTGTGGCTTTGCACAAATCTCTGTCAAACAGCATGTCAGTGACTCCCTCATCTGCACGTTGTCATGCAGAGACAACAAATTTTAACATATGCATTCATAAAGTAACATTCTATAGTGCAATACTTTTATCACTTCAGTGAGGATACACCTGATGTGATGTGTAATGTAGATGATGTCATCTACATTACAACTCTGCAGCAAAGCTGAGGTTAGCAGCATTGCAGCAATGTTGGCTGCCTGGGATCATAAGCACAAACATCTTCAATTAATGGGCAACTCTGCAGCTATTTAGAGTCTACCTTTAGATAGACAGATTTTAAACTGCCCCGGTGTCTTTCCTGAGAACTGCTACAAGGTCAAACATGAACAAGACCAAGGCAAAATCCATCCCTACTGGGTATTGTTAAATCCCACTTCAGTCATATCCCTTGACTATGGTGATAGATTCCCCAGGCTCAAATGGTTGCAAAACCTCTCCATTCTGCACTCTGTAAAATGGAGATGAGATGGTCATGGATCCTCTACAGCAGCCCAGGGACTGAGCTAACACATCAGGGCAGCACAGAACTTCATGTTTCGTGCCATGGCATCTGATTCTGAGAGATGACTGTGGGAACTAGTTTTGCAAGTCCCTTTTCTCAAGTTTAATAAAGGGATTTGTTAAACTAAGTATCACCATATAATCTGGAGACAAACATTCAGAGCTGTAATAGACATCACTTTGTGGATTTAATAATGAGAAGTTTCAGGTGACCCACTTGGACCACTCTGCAAACCTTGCAGTGATTTTTTCCAAATCAGATCCATTCAGTGTTTTGAAAGAGTGCCTTGGAAAAGGAATTCCATGATTCTTCTTGTATCATGTGGACTCTTTGTAGGCATATTTTCCAACACAATAAGAACAGATATTCCCACTCCCCTAGAAACTGAGTTAATGCAGAATGACTAATATATCTGTTTGGACTGTCAAAATACTTGTTGTAAACTTGATGCATCATTTAGCCTAAGTACATCACAGCAAAGGATATAGTCCAAGGAACACAGTTTCTTTTCCCTTGATTAATAAAGGCTTGGAAATCATGCTTAAGAGCATTCTGCTCTCCCTCAAGGTCAAGAGAAAGATGCAATACTTAGAAGTGGTTCACTCTGAGGCATTAGGCAGTACTTTAGCTCACCCCACATTGCTCAATAATTTACTTTAAAAACTTCCATGTGTCTTCATCTACTCTTTCCCCCTCTCTCTACGATGTTTTGTTTCCCTATCAGAATGGATAGTGCAAACCCTAGGGCTGCCCAGTTGTCTTCATGCCATGGTTAGCGATAGTTTGACAGAGCTGTTGGAGTGAAACACGCACTTCAGTCTTCTATAAAGTGTCTGCTTCACGGAAAATATTGTGCAGACCCTTGACAGACATTAGGGCAAACCTCCAAATTTATTTGCCTTTAATGTATGATTTTTGGAGTTTGAAATTTGACACCAGATAATGCAAGCTGACTTTACAAGGTTGCTATAAAACAGAGGGAAAGGTCAGGTTTTGCAGGAACTACAAGGTCAGGTTTTGTAGGAGCCATATGCAGCATCAGCAAACATTTTCCTTACAACCTTCTTCCCAGCAATTTATTTCCAAAATAAAGTGCAGTATTGTGTCAGTAATTAAACAATAATTCCCCTGACGCACCAGTGCTAACAGACTTTCTGATACATGAGGAACTGGGTATGTTCAGGCAAAACCAGGTTTCTGTCATAACACTGATGAGTAACAGTAAAGGGAAAGGAAATACATTTGAAGAAACATTACCAAACCAATGAGCATCATTGTGACCAACACAACTGATGTCGGAGACAAAAGCTGGAGCAAGATACAACACACGTGGCTTGTGGGGACACAGTACCATACCCAAAAGCCCTGGCTGGAAGGTGAAAGCCCACTTGGCACCCTTGAAAACTTACCCCTATGACATGGCTCAATGGTGAACCAGGACACTTCCAGAATTCAGAATTTTATACCTTCCTTATACTGTTTTAGGGTTTTAGCCATTTTACAGAAAGATAGTGTCTCCCTTATGTCTGTTTTCCATAGCATCTTATATACAACTTACTAGTATAGTAAGTCTGAAGAACTTGACTATAAATGCTTTTTCTCCAAACAATGGCACGCTGGAAGGACTATTTTCTCTCTGGCATAAAAAAAAAAAAAAAAAGTCTTTGAATGGCTTATATAATATACAGAATGGAATATCTTGATTAATGAAACCCCAAAGGATGTGGAATAGACCTTGTATCACAGGAGTAATTTGAAGGCCCAGCAGCCTAATATTTTGTAACAATTACTATGGAATTACAAGCACTCATTGCAGCATGTTCATTAGGAACATTTCTATTTTATCATTGCTGGAATGCTTTAATATTGGCAAGTCAACTCAGAGATGTGAGATTGCTACAGGATGGAAACTGTACTTTGAAAGGATGGAAGATGGTGACTGATATATATCAGGAGTCAATCTGAACATATTGGGATAATATTGCTGTCTAGACAGGAAACAACTTGAAGTAAAAAGGTGAATGCCAGGTTCAGGTTTGTCAACATGGCACCATAAAATCAAGTATTTCAAGTACTCTGAACAGACAAAAGACCTGTGTATCTCAGTTGCCTTCTATTCATCAATAAAAGGATAAAAAAAAAAAAAATTGGGGAAGTGTTTTCATTGCAGTTATGAATTTGAAATACCAACTGATAACAGTTGCAGTATCTTTTTACTGTTCCTTCAGTAATTATCAATCAGCTTAAAAAGAAATTATAACCACAGCTTTGTGGTTAGAATAACAAATAGATGCAACTGAGAAATAGTAAAAAAATATGTCAATAAATATATTAATTTCACATTATAACCGTTCACTTTCATTTAGAATATTCCTCTATTCAAGCCCACAGTTGTCTAATTATATACAACTAAATAAAAAATAAACTAGAGGCAGATAGTCATTGTGTGAACAAAAGTTACAGCTAGTTTTCTCAAAAAAATATTTAAGGATTGACAACAGTAAAATACTATGACCAAGGTAAGAATAACAAACTAAAATGCTTGAAAGTAAATGCAGCTTTAGTGAAAGTATGCAGTAGAAAAGCATATGAGAAGGAAAAAATCAAGAAAGATGCAGTAAAAGGATATGGCTAAAACAAATGGGAAAGAAAAAATAAACAAGGAAAATTCAGTTAAAAAAAACAGAGCATGAAATATCATATTCCACCTTCATTGAAAACAAATCTAATGTCTACTTCTTTTATGCGCAGAAAGGTAAACACTGGCTGAAACACGCTGGCTTCCAAAAGGCATTGCCAACATAAATACTGCCAGGAAGCGCAAGCTGTGCATTGCCTTTGCCCTGTAGTTAATTCTGTTGTTCTGACTTCTACAGGCACAAAACACCGTGCATGCTGTTGGTTAACACTATACCTGAACAATGAGCATTAAACTAAATGCTGCTGGGTCAGTCTCGGTGTGTGTGCAGGGCTGCTCAGCAGGGAGAGGCACTCAAGCTGTGAGCTCCTCCGTGGTGCTTTGCGGGACAGTGCCTGCAAACCCACCGGCTCCTTCACTGCCGCTCATTAAGCTGTTCAAATAGTGTGTATTTCAAATCTGGCATTTCATCTTGAAATGCAGAAAACCCATACTGCATCATATTTTACAACTGTGTCCCTCCACAGCTAAGAATAATCTCATAGCTGCACTCTCAACAGCCGGAATCTGTGCTCAGATCTGCACTAGCCTTGCTTCCCCAGCACCCATCCATCCACATATGGATAAAACAAACTGTCTTTGATGAAGCTTCCCTACTGATTTTAATGGTAACGGGAAATGTGAGGAATTTTAGCATATCTTTCTCAAGTCAGTTAAAAGTGACAGGGTTGCCAAAGGCGGTGGACTACATGGAAAACTGGAGCATAGCTACAAGCATCTGCTGGCAGTGAACATAGAATCACAGAATTCTTCAAGTTCAAAAATATCTTTAAGATCGAGCCCAACCATTAATCCAGCACTGCCAGGTGCACCACTAAACCATGTCCCTAAGTGCCCATCTACACACCGTTTAAATACCTCCAGGGATGGTTACTCAACCTCTTCCCTGGGCAGCCTGTTCCAATGCCTGATCATTTTGGTGAAGAAATTTTTCCCGATATCCAATCTGAATCTGTCCTTATGCAGTTTGAGTCTGTTTCCTCCTGTCCTGTTGCTTGTCACTCGGGAAAAGAGTACACATCACCTTTCTGAGGGCTTTTCTGGCTCAGTATCCTTTGTTTGGTGACCAGTGACTTGGTAAGGAGGCAGGGTGGTGAAAAAGTGATTCTTATGGTTCATAGTTTCTGCATAGGGTCCACAACATATGCCTGTCATACTACATACCTATTCTTCCTAGGACTGGATTTCTTTGTTGCTGACATCAGTTTATTTGCCCTCAACTTGTCCTATGAGTGAGATCATATTTTTGTAGCCAAAGAAAACTCAGGTTGAGATGGTCCTCCAGCAAATCTTCTGGAGGTTGGGATGTGCTCAATGCCAATAGTCTGTCCAGCAGCACCCATGAGCCAGTCCATGACTACCAGTACTGTTGGGACAAAATTAGGTAAACGCAGGGTTGTTTTAGGTTTAGAATATCGCTGAGCCTGGATAAAACTCACATTCCTTTTCCTTTCTGAAAAATTGCTGTGGCTCCTCCATACCCTTAAGAGACTCAGAATTATAATTATTTGGGGAGGAAAATATGAAATGCTTTTATATCATGTCTTCATTGACTTAAACTTTACATGTCATTACTTTACCTTGAATATTCGTTCTTTGATGTAGAAAAGAAAGATAACATCATACTTTTTTTTTCATGGATGAATGTAATATATACTGAATTTGTGTCAGGAACAAACATTTCACCCCTTCTTTCTTGCCTCACCAATTAATTTTGCAATGAAATGACAGTATTTGCCTTATTAAAATTTCTGTGCTTGTGGCATAGGCTTTTTTATAACTAAACTAATTTATTTTATAATAACTAAAATAAAGAAACCTTGATTTGATTGCTGCCTCCTATACATATTTCAAAAGGTAGTGTAAGAAGATACTCACTGAATCAAATATATGCAGTGATCCATGGATCTCTCAAAACTGGTTTTCCCATAGTCTGAAATTTGGAGATTAGTCCAAACTAGGAAACACTTAGATATAGCACATATATAGGTAGTAAGCACAACTCTGTAACAACCTCTTAAGGTTCATATACTGCTCAGTATTTTCTTGTTCAAGAAGCCATATTCAGCCATCTCAGCTCTTGCAATGAGGTAGCAAATTTCTATTGACAACTGTGAATGCACTTGCAAATCAGATTTCCCTAAAGTCCAACTTTTAACCACACAAGACTGACTTCCTATGTCACAAGTAAGTCAAGTCATTATTTGATATTAAATGTCTAAAGACAGGTGTTAGAATTTTTTTTAAATGCAGTTAGGTAACATAAAAGTATCAATAAAAACAGAAAACCTATCTCAAGTATCTCAGGTTACTAAGCAAAAATGCTGACAAAGTGTTTCCCAGCATGGTAGAATTACTTTATTGTTTTTCCTATATCCTATCTTCAGAATGAACAACAGGCAACAAGAATGACATTTGGAAAACTATCCAGTGCTAATATTTTGAACATACCAAACTTCTGATTGTTCCAATTAAAATGCATGCCTGCATACATACATAAATGTTCTTAAGTGTAAAAATAGAGAGCAAAATTAATGCATGACATGCTGTGCAGCCTGTAAGCAATTTTAGAAGGGACATCAACATCTCTTGACTTTTTTCCACTTAGTCTAAAGTATGTGAACAACATTTCATGAATTTTTGCTCTGCTTAGTTGGTTATTGATGATTTCTTTTATTACTTCTGTTTTCTTTGACTACATTCTCATTTATTTTGTTAATAGGTAAGCATTCTACATTTCCTTCCTTTTTTTTTAAGGTTAGGCAAGATCATAATAAAAATAAGACTTATTGGAAAAGAAATACAGGCTGTTTTAAGTCAGAAACTCAAGAAAGTTAAAATTATGGTCTACAGATAAAAAATTCCAAATCTTTCTGCCCACCTTCCCCGAAAAGTTCGTTGTTGCTTCTTTCTCCTTTCCAAGCAGTTTGACAATAGGAACTTACATTAGTGAAAATGCAGAGTAAATACTCCTGGGATTGCTTGACAGAAAAACAAGCTGTGTCTTGAATGGAAAGCTTAAAAACATATTTTTTAATGGCAGAGATTTTGCAAAAAAGGTTGTTCCTATACGCCAATGATTCAGTAGCATTTTCAAGATCAGGAAATCCTTTCTCTGCAATGGTTACTTTGTCATGCCAACAGACAGATCCAAAATTGCATTGTGACTCATTCATAAGGCATTCAAACATTTTTATTTTCTTCAAATGTCTGGAGTTTGAATCATCCAAATCTCCATCAAAAAAAAAAAAAAAAAAAAAGGCAGCAAGAAAGCAAGCACCCTCTCCTTTTGAGAAGAGGTCGCACCTTTTGCCGGCCAGCATGGCCATGTGTGGCATCCAAAGGTCCTTTGCAATATCCCAGGGGCTAAAGGGATGCTCACCAACTTGTCTCTACAGATTTTTATATCTAACAGAGCCTTTCAAAGAACAAAAGTACTTTGGCTGTGGTAAGGTATGTGTACACCATAATGACTTTGTACAAGCTATGTACTGTTGGAATTAATCTGTTTAGACAAGTTCCTCATCTGATTCACACCTTAAGTAATATACCCTGAAAAGATTTTCACGGGGTTTTATTAATTTCCTGTTTTGCTTCTATTCAAGTTGTGCTGATGTAAAATTTTTTAGATGAACACAGGAACAGCAAAGATATTCATCACCGACATTCACAAAACTCCTCAAATTGCTCTCAAGAGAAATTTTCTTCTCTGGTGCCCTGTGTACTCATGAAAGCACCAATAATGAGTTCACTGGGAGTTAAAAGAATAAGTGCACAGGTACTTTAAGCCAATGTACACTTGTGCAATCTGACTAGTAGTCTGTGAGGATTTTTTTTAATTCTTGAGAAAAATCTATCACGATAGTTTTGTTTCTCATTTTGGTTTTCTGCTGCACTGTTCACTACTCAACACTTTATGCCTGCGAGTGGTGGAAAATGAAGCCATACGTGGAGAAAGTTAGTTTTGGTATCTTATGCTTTTTTCTGCTCTCTGAGAGTGATCAGGTTTTGATCACGAATTTAAGAATTACTGTATATAATTAATTTAACATGAGAAGTACTACAGGGTAAAGGATCAAGAACCTTGCTTTTTCAATCAAGTGCAAAACATACTATGCCATTTGCTGATCAGGAGCAAGTGCATCACATCATCTGGGACAACTAGTCAGCTCACACAGTTTAAACCAAATGAATACAGAAGTGGTTGGTAGAGTTATTAATGGCGTGTAGTTAACCAGTGATTACTAAACTGTAGATTCAGAATCAATATTATTAATGCAACAGATACATCCCAGTATCAGAAATTTATGAAATATTAATAAACACCTGAATATTTCTAAACACTTTGCTAGCACAGTTGTGGTTACTGGTGTTTCCAACCCAATGCCTCACCACTAGATCTTCATGCTTGTTTTTAGACCATTTATCTCCCCCAAAACTTACAGGAACTATTAGTAATAAAGAACTGTGAAATATCTAGGTTCTTTCTTACAAGCCAAGCAAATTAACTAAGTTTTTACACTTATTCAGTTAGCTGTCACTTAAACAAAATAAAACACCTCAAATCTAAGACACTGATTCTAAGGCTCCTACAAGGCCCTGTAGGACTGTCTAACTTTACCACAAGGAGAAGTTCCATTTGGTCACTGACATATAGAGAATAATAAGAATAAAGCAGACTTATATATGTGTGCTGAATTGGTACTTCATGTCTGAAAAGTTGGTACATTGAAACAAACGTATTCAATCGTTTATTTACATGTGTGGGTTACCTTGACTTTATTTTAATGACAATTTAATTTTTAGTCTCTTCATTGCAATAGTGATTCAGCAGCTACTTACCACAAGATTTGCAAACTCTTTAAAAGTATCTAGAATCATGCCATGGGGTTTTATTTTTATTTAAAAAAAATACAGTGAATATTTGATTAGTCAGTTCACAAAGTTTCATGCACACACAAAGTTTAATTTGTAATTAGGAAATCTAAAAAAAACCTCAACTGCTTGCACAGCCTGGGAGCTCATAGTTTCACATTCACCAGTGGCACAAAAAGACATACCTGAGATCCCAAGCCTTGTCTTTTCAAGATTTCCAAGCACTCAACCTAAGCCTTATGAATAGAAAATACAAGCTCTCTGCATCCTCAGTACCTTCTTCTGACTTTTGCAAAGCAGATGGTCAAATGATGTGAAGATTGGCCTACACAATTGTCAGTTAATTGAACACATATACCATGGCCTGTATGCCATGCACCAACCTGGGCACTTCCACAGATGTATCTGTCTGGAGCACAGTTTTGGAGATGCCAAATATGTAACTCTGTATTTTGCAATCTAAAATTAGAAACAATTTTTTTTTTCAATTTCTGTCAATTATAATAGGCCTTAAAAAAAATCAATTTCCACAGAGCAGTTCTACCACATTTGCCATCAGTTAGAATGTTACAGAAAAAACACCATACCTTTTTTACATCAGGTTATTAATGCAGCAGAATTATCTTTTCAGATTTAGAGACATACGTGCAACATACTATTTTCAGTCTTAGTTCACCTCTGTTCAGAGCTGGAACAAATCTAGTTAAGAACAGCCAACTGGAAAAATACTGGTAGGGCAACAGATTTGCCAAGGGCTAGATTACACCATTCCATAAAACCCCCAGGAGCATGTTTTAACCACTCTTTCTGGAATAATTTGTCCATTTCTGTTATAGCAAGTCTTGTTATATATAGAGATAGTTCAATGACAGCCTTTACTGACACTCATCAGGAACAGTAAGTGACATTTCCAGGTAGATCATGACTGTGGGCAAAATCCCCATCTCAGTCGCTCTCTCTGGAATTCCATTGACTTCAGTGGACAGAGGTCAGACAATAATTTGAATTTATTTGCTTTTTGAGGGGAAAATAATTACATTTCAGAATAATAAATGGCAACGTAGATTGGCACTTTTGACAGGCAGCATTTTAACTTTCAAAGGAAAGTTACAGTCAGTGAAAGTCACTACTACCTGCCACTAACTTGCAGAGACAACTGGCCATTTCCACAATATTATGTATTCAGCTGCCATTAGATTAGGTAGATGTTTTCCTTGTGTGCATTTTCAGTCTGTACTGTTATGAAAACTCATGCAATAGTGGATTGAAGCTTGACTCATTGAATTGAACTGTAAAGCACAAACTTCCCTGGAACAGGTTATTCATTAACATACCAATCCATCTTAGACAGCTTATGAATGGCTGTCACGGCACAATAAAATTGCTTAGAATAAAACCCGATTAACCTCCAAACGCTACTCCAGTGGAAACAAACCATGAAGTCTACATTATAGTAAAGCAAACAGAGAACCTACTGGGAAGGAGCTTAGGCTATCACAGTAAGCCATGTCACGTATTTTCCTCTCTATCAGCCTTGTGGACCCATGAAAAAGAAGCAAAACATGATTAATTTCTATCTGCAGTCCACCAAGTCTCTAGGTACCGGATTGTTCTTCTGTGCCTGTGGGTTGCTAGCACAGATCGGAACGGAAGTCTGGATTATCTCAGCCGTAGCAAAAGAAAAGGACTATCCCTTCGGAGGAAGGAAAACTACAGTCTGCACTATCTCTGCTCATTCTCCCTTGGTCCTGCCAGCTTAGTCAAGGAAAGTTCAATACGAACAGAATATGCAATGCAGAACAATAATTTTGCATTTGAAGCAAAATGTGTGATGAATATACCCACAAATAATTCAAGATTAACAAAGAGCCTGAGAGTATTACTGCTAAAATGCTCCTCCAAGATGGTCATGGGATTCTGCTGTTCTAAAATGATTTATACATAGTATGAAGAACCCCATGGTGATGACCAGGAAGCTAAGTAAGAAATTAACTTTTCCATCTCTTTGCACTACAACACATTTACGTTTATTGTTTTGCTGCCAATAAGAGTGAGTTCTCTCCTGGGAGAGGGCATTGTCTGTTTCTTCGGCCAAAAGACACATGGCAGAAATTTCCTTCAAATATTGCAGATGGCAGAGTGGTCCCCACCGACCTACCATTCCTCCCAGGTAAAGTGTTACTCAAAACAGACTTCTCTAGGGATGACAGGGAGTGAGTGTCCATGCAGATCCAGCACAAAGCATGTTTTCTGAGTTCTGATACCAGCAGAGACAACTGGCAAGAGGATTCCTGGTTTAGAGAGAGTAAGAAGTTAACCAGAGGACAAAGAAAAATTACAAGCAATTACTCATAAATCTGTATTTAGTCATTTATGGAATGAGATGATCATGGAAAAAAGTTACCTTTTGCTATATTTCGGTCATGCATTTTGACCAAACTGTTATTTTAGAAGTCCTGTCAGACCATTTCAGAAGTAGACATGACATGAAGAGCAGCTCTGGCTCCTACTACCTCCCTGCACTCTGCATGGTAATTCAGTGATGTCAGAAACATCCAAAGGCTGCTGACACCTTTGTACCTGCACACACATCCATGTCCATTACAATGGCCAGGAGTGCTTCCCTTTAAGGACAGCAAAAATACTTAGGTGAACATGCTCAAGCCAGGAGAGAGAAAGTAGAACATTTCAAACCTCAGTAACTTTCCAGGTGACAACTGCTAGTTCCTAGGGACTTCAGGTCATCCCAAACCAACATGTAGTTTCAAATGGAGTCATCTCATTCTCAGATCCAAGGCAACAGGTTAACAAGGAACGTATGAAGAGCATTGATGGCAATTCAGAAAGATCTACTTAGATAAAAATATGCTTTTTCACTCATTCTTTCTTTGCACCTTATTATGAGTGCTAAAACTCTCCATACCTTGAGCATCAGTAATTGCAAAGCAAATATGTCATGCAATCTTATTCTATGACCTCTGTTTCCTCCATGAATCTTAAAGTTCTTTAGAAAGGAAGGGAAATATTGCTATTCCTATTTAAAGTGGATGGTTCCTATTTCACAGATGAAGTTACTATACCACAGGTTTCCCTTGGACAATAGTAATGCTTCCTCAGTGCAGCTCAGGCTATAAAGACAATCAGTCCAGTGATGCCTTTGGACCAACATGCACAAGGGAGATGAACACGCGGCTTGAAGTATTTTATTTCACAGTCTGTATCTCTAGAGGACATATGAAGATTAGAGAAGATCTTTCTCACAGACACACAAGTGCAAACACCTGTATGTTCTTTGGGGTTTATTGTATATAATGACTTTTTTTTTCCATTCTGTTTAACCATCACATCTTCCCTACAACTGGAAATTGTTAGAAAACAGCAGGAAAGTGAAGTTGTGAGGGAAGCAGGGGGAAAAGAGAGTATTTACATACTGCTCTAAATATTTTCCAGATTTGAGGTTTCAGGGTGAGGGGAGGAAAAAGAGGGGCCTGTTTTGCTAAAAAGCATGGGAATTCAAAAGTTGAAATCTTTAAATTTCTAAATTCAAATTTAGAAAAAAAATCAGTGGCATTAAGTCAAAACAGATGTTTCATTTCAATTTTGCATTTTTTAAATAAATGTAAGTTTGAATGGACTTCATAACAAGAATTTCTGTTTAAAAAGTGCTATAAAGAATTTAATTTTCCTATTCCTTGAGTTTTTTGAAAGAGTTGTACCCAGGGACGTTTCAGCAGGAAAAAGAAGGGGCGTTCTTACGTCCTCTACCTCCAAGTTTGACTTTAATCTTCAATGAAAACAGCTCATCTCAGGGTCTTTATTGTGCTGTGCTCAGAAAAAGATGAACAAAGAAGGTGTTAGAATATTCCCTACTGGACAGTATATGATGACATAATGAATTATGGGCATTGCAGACAGTACCTTTTACCACTTATAATTTATGGAGGAACAGTAGGATATAAAACTGAAGAACAGGCGATTCAATTTTTCTTTTTGCTGTGTAGAAATGGTGTATTTCTTACAAATTTATAGGTCTGGGTTTTATTTAGGTCTTTATTTTTATTGATATGGTTGTTATAATTTTTAATAAACTTTTTATGATAAATACTTGACATTTTGCATTTTAGTTGAAATTTTTGAAAGATGGTGTTATACTCACTTAAAAGAAACTTAGAGCAGCTGATGCAAACAAATATGCAAAGGTACATGCCTCTGTATTTTAATTTTTAATCGATTTTAATACAGCATGCCTGCAACACAAAGGGTGGAAAATAAGTCTAAAAACTGATTTTCTTTGGCTTATGTGTTTGCTATATTGAAAATGCTGCTTTGTGAATGATATAGTTGCCGTATTTGCAAGGAAATGCGAAATCTCTTATAAATTTTGAAACTAATCACCTGGCATCTGCAGTCCAATTCCCTTGAAAGGATTCCTGCACCACCACAGTGATATTTATGCAAATATGCCCACTGAGAGGAGCCTGAAAGACTGGAGAGCAGTTTAAGGGATTTTTTTTGTACAATGGATAAGAATAATCTGAGAGGAAGAAAATGCAGTAGCAAACCACAGAGTTAATGGTGTGGATCCTGTGCAGAGGTAGGGAACAAGGAAGGAGAGAAGGGAACACATCTGAAGATTCAAGCTAAGAAATACCAGAATTGCTTTGTGAAAGACAGAAATAGCTCTTGTGTGTTATTTTTGTATTTTGCAAAGTAAGTCTAAGTAAATAGCACACCAGAGCCCCAGGTCAGATTTTTTTAAGATGCAAGGGATGTAGTTAAGATACTTTGGGTACAGAAAGGAAAAGCATGTTATCCGTCCTCTAATTCCACAGTACAGCAGGACATCGCTTCTTTTCACTATTAAATCTGCACCCTTGGCTGCGCTTTTACAATTCAGTGCAAGAAAATACATCCATTATGTTGGGTGCCTTCATATGGGCTGAGCCTGTGATTTCACGGACAAGAAAAAAGCCCATAGTTTTCTGAACGAGTGATTTTTCCTCCCTGGATTTTTGCATCTGGACTTCAGTCCCATGCTGTCTGCAGAGCTGGGGCAACTGCATGTTCTTCCATGAATTACCAAGAATCAGACTTCAAAGTCTAGTGGGGTTCATTTACCCAGAACAGCATTTCCTGGGGCTGATGAAGTGGCTCTGGGAGCAGCTGAGCTGTAAAACCCATCTCCTCCAAGGAGTCAATGCTCACTCCTTTGTTCTGGAGAAGCAGGGGTAGGTCACTCATGGCAGGGAGGGGGACATAGCGTGTGTGGGAGCTCCCTGTGCTCTGGGTTGGCTCCAACCCAGGCTCTCATCATCAAGGCCTGCTGCAGAATGATGTTGTGTTTACAATTAAATGTATTAGCACCACTGTCCCTGTGGTGACTCTTGACTCAGCTTGCTGTCTATGGGACAAATAAATCCCATTTTATATTGGGAGCGTGCAGCTAATGTGTGCAAGGTGGCTTTTGGTCTGAGACAAGGCAAAACACTTCTGTGCTTGGAAAAGGGTCGAAGCAGAACAGCAGCTCTGGCCCAAAAAGCTTTCTCCTTTTGTTTCCATTGGGATATTTTCTGTTATTATGTAATTTTAAGAGTAATCAAAACCAAATTATTCCAAGAAGCAGCTAAACGAAGTTAAGGAAGAGGTTAATATAAACTGCATGGAAAGATACACACAGAAGAGTTTTCAGTGTAAGCAAACAAGGAGGGTGAGACAGTGAAACAAAGGAGAGCACATACCTCGTTCAGCAGGGAGCTGGTGGGAGTGGTACAGCTTTCTGAAATCAAACTTGAATGTCACTCCATTTCCCTCTCTATAAAACCATATGTCACAGTCTCCTGTGCTACTCTTCAGTGGCTCAGGAGTGAGTCTTCAGTTCACAAATCGCAGCTTTTCAACTTAGTTTTTTCTGTTTGGGTCAAACTTCGCTCTCCTTAAATGTATGGTATTTTTGATTCTCTAAACACAATATGTTCATGTGATTGTGTTCTTAAGCACTGGAGCCTTATTTCATTTTACTAATATATACAGAACACTCTTTACACTTTTCTTAACAATCACAAAATTGTTGTTACTCAAATGGTTGCCTTTTCCCTCAGAGCCAGCATTCTAAGTTCTTTTGTTCCTTCTTGGCTTGCTTGCATTCCCTTTACTTTCCAAACCCACCCTATTTTCTCTCAGGTGATTTACAAAGAAAGTCAGTGACCTTCCACAGTTCAACTCTCATACAAACTGGATTGGCAGATTTGTGGGTTTTAAGGAAGGGGGTAGGTAGAGGGATCTGCCTGCTTGGCTGAAGGTGCAGCTTTCCCAGAGCTCTGGCTTGTCCCATGCACTGTTTGCAGGGCTAAATGACATTGTTACACACCACTAGCTACCCAAAAATTGAGCTGAGTGATTTAAATATTTCTTGTAGTATTTCATCATTACTCAGAGCTGAACAAGTGCAACCTATGACTAATAGCACATTCACTGTGGGTCTTGGATACCTGGTGATCTGCATTGTGGCGCTTATTTCCCAACATCCACTATGCTCAGAAAACACTGTGAATAATGGGGCCTTTGTAATGTTGCTCTGAGGTTTTTAAGCATGTTTGTTTGCAGTGCGTTTACCGTAATCATGTCTATTATTCCTATGCTTCTGAAATTTGTAAGCCTTGAGCTATGTCTTGGCACCTGCAAGCAGACATTGTATATATTATCTATCTATCTATCTATCTATCTATCTATCTATCTATCTATCTATCTATCTATCTATCTATCTATCTATCAGATTTTTCGGCTGCTCAGGACTGGACTAAATGTTGCTTCCTGGTAATATCTGAACAAGCAAATTTACTGACATAAATAGTCATTAATTAAAACAGTCTGGAGTGGTTCTTTTAGAAGTCTATTTTAAATTCGTATAGTGCAAAATCTCAGTAGAAGCCCAGTTCCCTGAGGTATAGGCATCTGTTCAAGGAATGGGCCGGAACACTGGCATCCAGTAAACACACACTCAGCTTCATGTTTGTATGAAATGCTG
The DNA here is from genome assembly GCF_036250125.1 of Pseudopipra pipra. Lineage (NCBI taxonomy): Eukaryota > Metazoa > Chordata > Aves > Passeriformes > Pipridae > Pseudopipra > Pseudopipra pipra. Next base: position 24,554,641 of record NC_087551.1, read on the forward strand.
AATACTTGCAGAGAATTGATATTTTGTACTGCCACTCCCCTCCTGAAATTCCTTGTGCTCCCACTATAACACTCTCCCTAGTGGGCTTTCCATCAGCTGACAGAAGGAACAATCTCCCCCAAAATATCTCACAAGGAGAATGGATCCTGGTGTCTCTGTTGTTGGGAATGTCCAGAAAGGAACTGATGGATTGTAGCCGCAATAAACAGCTTCTCTCCATTCCTGCTGGGTGAGCAGGCAGGCTCAGCCACAGTCTGCTCCACAACTGGTTGTCTGCTCCAGCTTTTGGCACTGAGTCTGCATGGATATTTGCAGTCTGTTGAGAGGTTTGATGAACATGTCAATACGATGGTCAAGCATGTCGGTTTTCATTTCATGTAGCATTGCCAAAGTATGGTTTTATTTAAAATAAGGCTATTTTGAAACTCCCTTTCATTCTTCCGTGATGTCTCACAGACTATTGAAACTCATTTTTGGAAGGATGAAGTGGCCTTTAGAGCTTAACCTCCCTTTTGCACAGGCTGCTCAGGGAGTTTACCACTCCCCCCCCCGCTGAACTCTAACACAAGCAGGTAGAATGGCTTTCAGTGTTAAGCTTTGCACATAAAAAAAGAAATTCCAGCAATGTTCACATTTACATTGTTTATATGTAACTGCAGAAGAGGCTTTCTCCCTGTTGGAAGGGGCTGGATCCAAACAGCATAAGAGCTGTCCCACAACAGGAGAGTATTCTTCAAGTGAAGACAGTAAACAACAAGGAAGAAAAAAATAAATCTGTTTCAATGAGCCTTTTTTTCATACAAGTGTTAAAATCTGCTCCCTTTCTTCCTTGCTCCTGTCAAATTCCCCCCTGAAGTATACTTCTGCAAAAAATTCCCCAGGAATGAGCTCTGCTGCTTTTCTACTCCTGAACCCTTACAATTGGCCTTATTTCCCCCTTATCAGTAGTTAGAACGAGGATTATCTGAAAAGACAAGCAAAGTAAGTATAACAGGTCACGAAGCCTTCAAAAGGGAGGGGTTCTAAGGGGTGATGACAGCTAAGCAATGGTAGGGGGGAAAGGTTCTTCAGAAAAATGTAGAAGAGCTGTTCACAGGACCATCTCCTCCTCCACTTCCTTGCCTGCTCTGCTCTTCTCCTTAGAGGCAGCTGGTGAGGGTGCCCGTACAGTCGCTGCACCAACAAGCATCACCTACCGACTGCTCCACCATGCACCCCAATCAAACCTGATTTGAATCTGCCCCTTCCTCCTCTATTTGAAGGGGGGGAGGGGGGGAAGTCTCAGAGAGGAGCAGAGAATCAGCCCAAATAAGCCCAACAGTCACTACAAGAGAAATGTCCCAACATTGATTTAAGTTCAAGCTAACCTCTGAGGGATATGTTGTTGCAGAAATGAGGACACTTAGGAAAGTTAATTCTTATGTTTCTTTAAAGTGGATTGGTTAAACTAAATTAAAGTCCCACACAGATGCTTTTACTTTTCCAAAGGGATTAAGCACTGGCAGCCACAGAGGTGTGTTTAATAGTATCCACAAGACAGTTTAATTCAATTTAATTAATTCATTTAGGAATTCAGTACTTTAATTAAATTCAAGCTCACTTTCTAAATATATGATTTGTTGACAAGTCCTAAACGAACAATCCTTCTAACAAGGTTGTCTTTTTTGCCTACTTGAAAACGGGAGAAATAATTCTCGAACACTAGTATTGCTTACGGGGAAGGAGCTGCAAGAGGAGCTGTTACAAGAGAGTGCTTGGCTTTCTTTTAAATTACAGGACTTTCTATGACTTTTCATATAATTTTTCTATTGCTGCTCCAGGTTTCTAAGGAAGAGTTCCAGATGAAATTAAGTGATAAGAATGTCTCATGGTTTGATAAGGACTCATTCAGTTTCTGTAGATCTGTAATGACTTGAAACTTATCAAAAGCAAGACCAAGCACATTCTCTCAGAGAAATGTGTTTCGAATGGAGCCTGCTTGTCCCAAGGCTCCATCCCAGGTATCAACAATGGACAGAAAATGTTACATTCATTTTTACATGGAGAAACTCCAGTGTTTTTGGTTCAGTGAGCTGAAAACTCAGAGTTTTGATCCAATGTCTGTTGACTGACGGGATGCCTACAGCTTTTAGGGAAAAAAATAAAGAGATAAAACAGAGTGAATAATGACTGGTGCATTTATGGTACAGTTGCTTATGGTCTGACTCCCCAACCTGTGGTATTTGCAGGAAGCATGAATACTTTGGTGCATAGCAACCTTCCAAAGTCTTGTTAAAAGGCAGATGTTGAGTGGAAATCTTCACATTCTTGAATTGCTGTTTATTATCTGAGAAACTTTGGGCAGCTAAGATATGATTCTCCAAGGGGTTATTAGACATTATCTTAATCCAATGATACACTTTAGCACTGAGCTTCAGAGTTCTGCTGGATCTTTAAGCCAGAGGGCTCTGCAGCACCTTGTTTGTGAAATTCCATGTAAAAGCTACTGGGCGAGGAACAGGAAAATAAAGTGCTTCCAGTCCACTAACAGTTAAAAGCACAGCTGCAGCATTCCAGTAACAACATCCCGGAAACATCAGCTCCCCTAAGAACACATTGACCACAAAATCTCTCAAGCTTAAACACTCAGCAAATTGATTACTGTTACTTTTTAAAAAAGCCCTGTCTAGTGACAACACATTTATGAAGCAGATTTGTAGCTACAGTTATGACCGGGATCAAGTGGATTTCCTCTCTGCCAAGGGAGAAGGATAGCAGCAGACACTGTTCTCCAAAGGTCTTGTTCAAAGACTTTTCTTTCAAGTCCTCAGGAAGAGGGAAGATGGGCATCAGCAGTCATCATCTTCCACAGTTATCCAAGCTTCAGTTCACAAAAATCCCCACAACATTAAGCCAGTTTTCAGACTGGTTTACCAACCTAGCAGCACTGCAACTGTGTCTCATTCAACATCCAAGCATTTAATTCAGTCAGACAGACAGTTCATCAATTTGCTTAGTAATGCTAGGGTATAGATGTATATGTGTACTGGAAGTGCTAAGTACAGATCGGTTGCTGTCCCATATGGATGGAGTGCATTAATCAGCTCTGTGGGTATTTTGTAAATTATCTGTATAGAGGCTGATGAGTTTTGGTGTATACACCCACAGTGGCATGGGTTCAATTGACCTTTGCTAAATGTCTGGGTGCCACCTCAGCTTTCCCTCTCTGAAAATATATTCCATGGGGTTGATTTGCCCTGAATTCTCCTGTATTGGGTCTGGCTTTCAAAGAAAGGAAGAGTCTGAGAACACAGTTTAGGTCAAACATCTTGCCTTACACACATATTTTCTGTGGGTTGCCCTACTGGTCTTCAGGGACTCAACCAAGGGCCTTCCACCCTGGAGGGCAATGAAGTGCTGACTCTTGCCAGAGTTTTACCTCGTTGGTCAGGGTCTCTCCCTGATCACACCACAATTTTCTTATGGCCCTGTATGGTCAGCTCTTTTCCACTTCCAGGTAAACAGCTTATGAGCCAACACCACCTCCTTCTCCTCCACTTTCTACTTCAAAGGAGTACACTGATCAGAAGGTTGTATGTCTTACCCCATTCTGCCCCAGCTCTTAAATACACCACTTCATCTTTTCTGCAGGCCTTTATATCAGCCATCTTACACTTTCCTTAGCTTTTCCTTTTATTAAAAAGTAGAGGGTGTGTTCCTTGCTGCCTTTCTGACACCACTTTCCCTCTGCAATCCTATCCAAGGCACTAGAGAGCTATTTGCCCAGCTGCTGACCTCTCCAGAAACCTCCCCCATGTGGCAGGACATTCAGAGTTCCCATCACAACCCTTTTCCCTGGGGACCTCCCTTCCCAGTGAAGCCCAGTATATACGAGCCTCGTCCCACTGCAGCGCTCTGCATCCAGCCTACAAACCTGCATTTGCTGCAGGCAAGATCAGGGAGGAAAAACACAGACACTAAGTCTGTGTCCAAGCCTTGGTTTCTGTCCCAGGCCAGTGCTTTCCCCCTCAGGGAGGCAGAGAGAAACCTTGGGTGAGTGCTGACCAAGCTGACAGCTCCACTGCAGTAAGGGGGGAGCCAAACTGCCAGATGAGAACCAGGCTCATCCAGGAGACTGAACAAGGTGGAATGGCTCCTGCAGCCAAAGTTCACACTACACCAGATCCAGGCTAATAATGGAACATAAATCGGTAGATCAGAGCCCAATTTAGTTATAAGCATCAGAGCACCAAAACCCACAATCTTAGACAATTCTGTAGCACTTGTAGACTAACCAGAAATTCCTTTTTCTCTTCCAGGATTTTTACTTGGGTTGATTGTCCTCAGCAGGAGGTGACTTGTGTGCCAATGCAGAGATATGCAGGGTGGAGAACTCAATGTGCCTTGGTAGGTATCTGTGAGATGGAAACTGCCTCTTCCTGGGTGGTATTGGTTTTCAGCCTTCCCGATTCTTCCATGGCATCTTGACAAAATTCAGAGTTATCCAGATTCTGTCTGACATTAAGTACTTCAAAACACATACATATGCCAAGACCTGAGAAAAACTGTGTGTGATCTGAAGACTACATGTATTTCTCCTACTTTTGAGAAAAGCTTAGCTCCATTTTTAATGATTATAGACTCCAATGGCCATGACACTAACAGAGCACAGAACATGATATTTAGAGAGCAGCAATAATTTGGCAGTTGAACTAAGGTCTGTAAGCAGAAGCAACAAATTTTATTAGTCTTGCTGCTGTTACAGGAAGAGATATAAACTCTGGCCTTGTGTGCACTGAACATCTTCTAAATATCTTTTGTTTATTTTTTCCTTCTCTACAAACCATGCCTTTCTTACATCTTATGTAATAGAGGTAGGTTAAGCAAACATAGATAAAAATGAGAAGACAAAGTTGGTTCCATATATGTGTTTATATATATATATATAATTTTTCAAATGTTAGGATGTTAAATAAAAAGCTGCATTAAAGCATGGTTTGTTTACTCCACCTTAGCTCTTAATATTTGAAATATGGCCCAGCTCATATTTCTAACTTATTGCTTTAATTTTTATCAAGACTAAGTAGCCTAGAAGCTGCTTGCCAGTCCACCTATTTGTGCCAGACATGGAGAAAGCACATCCTTTTTTGCTAGTTCTATTTTATCCAAACACATCTTCTGCTCCTGTTTAAATCTTGGTAAAGATCTATTCTCCAGAGCATTTAAACTGTAGAAAATCATAATTGCAATCACAAATGTGAAATATTTAGATTCTTGGTTTGGATCAATCAGTATTTTTGAATTTCTGAAACATACAGCAGCACAGACGTAAAAGGAAAGGAATTATTTAAAGGTACCAAAACTCAGTGGTAACTGAATCTCACATCACTTCTTTCAGCTTTGTCCAAAATCTCTCCTTCTCCTAATACCAAGGAAACCTGAAGGATGCAACAAAATAATAGATGGAAATTCTTGCCTGGCAATTGTTTATTTAAAAGCCAGTTCAACCATAACGTGTGGTAGGTAAAGACAAATACAATGATCACTGAACTGTAATTTTCAACTTGATCTGAAACTTTCCACAAACAAAACCACAGCGAGTGAATCAGAGCTTTTGCGAGAATACCAGCATTAGCACCACTGTTCATACAGGGAAATGTCTTAACCTGGCTCTGAACCAGAGCCTTGCACCCTTACTGGCACCAGAGACCCAGACACAGAAAAGGGTGTCCACCAGCATTGTTGGTGACCCAGATCCTGGTCGCTCTGCTAAGAGGAGGTCAGGTTTTGAGTCAGCACTGAGTGAAACACAGGGCTGTCTGAAATGCCTCCAGACTTTCTGGAGGTACGATTGAGGGCTGACTCAGGGGGAAACATGCCCGGGATTTTCCCTGAAAACTTCTATTCAGAAATTCACACAGAGCCTTACCAATTTACGGGTAAGGGATCAAGAAAGAAAAGTATCACCACACAGAATGAGCAATGGGATGCTTACTGGACTTTCTTTGCTTTAGACTTCAGATTTTACTCAGCTAAGCAAGCTACTGCAGTTGTCAGAGAAAATTTTGCCTTCAAGTAGTCTGGCACTGCTCTGCAGTACTGTGCAAAACAAACGGCGATTTTCCAGTGAAATAATATTCATTTCAGGTTTATGGGGTCATTCTGCTAATGGCCATTCCCACAAATAGAGCCTCTGTGATATGCATACATTAGCTTCAGTGGACTTCTTCCCAAGATTTGTAGTTGCCTAGAGTTAGCTTCCTTCCATATATAATGTAGAAGCTTTACCTCACTAAATAGCCATTAGTGATGAATAGTGAAAGAGTTCTAGAAACCTTTATTTTTTATGATGCCATTCTCTTACCTCTTTGTCTATGGGGGAAACTACTGCATTACTTTTTTTGGTGCATGATTCTGCTCTTGTTTACATTAGCATTAATTTTTATCAACTCTATTTATTTTGTTTATCTGTATTACTACTTGTGGTGCTTACAACAGAAATTGGAAGCCTTTTTTTGACAGCTCGTGAGACAAATTGTACTTTCTTACATGACCATGCACTTAAAATCAACACTTGCAAAATTCATTGCATTTATCGGCGGGAATATTCTCTCTCATAATTTTCATTAGTGATTCCAAAGTCTTATTTCCCTTTTCACGAGATAACAAATTTCATTTAGATCAACTTGAAAGAGTCTTTCCTTGAGAATATAAAGTGTCAGAGCCCTTGTACACATTTACAAGCTAATCAAGCTGCACAGTAGTCCGACTCTTGCTCTTTCTGCAGGTGTGTGAAAAAGGGGGTTTTTTTGCTGAGTGTGGTCCCAGATAATTCCAGGATGCTTTTGTGTGTGTTTTATTACAAATTCAAATTCTATATTGCAGAGGATTTCAACAAATAGATAGGTGGGTAAAAGGTTGTGCATATGTTGCCTGGCCTGGCTTTCTGACAAGATACCAACTATTTTTTCCATAAAAGACAGAAATACTCAGAATACATCTCTGTGCAAGCCCCTGCTGTGGAGAAGGTGAGTGCACTAGATTGAGATTTAATCACATTCTGGTGCATGCTCACTCATGTAGCAATTTGTCTTTTTGCATTAGGAATAAAACATACAAGCTGTCAGTTTAAAACATTGATTTTCCCTTCTGCTTCTGTTATTCTTTCACTGGCAGGCCCCAAAGTCCATACTCTGAAATGAATTTTCAGAGTTAGGGTATGTTTTCTTTCAGCAGATCACATTTCAAAGCTTTTCTCCTACACATGTGACATCTGAGGTTAGCTAAGCCTCCTTCCCTTAAAAAGGGGACTACAAAGGGGGCATAAGAGAAACTGAAGTAGTTTGCCAGAAGAAAGGGGTCAAGTACCCAGAAAGAGCATGGCATCTATTTAAAAGAGTTTTCATGCTATCACATATTCAGACTCTATTTTTAGTTACAAAAATGATTGGCAGTAAGATTTTTTTTGTTGTCGCGAGTAAAATGTCTTTCAACTTCCTTTCACTTTCAGGTGTCTCTGACTGTCTTCTGCCAAAACCATTAAAAGTCAAATGGTCAGAAAGACAGACTGCTATTTTTGTAGGGTTTAGCAGTACCAAGATCCTTGGTATAGGCTTCAGGGTTCATGGCTATCCAACTTCTAGAAGAGTTGAGAAGACCAAGGGACAGGACAGACAGAGGAACCGGTGCAGCTTATCTTTCCCCAGTTTCTGGGCAAATGTGCTCCTTCCTCAGCCTGTCCCTTCATTGGGCATGAAAAGGTTGAAAGATTATGAAGCTGATTTTAGAGAAACATCACAGACACACAGAGGAGATGAGGTGGAGGAGAAGACCACCCTCTGAGTAATTGTCTCAGTCTCCTGATAACACCCAGCATCTCTCTTATGCAATGCAATCTCTCACCCTGTAATTCTTCATTCCTGCTCTTTTGTGCTAATGTGCTATGTGCTCCTGCTCCAGCAATTTGGAGTCACCTCCCCCCACAGCCAGTTGAACAACTCCAGCTTCCCTTAAAAAAACTAACACCACTTCTAGCTGCACTGAAAGCTGCTAAATTAATTCCTCAAACATCTGCCTGTACATGGGGTTACTTCCCCTTTTTGTCAGCATTCTCGGCTGCTCAGTCTCTATCCTTCTCCCCTGCAGCCTGCTTTTCATTTCCTGCCACTCAAATCCAGTCTCCCCAGCCCCCTTCCCGAGAAGGAAAAAGAAATAATAAAACTGTCATAATATGCATTCACAAATTTACAAAGAATAAACTTATCTACCAAATGTCAGGCACCAAAACTACCACATCTAAGACATATTTTTATTTGTACACTGAGCAGCAATGTATACTATCTCAGAGAAATTCAGAAAGAAACACCTGCATTTCCAGCTATATATTCATTCTTTCTTTTTTTTTTGTCCTGCAGGGAAATTTGTATATAAAAATTATTTTATATATTTGTATTGAAATAATTTATAAAAATATATAATATATATATAAATTTATATATATAAAATAATGCCATTCTTCTTTCATCTATAACTATATCCATATTTTAGCAGAAAAAAAAAGACGAAAATTTCCTAATAGTCACAGGAAAATTAAAAAAAAAAAAAAGATTGCCTATTAAACAGCACCAGTGTTGGTGAAAACAAATTCCCGGTAGTTGACGTTTGCATTGTCTGTTGCTCATTACAGCAGTGCCACATTATTCATTGCAATAGTATCTCTCAATAGCAGATATTTATCACCATGGCTATATATAAGGCAAGGCTTCTAGGGGTAGACAAATTATTTTATTAGACTAGTTGGCATACTTAGAAGACATGAACAAGCTTTGAGCAACACAAACTCTTCTTCAAGGCACTATCTGAAAACCCTTGCAGACCGTTCTTTCCCCAGTTACTCCTCAATCCTCAAAGAGGATTTTTTGTTGTTTAAGGAAGCTGAGAAGATCATTAAAAAGTCCCCCTCTCACTGGATTATGTTCTGGCAGATTGAGTTTACACCATAAACGTTATTTGTGTCATGTAGCCATGATCTCTGCTGGTTCAGGAACCACAGGATCTGTGTAAAAGGGCATAAGTCCTGAGGAAACCACTGGTGAAAGTTTTGATACAAAAAGACATCAACTTGCTGGCTTTAGAGGTGTTTTAAAGATTATTATTGTGTTAGCTGTTCGCATTAGGATGCACGCTGTAGGTGAAAAGGTCAGTGGCTGTGGGGGAGGCCTGCAGCACAGTGTGTTGCTCAGGGCAGGATCCCAACTGAGCTATTGCCACACAGATAACCCCAGCTATGGGCTGCTGGGACTGTGGCCTTGCCATAGCAGTGAGGCACTCAGAGACTGTAGCAGGAGGGAAGCACCCATAGGGGCAGGATATGGGAGATGCTGGTGTGATGAGGGAGTCCCTCGGCTCAGGAGCTCACAGGAGCTCCTGTGGCTTTCCCTTGCTGTTACCTTCAGGTTTTCCTCTAGGTCTCTGGGGGGACAATGGTCCAGCACAGGTAAAAACTGGGGACTTTCCTGTCTGCCTCCCACTTGCAGCCTCTCAAACCGGAGACAGAGAGAGCACCATCCTCCTCCTGCTCCCAGGGAAACCCACCTGTCACCCTGCCCTAGCCCTACGGGACTGTTCTGTCCTGGCCATGCCATAACTATCCCAAGGTGCAACTCCTTCAGGACCCTGCAGGTAGCACTTCAAGTCTCCATCACACATCTGAAGAGGGGAATTTTTCTGTACAGCTGCAGGGGGACAACGTATCTCAGGAAATTCAGGTGGGCTGTGCTGGCTTACTGCTGCTAGAGCCGTGGTGGGGAAAAGTGCTTCCTCAAGAATAAAATCCCAACTGCTTATAGCAGTGGAAGAGCTCCCTTCATTGCAGCAATGCACACAGCTTGTTTTTGAGGAGAGGAGTAGAGGATGTGTGTGTGAGGATGGCCTTGGGTGACAGCCTGGGGCAGGTGTTACAGTGGCAGAAGGACCCAGCCTCACTCCCAGCCTGGCTCCCAGGGAGGGATGCAGCTCACAGTGAACAAAGCTGCTGCTTGCCCAGCATGGTGGGGAAGAGGCTGCTCTGGTGAGCTCTCACACCACTGTCAGCAGGAGGTTTTCTCATTGGGGAGCTGGCAGCTGCCTCCAGCAGCCCATGCACTGCTCTGCCTATGTCTTTGACAATCATCACCTTCTCTTAAATATCTCCTTGACTGAAATGCCAGGCTTGTGTTGCAACCACCTCCCAAAGCCTTTCAGGTGCTCTTTTCCTGCATGCTGAATCTCCTCAAATGAAGCTTGTCCCAGCTTGCATGCATCCTTCTCAATGTGCTTCCCATCCTGAGCTCTAACTTTACAGATAGGTTACATAATGCATAATGTTATCAGAAGCTTGTAAGTTTGTAATTTTCCCAATATCCCAGCTCTTGGCACTCAGCAAGGTTTGGGCTTTCTGTTTTATTAAGTACAATTCTAGCTCTTATGGAAGTGGGAGGATTGAAAAAGAAATGCTGTCAGTTCAGAAAATAAAGAGCAACCAAAGTCAGAATCCATAGTTATTATTTTAAAAAAATACATGATGTCAGATGGTCTCGAGATTTCTGAAGGCTTGGGGTTGGCAATAAAAAAAAACAACCTGCTTCTAATTCCTTGAGTCTGGAGAGAGATGTATCTGCATTGCCAAAGCACAGCAATAGAGATTTCATTCTCATCCTGTTATCATCCATCATCACTCTGCCAGGCACAGACACACACACACACAATTTCAAGCAGTCTGGGCCACATCCTTATTTAGAAAATAGTCTCAGTTTCCTTGTACTTTTGCTCGATGCCCGCTCATGCCATGCAGCACATTAACATAACAGCTGACAGAATTAATCAGCAGTAATAAAAGCACTTGCATGACTTGACCCGTATAATCTATTTGAGGACATCTCTCTCTTGCCTGTTCTTTCACTCACTCTCTGCGTTTATGTCTAGCTCACTTATTTTTACCCATCATCTGCAAAGCAGTTTAAAAGCACTCCAGCACTTGTGTGATTACTGAGCCGCACAGCAGAAGTTACTTTTGGCAGTGGCTATTGTAGAAAGCAGGTCAAAGATAGCTGCAAAGCTGTTCTTAGGCAGCCTTTTTCCCCCCTTTCTCTTAATGAAGATCTGTCTTGGAAAAATGTCCCCAAAAAATTTCTCCCCCCAAAAAATCCAATTAAGTTTTGAAAAAATATCATAGGCAAGGCAGAAAACAAGCAAACAAACAAACAAACAAACAAAAAACAAAAAGAAAGAAAGGAAAGAAAAAACTGCTACTTGGAAATGATCACAAGAGTTATTATGCATGACAGTAGACATCACTCTTACGTCCTGGTGTGTTATTGTTGTTAATGAAGTATATTTAATCTCATCAAAGGACACAAAAGGGTAATGTTCAGACTAGGGCAATGAAATTTTTTACAGACCTATGGGCCTTCCTTATGAGAAGAGATGAAAATGCCTGATTTTATTTCATGTGCAATGAAGTAAATGATGAGGACATGAGTAATTCAACAAAGCCAGTGTAAAGGATCACTCAGGAAGAAATAAGGGCAGATCAGCTATAATCCAGGTAGAGAGATGGTTCTCTGCCTGCACTGCTGGTAGAGACAAGGCAAGTCAAGCAACAGAAAATTCCTTCTCATGAAGCTACACATATGCATGTTTTTCCCTGAGAATACTTATTTGTGTTACTATTTCCTGAGGGCTTACCGCAGGAGGCTTGTTTTGGTGGGATCATCTGAGGAGAGAGACTGCATGGCATCTCTGTTGACAAGCTGTGCAAACAGGTCTCCAGCACCGGGCTGGCTCTTCCTGCTCCACTGGATCAGGTGACATGCAGGATGTGCTAGGAGAATCTGATAGTGTGACTGAGGTGGAAAAGGATTCCTTTCTGCCCCTAACTTCTCATGCACAGTGTGACCGTCTAACCCTGTATGAAGAAAGTAAAACTACAGGCAATTCCTGCAATTTCCTGTGCTACTTTTAAATTTGAAAGCATGCAAATACACATGGAAGTAAGGCATGGTCCTGGAGACCTGGTCTGCTGCCAGGGTACAGATGCATATTTGAGGGGGTTCCTTGATTAGGCAATTACATGACTGGTCTCCTTAAATAAGCTAATGATTATAAGATACATTCTCCATCTGAGTCAGAAATGTATTTGCCTTCCTTCTCTCCATGCTGTTGTGATAGACCCCACTTGCACAATTTTTGTCCATAAAGGTATGCCAGGTGAAGATGAATAAATTAAACCCTACCTTATTAAATGCCTTTTCTACTTGTTTTGCCTATATACTATCAATTTCCAGATGCCAGTTTTTCCAACTGTATTTTATTAATACATTTGTTCAGTATACCTTTTATTTCATACCTGATGCATTGCCTCTGGAGCTGCCCAGATAGAGTTGTGTGAGGCAGTGCAGAAGGCATAATTTCTGTTTTACTGGTTCTAGGAGATGGTTAAGCTTCCAAAGAAGATGAGCATGATAAGGTCAGGTTCTAGAAACAAGCTAGTCCTTTGAAAAGTGCATATCTTAACACTGGTAAATCTTCATTGCTAGTGTGCTGCAAAAAGGAAATCTGAAAACAGAATTTCTTGGTTTTTTTCTGGTCTCAACCCAAATAAAGTGAAAGGATTTTTGGTACAGGTAAACAAATTTGGAATGGATGGGAAAGGGTGGGGTTTACTTTTGATTTTTCCTGTGTACACCCTCCTGACAATCCTTAATGACATCTCTCCCCTGAGACTTACAGCTGTTGATCCTAATTACATTTGTTAGAAATACCAGCTTTTTGGATAGGCACTCTGGTGTCTCATTTAATGTTTGAACCAAACCATTCACCAATTGAAGAGTTTCTGCAGGTATTTTAATTTGCTTTACATTCCCCAAGTGGCTTCTACAGGCAGTCACACAGGGGTCAGTAAGAGTGCTTTTGGCCTATTGTATTTTCTTCCCTGAAGCCAGTTCTGTTGGTTCAGCTGAGTTTGCTGGGCCTGGATCTGTTGAAAAGCTCCAATACTACCTGAGGCCAAGAGAGAAACTGAGGGAGTCTTGAGCAAACATATTCAGAAAGCATCACTTGTTTCAGCTCAATGTGAAAAGAACCGGCCAACAAGAAATTGGCTGGGAGGCTCAATCATTTACAGCTAGTACCTGGAAGAGGATAAACTTACTCCTCATAGGATGGAAGGCAGAAAATGGTCAGCAAGCCATGATAATTAAAGGGAAAAGAACTGTGTACTGTGTAAAATTCAGCATAGCTGGAACACTCTAGTAGTGTCAGTATTCACAGAGTACGTAGAAAGAAGCCTTGAAATTTTAAAAATAGCAAAGGTAAGGAAAAAAAGGAAGTTTATTATAAAAACATGCATCAGAAATGCATCTTATGAAGCATTGTAAAAACTTGAAAAGGCGAACACAAAAAATTAAGACCAGCACAGTTAAGAACATTGAGAAGAGATCTTTAATAGACTAGGAGTAAAAGGACTAAGGGAGTGCATATGTTGAAACAAATGGTCAACTTTGAGAAAATGTCCACATTTTCAACAGTAATAAAAAAGGGAGAATGTACAATATTACTGAGAAACTTTGGACAATTTCTGTTTCAAAAATTTTACAAGAAAAGGCTGAGAACTTTTCTGAACTCCCTCCTTAAGTCACTTTGGTTGTGGGTTTTTGTTTTTCTTCAGCAGCCGTTGGAATGTAGGGGAAAACCTGGGAGGAAAGATGAAAATCATTTAGGATTGTGCCAATATTTAACACAGGTAGGTAAGGTGAAAGCTATTACATTGGTGCTTGTCTCTATATCTTGAAGAACATGTTCATATATCTCTCACCAGTCTTAAAAGAGTGTATCTGTATTGCACAGTGCAGGTCTTTGACAAGATAATATCTTGGTTTCAGGAACAATACAGCTGTATCAGTGCAGCCTCTACCCTATTTTAATTAGCCTGGGCATACCACTGTGCTGATGCAGCTAAACTGTTCCCAGTTCTGGAGCTGGTTCAGTTGGAGTTAGGTCAGGTGTTGTAGCATATTTTGGTATTGCACCACAAAGACAGAAAGGCTGGACTGTATATGTCTGGCCATGTAGTATGTTGTTCAGGGAAGGGATCATACTTGCACCAGTAAAGAAAACTTCCAGTTGGAAGAACAGGCAACAATACAACATAAATCTCACCAGCTATCCTTCCAGCAGGGTAATTTGTACTTGTCAATTTGTACTTGCCACTATATCATGAACTACTTTGCACGAGATTTCTTAGTGCAGATGAGGTCAACAAGACAGTGCCAGCCTTGATGATTTATGCACACGGGACTAAAAAGGGGGAAAAAAATGTGGAGAGAAAAGTCTTGATTAGAAGGGGAAAGAAAAATACTGAAGACATAAAAAATCATCACATATTCTAGAGCATAGTCTGTTGAACAATACAGAATGGGATCTCTCATCTGTGTATCATTTTGTTTTTCTTTTCTGTAGTTGAGTCTCTGTTGAATCTCTTGGAGTCTTATGGTATTTCTTCCACAGTAACTACCCTGGAAGCTATTATCCTAATTGCCCAGATAATTTGTGCAACCCACAGGCTAGTACTTGGATTTGGCTTTTCCTACTGCCAAATTTTCTATATCCCCCATCAGATTTTCTTCCTTGTTTAGTGCCACACTCCTGATCTCTCTCTTTCCCTCCCTGCTGTGAAAGTATGTTTTTTTGCTGCTCTCTCTAAAGCTCCTCTTGCTTGAGAAGGACTTCTGGGATCCTGTGGAGCCATCCCCAGGCTGCTTGTAAACAGGAAAACAGTAACTGCAGTGGCCTGTTGCAGGTTTTGCTGGCTGCCTGAGGCAGTATTCCCCCAAGTTACCTCCAGCAAAGTCCTGCTAGCTGAGAAGAATCACTGGTTATTCTTGGAGGATTGAATATATGGCTACCCACTCCTCAGAGCCAGCACTTCCTGCTCCTGCTTACTCTTATGATGCCTGGTGAGCAATGCTTGGTAGATCAGCTCGCTGTGTCGTGGCTCTGGCATCACTGGTGCAGGTATGTGTGCTGTGCTGAAGTGTCTGCTGGCACAGGGGAACCCCCCAGCTCTGTATGTGTATGGTCCCTTTGTTTCAAAGTACATCAGAGCCCTCACTTGAATGTATTTAATTGCTTCTGTTATTAAAAGGGCAATTAGATAAGATTCCCACCAGCATCTCCCCGGATGTTGCTTGGCCTCTGTCCTCAACATTCAACAGCCTTCACCTCTAGTTACAAAACATACCTTCACCATCCCTGAATGTGCATGTAAAATCTGAAGAACAAAGCCATTGAAGAAAGAATGAGAAAGAAAAAAATGTTGTCTGTATCTCTGGCTGCTTCAGTGAAAGAGGAAGAATGAGATAAAGTACTAAGGGAAGCCCAAGACTATTTCATAGTGGCAGTAAGGCTTTCCTTCCCAAGCTGACACCCAATCTGCTTCACCATGAGATTAAGGAAGAAAGATATACAGTCCCCACGATTAGTTCCAGAATTTGCAGAGAGATGCTTAGCTCTGCTCTCATAGAAGGGCTTTTGTGTGTTTGCGTATGCTTTTTAAAGTCTTTGGCAACCTCCCATCACTACAATATATTCACTGCAAACATATGTGTCATATTAGTAAGTTATATTGTCCTTTACCTTCCCTCATCATGTCAGCGGTATCAAGTTCTGGAATTAATTTGATGTCCTCTTTCTTCATTCTAATTGTAATAAAGCAATCTTTCTCAGCTACTCTTGTAATATTTTGAGTGCAATATTTCTAACTCTTGCCATTTGACAGTTTGCTGTTTTGGTTTTAGCTTTTTTATGTTTGTTTGTTTTACTTTGTTGGTTTTGTTTTGATTTTTTT
Source organism: Pseudopipra pipra (assembly GCF_036250125.1). Lineage (NCBI taxonomy): Eukaryota > Metazoa > Chordata > Aves > Passeriformes > Pipridae > Pseudopipra > Pseudopipra pipra. Next base: position 24,570,503 of record NC_087551.1, read on the forward strand.
TTTAAATTCTGGCTTCTAGAGTAATGTAGGCTTCATTTGAAAATTAATTTGCAGAGAAAAGTTGAAATGAAATTGAAAACTTCTTACAATCCAAAGCAAACAGAAAGATTTGCACAGCTGGTATTTTTCAATCTCATGATTTTTAGACCAGTCTAATGAATTTTGTGATCTGCCTTTGGACTTTTGAATGCATAGCTTCAGTACCTGTTGTGCTGAGGGGACATGCTCTTCACATGCTGAAGTTCTGCCACTTCCTAGGGAAAAAACTTTTTCTCCAGAGGTAACTCTGCTGAGTAGTTCAGGGTGCTGCCTGTGTAAAGAAAGGAACAAACGCTGGGCAACATCAGCTTCAGCTGAAGGAAGAGAGATGCTCTCTTTTCCATCAGTAATTATAGGTGGATTTTTGTTTATCAATTTTCTGTCTGTGCTTTTCATGCTGACTTAAGCATTACCTCCCTGCCTTGTTCTGCAAAAAGTTTGCACAGAGCAGATAGGACTTTTCAATTATCAGACAAAGATAGCCCATTTCTTCAGTTTAGATCTTAACTTCACTGTATCAAAAAAACCCTTACTCCAGATTTAAATCTTTACAAAGTAGGAACAAATTGGGTGTATGACATCCTATGTTTCTTCAGGTTTTTTTTGACAAGTGAGGTCTTGTTACAGCTCTGTAGCAGAGATCGGGGTCTGTCAAGGCAAACTGCTGGTTTATCTGTCCTGTGGACATCCGTGTACTGCCAAGTCTCAGCTCTAAGCCAGTTCCCAATACACAGGCTGTACTATGCAGCCCAGTACATATGCATAGTTGAAGCAAAATAAGTATTTTCCTGCATTCTCTGCACGTATTATGTATCTTTGTGTCGTACAGCTATGGTAGAAGTTATTCCAAAAATGAAGGCACTAAAAATACCAAGGCTTCAGAACTGAAATAGCATCCACACGCTTCAGCTTTTTTTCCCTTTAGGGATATGTCCCTCTTATCAAGAAATGTTAATAAGACTCTGTGCACAACCACATTAGAAACAAAACAGTTGTCTTTTTTATAATATATATATATATATTTTTAACAGCATATACACAGACATTTGGCTAATAAGTATTGGAAGACATGGCACAATATTAGCCCATTTCTTGCATTTATAAAAAATGCTGAACCAAAAGGAATCTACCAAGACTCTTCCTCTCTTCTTTACTTTCATAAATTAAATACACACTGTGTCTCTTCTGGAAAATGCACACCACATTTCCAACATTTAGTCATAATGAAAACCAGAAGGCCATAGTCTGGCTGCTCTGGAGCATGTGTGCACTGCGAAAAGGAGGAATAAGGAACATTTCCTCTCTTTGTGTGTCTCTTGTGAAGGAGATGATGTTTCTGCAAGATGGTGGGGTCAAGAGGCTGCAGCTTCCATGTCCTGAGATCCAGCCCTGTGAGCCCAGCAACTGTTCAGGGGTTCTGCTCGTGCTTCAGCTTTGATGGACATCAGGGCCAGGGGGGAGGAAAAAATAGTGAAAAAACCCCTCAGCTTTCAGATGACTAAAATCAGATGCTAAAAGCTCTGGGTTGGACAAGTAGAAAGTGTCTCTCTCATCTCAGCTTTATGTTGATGTCAGGATCCTCAGAGGCACGTTTTGGCCCCAGAGCCAAGGGTTCCAGAGGCAATGGGCCTGATGGAGACAGTGCTGGCAGAGACCTGGGGTGGCCTAACCACAGCTAAGCACTGCAGGGCCCTCCAGCAGAGGGGCTCCCCACCAACCTCCCATTTCCCCAGGTGTCTGGGGACCCCCTGCTGCCAGCATCACCTCCAGGGGCAGCAATGGGAATGTGGACCTTCTGCCTGCAGCACAACTCACCCATGAAATGGCAAGCAGGTGGCAGTTAGGGGCAACAGAAGTCTTTTATAATATTTTTTAGAAATTGGATAAGAATATAGCATATTCTCAGCTAATATACCTAAGAGTCAGCTGAAGGCACTGGAGACAGACAAATCCTTTTCTCCCTCTGCAAAAACATACGATTTCCCTCTGTCTGTGCACGGCACTGCTGGATAAGAACAGCTATGAACTGTACCAAAATGTACTTTCCAAACAGGAATAAAATTTGCTTAATTTATAATCACTTCCTTTTTGGATTGTCTTGCTGAAAAAAATCCCTCTAAAAAGTTTCTTTTTGAGACTGCTCATCTTGAAAGAGAAAATGTAGAAAGTCATAAAGGGATTATATGGGGGGTTGTAATCAAAGATTCACAGAGACTAAGGGGTAGGCTGAGAAAAAATGATGTCCTTGGAGCCAGATGCCAGGCTGGCACTGCTAAAAAGATACCACCAGGAGCTGGTGCTCAGATGTCCCTCTTTGACTGGGGGTCTGCCTATGCAGAAGTCCACCTCCTGCACCTGCAGCGAACTGAGGGGGATGACTGTGTGGAAAAGGAAGAGTGGCTGAGCCAAACATAAACTCTGTTGCCTCTCAGGGAGCCAACAGCCCTTTTAGACACCATTAAAGTAACACCATTAAAGACCATGACTGACAAGAGAAGAATTTTGTGGTGAAGGAAGATTTGCTACCTCCTCCACGTAACGAATGGAAAACTGTAAAGAAGAGAGAGCACTAAATTAGTTGAGGAATCTGCTTGAGGAACAGTTTGGAGACATGGAAAGTCCAAGGTAATGTACAGTTGACAAGCACAGCCCAGGAAAAAGAAAACACTCTGTTGTGCTAAACACATTATGTCTCTTTCCAAGGGCTCGCAGGAGAGAACACTGAAAACTCCAAAGGATGCCAGCAAGGAAGTGAGCAGGACTGAAGTTTATTTTTTAGGAAGCTCCTCAAATCTAAACATCAGAATTTAAAAAACAGTAAAGGGACAAATTAAAAGACCACAGAAATAAAAAATAATTCCAAGAATTTTATCCAATGAATCATGAAACAGAAATGAATGGTGTGACTGGTGCATCCAGATCAAAACTTCAGATAGTATTGTTTAAATAATAACTGTGGTTACTTTGCTAGCATAGAAATAGTTCTTGCAAAATAAGTTCTTCATAAATAAATAGAACAATCCATACATTCACAGTCTATGAGGAAAATGAGAATTACATTGGAAGTACAAATAAACACATAGCTTTGGTTTGGCACTATGTGCAATTGAAATACACTTAGGTTTGTGTGCACCAGAGGTGGATCCATATTCCTGTAATTTTTAATGCTACTTAGAGCTAACTAGTGAGGTAGATCTGATGGTGGTGTTCCCATCTATTTGCCCATTTGGAGCAAGCACAAGGGATCTATTGTTCAGCCACACTTCCTGCAGTGGATTAGGAATAAAGCTCAGGTTGCTGTCAGGGTGGCTGTTGCAGGGAATCCATTGACATGATTAAGGCATTACAATAGCTAAAGAGGAAGAGAGATTTTTATCTAATAATTATCTCCCTAGCTTTTTCTGCCAGGTAACATTTTTGTATGATATGGCCAAGCAAATAGCTGTTATTACATCTAGAGAGAAGACTTTGTAATAAAAAATGTTTATGGAGATTTCATACTTATTACTTCACTACAAAGGGAAGATATGGTGCAGTAATGGAGTGTGTGAATTTACAGAGCACCAATTATCCAGTACGAGCTTTCTGCCCAGACATCCCTAACGCATAATAGATATGAGGTACCTTATTCCACTTTTTAAAGATAAAGCAGTAGCTTTCCTATGAGTACATAAATCCTAGACTTTGTCTTCCATGACAGAATGATGGGGGGGAGGGAAGATGAAGTTTGCAGAGAAATGCCTGTTTCTAAGCTGTTATCTCACACCGTGTCCTAGGTCACATCAAGTCCTGAGGAGGGTTCAGTACAATGCCATGTAACTGTGCTTGACCTCTCTTATGTTGTCCAGCAGCAGATGCACAGTGCTTTATCTTTGTTTTATCATCAAAATGAGACAGCCGATATGCAATAAAAAGAAGCCAATGCTTCATTCTTGTGTTAGAAACGCAACATACTTTTACCGTGTGCTTCATTTTCCTTGCATAACCTTTGTGAGTGAAAAGCACTGAAGATATACTGGAGAGGTTAAAGAGGTAAGGTTAGCCATCAGTAGATATTGTGCTGGCCTGCTTCTGTCTTAAAAAAAAAAAAAAAAAAAAAAAGACAGTAAAAGCAGTTAGTGCCTTTTCTTCACTGGTATTTTACTGTATTATAACAATCCCTTTAGCACAAGCTGCCCTGTTGTAGAAACCATCCTTGGTGCAGTGAAGAGAAAGGGCCTGGTAATATGAACTAGTAAAAACACAAAACTCTATGATATGAAAGGGCCAATGTTTCCAGAGAGTAGTAAAACTTAAAACTCCTTAATTTAATGCAGAATTAGCCCAGCAGCATCTTTCAGCAGTCATATATGTGTCTTCTTTATGCAACTCCTGTTCTAATCCAACACTATTACAAATAAAAAATTGTCCCACTAAAACAAACTCTATGTGATTTAAAAATATATCTAAGATTTTTGGTGAAGAATAAATTCCTCTTTTGAAAGAATATAGGAAATACTGATTCTTCAGCCAACACAGAAAGAGGAGCATTCTTTGTCCCAGAATAATATCACTAAAAGGACTGCAGGGATTACTGTGAATATTAATATAAACAAACAGGCACTGGAAATTTATACCTGATATTTATTTGTGAATTCAATCATGACCTCTTAAAAGGAAGGAAGAACAAGAAACTTTGAGGTTCCATGGTATCATTTTAATCCCATATTACACATCCCACCAACTACGGGTAGAACTGTAATTAGATAAAAGAGTTTGGAAGTTCGGAGACAGCGAAGGAGTATCTTCTACTGAGTCATTTATTCAAACAGTGAAAGGACATAGGCTGAGTCACAGTGGTTTTCTAGTAGGTAAACACCTAGAGAAATAAATGAAGAAAACACAGATTAGGAAGTAGATATTAAAATCTTTCCCTGGTATTTTTTTTCATGTTCACAACACTCAGTGCTCAATATGTGAAACTTCAGCTGTGTTTACCAGACTCAGACCATCTTGCCAACTGATGGCCATCTCAGCATTGTGTTGGTAGACTGAAGAAAAAAAAAAGAATCTCTTTTAAACAATAATGGAGAAACATTATGTACACAAAGATATAATTAAATAAATTGAATTAAATTCAATTCCTGGTGGAAGGTTTTCTTTGCAATCACTGGCATTAACACTTAAATAAAATTGAAGCTTTGTCATTGACTTCAAAGAAATCAGGATTTCATCCTTAATTATATTTTTCAAGTGCAATTACAGGGCCTAATGCAGAGCCTTCTGAAGCTAATCAGTGGATTTAGTGGGAGGTAGCTGGTAATTTAACAATGTAGAAAGGAGCTGCTGAAATCATGTAAGAATATTTCCCACATCTTCTAGAATGCCTGTTTCAAATTCTGCACCTTATATTGGTTATTCAGAGATATGTCAGTAAGTTGCGGTTAAATAAAAGGAGTGGTCTAAAGTTTGAGCCTTCTGCTTCTGGAGTAAGTAAAGCTTTGCCACCCACTTTTATTAGAAGTAGTCCTAGTCTTTTTCAGATCAGCAAAGCAGAGAACTTCATGAAATAACTGGTGGCACAGTAGTACTACATCAAGTTTTTTCATGAAAATTATTCTCGTGTCCTTACTTCTTTTTTATGTAGTTTATTGCAGAGTCTGCTCATCTCTGAAACAATTCTTGTAAAAAATATTAAGCTACATTTCATTAAATTCTCACCTGATTATTTTGATTGGTTCAAGAAAGGTTTGAAAAGCACATTCATGGGTGGATGGTGTGGTACCAGATTTGGTGTCTTTGGTTTCCTTCCTCTTACTATGCAAATTTTATCATCCTTTTCAAAGAGGTGATGAAGAGCCACATGTATTTATTTCAAATAAGATCCAAACTCAAGGGCTACACTCCGTAGCCAGCCTGTAGTCCTTTCTTACACCAGATGTCCCTGACTTCCTTGGGAGTCCCTCAGGCAAGGCCATGAGCTGGGGATAGTGTCCATATCAATCACAGCCAATTCTTCCTCATAAGGCAATGTTGGTGTGGTGCAACTGATAAATAACAGGTGGTCAGCGCAAAGGAATGTAGGCACATAACAAAGGCTGTATAGGGTTAAAACATTGGGATTTTGCCTGCAGCTGTCCACAATAAATATGCATAAGTTCATTTTTTGCTTAGTTATGGATTCATCCACCTGTTTTCCTAAGAGTGCCAGACATTTTGTACTCTAATTATTACCAGGTCCTACCCAAAGCCCATTTCAGTTAACACAAAAGAAGTTGTCAGTGATCTCAGGGAACTGGGATCAAGCCATATGGAGCAGTTTCACTGCCATATTTATATTACAGGTTCTTGTTTTTGACCTTACGTTTGTTCTTTCTTCAAGAGACTTAGGAATTCTGTGCTGTTCTTATTTCTAGGTAGTTTTTAAAATAAACCCTGTGCTCCTGTTAAATTATTCCAACAGATATTGTTGCAGGACCACAAAGTCAGTGAAGCGTTTGGAGCTGCGGCCCCACTCAGCTGAGATGGATGTTGCTCTGCTGACGGCTCCCACCTCAATTCAGACTCCAGACCTTCCCAGGTCACCTTTCATGCTCTCTCCAGAGCTGCCTCAGCTGCAGCACAACATTGACCATAAAGCAGATGAAGTGTTGCTGCCACAGAAGTGAACGCATTTTCTTCTCCAGACCACCCCATTGCTTCCTGATGCTTCTTGCTTCCTACCTGTTCTCTTTGACTATGATCTTACCAGTTTATGCCTGATAATTTTATCTGTATTGCCTTTGTACCCAAATAAGGCCATAGGGTATCCTACAGGCATAGTTCATCAGTGAATCCAATAATAGCCCTCAGAAATATAACCTTATCAGCAAAATACCTATAATCTACGAATGCTCCAGAGAACTTCACAACAGGCATCAAGACTTAACAAACAAAAAAACCAAACCAAAAACCAGCAACAGCAAAGGAATACCTAGAAGCAAATTCCCACAGGCATAATTGAACATCTCCGTGAATAACCAGATGTACAAGTTATCGACATTACCAGTTTCCAGTGAGTTTCAGGATCCATTTTATAAATCCAGAACTGTATCACATAATATGCTTTATAATATAACTGCATCACATAATATGCTATATATATTTAATTATGTAAGTCACTATATCGTGTAACCTGGCCTTCCCTGTACTCCATTTTCCCTCTTAGTGAAACAATCAGTGAAGAAATTTCTGTACGCGGCTACTCAGAATCATTAAATCTCATACTTATTTTAAAACAAAACCTCTAGTTAATCAACATCAGACTTATCTCTTTTTATTACTGTCTGGTAATTACGTTGAAGTTTGCTAGTTTTGAAACTGAGGCAGTAGAAACATGGTTTGCATTTAAAAAATGCACTCATGTTCACTGACACCTCTCTGCACAATTATGTTCTGGTGTGAGTCACTTGGGATGGAGATGCTTGTCAGCCAGGTGAACAGATATGATTAGGTGATGGTGTCCCAAGAGGCTAGTGCTCACAAAACAAACAAACAAAAAAAATCAGTCTTTCAGTCTTGGCAAGTACACAGAAGAAGAGCTGGACTAGACTTTTTTCTTTAATATGTTTTTTAGTTATTTAAATTTCTTCATTCCTACTTTATACTTGTGTTAGCAGACTAAGCTAAAATTTCATGGGTAGTTTTCCTCTCTGCAGTATTTTATTTTACATTAGCTGTTAGTTAGACCTAATTATGTGACCTGTCAGTAACAGTCAATGGTTTGGAGATGGAAAAAAAAAAACAATCAGCTTTCTAAAGGCTGGAACACAAAGTTTGAAATATCTGCTCTTTAATAACACACTGGTGAGTCAAGATGTATTTTCTTGCTGCTGGCTACTTTTCATGCAGTCCCATCGTGGCTATTTGAATAAGAAGAGATGGAATCCCTCCATCAGACCTGAATGCAGAGAAGTAGGGCTGCTTGCTGAGGGTACCACAAGGAGAGGAGAGTTGAGCTCTTTGTGGTCCAGCTTAGTGTCTAGTCAACTTATCCATGCTCCCTCTTTCTAAATGCTGTGCAATCAAATCTTAGATCAGATATATTGTCTTGATAGATGCATTTTTCAAAAATAGAAATTGCTACAAATCCAGCATAAAAACACTTAGAGGCAATTTCAGCTTCTGAAAGTTGCTGCAGTTCTGTGGGTGTCTAATTATTTACTCACTCTTTTTTTGAGACAGACATCAGCATTTTAGAAAAGACTATAAACCCTAATTATAAATTTTATTGCAATACATTTCATTAAAATACAATGTATGTAACAGAATATTAAATATTAAATACTAAAATGCAAGGCTCAATGCATTTTATATAAAAGCTCAAAAACCTAAGCTGAATTCAAACTGAACAGATAAAAGGAGAAGAAAAATACATGTATTTGTTAAAGCTTTCTGTAAGCTGATTTCATTCTGTGAACAGAAGCCTGGTAAAAGTGGATGGGACACCTGATTAAAAATAATAAAAACTGCTAGTAAACAAAATCTGAAATAATTCTTTACACAAGTATGGAGGCTGTTACTGAACTCTGGGCCTGAATGCCTTTAGCTTTCTCTGGTATGGCTGAGAAATTTAAAGAGCCACATTTTCCACTTAAACTAATACTCAAAAATAAAAATACAATAGGACTTCCAGAAAAGAATCTCCTGGGAGTTGAACAATGCTTTTCACTGGAGTTTGCTGCTGCAAGTCAGACTGTACTCACTACCACTGGGAATTAAAAAGGTAATTAGCAAAAAACCAGGGAGAGATGCTTAACCGGGTGAACCGGATTGCACCAGTACAGCTCCAATGCAATGCACAAAGACTGCCAAGAAAAGACACAGACAGAGGTAGAACTTTGCTTTGTATTTTCTTTTGATATACAAATACATGCACACAAGATTAATGCTACATTTTTAGTAAAATCAGAAAGCTATAATACCTGACGCAAAATTACAGTCGACTTTAGAAGCCTGGCCCGCATCATAAACCTTATGGATGAGAAGTTAGTGATTGATTTGGCTCTCTATTCAAGACAAAGCTGTATTTCTCAGAAGCATCAGCATAAGCTGTAAAGGGAATTGAAGTTTATGGGAAAAACATGCATCGTAGAAGCATGCTGATTTTACTGTAAGTGATCTACTTCAGGAAAAAAGTTCTGCAAAGAAATATCCCCTGAACTTAATTAAAATATAAAGCATTTATTCCTATTAAGCCTGAACTTTTTTTGTTGGGATTATTCCATATAAGACATTTGAAAAGAATCACCCCTTAAAAATTACCTGGTCTTACTAAGCATTACTAATAATATATTTTAAAATCTAAGACATATATGCAAAGAGAATTTAACTTAGCAGAAGATTTCTGAATCTTGCAGCAAATTATTTTCTGTGAAGACAAGCATCCAGAATAATCAGATAAGTGGATATCAGTAGTAAGTGGATATCAACAACAGCAGACTTCAAAGGTACTAAGCCAGAATTTATCCTTGTTTTTCATAATTTCAAAAGTAATGAACTTTAGAAGCTGGAATAGAATAAACTATATAGTACTAATGCTAGAAAAACTAGCTTTGTTCTATCTGGTTAATGGTGGCAATTTGGCTGCAAATGTGGATGTTAGTATTTTAATTATACATATCTTTGGAATACTTTTATAATTTAACTATTCTTTTAATAGTATCTTCAAAGAGCTTTAAATAAATTGAATGGGGTAAATCTAGTTTAACAATGAAAATTGACAGACTCTTTTAGCATTGTGTTTGGTACATCTGTGTGTCCTAAGACATTATGAAATTATTTTGATATTAAGAATATGAAGAAGTAAATAATTAAACATAATTTTGCTAGCAGATGAATTCACTGTTCACTGGTGCTTATTCTTCATTGATTTGCATGTAGTCTTTTAGAGATGTGCAGAGTCAGTGCAAAACATTACAAAATTAGAATCAGATTGTTCCAAATCCCTTTATGAAGGTGCACAAAATACAAGGCAGGAAACTGGAAAGTCACTCCCAGTGTCCTGTGGATTTCCTACAGATACTGGGCTGGATTCTAGTTTTATTCAAGTAAACGCTTCAAATCTGATCCTTTTTATGGTTAATTCACAGTCAAAGATGAGAGTTATGGACCTGAACACGAGTTCAACCACGTACATGTTTTCTTTGAAGGAAAGGTAACCAGTGGTAAACAGAGGCAGACCTTCATGGGTTTTTTTCTTAGGCATTTGCTAGAATTCTTCAGCAAGAGCCCGCTCTGTGTGTTTGGCTGGACAGAATACACATAAAAATATTTTCAAACCAAATGCAGCTGGTTCTAATCCTCTGATAATTCAATCTACATGCATCCCTAGCTTTAACATGAACCAAGCCATCTGTAAAATGTTAGTTACATTAGAAGACACAAATCTAGTTTTTGACCAGATCTGAGCCAATCAATACATCTTTCTTTCTTTGATCTTTGTATTTGCTGGAATAATGGCAAGAAACCAAACAAAAATCACCACAAAATCAGTCCAAGCCATAATGCAGTCTTAAAACTACTAGGAGCTCTTTTTGATGAGGGGCTTCACTGCTGGTAGAGTTTCTCTGCTTATGCATTCCAGTGGTGATTCAAATTCTTCTGCTGCAATGAACTTAGAGGATAAACTGTACTTGCAATCATATAGCAAGCAGCAGGAATACTAAAAAGGTAATTCTATCTTAAAAGGCATATATGGTCCTCATTGTTTTTTTCAGATGAAAACCACATCAAATTTATTTAAATAAGCAGTATAGACAATACAGGAATGAACACAGGAAGAATGCTGAGAAAAAATAAAACACAGGCAACTCCAAGTACACTAAAAGCATTTTATTCATCCATATGCTCACATTACATTCAAACTGTGCTTATTCCACAATCTCACATTCCAGCTATAATGTGGTTCCAATAACCTTTACAGATAACAGTTTCTATTTAAAAAAACCCATGGTTGTTTTATTAAATGGGAATGAGTTTGCATGAGAAATGCCAATTTGTTGGTGAAAGTCCCTTTGTGCATCATGTAGTTTTCCTCCAGTTGCGAGACACATACTATTGAGTCAGGATTTTCTCTATCCTACATTTATATAGTTGAGTAGGAATGGGAATAAAGCACTGCTGCTGGAGTAGGACAGTGTTTTGATTTTGCTAGATGCAGCTGTCCATGCAATGGACAGATGAGAAGAGTGAGAAAGTGGTATCTGCCCATCAACTCCTCTCTGGACCTTGAGGAAAGATAGTAGCACTTGAAATGCTTGCAAGTAATTTTTTTGGCTACATACAGATGATTCAAATGCAGCTTTTCACTTGTCCTCAGAATTACACAGTTTTCAGCAGTATTCCTCCTGTGAACATAAACCCATAAGGCACAGAAAACAAGAAAAATACGACTAACTTGACTCCATGTCTGTTAAAGAAAGGTTGCTGTACTCCAGTTGTCAGGTATAATTAATATGTTTTCCTCCATGTTTTCTTTCTCCCAGTTGCTGCAGTCCTGTATTTTTCTTGCTGGTTTATTAATTTTTATACATTTTTTGCAGTCCTCAAAATCAATCCCTTTTTTACTGATGTAGAACCAGCTAGAACAGTTTAAAATTCCTTCCAAACACCTGTCATCACAACCAAGCTTCCACTGCTTCATTTATCTACCTTCATTTACATATAGCCTATGTAGTGATATTTTCATTGAACTACTAAGGTCTACTAGTGCCTGATGCTTTTTGCCTTTTCCACTTTTCTGTTATCTTTACAATCTCCTCTTAAACCAGAGGACTGGATGCTCATCTGCTTCTTCCATGTTGGTAAAAGACTTGGGCACACTCCATGCTTTCATCCACTCCTGGGCTTCAGAACAGTACCTGAAGTACAAAATATAGTTGCAATCATACTGAAACAAGAAAAATAGAGAATTCTCCCTTTCCTATGCTGTCATCCATCCTCTCCCAGCCCAGATTCTGGCTTGACAGACTTTGTAGAAAGTACACTTAAAGTAGATTTTGATCTTCATAAATTATAACGGCTGGAACAGCTCACAAGGTTTTCCACATGAAAAAATGCCAGAGACATCTCTAAATCCTTTGATTTGGCAGACGAAGATAGTATTTATAGTCAATGTAATCTGTCTGATGCATCTTTTATTCAGAAAGAAAATGTCATTCATTGTCATGCATACCTCAACCAAAGCATGCAGAGATACAGAACAAGAGAGGAAAACTTACACAGGAACTTATGCAGGACTGGAACTTCAAAGTCTCTATGAGGACATTAGAAATTTTCTTTTTTAAATTTGAAACAAAGAACCTTCAGAAAATCACCACCAGTTGTGACTGGAATAAGAAGTCAACCTGGCAGGGCTGTCTGAGCTAAACAACTTCTTAAATCTCATAGTAGAAAAGAACATAGTGAAAGAATTAGCAAAGTACAGAGAAAAAAACCCCAACATTTAGAAACATTTAGAAATGTCCTCTGAAGAGGACTGGGTTGCCTGATCTGAAATGTGGTAAAGGAATGTACAGAGCATGACACACCATTCCATAATGTTACAGGAGTTATTAACTTGAGATATTTTTGCTAAATTTGACTCTCTACTGTCACAATGCACTTGCTTTCCTTGACTATGAAGCCCTAAAGGAAACTTGCACTTCACAGTTCAAGTTTTACTTCCTTGAAACACATCATACCTCTGAAAACAGGGAGCTACAGAACCTAATGTCAATGCCCCGAACTACCTGTGGAAATCTACCCTACACTGGTTGCTACTTAAAGGATGAATTTATGAGCACCTGGATATTAAATGAAACTTTTATTTTCAATGCCTGTCTCACAACTTTGGCAATATTAGTTTTTGAATGGCATTTTTCTTTGTCTTTTGAGAAGGACTGCCTTTGCCTGTGACTCCATTTATTCATCACATGATGCTCATGCAGCAATGTTCTCATATCTTGTCTCCAGCCTAATGCATTCTCCGTATCCAGCAGAAAACTCTGGGAGTTGTGGCCCTGTCACACAAGGGATTTTGTCTGAGAAGCATGTTTTTGAGGAAGAAATGTCCTTATTTACCAATATTACATTTAAAACAAAATAAAAAGACCAAGTTGCTCTGGGCATTCGCCTTAAGCACAATTTCTCAAGCATTATAAATCACAAAAGATAAACGACAAGGATACTTGAGTGCCAGTCCAGAGAGACTTAAGCCAAGAAATACCTTTCCAGGATGAAGATCACAGACATTGAGATCATATGCCTAAAAGAAAATTTTTTACTTTTGTACATTTTCAGGACCAACTAGAAGAAATGTTAGCCAAAAAATGATTCAAAGCCTACCCACTGAAGTGAGGAAGACAAACCCTGGGTTTTGATGCACACTGTCTCTATTGCTGCCATCTGCTGTTTTCATGTGGCAGCATGGAAAATTTCAAATTACTTTCTCCTTCTACGACATTTTTTCAATTTTTAAATGCAGTCATATAAGCAAAATTAAAAGGAAAGCTTTCCTTTTCCCAATTCTTTTTTTTTAAGAATGCTAATTCACTAATTTGACCTGAGAAGTTTTCCTTTACTTTACTTTTGCTGCCTATTTCAGGGTTGGGTTTGGTTTTTTTGCCTTTTTTTTTTCCCATGAATTCCCATTTGGGGTAAAGGGAAAGGTTGTTCACTTCTGCTGAAAAGCAAAGAAAGCAGATGAATAGGGGAAATAATGTATTCATTTGGGTGTATTATATACTTTCTATGAGTACATTTTAATTGGGTGACTTGCATAAATGGAATGTAAATGTGTCTACAGCACAGCATGGGTTTGGTGCTTTAAAAGCCAAAGTTCAACTCTTGATGTCATTAATTAGGAACTATAATTACTAAATGTAGGGTAGGTAAAGGAAATTAAAAAAATGTGCTTCATTAACTATTCTTCAGGCACAGGTAATCTATTTGAAAATGAGTTCATTCACCCCAACTACACACTGCATGCCCAAGACAGCCTTATTATGAATAAGTAATAATCTACAGCCTTTGACTACAGAAAATCTAACTCCCCTGGCTACATTTGTTAGGGACCCATGTCTAGGAATCATGGTGCAAGACTCATCTTTGAGTCTTTAGAATTTTGGTCCAAAGAAAGGTCAATTATCACTGCTCTAGTTCCACTACCAGTGCCTAATTGACCTTGAAGGTCTTCTCAAAGCAGGAGATACTAAGGTGAGACATATGCTTTGATGACTATTAAGGAACCAAGATTAGAATTTTTATTTTCTTGACTGTGATGGTTCTGATATTAATTCACAAACACACAATCAGTTACCTTCTTAGACTTTACATGTGATACACTGTTTCTGTATGACCCATCCTGCAAACGCAGTAACGGTGTGTGTCCAAGAGCCTGGCAGAATCACAGAATCAACCGCGTTGGAAAAGACCTCCAAGATCAATCATCAAGTCCAACCCTTGATCCAACACCGCTGTGGTTACTAGACCATGGCAGAAGCTCCTTCCTAGATCTACATTTTCTCATGGAGCAGTAAAGTAAATGTCTGATATGGCAGATACGGAAGATACCAATGCCTAAAAGCTCAGTTGTGCACTGCTGGTATTCAGAGAGCAGCCTTACTCTTAATCCAAGTTATCTATACATAGATATTATTGCAAGATTAATATTTTTTAATGGCAATAGAGTTTCTTTCCACTTTATTTCAGTTGCTGACCTGTTTTTGGTCTTCATTCTCCAGCCTCTTATCTTACACTAACATCTTTGTTGATGTTTGCAGTCTGTAGAACAGAGGATGATCACTGTGCTGCTCACTGAATTAGGGTGCTAGCATTACCCTTTCTAAAACACTGCACACCTGCTCTGCTAGCTAATAACTAGGCAATAGGATGGCTGTCACAGCTTAAAAATGTAGAAATGGAAATGGGAAAGAATCCTGAGCTCTCAGAGGGGAAAGGGCCAAACATAAGAGATGAATCCATTGCTGAGTATGGTATAGTTGAAAGACAATAAAAGATTCCATAAACCGGGCATAACAACAAGACAAAAAAAACCCAAAACCTCCTAAACCACGTCTGTTCATTTTTTACTAGGGGGTCAGCTGGAAACTGTCAGCCCGTTTTAAAATCAACACTTCACAGCAAGAAACTATAGAGTAATGTATCACTTCTCTACAGGAACTTCCTTCCATTGACAAATGGTTCCAGAGGAGTAATAGCTTAAACAGAACTGCACAGAGGGGTGACCGGCACTGATGAAGAAGGATCTATACGAGTGTATTTATTTACAGATACATACACATGCACGTGGCTTATTGTGTAGACCAGCTTTTTATTGTGGATAATGATCTGTGTAAAATGCAAAGCTACAGGAGATGTTTTAACAGTCGGGGGAAAAAATATAAATCGCACATGTAATGCTAATTTGCTCTGTCCCTAAGGGGGATCTCCATTAACTTCTCAGTCTAAAAATCAGCTTGTCTTCCAGCAGTTTTAACACTTACTAGTTAGCACTCTTTGTTAACACTGCTGACCTGTTAACTTTACCTTTTCCTAATTTTTCTAAGTAAGGAGAACAGAAAAGGGTTTGTTCCAGAGCTCATCATAGTGCTCCCGAGTACAAGCTGAAGCACATTTTTTCCTGAGGCAGAGAACAAAATGCGCCCTAATGTAAATGGCTGATACAAAGCCAATACACCAATTTATGCCTCAGCTAAATCCTTAACTTAGCACTTATGTAAGACATTAGACTTTTACAGTGCTTGGACCAAGGTATAAATTCATGAGGAGCTCACTAATTTGAGAAAACAACTGAGTGTGTTTTTCAGTATGACAAACCAGACCACTTATCCAATTAGGGAGAGATGAAGGAAGATAAGATTTGTTTTCCAGCTTTCTGAAATGTTTTTCAGATCTTCTCACTTAATAAGATCAATAAAAAGTTGCAGTATGAAATTTTTAACCTGCTCTCTAATTAAAATGCTAAGCCTTTTCCCTCATGAGAAAAAGAAACATTGTCCATGCAGGGTTTCAACTATCTCTGCTCAAATTCTGCCAATTTTTAAATGCTTAGGAATCACACTGAATCTGCTCATTTCCCACCAGGGCTGGTGAATGAATTACCACTAAAGCTCTGCTATTTTTCTCTTACTCAGTAGTCACATTTGTAGGAGACTGCCATTTTTTAAACACATTAATGTAACAATGCCATATTTAGCTTTAGCTAACAGAGATTTGGTTCTACATCTGAACCAAAATGTGCTTTTAATGAGGACTCCAGGAAACGATGCAGTTCTTGACAAAGTTTAACTAATGGCTTGGAATTGTAATTTTGGGATAATCAATACAAAGCTGCAACCTATAAGCTGGATTTTTCAGGAAGTGGATGCTCAGCACATCCTCAAAAGCCATCTCTACTGAGTCTCAATTACAAAGACCCTCACAAATTGTTAGTAACTTTTAAAAATTTTTCAGTTTTTTGCCTGCCCGTAAACTGTACTTATACTATTAAATGAAGACATTTCTGAACATTTGGGAACAACTTTGCAAATGGTGATCAAAACCTGTTTGCAATAAGCTGAAAAACGGAAATGTGCAGAAGGAAACAAAGATCAGCTATATATAGGTGCAAATTCAACCTCCTCACGAGTTTTTATGTTGATCAACAATGAAGTAGTAGCACTACAGAAATAAGACTATGATCCATCCTACTACTACAGAAAAGTTCACCTAAACAGAATTTAGCCCCTTGAAATCTTTTGGCAAACTTTATGCTTTTGTTTTGAAAGAAAACTTCTGTTTCTACTTTATAAGGCAATGGGGGAAGTCCAGGACATACTTAGGCATGCCATAACCTCAAACCTCTAAGAATAGGTTATAAAAACTGAGTGAAGCAGGTACACAGCAATATCCAGAAGTCTGGCTTCTAACATCTATTATACAGTAGCAGCTAGGTGTCTTTATCAAAATTAATGAAGATAGCAGTTAATTTGTCCCCATTTTAAAAACCCTGTCATATTTTAGTTAAACACATAATTAAAACCCTTAACAGAAGCTCTCTTAGATCTCCTCGAGTCCCTGGCAAGACTCTTAATGCCTTCCAGCCCATTCAGCATTACAGGTGCTGATTCATTCCCCTGGGTAATTTGGAGGAGCTGAACCTTAGGCTGCTTCATGGGGGAGGCAAAATCCCAGCCCAGAAAAAAAAAATCCAGAGACTCTGTGTTGGAGGTAAGAGAAGTACCCTCTATAAATCAGGGAGGAGTAATTTAATTTTCCTCTAGGTCAGGCATCAAATTTTTCCCCTTACATCAGTGACGCCTGGGAACTTCTTATAAACCTGAGACTCACTTAGGAGATTTAACAATATCCCGTGCAACAAAGTTGTTCCTCTTCAAAATAATGCACCAGAAAGACCACCACATATCTGTAAAGGAACAACATCTCAAATGAGCATGGGGAGAGACCCTACACTGATTACACCACCAGCTGTGGGGCACAGCTGGTTACAAATAGCATCACCTCTTTCCCCCTTCCCAGGTCTGCAGGTGAGAGCAGGAGAGAGGCGGGATCAGACACGTGGGGCTGGGGCTTTCTGGCTGCTCCTTGCCATGCACTTGGGCTCTTGCTGCTGGCCCTAAGGAGGTGCACCAGAAAAACTACAGGAGTGAGAAGAGAATTACTGTGGGAAGCACATTTCTCTTTCTAACTGCTAAGACAAAGTGGCTCAGGTTCAGGCTCCCAACTTCACGTACCAGAATCTCAGCAATTTCATTGTCAGTTGTTAATATGTTTTATGTTTCCTCAGTGGAAAATGCTTAAATGTAATTTATATTCAAGCCAGAAAAAAGTTACAAACAATTCTCAGGCTGAAGGTTGCCAAGCTATGTCAATTGAAAAAACCACCAAGACAAACACAGGTATTCTTGCAAGAAGTACTGTTCAAAAACCTGCAGTTCAAGGAAAACGTGCCAAAGAAATGAAACAATGGGGGAAAAACAGACTATTTCCTTCAAGGGCTGGGTAAATATTTCTGGAATGTGTGTAGCCTCCACTGTGCATTTCAGGGTGACCTCTTTCTGGGGTTTGTATTTTCCATAACTTCCTTCTAGTAAGAGGGACACTGTGTGTATGTCCAGGTCCTCAACTAGGGTATGTCAGCCCTGTCCGGTGAAGTCAGTAACACCAAACTGATTTACTGCAGCCGAGGCACCAGCTCATTGCTCACCAGCTATTCTGAGAAGCAGAGCTCAGGCTTTGCCTGCCTCAGCATCAGTCCAGATGCCTCCTGAATCAGCAGGAGTCACAAAGGGTCGGGGTGCAATGCAGAGAGAGGGAAGGATGCAGACAAGAATTTAGATTTCCTAAACTGTGAATCTGTCAAACTGATGTAAAATTCCTGCCCTGTGGTATCACATTTGTCTTTTTCTGGCCTCCAGTCGGGAGGTCTGGAGACACACTAACGCTGCTGCTTCTTTTGAGAATGCACGCAGGATCACTCTCGAGGAGAAAAGGCAACGCAGAAAGAATCGTGTCTTGTTGATACCATCCAAGGAGTCTTTCTGCTGTGCCTTTTGCAACCAGACTTGTCTATCTCGCACTGGCCTCTTCAGCCACCAGCGCGCTTGTAGCAAATGTGGGTTAGAGTCCTTCCCAAATCTTCGTTCGCGAAGCCCACCCATGATTTACTATCCATATGTGCAAAGCACTGGATGTTTAGCTGATTTGAAAGCTGAGGTGGGATCACTCCAATCCTGAATAGCGTAATCTTTCCTCAGCATCAAAATATAAACTGGAAGGAGACAAGTGCTGAGCTTGTTAAAACTTTGTAACAACTCTCTGCTTCGTGTTTTTGAATCACTGTCAACAAAGAAACAGAAGTTAAATCCCTTAAAGCACTATACAACTCCTCCCTTCTCCAAGTTAAGCACTAGGTACTATACTGGAGGTAAGAAATCACCCTTTCTGTAGGGTTTGCACCTGGAACAGTCAAATTGTTTATCAGTTTACAGGCTATGTTAAGTAATTTGCCAGTACCTGTCTGAAACCTACACAAAGAAGACTTTTCTTTAATCTTAAGTTCTTCTCCTCATCAGCCAAGTAATATTGTTAAAGATTACACCTGGCCATATATGTATTCACTGCAGGTTTTTTTTGCTAAAGCTCCTGTCTGTAGCACAATTACATCTGATGTGTACACCATAAACACAGCCAATAAATAAATTAATGCTCCAGTCAAAGCCCCACGAAATTTATGTAGCATGCAGAAGTTGTCTTAGACTGAAGAAATAAACATAAGAATTTAAAAGCTGGAGTTTGCCATATTTTGTAAAGTTCTGGACAGTGTTTGCTCTTCCGAAATTCCTAATTAACAAGTCACACAAAGGTAAACTTCCTTGCTTTTAAAATTCTTTAGTTCTGTTCAGTTCCTTAACTCTGCAGTGATACAGCTTCACTTTAAAAATATTGGAACCGAAGTTTCGGATTTCAACAGTACTCCAGTACTCATGTTTAATATAACACTATAAATAAATAGTTTTCTCTGCAGCTCTTTAACCTTTTTATATACTTCCACGCAAGGTCTGCATGACACGGATAATCAAAGGTATTTGTTCATGCTTCTAACCAAATTCAGTAAGAAAGATAAGGATCCATGAGGCCATCTTCACCTCTGAGCCTCAGTTTTCAGTCTATAAATAGAGGCAAAACTTCTTCACTTACAAACCTAAGGATGTTTGCAATGTCTCACTCACGGGTGCATCTGAAGGATGGTTCTACTGAAAGCTGAAGAAAGTAGCTGGGTTTGCTTTTTGTTTGGTTGGGTTTTTTTGTTTAACAAAACAGCACATCTGATGCACACAAGTCCCACCTGAAGAATTTACATAAGGTTCTGCTTCAGAGGAAGGGGTCCTTTTCTGAAGGTAACTGTGCACAGGCTCTGAATTCCCAGAGCACTTTTCCTTTCTTAGCTTGAGGAGGTTTCTCTCTCTGTACTCCTAATGCTCTGAGTATCTTGCAAACCTGCCCTTAGGCAAGAAATAACTGGGGGCTGGGGAGTTAGGACTGGAGCTGTAGTGCCTTGTTCTTCTTGCTTTTGTTTGTAAAATGAAGCATTTTAAAGGGAATTTTGGCTGGACTGGACTGATTGCAGCACCCATTCATCATAGCTAAAAGGTCATGAAAGCAGTCTATATACAGCCGTTCTACAGCATGCATAAGTAGGACGTATAATACCTGTTAATAATTAAGACCAGACGTTAGTGGCTAATGATGGCTCATTTATAGCAGATCGGTTGCAAGCCATCTTTTTTGACAGGACTACAGGATGTACAACCGTGGATTATTAATGTAGTTTGCAAGCAGCTGCACTCAAATTCATTGCTGTGGCAGCTGCTCAGTAAAATTTGCTGGAAAATCCAGTGGAGATTAGGTTTTGATGAAAAATTTCAAGGCGCTTTTCTCTAATGTGAGCAAGCATAAACCTCTTGGATTTATTTTATATTGCAGATAAGCTAGATAACGATGCTTTTGCCTAAGCGGATGGAATGTACTGGGGAAGTGTGGGCTGTTACCAGCAGGTCTGTGCTGTTCTCCAGCGCTGCGTTCTCCCCAGTCCTGTTCAACAGCATCCATAGCCTATCATTAGAGGGCACGGCTGCAAATGCCACGGACGTGCCCATTAGGCAATGATCCCCGTCTCTGTATGACTGCGGCGCTAGCGCTTGAATACATTACAGGAAAATACTTATATCAAAACAGGATATTGCAATGGGTACGTAGCTTTTCCTGACCAAGGAGAAAATGCGTCACGTAATTTGATGATGTTGCTTAACATACGAAACGCTCTCGGCTGGGCGATTAGATGGTACGCAGCATGGCTGACTTGAATTTCTGGTCCTATTTTCTATTTTCCCTCGACATCAAGCACATGGCTGGAAGTTACAGGAGACGGTAAGGAACTCTGCCAGCTGAAGTGGAAAGAGTGATTCCTTACGCACAGTTATAAGAAATATAAGGGTAGAGAAGTGACAGTTCTTCTGGCTTAATATCGAGGAAAAACTTCCCCGAAGTAGCGTGAACAAACGTTTTGAGACTCACGTATGAAAAAATCTCTGGTTTGATTGCTAGGAGCATTACATTAAGTCGCTCAATTAACTCTCACACAAACCGCTTATGACTACAAGCTTATGAAAGCAAACTCAGCTGTTGCTCCTCGCCGGCCCATCCCGGAGAAGGCGTGCTGATCCCAGCACCGCCGCTGCCCCCGGCCGAGAGCTGCGACCCGCAGCCCGTCCTCTCCCCCGTTCCCGGGAGTCCCTGAGCCGCGGGAGCTCTCGCGGGAGCCGCAGCCGGAGGCGGCCCCGATCCGCCTGCCCGCCGGCGGGGGCTGCGGCGGGGCCGGCCCGCCCGCAGGGGAAGCGGCGGCTGCCAGGGCGGGCGGAGTCGGAAGCACGACAGCACGGGGCGCTGGGGCGGTGCTGGCGGCGGCGGGAGGAGCTCGGCACTCGCTGCCGTGCTGGGGTCGCGGCGCAGGGAGGGAGCCGGGCAGCTCTGGCCCCGCAGCAGCAGCAGAGCAGCAGCAGAAGGAGGAGGAGGAGCCGGAACCGCCTCCCGCCGCCGAGCGCGGGGAGCCGCCGGAGCTGCTGCCCCGGGCGGCTTATGAGCCCTGGGCTGCGGCGCCGCCGCTGCCTGCCGCCGCTCCGCGGGTGAATGAACCTGCCCCGGCCGACGACGACGGCGGCTTCGCCTCGGGCTGCGGCACCACTGTCCCCCCGCACAAAATGGACGGTTTCGCCGGGAGTTTGGGTGAGCGGCGGCGGGACGGGACGGGATGGGATGGGACGGGACGGGACGGGACGGGACGAGCGTGCCGGCAGCCGCCCGGCAGCCCTGCGGCGGGGCCGGGGGCGCGCACCTGCGGGCGGCGGCGATGCGGGACCCGCGGGCTGGGGCTGCGCGGGGCCGGGCGGGCGAGGAGGACCGTGGTGCGGGGGCGATGCGGTGCCGGCCGGGCCGGTGCGTGCGAACACTGCCCGCCGCGGGAGGGTGGGGAGGGGATGCCAGCGCGAAATCTGGTCAGCTTCAAACCATCTGTTGCGAGAGCTCCGGCTGCACTTGCCTCCTTTGTTCTTCCCTCCTGCGCTTTCACAGAGTTAGTTGCTTGGCTTTGAGCTGTTTGCTTATTTAATTGGGTTTTTTTTGTTTGGTTGTGGTTTTTTTTTTGGTTTTTTTTTTTTTTTTTTTTTTACGTTACTTTGTTTTCTTATCTCCCTGTTGCTCCGGGGCGAGAGAGACCCCGGCCGGGCAGGAGGAGCCCCAGGAGCGCGGACAGCTCTGCCCTGGCCCGGCTCCACGGGGCTCCCTCGCACCCCTGGAAAGCTGGGGGCGCTGACGGCGACCGCGGAGATGTTAGTGGGGAAATGGGCACCTTCCCGCTGTCCGAGCATCCGTCCGTGCGCCCGAGGAGCCCTCCTGGCTCCCTGGGTGTCAGGTTCCTCTGCCTGGAGCCGTGGCGTGATCGAAAATATTTGCTGCTTGCTCATCTAAATATTACAGAAAACTGACAGGCTGCGTTCCCTTCAGTTTTATTAAGGCTGCGGCAAATGGTCAGCAGTTTCTTGGAGAAAAAAAACCAACTCCACCAGCCTACTTTCTGACTGGTTTGAAAGACAGATTGCATGGGGTACCAAGTTGTCCTGACTACAAGTGCGAGCTGAAAACGTATCCAAATGTAAGAGTTGTAAACTGTGTGAGTTCTTATTTCTGCAAATTGCAAGACCATTGTCTTTGCAGTGCTGCTTACCTGCCGCTCTCATCGTATGCCTTCTATTTGCTTTCAGCACTCCTGCATCTGTTGTAGGCACTTCGTGGTCAAACTCACTCCAGCTTTTGTAGAAGAATAAATCTGTGCCTTTTAAAAATCAGATTAATTTTTTTTTATGTCACTTCAGTGAAATCTGTAGCAATAGTGAATAGTTCTCAATTCTCTGGAAAAATTGACTCATTTAAATACTTCTGAGTGTGATCCTAACCTTTCAGGTTTTTGAAATGTCAACTCCAGCATTTTGGGCACCTGTCCAAACCAAACTGGTGCACCATAATTAACAGTATGCTTTGGTAGTTTGGCTCTTTGCCTGATATACTGTCCTTGCTCAAGTAACTGCCATGGCCATTTTATATCTAGCGATCAAAAAGCGACACGCAGAGGAATTGTACGGGTTCTATTCTGGGTTTTCTGAGGGAAGATTGTGCTTGTGGGTGACATATGCAAATGTGCCATGTTTAATATTTATGAACCTCTTTACCCAGCAGAGGAGCTGATCACCATATCAAAGCACACCGATATTGCTTTTAACTCATAGGGTATTGGCCCCGTGAGGTTGATATTTAGAAATAATTGTTTTCTGCTGAACGTGGAAAAAAACAATTATTATGAAATAATAAAGCGTCATTTTATTGCACAGAGGTTTCTCGTCGAGCGGTGGCACGGGATTGTCAGATTGCCCAGCACCGTGTGTTGGAGTGGTGATGGGCTCTTTGGGGTATCCCATGTGCCTTATTAAGGGCGACTCCATCTGGACCTTTAATTTGTTTCACTGTTTGGTCAGGAAGGTACTGTGATTTTGTTAGAATTTAATGAGGATTAAGCTCAGCTCAGCCTTTTAAACTGTGTATTATGATATTCACTGCTAGTTGGCCTTTTGATTTTCCTTTTGTGGCAAGCAGTGATGCACAGTGGTTTTCTGGGCTTGGGCTGTGGAGAGGGCATTCCCAGAATCTTTAGCTTTGAAGTATGAAAGTTTGTGTGACTTTCTTGTTTTCAGGTTTGAATCATGCTGCTTAGTCCTCTTCTGTGTTTATAATCACTTGTTGGCTGTTCTAGCTGCTAACGAGCACATAATGTTCATAAAGATGTGTGAATTGTTCTGAGACTTTTTTTTTTTTTTTTTTAAGCATCTCTAATTAAAATCTAATGGCTTGGATTTAATTAGATGTCTGCTGAATGTCTTTTAGGAAGGCCATAAATTAATGTGCTTTAGAATGAAATGTAAAAATTAATTAAAATTATTGTTGGCAAAACTGTGCTATCTCTGTATGTGCATGCTCAACCAGTCAAGCGAGCTTATTAGAGAGCAAGTTGTCCTTCTAATGCCTCTTGTCATTATCTGGAAGGCAAAATGTTATTACAGATTGTGCCCTCCAGCACAGGCAGAAATACCTTCTTACATGTCTCTTGTAGTTGAAAATACTTTATGCAGCTGTTTTCTTTTGGCTTCACATTGAAATTTTTACGAGAATAAACAGATGAAAGAAACCATTTTATATGTAATTTAGAAAATTGTTTTGATTATTAGTTTAGTAAATGCTTATGTAGCACTCAACATAAGAGTGTACCATTACTGTATACAGTAAAAAAAGCCTATGTGTTATGAGTTAATTTGCACAGTTGAAATACGCATTGATTGACTCTTTATAAAGCACTGAGTTATTTCACGTTTTCTGGGACTTCGATACCTTTTGAACATTGCTAGTGGCAAAGTGGTTATTGAATCCCATTTATTGTCTCAAGTAGGACAGTCATACCTTACATTTGAGCATTTCCAATATGACGGTTGTCAGAAAGCTCAATGGATTTTGGTCATCTGCTTTTTCAGATGCATCCCTCAAAGTAAAAGAATATGGTGAATGGGAACAAGAAGCCTGGGGACTTGGACTCAGTGCCTGGGCTCTTGCCTTGTGTGCTCGCTGAGACAGGAGCACAGCATGGGTGTCTGGCTCTCAGTCTGCCAAGTCCCCTCGTGTCTTAGGGTCCTCATCAAAGCAGCCTGAAGACATGCATCTTCAGGGGAAAGAAAGCTCTGTTAATTCCACCAAAAGAATCAAGCAGAGAGTTCTATCGAAAGCAAAAAAAAGGCAAATAAACAAAAAGCCCATGAGGGAAATAGTATAGCCAAGGCTTTCTGTAAGTGTTGTCGTGCTTCATCCCTCTTTCCTGTTTGGTCTGTACTACTGCCCTGTATCTCTTCCACACTCATTACTGGTGCCTGTGAGCCCATGGTGAACTGGTTCAGATATGCCCATCAGAGGTCTGCAGGACTATAGAAGGCTGACAGTTTTGCCAGTGGTAATTTTGATTTTTGGGTACCATCACGGATTACATTAGTTTACAGCCTTCCTGCCTGCCTCTGTGTTTTGGTGGTTTTCTGCCTAAATTGGCTTGTTATGGGAGTAGGAGAAGCATGACAGATGGTGGGAGGGAAGCATTGGAGCCTTCAGCTGAGGGTAGGTGGAACCTGGTGGCACTGTGCCACCTAGTTGTCAGCTCTTAGGGTGGCTCTGCTGTGTTGTGAACCTGCTGCAGTGAGGAGGGCAATGCCTTTCTTAGGCTTAAAATGTAACTTTCTGATGCAGCTGAAGTCCACTTTCAGCTGAAAGGTATCTCAGAGTTCTGTCTTAATATGAAGCATTTGTCACTCTGTCACTTCCCCGTGGCACTCTTAAGCTGTTCATTTATCTTACTTTCTGTAAGGTTAATTGTCAAAGGTATGAGATCTACTAGATTTGGAGTTATGAAGAGTCAGCCGTGACAGGCTGCCTGAGGCTGGTGAGGAGTGCTCTTTGGTGGACAGTTTTCCATTGCTTTTAGCTATCACATTGTTTTCTTGTCTGAGAAAGCTTCTGTTAATTGAACTCTGTAACAATAACTCATTGTAAACAAAGATATGGAAGCATTCATCCGATTATATTAAAAAAATGACTACAGCCTTTTCCAAGTTTGTCACCAGTGTATGATAACAATGTGGAAGAAAGAATTTCAACAGGACTCTCTCCAGTGATGAGGTCTGTGGCAGAATAGTAACTCATAAAAAAAAAAGTGAAAAAGTCTCAACTTCTGAATACTGACCATGTTTTTTGTGCAGCTGTGCAGAATGCCTTGAAGCTTAGAAGCAGTCTTTACTGAAGGATTCTCTATGGTTGAAAACATTTTCACAGAGAAATTAAAATCACTCTTGAAGTCTCAGGCAGGCAGAAAAATGTAGGAATTTTTTTTAAAGATTATTTGAGTTTATGTGCTTTTTTCAGAGAAATAGAAAGTAAAGGAGAGCTGAAATGACTTAAGTGGAGACCAGTGTTTGCTCTGCTGTTGGTATTAGTGGAGGGAGAACTGGAGACATAAGAAAGACTTTTTTTTATCATTTTATGTAATATCTACATATTGTTCTGTCACTGTATACATATTGCAAGTAACTGCAGTTTATATGCTAACTACTTACTGGAGGGGTGACATGTTTCCCCCTCCCCCCCCATTTCTTTTACTGGGTATTGTATAGAAGCTTTTGAAAAAGATTCCTGTTTCATAGGTATTTCATATCAGTGTTGGGGTAGGTACTGAGGCAGTGTTGTGAGTATGTGCTGCTCCTCTGCACTGGAAGAGCCAACAGTGTCTTTTGAACCCCTGGCTTTGCGAAAACCCAATAAGCCTTTTCCAAAGCCCCCAGAATGTGTGGGCAGGTCTGCCAGAGGGCTCAGGGGAGCTCAAGCGGAGAGGATCTTGTGGTCACTAGTGCTGTGAGCCTGGGAAGTGTGTGTGGATCATGATTCATCTCTGGCTGGGCTTAGTACCGAGAAAAATGAGTGTGTGGGGTATTTGTCATTTATTTGGGCTAGAATATTAGGTTTTATCGTTGCCCGTCTAGACTGCAGAAGTGGCCGTGGTGCTGCAATGCAATTGCTCATAGCAACGGCGAGTTCAGCCTGACTGTTCTTGGGATGGCTGTGTGCTATTGTCAGTGTGCTAGTCTTCTTAAAAATAAAAGCTTTGGCAGGACGTCAGTCTACTCTGCCTGAGAAGGATGGCCTTGGTTGGTGCCAAGGGTGATTAAACTACAGCAGCGAGGAGGACAGGCTGTTGGGTTCAGAAACTCGGGGGTGGCTCACTTTTTGCTAAAGGGGTCTTTAGTTTATGGGCAGTGAGAAGGAAACCTTTGCTCTCTAGCCAGCAGAGAAGCAAAGGATTATGTATTTAAAAAACAATCCTATTTTTGCACAGAGCAATTGGCAATATTTGCCCTAGTTGTGAGTAATACTCTCACTTTTACAAACAAACAAAAAAAAAAGAAGCAGTATCCCAAACATAGGAGTCTCTATGAGAAAGACTCTTTTCTCTCCTTTAGAAAGGCTTTTAATGCCTGGGATGCTGAGAATAATTTTTGACCTTACAGTGTGTTTTTCATACTCTAACTGAATACTTTTGATATGGGAGTAGAGTTATCTGACAAGATTGTCTCTTGCCTGAAAAACCTACTGTGAAAGGATTTTTTTCCTTCTGTGCTTTATATCGTAAAGTATATAAGAGGGAAAAAGTTAGTCAAGAACAGTGCTATTAGAAATTCTCTGAAGCATCATTTTGTTTTTTAAGCAGCATTATGTTGCTAATGGTGTTACTAGTAAGTACAGGGTGATTTGTATGTTACTGCTTGCTCTTCAAAGGAACTGCTTCTCTTCTTTGTGTGGTTTGTATCAATTACTGAGGTTTATTTTTCTTTCTTTCTTTAGGTCCTTGCTAAATCTAATCCTTAATGAATGCGATCTTAAGGCCAAGAACGTTGTTCCTGTTTTACCCACACATAATGTAATAGGAAGGGTGTTAGAGGATAATTAATTTTATAGCACATGGCATGTATGATGATCTCTGCTCTTGTTGGTACTGAGCATTTCTAGTACGGACAGTCTTCTGTTTAGGACATGAAAATCACCTGACTAACAACTTTCACAAGCCTCACTAACTTCCTTTTCAAGAAGTCTGTCTACAGTTACTTACGGTCTCAGGTGGAACCACTGCTCGCCTTGCTTTTCCTTTCTGTAAACAAGTGAGCACAAGAACCAGCAGTTTAAAGAGAAATTGCTTGCCTTGTTCTCGTCATCTGCTTGTTTAAATTGATGCAGAATTCTAGTTTTCTGGGCTTTTCTTTCATGGGATGCTCAAGGATGGGTACCTGGGCTTTCTGACCTAAGACTTCTTACAGGGTTGGATTAACTAGAGGCTTTTTTTAATTAGCTTTTTGATTGTTTTGCCTCTCAGTGGGTTGCCTCTTTTGCTCATCTTCAATAGTTTCAGCCTAACTTGTTTACTAAATATAGCTGTGTCTTGTTCTTTAACTACTGGTTTCTCAGGCTCCTTTCCTGACTCTTTGATGGCTGCACTGCTGCACTTTGCATGACAGTGCTGTTCATTGTGAAGGACAACTGTTTCAGCAAGGGTTTGGAGAATCCGGTTTCTTTCTTTGGTTGGTTGTGTACACTGCCTTTCTGCCCCATCTAGTGATGTGAGTTGCATGCTCTTTCAGCTTTTAAGCAAGATATTTTTGAGTGCAAATATGTCTTATTGTAGTGAAGCCTAAAATCAGCTCTTAAAAGAAACCTCTAAGACTCAATTTGCGAGTATTAACAGATAGCAGTAGAAGTAGGCTTACTTTTTATATTTAAATATGTTTTCTTAACTTTCTGGAGCTGCTTGCACTTGTGAATGACTTATGCATAATAGAAGTGCAGTGTAAGGGGCAAGAGAGGGAACAACATAGGTATGCACTATAAATGGGTATATTTTGGAGAGGTACAGTTTCATTGAATTTCAGATGTTGTATTAAATTAAACGAAAATACTTTCTGTTGCCTCTTGCCTGATTCTCTTGTTTCACTGGAACTCCACTCATAGCTGTGAATGCAGTACTCCAGCCTGGAGTTGGTTCCCATTTCTTCTGCCGGTTTCTCTGGGCTTGAAAAATAAGCAGGGGGTGGGGGGAGTTGGAGGGGAGGCTGAAACCAACCTGTTTTGTGTTTGAATATATTTTGGATTTGTGTAAGCAGTTTTAATGCATCAAGCTAAATTGGCAGACTTTCATAATCCTCTGGGAAAACTGGGAGTTTGAAACCCAGTGGATAAATTAAAGTAAAAAAATTGGTTCTAAGCCCCAGATTTGGCTCCCTAAAGGGATGGTGTAAATTAGTTACATCTAGAAATGTGGGTTTAGTTAAAGTAAATGAGAATGTGTTTCCATGAGAACTTTATAATTTTAAGGACAAAAGAGCTGGATTTCTTTATTCTGAGTGGAGGACACAAAAGCAAGTAAATGGCTATTGACAAGAGAAATTTATATTTGCTATCCAAACACAGAGGTAATGATTTCACCACTCTTTATGGTCTTTAATGAAATTATGACATAAGGGTACTAGAAATTGTTTTAAAATGTACTAGAAATTGTTTTAAAATGCTTAAATTCAGTCAGCGGCTGAGGTAAGCAAGCCTGCCCATACATAACTAATTTAGCACATAAGATGGTAGAACTATTAGTTTCCTTATAGTTTACTAGATGTTACTTTTTACTCTTTTGAGAACAAAAGAAAAATGTTGCCTTTGCATCAGAGTTCTGATGAGTTTTGTGCCCATCACTGTATGAAACAACAACAGTAGGGTAGGCTCCAGTTTCCTTCCCCCTTATTCGTGATCACGAGCAGACCATGCCATTTTCTTAAGACATTTCCTGTTGTGTGCATTATATGGATCTTTTCTTAATTAGAACTCTGGATTTCATTGGCAAGCTCTATTTAAAAATGGCAGAGTAGAGACCAGTCTTACAGGTTTAGTTTTTGAGGAAAGACATCACCTCCCCAAACTAACTTTTTTTTAGTCTTTTTTATGCATCCTACAGTACCTTTGGCTTCTATAACAGGCAAACTTTGGAGTGGCTTTGAATTGTAGACGTAATCCTTTAGGTAGGGCATGACTGACTGAATTCTTTTCCAGGAGCAGAAGATATTGGAAACCTGACCACGTGGAATGGAAGGAAAAGGGTTGTTGTTAAAGATTTTCTTGCACATCTCTGGTTTGATGTAACTGTGGTGAAGTCGTGCTTTGTGTCGGAGCAGTTCTGACATGATTGCTGCATGTGTACATCTGGGCTCCTCTGGGAGCAAAGTCCACTTCAAACATGTTAACATGCATTGCAACTGTTAAGATTTCGGGATTTTCGGAAGCAGCTTGATTGAAAGGAGTTTCAGAAGAAATGTGCTTTTCGGTATTTCCAAAGAGAGGTGTGGAAAGGAGGAACCTTCAGCAGTAGGAACGACAAATTAAACTCTTTCAGCTGCGAGATTCAGAGACATGGAAATACTCATGTCTGCCTGCATAGTATCACTTAGCTTTTTTTAAACAAGAGCTCTAACAAGGAGATAATTACAACTTTGTTTAGCTATGACATTCTGCATTGAACTGCTATCTCCTCCTCTCCCAGCATGTACTGTGCAAATGCCATCAGAGAGACCTAGCAGGAAATCACTGGTTTGTGTGGCTGTGTTGCTTGTTTTCTGAACTCTAAACATGTCCATTAAAGCGATGAGGCAAGGGGGACAACAACAGGCAGTCCAAACTCTTTTTGCCTTTTTTTTTTTTTTTTCTTTCATAGGATAAGCATGAAACAGCACCGAGTCCCTATGGAGAGGCTTGTGGGAGCTGTAATAAGCACTGCTTTGAGATTGTTTTAGACTCACTTGCATTGAGGTTGGTGATGGGGAAGATGTCTGCATGTCTATTTCCTGAGCATTTAACATAGGAGATGGCATTTTTCCATCAAAATTATATGACATTTAAGAAAGACGACATGTTGGCAGTGCTGTTCTCTGGATTTGTTTTTTTTTCTGTATTTTCTGTAATTTTTGACTGTAGTATTTTCTGAAGGATGCTTGGAGGGGTGAAGGGTTGGTTATAAACAAAGAGGTGAGTGATTGGAGATATTTTTAAAGTAGGTTTAAAAATGGAAATTGCTTGTCTTCCTCTTAAACATAGAGGAGAGTGGGTATTAGACATAGTTGTAGGAAACAGTAAGCAATTCAGAATCTTGGAAAACACAGGTTTTTTTCTGAACACTCAATCTGACTTACTAGTGTTTCATTAGAAGTGATGCTTCAGTATGGCACTATTCCCATGCTGTTTGCTTGAATAGCTAACCTGAATGGTTAGGTACAAGCCTAAGTAGATGTGAATACATATCCATTGCTCCTTATGTGCCTTTTCAGTTCTGGACATGAACATGCTCAGTAAGTGGGACTTGTACAGCTGTGTGACTGGGATGTTCTATGGATCATAAGCTAAGGGATGTCAGTGATATGCCTTTTCCAGGGGACTTCAGTACCATGGAGTAATACAAATACAGAAATGAATCATCTCAGATGTCCTGGTTTTGTGTGAGAGAGTTGGGAGCTGCAGTGTCAGGAGCTCTGTCCTCATCCTGTGATTGGGTTTGGGAAGAAATGAGTGCTGGCCCCTGAGTGCCATAGAGCCTTGGGTGGTGCATCTCCAAAGTCTACCCAGCATATAAGTATGTAATGGCATTACAAACTGATATACATTTTTATGATTTGATTGGAAAATTGTCGAAGTGCGGAGAATACAAATAATTTCTGTGTGAGATTAACATCATGCCTCAAGTTTTTCCAGGCTAGCTGGTTTAGCTGCAAAGAAAATAGGTAGAAGCTGTCAATCTGCGAATTTGTAAACTCTGAAGTTTAGAACCACTGCAGCCAAGGATTGAAAAACAATCCCACTTTATTCATGATGTGGACAAATACAGACTAGAAGTTATTGTTTAATCACAGAATGGTTTGGTTTGGAAGGGACCTTAAAGATCTAGTTCCTACCTCCCTGTTTTGGGCAGGGGCATCTTCCACTAGACCAGGTTGCTCAAAGCCTCATCTGATGAAAAATTTAATTCTAAAATAGACTTCCATGTTTCATTTTTAGATGCCAAACCTGTTAATAGTTGTTAGTTATTTAAATATTAGTTAAATATTCCAGGTCATATGCATCAATTACTTACTTAGAACTGTAAGGTATGTAGAGTGTATGGCACAGGAGGGAGAAGAACCCTCCTGTCCCAATCTTTTGAGTGTGACAATTTCATACATTTAAATTTAAAATTTGCAAGAATCCGTTCGGGGCTTGTAGGCCTAACAACTTTATCACTGTGGGTCTTGCATTTATTTTGGAGTGTGTTTTAGAGAATTTTTTTGATGATAACTTGGCATATCATTCTATTTTCCACTTGGCTGTTTAAGTAGACAAATGTGCTTTGGTTTGTCAGTAAATATCCTACTAGAAGTTCTATTTTAAAAAAAATATTTCCAACTACCTGGCTCTTTTGTTTCTTTTTCTGTGCCAGCAATGTTTTTTATGATATCAAGATGCCAGTTTCTGCTTACCCAGTTTTGTGAGCCCTTTCAGACTGAGACTGCTGACCCTTTGTCAAGTGAGAGCTCAGGGCTATGGTCCAGGTGGCTGTGTTGCTTTGTGCTTCAGTGGGAACCTGAATTCCAGCCCAAAGAGAGGCAGGACAGAGCCTGGTTCAGATTTTTAGAGGATGCTGTGATCCTTCTGCAGCGGAACCCACAGAAAGCACTTGTGAACCTTTAAGAAGTGCTTAGAATGCTGGTAGGAGAAATTACATGTACATGCAGGATCTGTTCTGTGTAAATGCAGTGATAAAGTGACTTTGGAGGGATTCAAACTGTGGGCATCCAGGTTGGTGGTTGTTACCAATCTCTGATCTTAGTGTACTGCAGAATGGTTTCTTATGAGTTAAATATTGTGGTGTGTATTAGCAAATGCAGGAAACGTGATTAGTTTGGAGGAACTTTACATTGCTTTTTCACTGGGATAATTTGTCAGTGAGTTGGTGTAGTATTGTGTGGGACTCTAATCTCACATCCTGTTTACTGAACTGAGATGGGAGACAGTTTTCTTTATATCAAGTCATCTGAATTTAGTGTTGACTAAATTGTTGACAATTGTTTCTTCAAAGCTATAGATAAATTGACAGGGAATTGCAGGAAAGTGAATTGACAAGAAAGCATGCATAGAGTATTTGCAGCATATAGCGTACATTGTATTTGTTGGTGTATGTGGATTTGTGTTTGATAGGATCACTTACATCTGACTCTCAGTCTTTAACTGAAGTTAATTTAAACAGATGAAATTTGAATAGCCCTTATTTTTGTTTCCAGAACTTAGTGGGAAGTTTCCAGACTGTTTTGTGCATGCATCACAGAATCACAGAATATTCTGAGTTGGAAGGAACCCACAAGGATCATCAAGTCCAACTGTTAAATGAATGGCCCATACAGGGATCGGACCCACAATCTTGGTGTTATCACCACCAGGCTCTAACCAAATATATACACTAACACACCCACTGACACCACTTCCACCCCCTCCCTCAGTTTGATTTAAAGAGATCAGTCTGGCCTTGTTTAATCCATAGATGAACATGTCAAAGAATGCCATTACAGCTTGTTCTGGAACTGGTATATTACATTTTCAGCAGCATCTTCAACAGATCTTTTTGACTTCATCAAAAACTGCATAAAACCATTACATAGTGCTCCTTTAATCTCATTAAAGTACATACGCATTATCCAGTTGAAACACCACTATTATAGAGTTATAGAATTGTTAAGGTTGGAAAAGAAATCTGGGATCATTAAGTCCAACTGTTAATCAGCACTGCCATGTGTACCACTAAACCATGTCCCCAGGTGCCTTATGTAGATGTGTTTTGAACACTTCCAGGGATGTTGACTGGGCAGTTGATTCCTATGCCTGACCACCCTTTCAGTGAAGAAACTTAATTCTTAATATCTAATCCGAGCCTGTCCTGGTGCAACTCGAAGCTATTTTCTTTTGTCCTGCCACTTGTTTCCTGGGAGTAGAAACTGATTCCCACCTTATATATAACATATCTCTTGTGTAATATAGCCCTATTTGGACATACTTTTTTGTATGTGTGATTAAAGCACATTTTAATTTCCTGTCAATATTATTGGGTCTTCATTGTCTTATGCATTGCAGTGAGTATTTAAGTTTGCAAAACTTAAAGCTCACTTTGAAGTAGCTTTTTTTCATATTGCTATTTACATAGTCTTTTGCATACAGTATACAAATTAAAACTCAAGATACCTTCAAAGTTAAACTAATTAACAGGTAAAAGAAGATAGAAATCTTTACTAGAAAGAAGTGACTTGCCTAAGATGAATAAGAAACTACGTTTTTGCCAACAGCTCTTCTGTACTATCATATGGTCTTTGGGTATGTATTTTTAGAAGAAAAGTGGGTAGGGGTAATGTTAATAACCAGATATGAAATATAGTTTTGACTTACTTACAAGCAATTTTGTAGCAGGGAAGGGAAAGGAAGATGTCTGACCTTAGAGAAAAGGCCTGTAATCAGAGGCTGTAGGACCCACCCTTGTCTACTCTCTGGGAGGTTTCACAGGGATGCTGACAAGCTGCAGCTGCTGGAGAGGTGCTCTGCAGGGCAACTCATGTTTCTTCCTGCTGTTTTAGACTGCCATAACATGTGCTCCTCACTATGAATACCTAGATTGTCCAGTGCTGTGTAATTTTGTAGACAATCCAGTATCAATATGGATGTTTTGTTGTCATTATTTTTTTTAAACTTTTATTCCATGTGAAATATTACTTTCTGTTTTTCACTGAGTACCATTTAACTTCAAGTTTTTGCTCTTGAGATAGGACCTGAGTGTGTTTGCTGTTAGCTGCTAAGCTCCACCTAATCCTTGAAGAGGAAGGCAGGGAAAGGTGCTGATCATCCTGCCTGCATACTTGACAGCAGAGAAAGATGATACTGCAGTCTGTCTTCCTTTTCAGGATTGTTGCATTAGGGATAATGGTGGAGGTGACATGAACTTAGCATTTCTTTTTATACATTAAAAATACATAAATTGTGAAATGGGGAGGCCATCCATGCTGTCTTTAACTGATACCTCATGGATTCCTTAGCCTCAGCTGGTGACTGCACTTCTATTGATGCCCTGGCCTTGTATCCCCAACAGTGTGTCCCCAGCCTTGTGGTGGTGAC
This sequence comes from Pseudopipra pipra, assembly GCF_036250125.1. NCBI lineage: Eukaryota > Metazoa > Chordata > Aves > Passeriformes > Pipridae > Pseudopipra > Pseudopipra pipra. Next base: position 24,605,468 of record NC_087551.1, read on the forward strand.
AGATTGAAGTCATCCCTCAAATCTGGGGGCCTGAGTGGTATGCAGGCAGCAGGGCTAGCACAGCTTTGGTGGTGCACAACCTAAACCCCATGTACTCCTAGTGTGCCCTTGCTTGTCATAGGCTAGCCTTTGTCATATCACCCTTCTTCTAATCTGTGCCATCCTCAGAAGCTGACTTTTAGTGGTTTCAGCATTATAGAAACAATTTTCTGCCTCCTGGAAGCAGCTGTTAGAATAGGTTTTAGCCATTGACCTTTTGTGCTATGTTAACCATTAGTATTCTCCAAATGGAAAACTGAATCACATTGATACTCTGAGAACTTGATGTGTTGCTGGACCACTTCCAGGATCTTAGAGCATGAGGCTGCTGCTGCTGCACTATACTGGCTGTTCAGTCCAGCAAGGTTCTTCTCTTCAGTTCTCTTCCAACAAGAACCGTCCTTCTTATTTAATAAGATGATGGGTGCCATATGGCTTTCTTCATTACCCTCTTCTTTTAATTTTTCCTGTGTACTTATGTACTAAAAGCATCAAGAGGACCATCTTCCGTACTAGTAAAACACTGAAAGTAGGTGAGTTTCTACTTTTTTTTTTTAGGGGCAGTTTACTTACAGTTTTATGAAATAAGAAAATGTTTTATTGACATTAGTAAAAGAGACTCCTAGAATTCATGAAGACTCTTACATTTGTGGGGTTGTTTTGATGTTTGGATTTTTTTATTGTTTTTCTTTTGCTTGCAGAATGGTTAATGCACTTAACTATGAAAATAGGAAACAACTTTTTTTTGCAAAATAGAGCTACACTTTTTTAATGTATAACAAATAATCTTATTTTAAAGGCCTTTTTATTAGAGGTTTTTAATACTCTGAGGTACATTCCACTACTTCGTTAATCATTATGGTTTGATTATTTTATTTGACGTAACTCGTTTTCCAAAGGACTTTTATTGCCGCAATTACACACACAACACAAAACTTAGAAGGAAGTGCAACATCAGATCACTGGAGATTCTCTGCTGCTTTTACAGCAATTTTTATGTTTTGTGGTGTTAATGATTTCTTGCTGGGCACATTGTGTTCCACATATGTGGTGTCTATTCTATCTGCTTCATTACTGAGAATATTTTTTTGAACCCACATACGTCAATGTAATTAGTAGGAAACCTATCTTTTAGTTTTTAATTGAACACACAGTTGTATTTAAGTGCTTGCCAGTGCTACTTCTTTTATTGATCTAGCAAATGACTTATAACAGTCATATAAAATAGTTATAATTACCAAGAGGTAGTGCAGCTCTTCTGTTACATATTGTGGTCTTTTTATTGCCGTATGTGGTGTTCTGCTATCATTTTGCATTTTCTTTCTCCTTCCTTTTGAGTAAGCTGCATATTGAGCAGTTCAGCTACTTTCTACCTACCAAAGAACACTCAGTTTTAGTTTTGAGGCAGTAATTTATAGTCCTTTGGTAGGTCAGTGTTCCTGTTTGTATGAAAACATCTCTAAAAGTGTCAGCAAGAGCAGACTAGCTGAATTCACGTTCTGGTTGTGTTTTCACTACATTCCCTCCTTGGATGACAGACAAGACACTGCTGCCTTTGGGTCCGTGCTTTGCTCTGTGTGTGTAAGCTCAGCTGCGTGGTACTGTGCTGCACTGGACTCAGGAGGAGCTGAACCCAGTCTGGAGGTGTTCTCTGAAGCTCATGACTCAAACCACGTGGTGCATGAAGCTGTGTTGGAGGACCACAGAGGGCTGGTGAGAGACAGCTCTGGAACTAGAGGACAGTGAGCTACCCTGGGGGATTCAAGGAGAGAGCTCCTGAGCATGGCTCTTCTGCCTGGGGGAAGAAATTTTTTTTTCCTAATCCGCTTTTATAACCTCTCTTTAGGTGAATACTGAGTACTGACTGTATTTAATGGCAGGAGGGTGAGAATAATGAAAGGTGAGCACTTGAAGCCCAAATGAGATTTTGTACAAAATGTTTAGGATTAGCAGTGTGCCCATCAGCATGATAATGGGTATGTATCTGCAGAAAATTAGCTAGTTCCTGATTTGAGTTGCCAGGCTAGGTGGTTTATCTTGTAGTAACTACTTTCTTGCTTGTGACAAGCAGTAACTCTTCTATTGTCTCTTGTTGGAGAAGCCTTTCAGTTTTTCTGAGGAGTTTTAAGACACTGAACGTTGTAGGCTCAGCTTTGCGCTCCCCAAAAAGCCCAGGTGCGGGAGGCCGCATAGTGTTACATCTGCCTTTGGCTTTGGTGGATCACTGTTGGTGTCTGTGAAGGAGGTTACTGGGAGGATCAATTTGTGATTGTATCTCTGGGGAACAGAAGATGTGGGTCTTGGAAGTGAGCGGGCAGACAGTGGTCTGAAAACTTGGAAACAGTAGCAGTAACACTGTACCTCTGCTCTTTTGAAGAGCTCTTGAATTGAGGGGAAAGAAATTAAAGAAGGTGCCTAGCTGTTGTGTGCTGCCTGGTATGGCCAGCCTGTAGTCCGGTTTCCCTTTGCAAAGACCTGTCTGTCTCTGTTGTGGAGCTCCTGTCTGCCAGCATGGTGGAGTCTGTGCACTTCCCACCCCACAGATGAAGATACCTCCTTGAGGCATGGCTGCAGAGCTGATGCTGTGAGGGGGGAAAATGACTTGATATGGTAGTGGAGCACTTGGGGAGCCATTGTTGAACTTCCCCGTTCTTTCCAAAACTCAGCAGCTTTCTTTTCCCTCTGTTCCTTTTCCTCTACTTCTTCCTTTCCTTCTGCCATCCTCAAAAAGGGTGTGTGAGTAGACAAAATGTATTTTCCTTTCCAAAGCCATCTGAAAAAGGTGGATGTGTAGCATTAGGCTATGTCATTGTGTAATCTCAGAAATCATATTTAAACAAACATAATACCTTTTTTTGAACCAAACCAACCCCAGCCTTGAAATTTGCTAATGATATAATTATCCCTTTTTACTATCATTATTTGTCTAGATGGCCTTGTTAAGGCAGTTACTCATTCATTCCAGATGAGAAAATGTGTTTCAATTGGTTTTACTGTTGCTGTATGGTAAAAGAAAAAAGAAGCCAACCTAATTCTGTCTCTCAGAAGGTATGCATTTTAAGGAAATAGCCTGATATTAATGAATTAATAACTTTAACTTAATATTTCATTTACAAGACCAGGTTTTGAGCTTCGTATTCTAGAGCTGGTATGTTGTGGAGCAGCTAACTGTAGGAAAGGCAAATAAGTATCAGATTGCAGAATTTTTCTACATTAAAAATGTGACCATATGTGCCTCTGAATAATTCCACATGGAAGGCTGCTGCTTTATAATTTGCTTTCTGTTTAATTTCTTTGGAGGTCTTTACTTCTCTCTCTCTTTTTTTTTTTTTTTTTTTTTTTTTTTTTTTTTTTTGGTGTGTGAACAGGTCAATCCATAGATATATTACAAGCAGAAAGAAATAAAGGAATGCAAAATGATAGTTTATATCAGCAGAGGTTCAGGTTGGATATTAGGAAAAATTTCTTCACAGAAAGAGTTGTAAGGCATTGCCCAGGGAAGTGGTGGAGTCACCATCCCTGGAAGTGTTAAAAAAAACTTGTGAATATGGCACTCGAGGACATGGTTTGGTCGTGAACATGATGGTGTGATGGGTTGGCGCTTAGACTTGATGATCTGAAATGTCTTTTCCAACCCTAACGATTCTATGATTCTTTTTAGTTTGCTAGTTGTGTAAATCCCACTCCCCAACATTTTGGTTGCATACCTGAGCTAATAGAATGTGTCAGGTTTAGATTGGTCGTATAGACCTTTACATATATCATTATTATGTAGACCCTAAGTGATCACAGTTTACAGCACAATTCTTTTTTAATATGTATTTTTAAGAAGCATGTATCGAGAGAGCTCCCAGAGTGAATGTGAAACCTTTCAAATAAAAAGGGCAATATTTGAGAAAGTTATAAACCTCTGAAAACAGTATTATAATGAAAATTGTTTTGCAGCCTTGGCTCTGGCTGCCAACAGTAGTGCACCGTGCAACCGCTTTTGAAAGAAACATACTCTTGAGAGCTTGTCAGTTTACTCTGAATCCCTTCTAAAAAAAAAAGAAAAACACAAAGTACTCTATTCTATCAGGTAATTTTATGGACTTTTGTGTTACAAAAAGAACCTTAGAAATAGGCATAAGCTGGGTCCATGTTGTCAAAGGCAGTGGTTAAATATTTCATCTCAGTAATTGCAGCCGCATTCTCATGGTAAGGTGAGAAAAATGTAATTTTATGTTATAGTTAAAGAAGTCTTAATTGTTCCTGTATCTGAGGTCACTTGGGACTCCCTTGCTTCAGGAGTGGGTTGTAGTAATGCTCTTACTCTACTGCCCTGGGCAGCTTGATCATTCTTGATCCCCACATGGAATGCTTTTCTGGCCCTTATTAGTCCTACTTCTTTATTCTTTATGATAGGGCAGTAGAATATCCCAAAGTAGTTCAGGATGATCATTGCAATTTTTACTATGTGTGTCCATTTGTGTTTTCCTTGAGTCTTCCTATATACTAATTTCTCACACAATTTAACAGTATTTTGTAAGTCAGTATGTAGGAAATAACAACTGTACCTGTGTCATTAGATTCTTTATTTTTAATTTAATTCAAAACATCACATGGGGTCTGTGTGCAACTTATTAATAACACAGATCAAAAGTGCCTCTTCCAAGTTGGTTTTTCATCTCCATCCTCCCTTTTTTTATTTCTGCTGCCACAGTCAAATTTCAGGGGTTTAAGAAAGGCTATGTACTAATGTACTAATTAAGTAAAATGTAACTATTTACTTCATGGCAGAGGAAAGATTTGGTTTTGGCCATGACAATTACTAAGTCAGAATATCTAGAAAACTAATTTCCATATCTGAGAACTTTATCCTTCTTTTACTACTTCTTGGGATTAAATATTGATTAAATTATTGCTTATTTGGGAGCTGTGTGAAATATAAAATACTTTAGAGCCTTTTTGCTTTTAAGCCTTTAGAAGCTTGCCACACTGACTTTCAACGGGTCATTTAAGTAAAGAGGTTCTTCATGTGCTTTGGTGAGGTATTAACTCTTTGTGTCTGCAAAATACAGTTCTTCTTTATGTAATGTAAGAAAACAGAGTTCTGTGATATGCCCTCTTTACAGTAAGTGTAAACTTGAGTACATTTTTTTAAAATCCCATCAGTTTCAACTTTAAGAGAAATCATCTTGATTTTTCATGAAGCAGCATCTTTGTGGAAAAGTGCAACTTGAGTAAAATAGTTTCTGGAGTACAGAACCTACTGTACAGTGCTATTTCTGAAATACTGCTAGGAAAGAGGCCAGGATTAGAAGGGGAGCAAAATTTAGCAGTAGGGGGACTGGGATTGCTAGTGGTAAGATTTTTCTCATGCTTGTGACTGTATCACTTTTATGCAGGAGTCTTTTAAAGAGGGATACCGTGATATTTCTCTTTGTGCTCAAGTACTTCTGTGGTCATTTTTATCTCTGGTTTATACTTTTTTTTGTTCAAATTCTGTATTTTAAAAGGTTTACTCACTTTTCTATGAAACCTTTGCCCTGGCCCTTCAACATGTTAAATAAAAACAGTCCTTTGCAGCTAGATATTCCTGTTGACTGGCTTGTCTCTTATACAGTGTGTAAGTTTAAATATATTCACAAGCCCTTGTATATAAGGAGGAGAGTATTTCCTTGCAGTTGTTTTGAGAAACCAAGGAATGAATAAGCTTTTGCAATATTACACTTATTTCCTCCATTGCTTTATAAGAACCCCCTCAGAAATGCTGCTTTGCAAATGAAATCCTGTCTACTGTTTAGTTCATTTTAGTATTAAAAATAATTTATCTGGTGAGCAGTTAACCTGGAAAACTTGCCTTAACAAGTAAGGCTGGTTAGCATGCATGGTTGAGGTGTTCTTTGCCTACGTTTTTTTATTTTTAATAGCTGATGTAGCAGCAGTGAGGCACCATCTGGCATTTTTTTAAGGTTTGTGATCATTCCTCTGCATCAGGGTTTCAGGAAGACACTGTCACCACACCCACCAGCAGCTCCCTCTTCTCTGGGGACTCCTTTTCCTGGTATTTCCTACGGTGCCTGTGAGATTCAGCTGTTCAGAAGCATTTTGTTTGACTTGTTCCAGGTAACTGGATTTTGCTCGAGAGTCAGAAACCCATGAGAAAAACCATTGCAAACTGGCAAAACCTGCCCACATGTGCCCTTGCAAGGGATGGGAGGCTGGTGGGGGGTGTACATGCATCTAAGATCTTGGAGTTTCTTACGACAGAAGCTGTGTTTTGGAGCAGAAGTGTGTAGGTCACTCAGTTACGCCAACACCAATTTTCTGTGCAGAGCACAAGGAAAATGGTGTGGGGTGGATGCATAATCAGCTTAACAAATGGCTGAATAGGTTATGTTCAATCTTTCTGCTGGAATTACCTTTGGGTAGAAATCAGGCATGAAGAGCATGGGCCCATATGGAAGTAATTTGCTGCAAATATGAAAAATTAAGGTTTGAAAAAAGGAAAGGGATGCTATAATGGGAGGTATGGTTGTCTCCCCCAGCATATCCTTCTACACAAGCTAATGGTATTTCCTGAGGTGAAATGTGGGCTACCAGGAGACAAGAGACAACATTAAATCTTGAAGTAAACACTTGAATGTTTAATTAATGTACTGCATTAGACTACAGAAATCTGAATATGTGGGGAGGAAAGGGTGCCTTAGGAGCACAGGTGATTGCAATAACCAAAATGTATTGAAAGATAAGGTGATGCATTGCATAAAAATCTAGAGTATTGTTGAGTGTCATAACTTAGCGATACAATTAATTTCTAAATATAGAAATTCATCTGTGTTAGTCAAAAATCCCCGATGCTATGGCTTTTGGCATGGATATGTTTATAAATGGATGATATTTGGTTTGAAAGGCACGTTTTGATTACTTTGCTCTTTCTATGTGGGTGTATTTGAGGTTTTTGTTGTGAGATATCTGAAGAAGAAAACAGTAGACATGTTCTTGATTCTGCAAAACATTGATGCACCTCCTGAGTAAAACTGCTAAAGAGGAATTGTAGCTGTTCAAAAACTACTTGTAGCAGGTGTTCTCTGGTTAAAATACTTAAATGTAAATGTTTCAGGTTTGTGTATCCCTAACTGCATAGACAGTGATTTCTCCAGCTCTTTTTGGTGGTCTAGTATGATTACTTTAATTATCCAAATAAGCAAATGTGAAGTGACATGGAAGTCAAAAAAGTGCAATTATACAATTAAGTTTTCTTAATATTTTCAGTAGACACGTCTAAACCTCCAAGTTGTATAACCTTCTGTGGTACCAATATTAGCTGCACTACATACTGTCGTCAAATGTCTAAGTGGTTATTCAGCTTTTCTCTATTTTATAAATGGATTTACCAGATGTATCTATTTAAATCATGTATTTCTGATGCTACGCTATCTTGAGTCATGAAGTGTCATTTGCTCAGACTGCATTTTTGTAAATGACACTTGACAAGCCAGCAGACAGGAATTCAGAAACTGGTAAGAGTTGGCATCTTTAGTCACTGATCACATTCTGCCACACGTGCTCTCTCTCAAAGATGTTCTGAGGTATGTTTTGGGGTTTTTTTTCCCTCCCCTTGCATCTGTTCATGTAGGGCTTGTTAGCTAATTTGCAGATGCTTTAGTTGGGCTATTTTTGTGTTTTATTTCTTTGCAATCAGGGAACTAACAAAAACTGTTAAATTATTTCATGTGTATTTGTATGTAGCTTACAGTATTGGTGTAGGTGGTTTTGCTTTGCAAGAATGTAATGCGTGCTCAAAGTGTTAATTTGCATCTTGGCAAGAATGGTAGGATTTAGCATTTAACATCTTTCCTATGTTTTTGACAGCATTCCTGCAGTACCTATTCAACATGTTTGGATGTACTCCTTTCATCAGAAGTCTCAGAAGACTTAATGTTTTGGCCAGCAAAACAGTGAATCTTCTACTGAAATAATTTCTTCCCTGTTTTCCATTCTCTTTATGATCATTTTTTTCTTTTCCTTTTTTTCCACACGCATGCTTGTATAAATTGCACTCAGTTCAATAACTATTTGTACAGCTCATGCAGAAACTCTTACAATAGAGGCTATGTTTTGTAAATGTCAGAATTGCATTCTTAGTAAGGGGTGAATGTTTGCAACACGTCTCAACCTTTATTTTTAATTACATATTAGTGCATAAATTCTCCAGTATTTTAACTTCTGCAGTTACTTTCACCCAAGTCTGGTCACCTTGGTCTCCCTGATTTTCTTGTGGGCTTGTTTGTAAATGCTCACAACTTTAAGCAACATGGAGTGAGTGAATTTTTTTTATTTGTTAGTGTTGTGCTGGATGAGCCTGTTCTCTTTTGTCTCCCTTCATTCTTCCCCACAGGCCATCAGTGTAAACAAAATCCCTCAAAATAGGAGTTTGCAAATGAAAATAGAATTTTCAGTACAGTAGATGAGATATGTCCTTGTAATTACAGGAAGGGGGAAGGTCAGTGTGTGTCTAAGAGACAGCTTTTCTCATCTTTGGGTTCTGCTGGCACCTATATTTTTCATCAGTGTATGTTCCTGTTGTTTCACCTTGCCAGGAAATATAAATTATGGCTGGATTCCAGTCTTTGTAGTAAATTTCAGTTAAGACTTCTGAAGCTAACTTGGACTTTAGACACATAATATCTTAGTTATATTTATTAGCAAAAAATAATAATTATTTCTGTATTCCTTATGTAGAGTAGACTGGTTTCACATTCTCCAAAGAGGTGGAATACTTCTGTCCACTCTGGGCTTAAACTATCAGATATCGAACAACCAATTCCTTACTCTCTTCTCTTTAACAGACTTTCTGTCGTGAGGACTATCCACCAACATAAATCAAAGTTATCACAACAGACTTTCCTGAAGTTTTTCAACACATGCAGCAAAAGCACAGACCCATTCTCCTTGATGGGGTTATGTTGATTAACAAAAGCTGAATTTCTGGCCCAGCATGTCCAGTGCTCTCAGTTCCCAAACATAGCCATACTGGCTCTGTGAGACACCAATGCAACATTTATATTGGAGGAAAGTTTGTTGTATCAGCTGTGTTACAGAAAATCTGTTTTCCCTAGGCTGTTTGTTACAGACTTTTCATTGTGACTTTGGCTGCCTATCAGATGCTTCCATTTAAACAAACAAGTTTTCTTCCCCAAGTTTTCCTGAAGACATCCTGCAGTGAAGTATCACTGACTGAGACAAAATCAGTGACACATATGTATTTAATAAGTGACATCAGGATTTGTTTCAAACACATCAATAAATCAGTCACTGAATTTTGTTTTCAAAGGAGGTTCTGGTGGGAGTAAACCAACAAGCGGAATTGTAAAAATTTCCATTTTAAGAAACTTAACCTTTTGTCCCAGATGCTTGATCCCCTTCAACCCAAATCTATGCTACCAGCATCTGTGCTGCCTGTGTTTTTGCTCAAAGGTGAGCCACAGAAAAGTATGATTTAAGGTAGAAGTCCTTATGTACAGATATGTCAGAACAACTGTGTGTTTGCATTTCTGGATTTTTTTTTTATTTCCCCTTTCCCATGAGTTCTGACCCAGCATTTTGGAGCATCTGCTGACAAGGGTATGTCAAAAGCCTGTAGAGTAGTATCTTCTATTCTTGCATTTTGGCTGGCAGTGCCTTTTGGCTTGCTGGTACATTACATTTGTAATCCTATACCATGCATACTCTCCTAGAATAGATCATAGAATCACTGAAAAATGTAGGTTGGAACTGCTGGAGGTCATCTGGTCCAACACCCTCCAGCTCCAGCATGATGGCCTCAAAGACGGATAGTGTTACTCAGGTCTTGCTCCAGTTGAGTTTTGAATATCTACAAGAAGGGAAAGGCTACAACTCTGGGTACAAAGGGAAAAAAAACAGATTGGGGGTGTTTAGGAGCTAAAACAGATTGCCGAGCTGGAGTTTCCCTTGTTGACTCTTCTTTTTGCACCTCTGAAGAGAGTTTGATGCACTTTTTTTCTGTAGTCCCTGCCCCCCAGTATAGTGAAGAGTTGAATTGGATCCTGCTTTTACTCTTGTCTAGGCTGAATGAATGTAGTTCTCACAGCCTCTGGTCTTACATGGTGTGCTGCAGCCTCCTTACCATTGACTCTCTCCAGTTAAGTCCATCTCCTCTGTACTGGGAGTTACCAACCTGGACGTGTGTCTGGGTACCACCCAGAGGGGAATAATAATTTCTGCCAGAGTGTTGGCTGTGATTCTGCTCAGACAGCCCAGTGCATGGTCAGCTTTGGTTGCTGTAAGAATACCCTGCCTGACCCCTTTCAGTTCATCCACCTGGATCTTCAGCTTCTTTGTGCTGATCACCCCAGCCTGCACTGCTGCGAGGGATTTTCCTGCACTGCTGCAAGGCTCTGTGTTTGTCTTTGCTGAATATTGTGAGACTGCTGTCAAATCAGTCTTCCAGTTTGTCCTGGGGACAAATGCTGGGGAATAGCTGTTCTATACCCCACCATTTCAGTCCTCTCCAAGCTTGATGTCATAGATTAATAGAATTGTTTAGGTTGGAAAAGACCTTTAAGATGATCAAGTCCACCCATTAACACGGCACTGCCAGGTCCATCACTAAACTACATCCCTAAGCCACATCTCCATGGCTTTTAAATACCTCCAGGGGTGGTGATGCAACACAGAAGTTATTTATTTAATGTGACCTGAATTTTTCCCTTAAACTACATTAGGAGTGGGGTATTGATTACTATTAAATGGTATGAGGGTGTGTCCATCCCACTGACCAGATAAAGTACTGTTGACCTGGGTAACGACCCATGAGGGTCACCACTTGAAATTAACTGCCAGTAGGACCATTAGACCACAACCACTGCATTTAAGGCCTGGTGACCCACCTAGTTTTTCATCCCATTTCTAAAACTAATCATGTATCTTCTTCTCTCACCCAATCCTTACATTTCAGCAATGCAGATTTAATAAACAGATTAGTGGAAAGCTTAACAGTGGAACAGAAATTATTCATATTGTAGACTTCTAAAAATGCATCGTCACGTTTAAGGAGGAATTGGGAATTGTTTATGAAAAAAAACAGAGTCCAGCAGAGGAATTTTTTTGTTCGTTTGTTTTTAACCAGTCTATATTTGTGAAAGTGGCACATTCAAAGTGATTTGAATTGAAAAGAAATTAAAGGGAGAATTGCAATTGGCTTGGGTTAATTTTTTTTTGGTACTAATTTACATTGTTTAAGCTTAATTGCACTGGTTGTGTGTAGAAGCCCTTTATAGGAAAAGCAGTTGAGGAAGAGGGGTTTTAGAGGAAATGCATGACAGTAAAACCACAAAGTATCATGAGGGTTCAGCATATTGGAACTATTTTTAGATAATTTTTGCTTTAAAGTCACTGAAGTTTTAAAGCTGTTAAATATATGACTTTTTTCTTTTTTTCTTTTTTTTTTTTTCTTTAAGATTTGTGAGACTCTTTTCTGGATGTGATGGCAAATTATTGTTTGTTAGTCAGAATTTGTTTTGTAAAGTATTCTTGGTCTGAAAATGAATTTGTGTTTGGTTTGGATAACCCCAAGGTCTATAAGCATAATTGTCCTGAAACACTTGGGCTCATCCCAGCTGTGAGATGTGGCTCTGGAGAGGGTTTGACTGAGGCAGGGTGCAGGGGTCCTGTTTTACTGGATAGTGAGACAATTTGAGAGAGTGTTGGGGAGTCACAGCTGGACACTATGGAACTGGCTAAGGAGAAAACGGGGATGGGAGAGCATGTTTCCAGCCCAGGAACAACTGATGTCTGTGTTTTGTGAAGCATTTTCCCACCATGTAAATGTGAAGAATGGAGTTGCAAATAGAGGAAAACATTGTTTGGGAGGAGGCAGGGTTTCCAGTGTTGCACAGCACCTTAATGCTGGAATACTTCAGTCCAGCAGTCTTGTCTTAAGGGAGGATTAGTATGATAGTCCTGTTTTGCATTGATTGCAGGGATTTTATACCTCTTTTCCTGCTCTTCCTACCTCACACATCCCTCTCCATCCCCTTCTCCTTCCTCCTCAGCAAACTCACCAGTGCCCACCATGATCTGCTGCATTGGCAGGCACGTGTGTGCAAACGGGTATATTGTACTTCAAATATATACATGTAGCTGTGCATTATGCAGGTGAATCTTGCATCATGCCTTAGTACATTAATTTTGCTAACCATTATTACTTATGTGTTCTTTTCTTTTATTGTTTGATTTGGAGTTGAAAAAGTTTGCCCAACCAAAGGTGTGTTTGCCCAACCAAAGGTGTGTTTGCCCAACCAAAGATGTATTTGCCAACCAGCCTTGACTGTCAAAAGATACACAAGTATGTTGGCTTTGCAAGTGGACAAGTGTTTGGTAGATGAATTAAATGGACCTATGGAAAGAAAAATCTCATCTCCGATGGACCTTAATGAATGAACGTATACTTTCAGTGTACCATAACTGACTTGTATTAGCAAATTTAATGGTCAGAATATCACCCGCTAAAGAAAAACTGTTGGCAGAGATCAGAACTAGTGTTCTGGAAATGAGCAAAAAATTGTTCTTGAAAATCTGCATATGATTGTTTTTGTCCTAATTGTTGATACAATTTTTTTGAAGGTTATGTACAACTGTGCTTTCTCTCCAAATAGATTTTTTTTTAAACCAAAATAAAAACCTAAGAACTCTTGGAATATATTTGGAAAAAATTCCAGGTGTGAATTTATACAGCTGTGCATGGTACTAGAGATATTGACTTGTCAAATATAAAGGAATATAAATATAAATGGAGATGCATTGATTTTTTATTAACTCTAGAGTTTACTGGAAGCAGAGAATAAAATAATGATCTATTGCTTAAGGTGCTGGACGTATAGATTGATGCCAGCAGCAATAAAGAGAACACCTTCAGTTTTCAGTAGAAGCCTGTTCACTGTACCCTGAGGAGTAGTCACTCTTCTGAAAATAATTTGCTGTCAAATACAGGGAAAAAGTGACAGCTGTCAACTTGCAGCCTAGTAATTGGGTGGCAGGTTTTTTTGTGTTTGTTTTTTGTTTGTTTGTTTGTTTTGTTGTTTTTTTTTTTTTTTTTTGGTGCTTTTTTTCCTCTCTACATGTTGTCTGAAACTTGTCTTGCTGTGGTTGAATATGGAATATGGAATTGGGCAGCAATGTGTATCTGCCAGAAGGAGCTGCAAGTTCACCTTAAACTGCTGTTTCAGTGGCAGAGGACTTTGGTGTTGGGGAAGATTGGGGCAGGGTTTTGAGAAGGAAAAGCTCATGTGCAGTTGGAAATTTCACTTATAGTGCCACAGGGAGAAATCATGTATTCTGGTTTTTATTTTATTGACAGCATCAGTCTTTAATGACAACTCAATTTATATGTGAAAATATACCCGTAGCTTGTGGATGTGATACTCTGTAGAGCACATTATCAGGTAAAGATGTTAAAAGCTGTGCCCTTTCACTAATCTTTTTGATATTTTTTCCCCTGATGCGATAAACAACATGGTATAAATATTGTACTCTTTTTTTTGTCCATTTCCATATGTTTAAATCTTACTAGCAATTCTGAGAAAGGTAATTAACAGAAGCTTTTATTGTGATCCTCCAGAAACACCCTAGTATCTCACAGAACACTCAATCTTAAATGCATGGTTCTGATTACATATGACTTTCTTTTCTTTTGAGGCTGTGATGTAACTTTCTCTTTTTTTTTTTTTTAGTAGCTGGTATTGTTCTTGTAGATAAGATTTTTTTAATTCAAAATTTTGCATTATTTCAATGGATTATGTAGTTTCATCTGTAATGAGGCAGTGGATTCTGAGCTCTGAAAACATGAGATTTTAATAGCGTATCAGGAAGAAAGCTGGTGATAAATTTAATACGAATTTTGAATTTATTATGAGTTGCTGAAATAGAAAGTTAGTGTATTGTTTTGATACTGAGATTTGCTATGTTTCTGTTATGCAGCGGTCTTGCCCGAGATTGCCTAAAGCCAGTTCTGTCATGCAGGAGCTCTTAGGGTTTTCTGTTGTATCAGCTGAGCAGGTCTGGAGCTGGTGTTCAGTCCATAACAGCATCACATTTTGCATTCAGTGAACACTGTAGTAGAACATGAAGAAGAAACTTTGTTTCTGCAAGAGGCAGAAAGTCTGCAGTGGACAAATATTGTTTTCTTTGTTTCTGTGGTTTACATCAAGGGATATCCAGAAACTGTCAGAAGAAATGGGAGTATAGCTAGAGTTAAAATGAAAGAATAAATAGAATTAAAACCAAGGTTGGAGCTGAAATTAAAAGACAGTTTAAGAAATCTGCCCACTGACTTCTGTATGATCAATCCCCAAGATTCATCCAATTGACAGTTCAATAACTTTTACCACAAAGCAAAGGAGAAATGCAGAATTTCCCACTACTTTCCTCAATGTTTTTTTCCTCTTGCAGATTTAAAGTTCTAACTGAAGTTTTAGCTGTTCTCTGTGAGTACATATGTGTGATTATATACGAATAAGGTTCAAACTGCAAGTAATACTTAGTAGCATCAGACCTGAAGAACTGGAAGTCTCCCTTGGTTATGTGCTGGCCTTTTATCCACCACCATCTCTTGCTCTACTCCATCCCTCTGCTCCTCTGGCTTGGCTGCTGCTTTTTTTTTTGTTTCCCTAGGTGCAGGCAGGTGCTTAAAACAAGTTCTTGTCAGGGATTAGCAGTTTTTTTCCTCTTTGTTGGTGGAATTTGGCGAGATCCTGAGGGCGCTTGCTCCAGGAGCTGGGAAACTGTGTTGCAGTGTGTTCCAGTTCGGCTTTTGTGAGTAATCACAAGCTTCCCTTATCTGTATTGTCTTAAGGGTTTCTATTGTTAATTTGGCTGCCTGAAGCTGTGACAGCTGTGATAAGCCTTACCATTTTTACTTCCAGTTAAATATTTATAAAACATGAATTTCACTGTATGTGGCTTGAAAGTCGGGTGGAGAGCCTCTGAATGTATTTGTTAAATCATCTGTAGCCTGTAAGGGCAGTGGTAATTATCCTGCCTAGTAAGCGTGCAGAATTCTTGCTTACTGGAAGATTGTTTTATTATTCCCTTGGTGTAGTGTAGGACAGCAGTTGGATCCCCATGCTTAAAATAAGAAAGGAAGATGGGCATTTTTTGTGTTGCATCAGCTTTCAGCAAGCTTAAAATAATGTATTGTGCAAGAACTTGTCTCCTTCAACTGATTCTCTGAAGTATATTGACAAGTTTAACTTCTTTGAACAACACACACACACACAAACACAGAGCCATGTATGGGCACAGAAGTAGCTCGTATGGGGAAAGCTGTGTTCACCATTCCAGTTATAAAATAACTCATCCATTTTTATGCAGTGGTCTAAATTCAGGAGGAAGTTCGGTTTTTTATGTGGAAGAGAAGAGGTAACATTAGTTTTAACTTAAATAAAGTACTTTGAATATGATTTATTTGGCGTGAGTGCTGGTCTAATTAAATTAGTGCTTTCTGAAAGGTTGTATAGGTGTCCATGTACTTTCTTGGGTTTCTTTGTTTTCCAGGAAAGGCTTGGAGAATGGATGTGTAATGTGAAACATTTTTTTTGAATGGGTGTGGGGGCCGTGAAGAGTAGAAATGATACCATACCTAATTGGCTGTTGATATTCTGATGAACTTCACTAGTCTACAGGTAATCAAATGTTGATTCATATTTATTTAAATTTTTTGTAGTTTGAGTTTTACATCAAGTTATATTACAAGAGGCTTAATCACAAGTCCACTGCTCTTTACCTCTTTTTTAATGTATGGTGGAGGGTCTTTCAAAAATAAATAACCTCTATTTATGCAATGAATGTTCCCAGCCTTAACTAATTACTGATACAGATAGTATCAGAGGTATAATTAGAGTTGTGTACCTTTAAGTTTGTGGGGGGTTTTATATTTTTTTGCTTATGGTAAATAGAACATTTTCTCATACTTAATTCTGGATAGCCATAGGATTTTAAAACTCTTAATTTGGTATTTTTGTGTTCTGCTGCTCTGTGTTTTTTAGCATGCTGAGTATGAAGGAGGAGTATTTTTTTGTCTGTGTAAGAACTATCTTACCCAATTCTGTATTTAAAAGTATTTACTGAATTTCAGCAATACATACTGATCTGGAAAGATGAGCTAAACAGGTTCCTGCAGTTTTGAATACCTGTCTTTCTTATGCATAAAGTACAGAGGCAGCTGATTGGTGTTGACCAAGTTATGCTACATCAGCTGTAATTATTTAAACTTACACATGCCAGCTGTGATTTAAAAAAATAAAAAATCCCAAAACAAAGCAAACCCATTTTTGTAAAGGTCTTCCTCTTCTATCTTCCATCCCTTTACTTACTTAAATTAAAAGAAGATTAGCTCTGAGTCAAAAATTTTTTAAAATCTTTGTCATAGAGGAACCTTAGCCATGATATTTGTCTGTTTTTATATGAAAGGTTTTTCTAGATATTTTCCTAAATATAAGATAAAAGAGTACAGCTGAAGTGATAACCCTGAACTGATAACTAATGCCCTACCCAAACAAGACCAGTGAATTTGTGGAGGAAGGGACTTAATTCCTGTCTTCCTACCCCTTTAGACAGAAGTGTGCCATCAATAATTTGACTCGGGAAGCAAAGAATCTTGAATAATTAAATTTAGGTCATAACAGTTTAAGTAACATCCGGTCTCAGAAAGGATACATATATCTGGAGCGGGGGGGGAACACAAAAGGGAAGCAGGAAGACAGAACAGTACACCAAGGCTGAGTCAACAGAGGCCCTTCAGAAAAGAAGATTTTATCCTAGCGAAACCAATGCAGAAAGCCATAAAAACACATCAGGCAAATGTATGGGAAGGAAATCAGAAGGGTGATAAGTCTGTGAAGCAGGTGGTTTACTTTGTAATGTGTCCCCTTACAAAAATAGAAAGTGAAATGGTTCCTTCTCCAGTAGATAGTTAAAGGAAAAAATTAAGTGGGACTGTGGTGATAAGTACTCTAAATCTGTGGGGTTGGTGGTTTTTTTGTTTTTTTTTTTTGGTTGTTTGGTTTGTGTTTTGTTTTGTTTTGGGTTTTTTTGGTCTTGTTAATAAGAAGGAATTACTGACAGACTTTAAGATGTTGAATAAAATGATGCTCAAGCTGGTGCATTGAAAAACAGCAAAGTGTTGTGACCAGCTGGATATTCCAGATATGGAATTCTAGTAGAATTTAGGGATGACGAGGTTGCTTAGTTCCAAATTTGCATTTTGCTGTCAGTGTGAGCAACATGGTGAAATGACAAAAAGAATAAGAAAAGTTGGTTATTTGGCTAAGACTATACAAGTTTATGAGAAAATAAAGAGTAATCTGATGAACAGCATGAGTGAGCAACAAGGAGACAAGGACAGCACGTTGGACTAAGAGGATTTACAGAGGCTTAATTACTGTCTTAATTTGTGAAGAAAGGGGGGCAGGACAAACATGAGTTTACAGATAAAAGAGGACCTTGATGTAGATTCTAAAGCCAGAATTGGACAATGAAATTTCAAGTACATGGAAGAAAATAGAATGCTTTATCTAAATGCTTGTCTCCAAGGGATCAAAAAAAAAAATGGGTGGGGGAAACGTATGAGACAATGGAAAGGTAGAACATCTCCTGTGAACAATGAACACTCAGCGAAACTAAATCCAAGGAAAAGGAAATACTCCCACCCACTCTTTTTTCCTTATCCTTGTTCTCACAGAATTAGTGTTTACATTAAAAAACACATCTCTTTCAGAGGCCACTGAAGCTGAGAGCTCTTCTGAGAGTTGAGATGATTTAGACATTTGTATGAGTAGCAAGTAGGAGATGTTACAGTAAACATTATCTATTTTCAGATAGGTGTAGAATTATCATTGTTTTGGCCATTGGCCAGTTTCAGAGGTGTGGGGTTTTTAATTTTTGTGGTCCCTCCCCTTCTTTTCCTCCCCCTCCCAAAAAAAGTATGTCTGAATGTATTATTAACATAAATGGGAAGCAAATGCATTCCCTTTTTCTAATACTTGGTGCAGGTTAGATTCAGCAGTAGTCTCACCAGATTGAATGTTTTTCTGAAGTACAACCCTACCATATGGGCAACTTGTGACCTCAGTGTGCATCAGGGGTGATGGGAGGAACATTCTTTTAAAGAAGCAACCAACTCCCCTCCCCTCCCACCCCAAACAATCAAACAAAACTCCAAAATCAAATGCTTTGATTCGTATATTGTTTGACTTTTGCTTGGGAAAATCATTAGGAACAATTTTTCTTATGAACATACAAGTATCTGCTCTCCAATATTTAAGAAGCTCATATGAGGCTACAGCATCAGTGGAGATGTTGTGAGCTCTTATCTCTGTGAATATAAACAGAATTAAAGAGGAATTGCTCTAGCTGGAAACTGAACTGCCTTAGCAGTTCAAGTGCTTCCAAGCACCTAGTGACTGTTGGAGCCATGTTGCCTTCATCCGCCCAATTCCGCATACTTGGCAGCCACTGCTCTCACCAGGGAAAAGACTTGTGAGGAGTTGAGATGTGCCCTGTAGCACATGAATTTCTATCTCAAATATGCAAATAAAAATCTGGGGTAATAGAGTCAGTTCCGAAGTTGTCAAATGCAACTGTTGACTTATTTCTTGTCTTATCGAAGAGAAATATAAGTTAGTTGAAACCAGGTTGGGCATGTTGGATCTCCGTCACTCCTTGAGATTTCCATCTAATTTAGTGCAGATGGTGGCTGGTGGTCGTGTCTCCCTCCAGTGACAAAGGGGGCTATGTAGTTGGTGATTATGAAATAAACTTTTTTTTTTTTTTGATGGTCAGGATAAATCCTACCAATTGCTACTAGTAAGCGTCAAATGCAATGAAATACTTTTCAGAGTGGCTTTAAACTTTATAATGCACTTAACAAGTATTCTTCTCTCATTCACTGTGTGGTACAAAACACATCTGCAGAGCAGTTTACACGCTGGTTGCATTTATGCTGGATTAGGTACATTTTTTTTTACCTAGGGGGGTGTGTGTAAATCCTTGATTGTGCAGATGTGTTCCTGTAGAAACCTCTCACTTTGAAGTCTGCAAGTTAAGGATTAAAGTATTTTCTTGGGCAAGAGGATGTCTCATGTCAAAGTGTTATCTGAATACATATTTCTGAGGCTTGCGAAAGGAAGGTAATTTAACTTGGACTTTTCTGCTTGGCTGAAGAAACCCATCTTTTATTACTGTTTGCATTGAATTGCGGGAGTTAATCATTGTTCATGTGTGTGTGTGCAATGAGAGAGAATGTGTTCACTGAAGGCAGTAAATCTAACAGTCAAGATGTTTTTCTTCTGTTCTGTGCACTCGCTGAGATATTCAATAATGATTTTCCTGTGTTTGGAGCTTTCAAGGCATTTTTGAATACAGTAACCACTGGTGAATAGCGTCTTACAAGAAGTGCTCTTGTAATGTTTGGGTAGTGGTGCACAGTCTGAAGCACAGTAAAGCTGATGTGTAGTTGTACATCCGGAAATACAGTTAGATCTATCAAAGCATTAGACATGACAACTCACACATTTGTCAAAGGCAAAAAAAAACCCCCAACAATCACATAATTTTCTTCATTACCACTTATTATTCAGTTGACAATATTCAGTTTATCATAACTGAAGGATGAAAATGCAGATGAATTAAAAGAAACTGCTGTTTTTAACAACTATGTTGGAAAGGCCATAGTAATATGGCTAGACCTAGTGACCTTCAGAATGAGAGAACATTCTGTTGTTTGTCTAGTCCAATGTCTTGTATTTAACTTCAGGCATCATCAGCCTATTTCAAGAGGGGTGTAAAACCTCCCTGCCAGATAAATGTGGGATGATCTCCCTCCTCATTCTTAATAGAAGTTGTTTTACCATCTTTAAGAATGGTGCTTTGTGTCTCTTCTAAAGCACTTGTGCTTATTTATTTGTACTCTTGCCTACCATGTCTGTTTCTTAAACTGACTTTTCTTTGTGTTTGGGTTTTTTTTTATTTTTATTTTTATTTATTTATTTTTATGCCTGTTTTGGTAATCTGAATGCACTTATTGCCCTCCTGAAAAGAATAAGTGGTGGTTTTAGGAATGGTTGATAATTCTGACTTTACATTTTGCAAAAGTAAGTGTTTTTATTAATATGAATACAACAATACTTGTAATTACAGTACTGTTCTGTTTTTAAGGAGAATATTGATTTAGCTTATCTAGCCTTACATTAACAAATACAGAAATACTTCTTTTCCAAATATACATTTGCTTTAGAGTTCTGAAGTAAATGAACTAAGACTCCATTTAATATTTTTCTCTTCATAAAATGGTTTTGAAATGAATTTTCTTCTACTAAAGTCAATTAAACAAGGCACTTAATTCTGTTTTACTTTGCCAAAATAATAAAAAATAATGTTGATTCCAAAAAATGTTAAAAATTAGATGTAATAGAAGAGAATATGAATCTCTGAAATATTAATTGCTTTTTTTATGGGTCTCTTTGTTCATGTTTATTTGTGGTCAGTTGGAAGGAAGTAAGCACTTTGTATCCTGCTAAGCGTGGAAGGCTTTAAATATGTATGGCTTGATGTTAACTTTTTTAAAGCATTACTTATGACTGACACATCCTGGTCTAGTTTACTCTTCCCGCTACTGACCTTGAAAGCATGTCTGTGCAATAATTGCTTATTGCTGGAACAAAAGATAGTTCTGTCTATGATTTGTTTGAATTCAGGAAGCCGTGTTTGCCAAAGTAAAATCTTGGTGACGCAACTATGTCAGGTTTCAGCAGCCACACCTCTGCTAAGCAGTTTGAAGTTTTCAGGTTTAACCTTTGTTCATAGCCATATTCCTTTTCCAGCAAAACATTTGAGGTGGTTTTCTTTCTTCCTTTAGCAATGAAGCTGTGCTAAAGAAATGCCAAGTTTTAGAAGAAAAAGCAGCAGCAAGTACTGTTGAGTTTTCCAGTTGTTTTGTATTAGGGCAAGTGGATGGTCGAAGAATAAATGGATCCTCTTCCCAATCATTGTGGTAAGGTTGACGCTTAATATTAAGTGTGGGATGGTATAGATGGTGTGGGTTTTATAGAATAGGATTTCATAATGAGCTATGCTTGATATCTGTAAAACAATAATGAATGCCATCACTGGGCTCCAGTTGTCTTCCATTGTGCAGGGATACTGGACCAAATTAAGTAGGTACATCTTCGCTGCTGTAACACAGCTTTCAGTTCGGCTCCGAGGTATTGCATTAACATTTGTCTTTGATAATTGGTCTTTAATGCAAGAATACCTTTCTAATGAGCCATGCTGCTGAAAGTGCTCCTTCTAAGACTGTGCGGATATAGTTTTCACTGCTTTATGATGAGGATTTGCCTTTCTGTAATTACGGATTTGTAAGAATCCCTTCAAAATTAATAGGTTTTGGACAGCAATTACAGTTCTGGAGTGTATATCACTATTAATGTGCTGCGTTGCCGAGTTAGTCCCTGTGCTGTACCTCCTGTGTATATCGACCTCTTTTCAGGACTGAGTCCCTGGTGAGTGTAACTTCTCACCATTATCAAATTGACAGTGAGCACGTAATTACAAATTAGCTGTTTTAACTGCTTTGGGAAAAAAAACCCCAGAGTTTGGAAATCGAACCCTGATGCATCAGCATTTCAAAAGTAGATCCATCCATTTCTGCCTGGAGCCATCCATATTTATGCATGTGCATACACATGTGGCTTTTAATGATCAAATACCAAAGTTTTGTACTGAGACTTCTGAAATTTGCCCCTCAGATGCAAATGCTAATTTTTGTCAAGCTCCAAAGTGCTTCAACCATCCTTTTTGAATGTTTTCTGAATATAGAGGGCTGAAAGCAAGAGCCATGGTCTTGGAGAGCATTCAGTGCTTTGTTAATACTCCTTTCCAGCCAGATGCGATGCCAGGGGTCAAACCTCTGTTTACACTAGAAGTAAATAAAGCAGTCTTTTTACAAATTACTTGTGAAGAAGTGATAGTAGTAGCCTGTGGAGCCTCTGTAGTTTATTTGTTGCTGCATTCAACTGTGCCTCATCTTTGTACTGCCCAATTTATTGCCAAATTACAGGACAATTGCCAAAGACCTTCAGTGAAAGCAGTTTGTAATCTTCTACCATGTTGAGTTAAAACGGGCATGCAAAATTTGTCATTTACAAAAGCAGACATTTTTTTCCCCCTCTAAGTTGTTAATAACGCTGTATTTCTTGCTCTTATGTTCCTGATTTCTGACTTCTTCCAGGCCTAATCAGCGCCACTCCTTTCATAAGTCCCTTGGAGAGGCTGGTGAAGGATTTAGGCGTATTCTGTACCATGAGGGACTAAACTGTAATTTCTGCTAGGCACAGACTAGGAAAGTGAAGTTACAAACCAATTTTTTTTTAATGGACAGCACTGTCCAACCAACTTAATGATCACCAGATTCAGAAACTTTTTTTTAATTAAAAATTTTAATATGGTTACCAAAGTATTTAGTGTGGTTTATCATTAGAAAAAGAAATTAAAAATTCCATTTCCTCATTGAGTACATCCTCAGTCGTTGATATATGCTGACTTGCCTGCTGCAATGCAAATAGGCATCTGCTGTGTTCAGTGCGCTCAGAGCTTGCATCTGGCTGGGAATCAGTGAGTATCTGTGGAGAGAATAGCTTCAGCTTTACTTGAAGTAAAGTTGTTACATGATAGAGATGCAAGATACCCAAGAGATCCAGATGCTCAAGAGTGGTGTCTCCTAAATGGTAAACAAAAGAAAAGTGTGTGTGCCTGAGAAGACCTTTGAGGAATGTAATTCCACCAAGAATCAGGAGAGTCGCTCAAGTTTTGGGCATTTATTGAAAGTTTCCTAGAACAAACGAAAGGGTTTTTTTTCTTGTCTTTGTAATAATCAGAAATTGCAGGCCTCAAATTAAAATAAATTAAAAAAAACTTGCTGGAAAAGGAAGTGAAAAAGAGGAGATATACAACATCTGTTAGAGATGAAAAAGGCATTTTAGCTTCCAGAAGGTTGATTAACTATTGCCTTCCCCTTGGGCCACAAAGTAAGTGGTGAATGCTAAAGTAATGTGAAAATAGGATGGTAAAAGACTTGGAAAAAAAATGAAATAATCTAATTTAAGAATGCTTTAATTGAGCCATGGTTTTCTGGCTGCATTTAGATATAAATGGTACCCATTCACTTGGTGTGTGACAACTGCTGAGGAAGGGCTGGAGTATGTAATGGGATTTTTTTGCTTTATTAGGAAATATGTAAAATTAAGAGTGGTGATAATTGAATACTTAAAGTTATTCTATGCAGAGGTGATCCTTTTACTTGAAGACAGATTTACATGATATTCACAGCTCATAAATCATTCTTGCATTGCCTCCCTGCAAGACTATTGGCAGAGAATACGTTACTCAAAATATGCCTGTTTTCAATTAGCTCAAGGAAAATTCTCTAGTTACAGAAAGAACATCCATCTCCGTTACCTGCCTTGAGAATTAACATCCAAATACATTTGCATGGAGATTACCAAAGCTTACTCTGTGTAAGCAGTGATTAGGGCTGATTTTTAAATAGGAGAGGATAGGAAGATTTAACACAACTGCCTTTGAAATGTTTCTAATCCTGAGATTCAGAGTTGTGATCGTTGTGGAATAGCCCCTCAGAAATGGAGAAGTGCAGCATGAAGCATTTTGGGCTTGGAAAGCAGGGAGGATTTCAGAGAGCCAGTGTGATGTGAGCTGGAGCTGGCTGGGCTCTGCTGCAGGGCGCCAGGGCATGCTGGGGGTAATGGCAAGGCAAGGGACTGCCTCACTCAGCCCAACTCGCTCTTTGCTTCTGCATGGGAGAGCAATACAGCTCTTGGTTGGTTTGCCTCTTTAACAGCACTTTTCTGCACACTCTGTATACAACCTTCCCCCTTTTTCTTTCTGGAGTGGGACAACTGAGAGCTTTTTAGTTCTGTTTTGTCATATCTTCTCTGTGCAAAACTGAGATACCCTTGCTTTTTATTTGTGGCTTTGCCCACTTCATTGTGCTTTGGTTAAAAGGGGTTGTTTTGTCCATGTTATTACAGATCCTTGCAAAACACAGTTTGTTCTGTGCTCTCATGGTGTTTCTTGTATAGTGAGTTCCACCTCTCCTGCATCGACTTTGTTCTCTTAATTGAAGAAAAGGCAAAGGACGCTGCCAACTTTCACAAAAACCTTCTTTTCTTCCAAGGGGAGTTGAAATAGTTTGTCTGTGACTCTTTCTATTGAAACCCAGTTTTGTGTGAATTGGCATACTTGGAAATGAACAATGTCCCGTGGTCAATCCAGAATCTCTTTTTGAAGGCAGAATGGATGATCTTGATTTGTGTGAGGTTGCCAAAGTAAATGTCGCTTGAAGTCTTGTGGCTTGCACTTAGCTGGAACAATTTACCTGGCCTTTAAATAAAGCTTTTTCTCACTGCCTGATCATGGGTGAAGAGCTTATTTTATTCTGTTTTGCTACTGGTGAACAGATTTCTAAGGTACTGAGTTAATAAGAACTGTTTCCTGTTTTTCCAATGAAAGAAACATTTCCTTCAGCATGTACATTTCAATGTGTAAAGTGGGAAAGATACAACATTTTTAGGAGTGTCTTGTCAGCCTGTTCTGGTGGGGAGTACAAATTGCTTGGGAGCTCCTGTGTGTGTATAAATTTGGAGGAGTCTGTTGCGTGAACATACGTCTGCTGCTTCTAGAAAGTGAACGTTTCCATAAAGTAGTGTTGTTATATGTGTTTAAATTAAAAGGACTATGGTGTGTGTTTGGTCTGCTAGGAAAATGCTAAGCATCTAATAATTTAAGTAATCACCTTTTCATTGTGGTCAGAAGAGGTGCACAGTATGCATACAACGAGAGAAATATACTCTGTGGCAGGGTACTTTGAGGCTTGGTGCTCAGGCACAAAAGACAGTGCTAAAGAAATACTTTATATATACTCTATACTGGGAATTATTGACATTTTTGTGGATAGCATATAAGTTGGTGTTTATGAGGCTTTAAAAATACTTTAGAGATCTTCACACAGTTTATGGCTGTACAAGAAGCTCTGCGTAGCTGTATCAGTAGGGTGTCAGTACAAAACTGGGCTTTTATTAAAGACTTAGTGGACAGTTCTGGAGTGGCTGTAGTTTATCATGTCCTGTAGTGCCCAACAGAAAGATCTGTTCTGATCAAGATACTTGTTGAGGGGCCTTTGTCTGCTGGCATTATGTGTGTCAAGATGCAAAGTGTTGGTTACTAAAATTAAAAACCTGACTGTGGGTTGAATTTAGTACTTAGAGGAACAACATCTTTTTATCATATTTTTAGCTGGAAGGTGAGGATGGGAGAACAGGAGGAAAGCCTTGGCCATGATAAGGTGGCTTGTGTAGGTCATGAGTCAATGGTTAGCAAGTGCCATTTTGTACCCCTTTTTAATTCTATTTTTTTTAATTGAATATATCTGTGGTCTCAGGCTTTTGAAAGCTCAAATAGACTAATGCCCAGTTTTTATGGATTGATGTACTAGATCCATAGCTCTTTACTGTATGGCTTCTGGAAAATGTCATTTGTCCTTTACCAGCACAGTAAATAAAAAAAAAATCGGGAACATATTATTTATTACTTAACCATAAGTTCTATGCTTTCATGAGAATAATATGCTTCCCTTTTACAAATGCTTTTAGCCTCTTGACTTTTGCAAGAAGTGTAAACACCTTCCACTGAAAGAAAATCTTGAACTTCTGAAAATCCACAAGCTGGGACAAGAATAGGAAGAGAATATTTTAAAATGAGACCTTTTTGATATGTAATACACATATAAAATATGTATATACTATATATTTTTAGGTAAATATGTGTATATATGTATGTATATTTTTATATATTTATATATGTGTATATATGAATATATATACATATATATAATGTATATATGTGATTATTTTGCCAGCCTATTTCAGTAACTGTTATTAAGATGGCTGGTTACTGGTATTAAACTATTTTTGTAAAACTTGAAGAGAAGGAGCATTAGGGTTGCCTCTACATTTGAAGAAGCCATCACAGGGAGCACAGGTGCTCCATTTGAGCAGTGCATAGGGAAGAACACATCAAACACAAACACGTGGTGCCATTTGGTGCACCAGGTTGTTGTAGTGCCAGTGGTTAAGTCTGCTTAAATTTACTAATAATAGTATTAGAGTTGAGGCTAAAAACTGAGAGGTCCTGCTCTTTTTGGCATTTTACCTTTGATTTTGTGGGAGGAGAATCGGGGAACTCCCAGAGTAATTGAGTGTCAGAAATACTTCCTGGATTTTTTCTGAGAGATTGATGGGTTATTACCACAGCCCTAAACTAAAGTTGCTCGGATGGGTGCTGTCCTGAAATGCTACACTGAGCCATGAAAGGCTGGTAAAGCTAGCACAATGCTTTGTATTGCTTTTCAGAAGCAGATAATGCTCTTTAAAAAGGTCCTTTTTTTTAATGCCTTTCAGGGAGTGATTTTTGAATTTAAACATCCTGTCTCTTCAGGTTGTTTGGTTAGAGCTCTCAGGAGCACAAGGAGAGAATAGATGCTTTGTGCATGAGGAAGCACTCCATTTAGCATAGTCAGACTAGTATGTGCCAAATACATCATCATGGCTGGGCTTCGCGAACGAAGATTTGGGAAGGCTCTATCCACATTTGCTACAGGCGCGCTGGTGGCTTATGAGGCCAATCCGTGACAGACATATCCGATTGCAAAAGGCACAGCAGAAAGACTCCTTAGATGGTGTATTCTGCAATACACGGTTCTTTCTGCGTTGCCTTTTTTCCTCGAGGGTGATCCTGCGTGCTTTCTCAAAGGCATCAGCTGCGTTATAGATGGTGTGTCTCCAGGCCTCCCGATTTGAGGCCAGAGTAGACCAGTTATGGTGATCAATATGGCCAAGGCTGAGATGTTGTTTCAGGGAGTCCTTGTATCTTTTCTTCGGGGCTCCTCTCATGCGGCAGCCAGTGGCAAGTTCACCGTAAAGCAAGATCTTAGGGAGGCGGTGGTCCTTCATCCTGGAGACATGACCTGCCCAACGCAGCTGTGTTCTCATCAGCATGGCCTCAATACTTGTGATAGCTGCTTGCTCTAGAACAGATGTGTTGGTGACATAGTCTGACCAGTGGATGTTTAGAATTGTACGGAGGCAGCGTTGATGGAAGCGTTCTAAGAGACGCAGGTGGTGGCGGTAGATGACCCATGATTCAGATCCATATAAGAGAGTAGACAACACTATGGCTTTGTAAACACTGATCTTGGTGCTTTTCTTCAAGTGTTTATTACGCCATACTCTTTTATGGAGTTTTCCAAAAGCACTATATGCCTTTGCTAATCTGTTGTCTATCTCTCCGTCAATCTTACCGTCTGAGGAGATGAGGCTACCGAGGTAATTAAACTGTTGGACTGATTTGAGCTCTGATTGACCAATGGTGATGTGGGGATGATGGGGGACATCCTGAGGTGCAGGCTGATGGAGGACCTCTGTCTTCTTTAAGCTGACTTCCAGCCCAAAGAGCTCAGCAGCATCTGCAAAGCAGGATGTTAAACGCTGCAGAGCTGCTTCTGTGTGGGCAACAAGGGCGGCGTCATCAGCATAAAGCAGCTCCCGGACAAGATGGTTTAAGGTCTTAGTATGGGCCTTCAGTCGCCTTAGATTGAATAGACTTCCATCAGTACGGTATCGAATGTAGATACCGTCCTGATCATTGAGGTCTGCTGTGGCCCTTTGGAGCATCATGCTAAAGAAGACGGTGAATAGGGTAGGAGCGAGAACGCAGCCTTGTTTCACACCATTCTTAATTAAAAAGGGCTCAGAAAGTGTGTTGCCATATCTGACTTGGCCATGCTGATCCTCATGGAGTGAGAGTGCCAAATACATAAAAGCAAGAAAACTGCTCTCAATTATTGAGGGATTATGTATTTAAAAAGGGAATAAAAGGACAGAAAAAGTCTTGAGTTTTTTCCAGTCCTGACTGATAGAATCTCTGTTGCATACATAATTTGTGAAAAGGAAGTAACCCTAATGAGCTGTTGGGCCATTGGTTTATGGGCCTGGCTCCAGGAAACTTTCTTGTAGAGAGTAATTTAGTTAAAATGACAACGCTAATCAGGTGAAACTGAGAGGGTAGATGCTCAGCAACTTCAATGATAGGATGATACTGTCTCCCAAATCCAGTAACTGGGGGCTTCCTGGTGTTACTTGACTTTCCTAGGTGGCACGTAAGAGCTCTGTCTGACCTTTTTTTCTGTATGATGTGACTGATTACCAGGAGCCAAGGACCTGTGCATCCCCCAAGGTCCAGGCTGGAAGGCAGAGGATTCTCAGTGAGACTTCTGGATTTGAGGTGGTGCTTTTTGAAGTTCAATTTCCTTAACCCTATCTGAGCTCTAGCAGAGACAATGTTTTCTAGAGGAATGAGTGTGCTAGCACTGGTCCTGCTGACTTCCCCAGAGCTAGGAGCACCAGCAGACAGTGCCCAGATTCAGTACAGGGGTCTTGGCTCTCAACCCCCTTTGTTAATGGTCTTTCCACCATCCTTGGTAGCCTACCTGTGGCATCTCCCTTTTGCTGCCCGGCAATGAATACAGTTTAGGAGTGGATCAGGGCAAGAAAGCGCTGAACTGTGGGGCATCTGAAGTAAATAAAATTCTTGTTGCCTAAAGGTTTTTAATTTTTTATTTTCTCAACAGTATCATAGTTTTCCTAATGAGTTCGTTTTTCCTGGTAACTCCAGTACACTTCCACAAGCAGGCTTATTTCAACAAGTTGCTAACTTGAACTACAGTTGCAGATTTTGTTCCTTCCCCTTCATGTCAGGCTCCTAGCAGGTCTCTAGTTTGGAGGTAGGTGATGCCACCAGCTGATATGAATTTGTGCACAAGAAATGTTTGGGCTAGCAACCCAGCAGGGTGACAGAGGGTCCTGGAGCCAATATTGCTGTTAACCACAACATTATGTAGAAGAACTGCTGGTGATTAGCTAAGTGTTTCATATGCATTTTAAAAGCATGTTGTGCACGAATTTGACATGAGCAGCACAAGTGCCAACCAGTGCCAGTTTGAAACCTCCTCTGAACTGTGCATCCATCAGTTCTCCCAGCCCCAGGAAGGATCTGATAGCTGAGGGGGAGTTCCCGTGGGGATAATGGTGCATGAGGCTGTTATGGAGGCATGGTGCCAGTGCTGCCTCTCACTTCTTCCTGCAACTCCTATAGGTTGTCCTTCAACCACTTTCCAAAAGGCAAACCGAGACCCGTGTTAAGCATGGCAATGAAATTCAAGCTTGCCACCTCTGGGAACAGTGGTTTCCTGTACTATTGAAAGGCTAAGGTTATAAATGGTTTCTTGCACGAGATGTCTGCCATTCATAGGGGTGGCAAGTCCATCAGTTGAAGGATCCTTCTATTATGTTGGTGGAAGAAATGGTGGGAATGCTGGCTTAGAGTGAGTTTCAGATGGCACTGATACTTAAGGCAGTGGTGGTGATAAACCCCTTGTTTAACCCCTTGCATTTAAACGAAACAATTTATATATTGTTTTTCTATGAAAAATTTCAGGGTATCAAGGTAATTTTTCTTCTCTCTGCACTGCTGTGTGAAACTAACAGCTTTGTTCAGGAAAAGTTTTCTGTATTTTGAGGGGGAGGGAGAGGGGGTTGTGTGGTTGTCACATTTGCTTTTGCCTGCATATCATCCTCAAACAAAACTAACTTATTGTAGTATATTTTTAAAACCGATTTATAGCAGACAGAATGTGTTAACATGCTGTCCAAAATAACAACATGTTCCTTTGAAGGAGGGAAGAAAAGTAAAAGATAAAGTTCTTATAAGCAGGACCAACTGCATTCTTATAAGTCAGAGGAAGCTGGTTAGAGAAAAATATTAAATACTCTGAAGAGTTTTGAATAGGTTGTATACTGTCTTTATGCTTTTCTTTAGTAAAAATCAGTAAAGTAGAATTTTGTGAAACATTTCTAGGGCTTCTACTAAAAAGTAAGGAAAAAAGAAAAACTAATTCCTCTGCAGTCAGGAAGTCTTGACTTTTTTTTAAAAGCTGTTCTACACAACTACTTTTTCTTTTTGTGTCCTTGTTTACTTTACTAGGTTTGGAACCGTAGAAATGTGACATACAGGTAGATGACCTGCAAACAGCAACACTCGAACGTAAACTGAAATATAAGAGGATGTTAGCTCTAGGACTGTAGTTTCAGGTTCTTATATGCACATGCTATCTTCTCTTACGTACCAGT
This sequence comes from Pseudopipra pipra, assembly GCF_036250125.1. Lineage (NCBI taxonomy): Eukaryota > Metazoa > Chordata > Aves > Passeriformes > Pipridae > Pseudopipra > Pseudopipra pipra. The sequence continues at coordinate 24,635,824 of NC_087551.1, forward strand.
CTTGCCTGAGCTTTTCGGTGAGGTTTAGACCTCATCATTCATACGTAGGAAAGAATAAGAAAACCAAAAAAAAAAATGCTGAAGTGGACTTAATATAGTTTTTGCCCTTTTAGTTACTTTTTTTAAAATTGACTCACTGTCAAGCAGGGATAAAAATCATAATCAGTTGTTGAAATCATGTGCACTTTGTTCCTTCATAATTCATCTTACTGCTTTAGATTTGAGAGTAGGCTGCTGCTTTTTAAATAGGACGTGTTTGCAAGTTAGAGAAGGCAACTTGTTTCAAAGGTAACTACTCCAAGACGTTATAGGGTATGGTAAGCTGAACTTGTATTTAAAAAAAAAAAAAGGCAAAGAAAAGGCAGCAGAAAAGGGGGTGGAGGAAAGATGGCTAGTTTGCCAGAATACTGTCATGCTTTCAAGTAGAGGGTAAGACAAGAGGTATAATACATACAAGTAATATGGAAATTTGCTGGAAACAAATTATTTTGGGGCATGCATATGATTTCTGTTGAAGTGTCATACTGATATTCTTTTTAGGTTTTAATGCCTGCCTTACCCAGAATGTTAAAACAAGTAACAGCATGTGGGCATATCCTTAACAATTTAATGATTAAAAAGGAGTTTTAAATGCTACTGTAGTTTGCATATTACACCCAGTGCAGGTAATCCTGTTTGCTGGATGCTGTGCAAGTTTGGGAAGAGAACAAAAGTTATCATGAAGCATTTCTACTCAAATGAATCAGAAAGAAGTGTACGTTTTGTTGGTAGTGTAGGACAGTTAAACCTAAGGTGTTGCCCATAAAACAGGATTCAAATTCACTTTCCGACGTTAGAGTTTGTGTCTGTGAGCTCCTAGATTGTGCGAGCCTGTTTTGCAGGTGGGTTAAGCTGGAGGGAATTTCAGTTCAATTTTGAAAACTTATTTTAGTTTGAAACCAAAACCTAAATAAACGTTTCCGTTTTCTTTTAGCACTGAGATTTTTAGCAGTGGGGAACTTCTTGTCAAAGTGCTTGGTGCATACCTTGTAATGGAAATTGTGGGAGAATGTGAATAGAACAGAAATAGACCCAGCGTTTATCTGATAGTTCAACAAAAAGTAAATATTGAGATTTGTTTCTCTTCTTGTAATGGACTATTAAAGTGCAGCTGACTTGGGAATGGAAGGCTGAAGGGGACAATTTCCCCAAACAGTTGTGTAAAAAAGAAGAGTTTAGATGGGCCTGTTGCTCCCTTTCTCCTGTGTTCTAACAAATTTAAAGCCTTAATAAAGTGACTGAAAGAGTGAATAAACCAAAGTGTACCCTAGGGAGACAGCAGGAAAGATCAGAGACATTTTTTTCTGCATCTCTGTTGTAGAAGGGAATGTACTACATGTAAATGTCTGAGTGGGGGAACAGACCATACCTAAGCTACAGAATTCTCACCCAGGAAAGATTTACTCAAACAGTAATAAATATATAAAGAAGGTGCTGTGCAGGCCCTGCTGAAGTTTGTTTTCTTATTGAAGTACAGGTTGCCCATCATCTTTCCAGAGGGAGTAATATCTTGGGCTTTGGGGCAGTGGGAGCCCTTCCACCAGCCTCTGCTTTTCCCCCCACAAAACAAGCCTTCCTTTTCTTGTGAGATTTACCCTGCCTTGCACAACATATACCTACAGAGCTCTGTTGCTTAATTGCTATAGGCTGGAGGGTCCCAAGTGCTTTACCTTCCCTTATAAAACAGATTTTTTTTCTGTCTTCTATCTTCTGAGTTATCTTCTCTGCACCTGTTTCAGTTAAATTGGTTTTGGGAAAGGCATATGGTTTTGTTTTGCTTTTGACTTTGGTAGCCACCGCTATGTATATGAAACTACACATAGTGGCTTGCAAACACTTTATATAATTGATCGATCTGGTTGTCTACTAAAAATATCTTTTTATTGTGTGTGTGTGTGGAACTGCTGCAAAGGATCAGTATCAAACTGCAGTTAAAGGGATTGGTAGGATCCTGTGATCTTTTGATGCTCTGTCAGCTCCCTTCTCCCCTTCATCTCCTGTCATCGGGTCCTGGGTCATAGCAGAAATGGTTATTCATAATTGCCTTTCACTTTAGATGTTTAAATTTCATTGCATTTGTGTTGCTCCAGCTAGCCCAAAAGACTGTCCAGCTTCTGAGAGATACTTTTTCAGGAACAGCAAATTCTCCAAACTTTGGTCTCCTGAAAGTTTTTATTGTTCTACCTGCTTTTTTTCTATGGTCACTGTGTAACTTACGTATAGCCCCAATGTCACAAAACCTAAGGAACCCAGGACCTTCTTTTAGTCTGGATATCTTATCTTTCTGTTGCTTGTCTTTAAGCCAGTGCTTTGTTCATCTTTAAAATGTTATATGTCTATAGCTTAAATATTATTCCATGACATATCACATCACATTATTGCTTTAATTCAGGATTAAGTTCACTGTATTATCCTTTTTATAGGAGTAAATTACACAGGTAAAATCACTTCTGCTTTGTCTTCATTTCACTGTTCAATTACATTTCTTTGATTTCTTTTGTCTTAATCAAGATCATGCTTTTGCACTTTTAGTGCCAAGGTTGCTTTTCCTTCTCTCCCAAACTACTCCTTTCCCCCTCCTTCTTGCACTGATTTTTGGCATGTCATTGTTGTGTCAATTATTCCAGTTTTGTGAAACAGAGATTATCCAGATCCCCCTGTTTCTTTATTGTAAATGGCCAAATTTTATTTTCACACTGTATGTGGCAATAACCATTATCCTATTCTCATTTTCAGTGTGTCATTTTGTTATCTTTATTTAAGTAGAAGGCAAAAAGATTGTCTTGAGGTTTGTTCTTGCTTATTTTTTCCTAAGCATCCTCTTAAACCTCAGTGTGTAGGTAGTTATCTTTCTCTCCCTCTTTTGAAGCTGCAGTACATAGTAACAGTGATGCCCTAGTATTTTTTTTGCGTAGTTCAGCTCAAGCAGGCTCCCAGTTGGTTTTACTCTTCTGTTGGTGCCCTGTAGCCTCTGAAACATGCTTTTCTTTCCACTTGTGGAAAAAAGGTGCTTATTTTTAGCATTATAGGTCAGGTTTTTATTCATCCAGGTAGTCTAGATTCCTGAACAAATTTGTTCTTTAGCTTGGAAAAGAAACCAAATACCCTTTGACCTTCCCAGATTCCAGACTACTTGACTGCGTCCCTGGGGAATGATCAGAAATGGTCAGGATTGGCTTGTGATTGCTTGAGCTACTGGTCATCTCTCCTATCCAACAGCATGAACTGTCTCTTAGACAGCATCCTTGTTGACCTGTGACTGATTATGACCATTAACCAAAGGAATCCTTCAGCTGTTATGTATATGCCATTGCTAACATTCATGTTTGTTTGTTTGTTTGTTTGTTTTTAAGTAAAATGTTAGTTTCTCAGGAGTTCACACTTTCTATTGACATTTTATGAGAGATCATCTGTGAACTGCAGTCTGTGTTCAGGTGTAAATCTCGGTAGGATCCTAGTTGCTCTCCAAAGTGATAATTGGCAGAAGTCTGTTATGTTTTAGCTGTTCCATTTCTTAACCACTTAATTGATGTGTTTCCTCATTCCTTTATTGGTATTTTTTGTTGTCCAGCTTGAATGTCTTGCAGCCTTTGGTGCCTGTGTGGAAGTTGGTGTGCAGAGCATAGGCATGGCCAGTGTGCTGCAGAGCAGCTGGCTCTGTGTTCTGCAAGTCAGCCTGATCCTCCCTGGCAGTAAAACACGGCAAACTCACTGATACGGTCAATTGCTCAGTCTTTCTGCACTGGTCTGGTTTGATGGATGGATGAATCCAGTGATGAAGACTGAGTGTTTAGGATTTCTCTTCCTTTTTTTTTTCCTCCTCCCATGTTTACTATCCTACCTGGAAATTTTGGCCTTGATGTAAGTATTGGCCACATCTCAAAGACTGTTTCTTGTAATCTACTTCTTGTATTTCATAATGTAGCAAAGACTCATCTTTTGCAAGACTCATGCTTTTTCTTTTGAATCTCTTAATTGTCAGCTGTGGTAGGACACTCCAGTGCTAGCATGCAGAAAACAATGTATCATGCAAGAGAAATGTGTGACCAATTTATTTGTGTGTGCATGTTTATAAAAAACAACCTTTTCTGCAGGAGACTGTTACTTTAGGACCAAACACTGTGTTGGAGAGCTGAAATTGCTGGAAACATGTTTATAGGGGAAATTCTGGCAGGTTTTTAACTGCCATATGAGAAATGTGACTGTCTAAAAGCAAGAAGTTGTACAATTCTTTTTCCAGATGTGATCCCTTTACCTTTAATTGCAATTTTAGTGTTTGAGAAGGTTTAGGAACAGAAAGACTTGTAGAAAAGGTCTGATCACACCCGTAATTGACTCAGGTTGTTTTCTAATTCCATGTGCACAGTATGGCATCTGCTTAAAGGCTGCATATTTTATATGCAAGAGTTAGTGGTGACTCTCTTCCAAAGTGGAATGATAGATGTTAATCGTGATATGAAACTGTGTAAGTTTTGAAAGATTAAAATTTATTTGTATGTCTAGGTCTGCTGTATTTATTGTACTGTTCAGAGTGCTCCCTTCATTTAATTGCCCAGACCCTCTTCTATGCTTGCTGGGGTTTTGTGATTTTTTTTCCCCACCTCTTATTTTTTTTTTTCTTTCATGGTTGTTTTTTTTCCCCTAATTTTTTGTTTTGTTTGTTTGCTTTTTTGTTTAGCTTTACTTAAGCTCCAGAAGGGGAAGAGATCGTCTGGTCTGCTGGTTGTGAGTCTGTAGGCTAGGGTGTACAAAGGGTGAGGTGTTTTTTTCTATTTCTTCTGAGTTAATATTGAGGAGAGGTGGGCAGAGGGAAAGCATTAGCAAGTAGTGATGCCTGACAGGATTTGATTACATTTGAAATAACTAATTATGATTTATGTTGTTTAGTTTTCAGTGAGAAGGAAGTGGGACACATCCTACCTAACAACTTCTTTTAATGCTCTACAATTTATCTTTGCAGTATATGCAATAACACTGTTCAGATTATTTTCGTTGTGGAAAATTGTCAACTGTTGAGACTTCTTCCTAATATTGCCTGTAGACAGTCGTATTCAAGTAGTGCCAGACATATTGTTACTGCTGCTCTCAACAGGAGAGCATGCTTTTAATGTTAATGACATTGAATATGGGTAAGGATACTGAGTGATTTCAGAAGCGGCATGGTGAGACTCTGTTACTCTTTCTAGAGATCTACAGAGATGTTAGTGTCATCTCTCTTTGTCTGGTGACTCAGGCCAGAAAAAGGATTTCAAAACTTTTGAACCCCAAACCAACTCATTAGTAAATGTCATTTTGTCTTCTCACTTAAAGCAGTACTTCCTTTCCTTTTCTTTATGGTCATGGAACAGGAGACTGAACAGCATCTATTGCAGCTCAGTTGCATTTCTAAGGCCACTTTTTTGTCCTCTATACAGGTGGGATCTTGTTTGCTCCTATCACTAAGGAATCTGCTTACCCCTGTAAGCGGGTTATTTTTGAGTTGACTTCATATTGGAATCTGGGGAGTATTGCAAGCAGGTCACGTTTTGTCAAGAAAGGGAGCCTTTGGTCTTTATTTGGGGAAGTGCAGATCTTGTTGAGTGTATTATTTGCTACTTGACAAAAGAAGGGCTGATTGTCAGATCTGTCGACTCTCTGTTTTTAGACTAAGGAGAAGAGAGAAAATCAAGAAATAAGGATTTGAAATATGTTTTTTAAATCTTTGCTATTCGGGGGTAGGTTCTTATCAAGGTCCTTTTGGAGAGTGGAGTAAAGTGTAAATTTTAAATCTGTTTTTTTTTTCTGTCCTTTTGATGTGCAGATGGAACTGGAATTGTGTACGTTGTGAAGAATCCTGGACTGAGGTTATTTGCTTCTAGGCAAAAATACTAAGAAAAACTTACTAGATTGAAAAACAAAAAATATCCCTTCATAATACATCTAAGCATCTCTTTTAGCATAATGAGAACCTCAAAACAGTTCCTGTCATCAACAATCCATGCTTTAAATAGGCAAGAAAAGCAAAAACAGGATAAAAGGAAATATTTAAAGTAAATAAAGGTATTTTGTTGGCCATCTGTTCTCCCCTCTTTGCCAGTATCCTCTAAACTTTATTTCCTGCTTGGTCCTTAGTGTGAAATATGCCAATTTTACACCACCTCTGTTCCCACACTTGTGGGGTTAGCAGTTTAGTGCATGTTGACAAAGAGAAGCAAACAGTTTTAGTGTCATTATTTAGAGGCAGTCCCTGGAGGAATTTGGAAACAGACCCTTTGTGCAAGTGCTGCTGGGAGTGTGGCTTCTCCATTCGTGGTGCTCCCAGGAGATCATTGTTGATTTGGAGAGACTGTTAGGCTGGTATGTGTCATGTCACAGAGCTGGACATAGACCAGCTCTGTGGTACGTGTCACAGAGCTGGAAGCAGCCCTTCTCTTGTTTTGGCTGCAAAAGCATTGCAGCCAGGGGTTCACCTTAAGAAGGGCCTGGTTCAGTGCAAGGTTTGGGGAACAAAATACTGTCTGAAGTAAAGAAATCCATCCTATCACTAGGAGGGTTTGCAGGGTGAAATGTGTTCATGTGTCTTGTGTTTTGGTTTTGACTTTGCGTGTCTGGAATACTGTTGTGTCCCTTTGAATTGTTAGACATGGCTAATAAATCACTACTTTGCTAAATTTTCCAGTGGATTGGAAATTTGACTCTTAATATGGAAAAACTGTGAGTTTGTTTTCATTGATATGCCTTGCTGGCTTGTTTTTGTGATCTACAAAGGAATTATAAAACTGTAACGGCACAAAATTTTGGCTTATATCTAGAAGAATGAATAGCAGCAAAAAATACAGAGTCTTGTCTGGCTTAAACTGGAACTTTAGGAATTTTGCATTGACAATTCAGATGTGTGGATTTGCTATTACTGTGCAGTCCCTCCTAACTGTGCTGGGAATAATCCAGCAATGTCAGCAGTGCCTCAAGCAGGGTATGTGGTTACTTTTTTTATGAACCTAAAATTGTGTTTATCTCTGAGAAGGTTAGAAAGGCAAACTCGTAGTTCTTCCTTATCAGTTCTGTGTTTTGAAATGACTTGGAAAGACACCTGCCCATATATACAATTGCAGGTTATTTTTCAGAATGGTACATTCTTCAGTCCTTTCTGATACAGGCAGTTGCAATTCCGACAGGTTAAATAGAAAAGAGTTTTAAAGGCATTCTGCTTAATGCTCCAATGCAATTAAATCCTGGCTTTGTTTGTAGAAGATATGATCAGCGTGCATTGGAACAATTGGAATGGCCCATAAAAATAAGAGGCTTTGTTCGTTTTTGTTGTGAGTGCTCAAATAAGCCAAAGTGAAGTGAACATTACCAATAGCTGAATATCCAGGGACTGAACTCTGCAATCTTCCTGGTAGAGGAGGTCTTGTACAGCTCCAGATGTGAGGTTTTCTACATTATCAGCTCTATTGCTAATAGGTATGACTTCATTTGGAATATTTCAAGAGTTTGGTTTTCTTTAAAGCCACTTTTGAGGAAGATGTGAAGTATAAGAAAGAGAATTTCTGAGTTTATTTAATAAAATTGGAAATTTAACAGCCTCAAAGTTGCAAAAGGAAAAAGCGTGAAAATCAGACATAGCTGAGGTGCAGTGTTTAGAGGGGTAAAAATAATCCTGAATTAACTGATACAAGAACAAAAACACATTGCCCTCCTCCCTACAAGTCAGGTTCTGAGATTGGCCTTCTATTTAAGATCTGCTTCACAAATTACAAAAACTTGGATGTGGCAGATACTTTTCATATAACATAGTTTAAACAAAGATAGTTAATTTCAACTGACACTGTGTCTAGCTGTCCTGTTCAAACTGTATCTCCCTGAACAGGTCCTGCTTTCTAGTGGCTGTGCTCAGCAGACAACCTCACTCACCTATGGGAGGCTTCACTCTCCTCTGGTTACCCCATACACTGAAAAATTTTTTTGCAGTTATAGAATAACTTCCACCACCACCTCTCAACAGAGGGTTGATACTCCTCCTCTACCCATTCTCTTGTTAACATCAGATAATTTTGAAAGCTAATCCAGAGTACCAGATGCATCAGTGTTTTATGTTGGCTGTGTTCAATTCAGGTGACCTTGAAACACTGATTCTCCTGTATCACTTCCATATTTTCTGAAGCCAGCAGAAGGCTTTGAATCAGTTCATACTCTTTGTAGGATGCTGCACCAACTTGCCCGTACTTTCTTTCATAAAGAAAGCAAAGGCAATGGAACATTTAAAAAAAAAAATTAAAAGTGGAATGCCTTGCTTAGGAAGTTAGTTTATATTGTTCCATAACATGAGGGATAGTATCTACAACAGCACTAGGGCAGCAACCCATAGGGGGAAAAGATGACTTTCTGTTATTACCTACAAAGATTTTTTTTTTTCAGACTACAATTATCCAATCTTACTTTTTCTGTTTAAGGTAGAACTTACACATAAATGACAAATCAGTGTAATTTTCTCTCTAAGGAAAATGTCTGGTAGTAACTAGTGTTTCAGATTTTAATAATGGACTGGTTTTCAATTTTACAGTCTCTTGTACTGTACTTTTAAAGCAGTTTTTTTTCTTTGTAATTCTATTAAGTCAGCATATTATTGTTTTTCTCATCTTTGTGAATTTATTAAACTGTTTTTTTCCTAGCAAAACAAGTATGGGAAATCAAAGTACTTGAATAATTTGCAAAAGCAATTTTTTAACTGATAGCATAGCAATATTAGTAGCCATTATTTTTACAAACATAGCTCTGATAGTCATTAGGAACATAATACTATATAAGAAACAATGACAGTATCATATAATATTTAACATAGCCCAAGTTGTCCAAATGCTATTAGGGTATAGTTTTATTAAAATGTTTTTCAAAAGACTTGTGTATCCATGCGGTTACCTTGTGTTAATAACTTGTTGGAATTGCCATGTTATGTTAAATTGTATCAGAGTATAAGGTGTAATAGTCTGGAGGTTAATCCTGGTTCCCTTTTCAGTCAGTGAAGTTTCTCCCTGTTTTTTAGCCTGTCCATCACTTACGAGGTGGTCTGTGTTCAGAGCTGTGTCCCCTTTCTGCCTGGTGCTGCAGCTTCCAGGCAGGCTCTTCCCTGCTAAATTGTGCCACAGGATCTAAAGCTTCCTTATTAAATCAAATCTTCCAGCAGTGAATCTAGTTTAAACTGCTAATTTGCTAATGATCTAAACCAAACTCCTGACTCGAGAGGTTTGTGCCAAGTATGCGCCGTTTCCACTCTAATCCTTTTACTAAAGAGTGGTACCTTGAAAGCAGTTATCTGCAAGCGTTTTTTGGCATGTTTTCAGGAATGGTCAACTTCATTTCCACAGCTGCTGCCTGACTCTGTCCTGTCTGTAGGAAAGTGGACCTATGCTGAAAAGCCACTGTGCTCTCCCCACCTGCATCAAGATGCTCTGCACCACATATGTGTGTGTGTGGTACAGATAGCCCAAGGTATTGCTTTGGGTGATGTGTTTTTGCAGACTGGAGGACTTCACTGAAATAAATAGCTATTAAATATTTAAAAATTATTGGCACTATAAATTAATGCAATTTTTATTAAAAAACCAAAAGCTTTTTTTTTTATGTAGCCCAAATGCTTATCCTGTGTTGGTGTTTACACATGATGCCCTTGCTGGATGGTCAGATGCAGCCTGCCTCCAGACCATTTTGTATGGCTCTTGGGATGGGTGATTAAGTTTGGATTACAAATTCAGTTTACTGTGTTCCTTCTAATGTATATCCTGCCTAAGAATAGCAACTGATTTATAAATGAGAAAAGGAAGGAGACAATGCAAATAAGCCGTGTTCTCTCATGTCCGTTTTAATGCCACAGACCTGATTTCATCAGGGAAAACAGCAAGATGCTTCCTCCAAATTGTTGTTTAATTTAATCCTCTTCTTTCCACTTCTCCCCACGTCCCTCCAATGTCCATATGCTCCATGTGTTTTGAGGATGCTGCAAGAACAAACTGATTTCCTCTGATTGTGGGTATGCTTGAAAACCTGTAATTTGCCTTAATGGAAGGTAGTGCTGACCTCTTCACTGCAATGAAGCAGATAAAATCAGTTGCCTGATTACACATCAAATGAGTTGCTCATTAAATTAGATAATTCTCCTGTGGTGAAACAAAATGAGAGATTTGAATTCTGTCAAGAGACTAGCAAAGAAAAATAGTAAGGTATAAATCCTCTGTTACAAAATTCTTGAAAGATATGAAGTATAGTCATCTGCAGTCCACAACTGCTCTCTCTTGACTTCATTTTAAAGGAGCTGGGGGAAACTGCCTCCTTGTGAGCCACCTTGTAGGGTGATAGATGCTTCAGTAAGGTGGTTTTGAGGGTTACTTTTGCAATACAAATGTGTCTATGTTAAAATCCTGGCTATTTTAGTGTAGGAAAGCTGCACAAGTGCCTTGCAACAATTCATCAATTCCTGACTGCAGTAATATAATTTTCCACTTTATTTTCATATGGAGTGGCAGAATATTGAGCAATTTGACAGAATAGTGGAAAATTATATACTTGATGGGGATGAAGACTCTTAAGGTTGCTTCAAATCTCTTACATTGCAAGTGGGATGCATCCTCAAATGATGCCTAAAGAAACACGCAACATTTAGCGAAAACTTCAGAAACAGGGACTAGAATTTTCTTGGTATTTAAGCTGGTCTTCTCCTTGCTACTTAATACCATTACTTTTGTTCTGATGTCCTGCAGTATAATTTGGTAGTGCATGCTTTCCTGTAGAAGCCTTCATATATATTGAAAATGAAAACAAACAAGCAAACCATGTATTCATGCTGTAAATACAGCCCATGGAGAAATAAAATAAAATATCCAGCATTGCAGGTTTGTAACTTTCAAGTAGATTTTGCTGTGGGCTCTGTTAAGGTAGTAAGTCACTAGCACTTGGTTGAAGGAAATAGCTGAGTCTTCCTGTTTATAGAGGTAGCAGACGAAACACTTCTCCTAAATAAAACTTACACTGAAATTGTAGCATTGCCTGTTGCTCACTGTCCTGTGAGCTCCTGTGGTGATTACAGACTTACAAATAAATAAATCACTTTTACTGTTTGTCTTCTGAAGCTTTGTTTTGACTAAAACTTCTTAAACATGCAATAATTTCTTTTGGCTTGAGAGTAGAAAAAGAAGGAATGTGGATTTTTTTAGGGAACTTGTATACTGGACTGAATATTTCAGTGGTTAGATGTAACCTGTGGTATGTGATATTCAAAAAAAAAAAATCTGTTCACTAATTTTGATCACTTTATTGAGATTTGGACATCTTCTGTGTCTCAAGACTGTCCTGAGATCAATCAAGTGTCGCTTACTTTAAAAATTTGGAATACTTAGGAACATCACAGACTGTAAACGTAACAATACTTTATTATGTCCATACTTTAAAATCCGCGTAGCCATGTGCTTTTAACAGTTCTGTAATTCTCCATTTGGCTTTGTGGGGTGCTTTAAAAATGGTACAAGGTGATATGAGAAAAAGTGTTTACAGTCCATTTCATAGGTAACATGTATTTCAAATGGGAGTTATATGTTCAGATTGTCTGCAGGTTAGAAGTTAGTGTTAAAAAAGAAACACACACACACAAAAATCCTCAAAACTTGCTATGTGTAAAGCTGTTTGTCAAAGTATCTACCCAGAAATCCTGTGGTGGAATTGTGCTCATTACTCCTATGAGGAAAGGCTAAGTGATTTGAGTTTGTTCAGCCTGGAGAAGAGAAGGCTTCGGGGTGACTTTATTGCGGCCTTCCAGTACCTGAAGGGAACCTACAAGAAAGGTGGAGAGGGACTTCTTACAAGAGTATGTAGTGACAGGACAAGGAGGAATGGATTCAATCTGAGAGTAGTTTTAGATTAGATATTAGGAAAAAATTCTGTGAGGATGGTGAGTCACTGGAACAGGTTACCCTGAGAATTTATGGATGCCCCATCCCTGGAAGTGTTCAAGGCATGGTTAGATGGAGCTCTGAGCAACCTGGTCTAGTGGAAGGTTCTCTGTCCCTGGCAGGGGGGTTAAAACTACTTGAACTTAATGGTTTTTTCCAATCCAGGCCATTCTGGGATTTGTTGTGTAAACTTGGCATGTAAGCAGCTAATTACGTGAAGCTGCTAACTTCTCACCCACACGTATTAAGAAAGGTATAAATGCTGCCATAGTCTGTATTTCAAACAAAAAAAAGGGGAGGAGCCACACAAAAATAGTTTTTATTATTTTAGTTTACTTTGTATGCAAATATATAGGGATTATTCCTTATCCTAAGCCATTGGGAGCTTAGAGCAGTCTGTACTGTTGTCCTGTTTGCTAGTGAAGAAGTTACTTTTAATTATAGTCCCATCACTCCTGTTATTTTGCTCACTTAGCTCATGAACTTCATCCTTCTCAAAGAATAGATGGGTAAACTCTTCATTTGAGTCTTGATTAAATTCCTTTAAAAGTTGTGACTTCAGTATGTTTTGGATTATTTTCTTGTTTTCCAGCTGTTATTACTTGAAGTTAACTAGGTAGATCTGGAGTACAGAAGCTTCTTGTGGTGAAGTGAGGACATAATGAGCTTGATCACATGCTGCCATAACCACCTCCACCTCTTAGGGCTGGTGGTTCCACAGTATGTGGAGGAGTGTCTTAGGTGATATGATACCATCAAATTCCTCCTGCTTTTGACCTTTAGTCAGTCTCTGAATCTTTGTTGAGCTGAATTCTTGGAAAATACAACTACATTTCTTAAAGCCACCAAGGACCTTCTCCATTTTTCTTTTGTGGTGTTTTCCCCCTGTAGCATGATGTGTCTTTGTCTTCACCACAGCTGTTTAGTCTGTCAGTTCAATTAGACTCTACTGCTGCACACCACAGTTTCCTCTCTCTCTTTCTCCCTCTTTCAATTTAGCCTTTTTATTCTTTGCTTTGACCTTTAGCTGTCATAACAGGATTTATGATCTAGGGGAAGAAATTATTTTTCCTCACCTATAGAATGTTTTTTTTCTGGCAATATCAACAGACATTTCTGTGGTAAAAAGTTGACCTTGGTCTTGACTCTTGTGATAGGGATACCAGTTAAAATGGTATGTTGCTTGTGTCTTACTGTCCTTTGGTTATTCTCCAGAGAGGCTGGCAAAGGTGTTTTTTTGTAATATTAGTGTTCCTACAGGTAGAATAAATGGGAAATCAATACCTAATTTTATGTCAATAATGTTACTCAAACTTTCAAGTAAGCATGACTTCTAGTCTGGCAGATTTAATTTGTTGACTTAGTTGAAAGGTATCTTTTGACATCTTTGTGTGAACCAAGCTGAATCTTTCTAATGACAATTTTTTATCAAACAATTCATGCAAATAATGTGGCTTGTTTTTCCCATTTTATATTCACAAATTTTTATATTACTGAGAATATTACTGAAAAACAAGGGAAGTAAACAGCATTTCCATATTTGTCTTTTTAAAAAAACACAAATGTGTATCTTGTATGTTTTTCCAACAGCATAGGTCCTAAGCCCTGCATTAGGATTTCACAATAGTTCAATCCTATATTTGTAAATAATTATTGTGACCCATTTTCCTGATTGTACAAAAATCTGTTGTCAACTAAATTTAAAGGAATGACATAGATATAAAACTGTCTCTACAGATTCTTTAAACCACTTTGTTTAGTAGTCTGTGCCATCAGAAGGGTAATTAATTTATGGACTGTACAGCTGTTGTATATAATATGTCAAAACTGAGTGGCTGTAAATGATCTTTTGATAAGGTCAAACTCTGAAGTGGTGTAATAGTCTAAGGTCTGACACCTACATCACATTTGCATGTGTTAGGTAATATTTAGATCAGAGATAGTGAGTTTATGCTGGGTGGTCACAAATGGAGATGATCACCCCACCCCTCAGATGGAGGATTTGTTATGCTGGCGTACGCAGAAGTCAAAAGGTGTTCCTAGGCATTTAGACTAAGCCAGACTAGCATCTGTGGGTTTTATTCCTCATTTACATGTTTTGCTCTACGTCTGAGCCATCGAGATGGGGTGGGGTGATCACAGTGCGATCCCACATCGTCCCAGTGCATCGCTGAGCTAGTCACCCACTGTGCAAGCTCTCTGTGCATCCAGAAGTCTTGTGCTGGACATCCTCAATAAGAATTAGTTTTGTGTGAACAATTGCACTTTTTGGTGGTAGTGTTTTCATAAAGGCTTTTCTAATTCCTCACTATCTCAAAGTGGGTAGTAAATGAGAGTCTTGTTGGTCTCTGTCATAAATAGTGCACTCTTTCAAATTCTGTTGGGTTTTTTATTCTTTTTTTTTTTTTATTTTTTATTTTTTTTTTACTTTTAAAAGTAGTAAAAATAGTCACCATTACAGCAATACATTAATGGAAACAGCCAAAATTTAGAGATTTGTTGACATGCAAGAATGACATTTAATCATTTTTTGAAAGAATATGCAACTCTTAAGCAGTGTCATATTTCTAGAAGTAGATACTTTATTTTGAAAGCACTTTGTTAGAAAACAGTTTTGTAGTTGGCTTCTCTGCCTGTGTTTCCCTTCTGCATGGCAAAAGCAATATTTTTCTTTCTGTTGGCATGAACTAAATGATTAGACAGCAGTCACTTCACCATAACTAGTCCATAACCAAGTTTTGGTATGACTAAGATTACGAGTTAATTGTCATTATTAATAATCAATCTCTTCCTGAGCACTTTCAGAAGATGGAAATGCTTCGTATTTCACAACCTTGTACGATATACCTGTAGTTTTAAAAATATCACTTACACAAAACTTGTGCATTTGAAGTTGTGTAGGTTCTTGACCAGAGACAAAACTGATTATCTCCATGAAAATACAGACTGTATCTGACAAGGATGCCACTGTTCAGACTCTTCCCTTTCTCATAGACAGTGTTGCATGTTTTCATGGGCCACCACCTGGGTTATGTGGTCTGGACTGTGGTCTGGAACACATGCTCAACATAAAATTTGCAGGAGAAACCCTTTTGTGGCTGTGTTTTAGATTTAATGCATTTTCATCTTGTTTGCTAGATAGGCAGGAAGGCAGCTGCAAGCAGTCTGCTGTGCAATTGCTCCAGGCAGGCAGCGGAAAGCATGCTACAGCTGTGGTTTGATGTTATGCTCAGTGAAATACCAGCCTTACACATTGCCACCCTTCCTACTCTCCACATCAGCCTGCTGCCACCTCCGTTGTGTTGGTGCAGCTGCTTCAGCAGAAAACCCACCTGACAAAAATAGGCATTCATGTGGTTATTCTTAAAAATATGCATGTACATTTGGAGGGCTTTGTATTGTTTGTAGGTTTGTTTTTTTTCAAGTTAGGCAGTGTGTGTTTGGAAAACAAATAAAACAAATTTCCCCATTAGATCCCTTTCCTAGGCTGGTTGAGCTAGGTTTTAGTATGGTTTAGTTGTGGAGGACAGCCTCGGGACAATTTTTAAGGTTCAATATTCACCTGTTGTTTATCATGTTTTCTGCATGCTATCTCCTTTTGAGAAAAATGCCATAGGATGAAGGAGCTCAGTTTAGCCTAGGAGCAGGATGTTAAGAGAAGGGCCTCTGGCACCATTGTGTGTTCTCTGTTGCATCCTGCCCTGGCACTGCTCCCTTGGGGACTTCACTTTCTTCTGTATCAGTTCTTATTTTGCTCAGTTTTCTGGCAATGAAATGTGATTTACAAGTGTAGCTGTTTCAAAATCACATTAAGTCATCCATGGACAGAGCTGCTGTTGACAGGCACGATTCCCAGCACTCTTTCCAGAGGGTACTGGAAAGAGTGTCTCCTCCCTGCTGCTTCAGGGTTCATTGTGCCATACACCATATGACTGGGCTGGTAAGTTTTCCTGTTTTGATGTTGAAGAGTTAGGTTTCAGGTTGTTCAGTCTCCCAGTGTGCTTCCTTGTGCAGCCCCATGAGCTGTGTTGGCAGGAGCAGGATGAGAATGGGAAGGATGCAGGAGAAGGGCAGGGATGCTTATTTTAGCAGTAGTGCTGCCATATGCCAGTTGTAAGTGACCTTAATTGTAGGCAAAGGTCCTGCCTTCTGTCACTCTCAGTATTAATGCTTGAGAGAATGGGACTTTCCTAGGGTTTATTACAGTGCCAGCGCCTGGAGTGGAGTGAGCAGCGACTGCCACATCCCACAGGTGTTAATGGGAGCACTGAATCCTGCGAGACTGTCCTTGTCCTTCATAGCTCACTAACCTCTGTACACCTTGCAAGTCCTGCAGGAAACAGGCTCAAAGCAATGAGCATCTTTAACAGAAGCATGTCTTTTAAAACTGTTTAATTACTTTGTCTCATCTGATTAAATGGTTTTGGTCTGTTGTGCTAGCTTGGTGATAACACATAAAACATCATTTTAAAACCAAACTGAAATAATTTCCCCCCACCCTACAGAAAATGTAATAAAAGGCTTCAGGTCTTAAAGAATTGGGTAGTTTAAATTAAAGAAATTGTTGTTATTCTCTCTTTTCCACGGGGTAAAGCTAATGGATACAGCTGCTGAAAGGTGATACTGTTTGGTGGTGAGGTTAATTTCCAATTCAAAAAGAAACATTGCTACAGTTTCTTTTCAGAAAGAAGAAAGCAAAATAATTGCAGGATTGTTTGCCAGTGGAAACATGATT
Source organism: Pseudopipra pipra (assembly GCF_036250125.1). Classification (NCBI taxonomy): domain Eukaryota; kingdom Metazoa; phylum Chordata; class Aves; order Passeriformes; family Pipridae; genus Pseudopipra; species Pseudopipra pipra. The sequence continues at coordinate 24,652,516 of NC_087551.1, forward strand.
GATTTTATACATACCAGGAACAAAATTAACTGCTGCTGCCCTCTTGCAGTTCAACAAGAAGATGGTCATTAAACTAGTCTCAGTATAGTTACACTTTGTAATATTTAGGTACAGCTACAGGTGTTCTGGAGAAAAGGGTGTGTAGAGAGAGTCTCCAGTAATCTTTTGGATGGAAGATAACTGTGATTGCCTTGTGCAGCAGTTCTTGAATCTGAAATCTCTTAAATCTGAAGGAAATTGAGAAACCCTAATTCTGTGAAAACCAATTCCCAAATTTCATGTAATGGCAGGTATTTTCTTAGGAGCAGTATTACTTGCCAAGGAAACTCAATAAATAATCTTCTTTGTTTTTTAAGTACTAAAGATGTCCTGGGAACAAGGTGTCTGTTCTGCAGTCTGTACAGCTGGAGACATGATGGCTTTGGTGGGGGCCCCCGTAGTTTCCTTAGCTAGCTCTGGGTTGACTGGAAAGCAGTTTTGGGGGTATGGGGCAGAGGGATCTGCTTCTTCCTCCTCTTCACATGGAAGTGATGACTTCAAAAACTTCATGCCTTCCTGTGGCCCTCTTCAAAAGCTGGAGGAGCCATTTGCTCCCACCTCTGAAGAAAAGGTGCATTGGAGTGTGTTTTGGCTCATGAAAAACTGAAGTGTTTCCAAAATTATTCTTTTTGTAGATTCAGAATCGGAATGGTGCTGCTGCAGTCTTTGAGACATCCATTGTATTTACCAGATGCGTAGTGTTCCTAAATATCCATATATTGGGGGTAAACAAACAATGAATGAATCTGTATTTATATGCAGTGTGTGGAACTCTGTTCCTGATCTTTAACATGCTTTGCTTTGTTAAATTAAAATGTTCGGTTTTTGCGTGGTGTAACAACATACTTTGCACTGCTAATAATCTGAGAAGTTTTTTTCCTATTATGTATGTGTTTTATTTTGGTCTGTGCCATATTTTAAGTATTTTTTCATCATTTTTGCCTATCTAAAATTCTTAAGAAGAGCACCTCCTCATCCCCCACCACCCATGTTAAGTAACAGCAGGGAACAGGGGCCTGAGATGGTGTTTAAGCTTGCAAAGTTTAAAGGTAGACGGATGTTGAAGGCTGTCAGATTGCTTAGAAGGACAGGTATGGTGCAGAGATAGAGGAGTGTAAAATCCTAATGAGGAGTTATGATTTAGTGAGAAATTTAAAGGCAAGTCAAGGAATTTTGATCAAAGTCCTCAACCCAGCAGGGAACAGGCGATGGGTGGGTTGACACAGCTTCTGCTATTTTCAGGGAGAGCTGTGCCTTCTGAAATCTTATTTCAAAAGTTAAGAGTTCAGAGGATCATTATGATAGTGCTCTAACATTTGCTTTGGTTTCTTCTGCCTCACTCTGTATGCTCTTGATTCAGTAGGAATTAATCTCTGTTTAAAATACCACTGTAATGAAACTTCTTTTCTTTGCTGAGGAAATCCTTTAGTTTTAGAACTAAAAATTAGGGTCGTAGATACCCAGAAATAACACTATTTCATACCTATTTTACAATAGGAGATCCTAACTTTTTAAATACAGAGTGTTTTACTTACAATGTGTGAACTACATTGGATGTTTCTTGCCAGTTGTACATAATCTGTGTCATTGTTCAGAGCAGTAATGGCCACTTAAGATTGCAAATCAAGCCTCTTTCTGCTCAGTGCTGGTCCTACCAGCACATAAAATGTCTGTTTGGCCTCATGGAGCATTTTGGCCTACGATTTTTTCCAAGGCTTCATAGTTGTATTGGGAAGGATGTTGAGTTTGAAAGGATACCAAAGTGTGTGTTAAATTATTCTGTCTGCCCAACCCACCCAAGATAAGGCTCAGTGTTTCATCCTGCAATTAAAATTGTTTAATGACATGATGCAACATAGTGGTTGGGACAAGTTGGAAAGATGGGTTCTTGGTCAATCCCAGTGTGCCACAGCTGTGTGTTGAGGCCCATGTCTTCATTAGGGCCCTTTCCTTAATTGTATGCCCTTGCCTTTTACCGTTTATCATCTTCCACTATTCAGTTTCCCAGTCCTTTCCTGATATTAATCACAGTAGTTGTCTGGCTGGCTTTATGCTGCAGAGCTGTGTTCAGCTGACTGCCTTCTCTTTTTTTAGATCACTGCAGAGGTCGATTCCTCCAGTCTGTCAGGAGCTGCCTGAAAAGAAGTATACTACTGTAGTTATGTAGGTTGATAATTTTGGGGAAAACACACAAAACCCACTGTGTGCTGTCTAAATTATATGTTGTTGTGAACCTATGAACATTCTCAGCAACTGTTTGTAATGGTGGAAAAAAACTGCTGCCCTCATTTTTTGAATGGAGACATGGATTTCCCCTGTGGTTTTTTGGTTTTTTTTACTATCCCACTGTTGTCTGGAAATTAAAACTTTAATCCAGACTTACTTAATATGCTCGCAAAGCTTGAAAATAATAAACTATTTCAAGTATGATAGAAGAGGCAAAATACATGCAGTACATATTCACAAATAGTTTTGTTTTGACATTTATCTTGCTGTAGTCGTTCTGCCAATTGGCTTCAGGCACGGCTACCAAAAGAATGAACACATGTTGCATTCATTAGTTCTCATCTGGCTGTGCTTCGTCTTGCAAGACAGACAAAATCATGATCACATTAAATAGATTGTAATGCGTTTGTAATACGAGTTCCCTTCTGCTGAACAGAACGATAACTTTGCAAAGCTGCTGCTTTTAAGCCATGATATTTTGCTTAGTTTTCATATAATGGATTTGAGTATATTGCCAGTGATGTCATTGCTCTTTCGTCTCGAAAGATGTCATGTGAAAAATATTCCAATATAATCGAGAGCAAACAACCACCCCTTCCTCTCTTCCCCCTCCCCGTGAGAACCTCTCGTGTCACGCTGCTCTGTGACTGACGATAGATCTGGGGTGTTTCTGACAGATAGACAGACATGCTTTGGAACGATAATGGTTTATTTGAATAGACCGAGTATAAAAACCGTATTCATTAGTCATTAGTGGTAGTTCTTTATGCCCAGACCGAGGGCAGACTGATCGCTGTTGGCTTTTTATAGTTAATGTCACGGTTTTGTCACCGGCCGTGAGCACCGTGCGGCGCGGTGGGACCGGGCAGGGGGGTGTCTGTTGCCGACTGCTGTGGTTTCCTACGGGAAGGGTGCAGGACCCTGCCTGTGTGCGAGCAGCTGCCACTTTCCTGCTCGGGAGTAGCTCGGCGAGCTCCGCTTCCCTCCGGAGAAGGCACCGGGGCCCGCGGCTCCCGGCCGGTGCCGCAGCGAGCGCGTGGTCGCCGCCTGCGGGCCGGCCCCTCCCCGGGGCCTCGGCCCCGGCCCGCCCCCGCCGGCCTCCCGCGCTCGCTGCCGGGGCAGCGGGGAGAGGCGGCAGGGAGCGGCCGCCGCCAGCAGGGATCGGGGGCCGGCACCGTCCGCCCGGCGTCCGCCGGCCGGGCCGGGGCGCGGGTGCTCGGGCTGAGCCTCGGCGGGAGGGCGGCGGGGCCGGCTCGGCGTCGGCGAGAGGGATGGAGGAAGCCTTGCTCTGCCTGGGCGCAGGCTGCGACCCCTCGGCGCTCGCCGCCTTCTGCACGGGTAAAGTACCGCGCCTGCCCCGCGCCGGGGGGGCCCGCCCCGCAGCGCCTGCGAGGGCTCTCTCGGAGTGATCTCCAGCGCTTCCCCATCCCGGGAGGGGAGGAAGGGAAACCTGTCCGTACCCGGGTGGATACTGCCCTGTCTGGTGCGAGGGCAGCTCCGCGTCCCCGGCAGCAGCCGGCAAGGTGTGCCTGCTGAGCGGCTCGCTGCCCTGCGGCATCCCAACCTCGAGAAAATTAAAAAACAAACAAAAAAAAAGGTAGCCAAACAAAATTATGATGCGTGTGGATAACGGAGGAAACGAGAGGAAGATAATGACGAAGTTAGCGCTCCCTGGACAGAAGGCTGCTGGCGCGGAGCAGCGTGGGGCCGGCCCGGCGGCCCGGGGCTGTCGGGGGAGCGCGTTTCGTGCGAGGGACCCTTCGCAGCCCTCGGGAAAGGGCGGCTCTTGCGCGTCCAGCCCTTCGTTTGGACCTCTGTGTTTGACACTCTCCAAAGGAAAAGTCATGGGAAGCCCCGCTGGGACGCGTGGGCTGCGCGGGCCTCAGGCAGGCGGCAGTAAAGGCTCGCTCAGCGTGGGTAGATCAGACCCGCGTCTGCTGCGGCTCCGGCCGTGCGCCTCCTGTGCGGGGCTTTCTGCCTCTGAGGCATGTATTTGCCCTTCAGAAATAAGGGTTTCTCTCCCCCCCCCCGCCTTCATTTTTACTAGTATCATAGTAAAAATGAAATATTTCAATGCCTATTTTATTTCTTTATAAACAGCTACTGTCAAACCAGCCTCTTCAGTGTGAATCGGGTCATTAATTGCAGCGTTCTGACTGTAGCAACCAAAAATATATGGTCTTAAAAAGAACCAAATGATCCTTACCAACAAATCGCATCAGAGATAAGACGTGTTTCTCTTGTATATTGTGGAGAAGTGTGTTTTTCCGAATAGAGTGGACATAGAGTGGACACCGAGCAGCTCTTCTTTGTTTGCTGACTCGTGCCGTGCGGTTTTGGTGCGAATGCAGCATCTCACGTGTAAAACCTTACACTTCTGGCCTGAAATATGATGGTCAAAAGGAAAGTGTGTTTTAAAAAATAAAGGCAAATATTTAATGTATAGATTTCGATGGGTATGTTGGGGAAGAAAGGAATGACCTTGCTATGGTGTACTTTCTTGAAGTGAGCAATGCACTGTACTTTATCTGCTTTAGAATTCAAACTATTCGGTTTAGAATTCAAGATGTTGCAACTCTTAAGAAAGAGAGGAGGGTAAATTGGAAATTTTAACATTACGAGTGCTTCGTATGATTTGTTTTTGCAGTCTTGCAAGGATTTTTACAGTAGAAAAGAAAGGTTAATGTTTAGCTGTTTGTCTTCAGAGCAAAATTCAAAAGAACAGCAATTTTTATGGCTAAAACTTGAAGCTTTGTTACTGATCTGTAGAGGTTTATGTTACCAACATTTCCATTGACTTTAATGGCTTTTAGCAAGAATTTCTGTGATCGTCTGTAAAAAACGTAGCAGTGTCTCAAACTTCAGCTTGAGACGTATCTTGAAATTCTGAAGCGAGTGTGACATGATGGACTTACCTTTTGAGATTTGTATAGAAATCCAGCAAAATAAGGTGCAAGAAATAAATTTTTTTTTCAATGCATATGTTCTACTTCAATTTTTTTCTACGTCTTAAAAAATTATTTTACCTAAAATCTTGGTGAAAGACTGAAGATTGTGCTGAGTAAGAGCTAAAGACAGCATTTGTGATTAACAGAAACCCTGGCTTTGGGTATTATTACCAGGGCAATGTGCTTTGTTGGTTTAAAACTTGATTCCTACTTATACAGTTAGACCTAATATATCTTTATATAAAGTTTTTCGAGGACTGTGTGTTGGTTTGCACATAAACTTAGAGTGCTAAGGAACTGGTGTGGTGGAGAATTACAAAGTGCTTTGTTCGTATGAAATTTCTAACTTCATCCTTGAGAGTTCTTTGCCTTGAGGGCTTTTAGCAACTTTGCAGTGGTAACAAGTATGAAAAAGCCTGAGATTAAGCTGTAGAAGGAATTTTTTTTTTCTGTTGGGCCATACATGCTCATTCTTCCTTTATTTAAAGGGGCTTAAGGCTTTGTACTAACAGTAGGATATTTCAGGTGAGGTTTTTTGGGATAACTTTTTTTTTTTTTAAGTATATATCCTATAACAATGTGCTTTTCTATGGGAACTTGTCTACCTTACCTTTAATTGTGATTTGTTTTGTCACAGGTGTCATTATACATACCTTCAGTTGCGCATTTCTTGCCATAGCTAAAAATTAATTCCTCATCATCATCATGGCTAGGCTTCACGAACAAAGATTTGGGGGAAAAAAAAAAAAATAAATTCCTAATTCAGGAGTAAAGAAGTAGCACTCCCTTTTAACATATGGAATACCAGCGCTGATAAGCAGCTTAATCAAACTTTTTTAAAAAAAAAAGCTTCTCTGATGTCAGTAGGGGTGAATTCTTTTTTTTTTAATTTTTCTAATTATCCTTTTATAACTAAAGCTAAGACAAGGCAATGTTCCTTCAGGAATAGCATAGCTATCAAATTAGATATGGGCTAGAATTTATCTTAGATGATACAGATCAGGTTAGAAATTTTGAGTTTGACAAATGGAAATATTTACCTGCAAAGAAACCTTCAGTTGTCATGCTTCTTGATTAAACATTTGCCTCCAGTGACACTTGGTATTGAAAATAGTATTTATAAACAGAAAAAAAAAAAAGTGAAACAAACTCTAGTATCCCCATGTTTGTAAACTTGATTACTTTCAGGCTTTTGGTTTCGATTCATTTATCTTTAATATTAATACTAGTAGAGTTTGCTTAGGGTTTTTCGCAGTGTGGATTCACCAGTTGCTGGAGACAGGGATGATAAAGGTGAGGTTATGGTGGTGGCTCTGCAGGGTTTCCCCAGGGGTGACACTGAGTCCTTCTTGGGCTTGGTGCCTCTCACCCAGGGGCTGTCACTGTGCTGTGGAGGGCACCTCAACCAGCAGCGGCTTTGCCACCCACTCTCACCCAGGGTCTGTCACTGTTCTCTGGAGGGCACCTCAGCTGGCTGTGGCTTTGCCACCTGCCTCATTGGCAGGGAGTGACAGTGGCCTGCATGTGCTGCTGTTCTTGGTGCTGTGCTTCCCTGTCTGGATGCTCACGCACAAGTACTTAATTTGGATTAGTATCTGACATAAGGAACTTAGCTGTGAGTATTTGGATATTACAAGGGCTTTTTTCTTTCCAATGCCTGTTATGTAGGCAAAAATAGACAAATGTGACATAGAAGTCCTACTTTCAGCTTGATATTTTACCTAAAATGGATAGGTACTGGATGGGGACCAGTTAAATAAACCAAGTATCAGCCTATTTCAGGGGATTACATCTCCCTAAGCACTGTTTTTTCTGATAATCTAGAGTTGAAATCCCATCTCATTGTAGTTCTTGAAAGTACCATTGTTGCCTCTTATCTGCTGGAATTTGCAGGATAGTGTATACTGGTTTTAAGTTCTACTTCCTTATCAGGTTAGTATAGTTTTACTTACCACCTTCTAGTAATTTGACTGAGTTAAAAGAATCTTTTGTTGAAGGGTTATAAGCACAGTTGGACTAAGCAGAATTTACTTGCTCTGTAAGTTAGCTGAGCCTATGCTTAATGAAGTGAGCTGTAAACTAGCTGGCTGTGTAAAAAGGCTTCATTGCATTAAACTTATTGTCAAAGTGCTGTTTCCTCATCAGATACCACCCCCTTTCCAGGAAGGCAGAGAAGGGACATGGCTGTTGTGACCCAGCTGTGCACAGTACAGGCTGGTGCAGTGGCATGGGGAGCTCTCTCCGAGGTTGAACAGTGTTTGACTCCGCATGTTGCTGACTGTAAACTTGCTGTAAATGTTTGTAAATGTACACGTCTCATTACAAGTCTTTCAGTGTATTTGGTACATACTTTGGTAAGTAACAGTGTTATTGCTCGGTAGCGTCTAACTAAATATCTGCAGTACTGCTTTGTAACAGCAGTGCTATGTGTATACAACATAAAATTGCATATAGTGTAAAGATCCATAGGAGTTTTCATCTCACACTGTTTAGTAGGTTAATTCTTGTCTTGACTCAATGGAAGTCTCATTTCTTTAACTTGATGGTTACCTTTTGAAACTATAATTACACTTTTTGGTAATGTTTCTTCTACTTTGCCTTTTCAGGTCTCTGTCTCACTCCTAACGGTTCTAGGAATATGTATTAGTCATCAAAAGGGGGTTGAGGAGATAATAGTGACTTGGGCAGGTTAATGGGTAGTGTTTTCTTTGCAATTGCAGAATGTAATTGCAAGCCACGCTTTAAGTTGCTGAAGTATCGAAATTGGTGAAATGTCAAAGGTGGAGCTGACGCAGCAAACATGTCATTAAAGGTCAGATAGAAAGGTTCAGACTGCACACACTTTCTCAACACCGAGTCTTTGCTCTCAAATTTTGAGTAATATCCTGATTAAGAAAGTATCTTTATGAACCCTGTATCACACCCCTGCTTCACAGAGATAAGTAAATTCATCAGGAAGGTGGTGTCATTGGAAACTTCTCCTTGCAGCATACTCAACTGAAAGGCTTCTTCAGCCTGCTCCTTCTGCGTTGAACCAGAGCAGCATGGAGAGCAGAACTTGCAAAAAGAAATACAGAAAAACTGCTGGATGTGCAGATCCTGCTCTGTGAGCAGGGGCGGAGAAGGAATAACCAGATGTTACAGTCATTAATCACAGGTTTTTATTGTGTGGTGAGAAGATGCCCTTATGTGTCGTAAAACCAGGTAGAATTTAGGTGATGTCTGCTTTTGCTCTTCTCTCCCAGCACCTTTTTTGTTCTTTGTATGTTCTAAAAATGCATTAATTTGTCAAGGTTTGCCCATGAAGCTCTTCAGGAGCATTTAAAACCATGAGAATACCCATCGTCAGACGTCTGATATCTGTGAAATGCATCAAAGGAAACATTCCCTTCCAGCTGATGGAGTTGGTCCTTCAGGTTCTTGCATGATTTTACCTATTTAGTAAATAAATGGCATGGTGTCTTGAGCAATGAGGTATTTTTTGAGGTACATCTCGGAGGTGTACAGGCTACATGTTGTGTAGCGCTCTCGTGGGAGGACTTCCTCGTATGCAACTTCGCAAGTTGCAAAGAATGGCCACACCTAGTTAGAGTGTGGGCTTGCACATGAGCTGCAGAGGGCTAAGTGGAGGTGGAAACCGAAAGCATGTTGACACAGTAGGTTACTAAATGTGGATTAGTAGGTTAAACAACCTGGCATTTAGTCTTGAGTAGGAGTGTGTGCTTGAATAGTTACTACATGGAAGCTGTGATGTTGTTCACTCTCTCTCGGGCTCACTCCCTGGTAGTTTGTGTGGCCCTACCCCCAGCTGCAGCCCAAAGAACATGGTCATGCTGGCTCAGTTTTAATTCTTTTTCCTATTGCTAAAAATAAAATAAAAATAGTAAAATAAGGTTGTGAGGAAGGGTAGAAAATGCTGAAAATGTATAAAATAATGTTCTTACTGATGTATTCTGCTGTGGTGGGAGGATTCTTTTTCATGCATGAAAGATTCTGTTATTTTGACTGGCAGTATTATACAGAAATAGTATGCTCCCGGATGGTTCTTTTATATGTATAAAGAGCTGAATTAGCATAGCTAATGCTTAGTAAGTGTATGTGGAATTAATCAATTCTAAAACATAAGCATTACAGGAATAAACTGGATAATTCAGTGATTTAAGATAATAGCTGCTTTCAGAGTAACTATTATTTTTTTGGCTTTAGATTGTTCTCCCCCCAGTTATCAAAGAAATAGAAATCTCCTGGACATAAAAAAGAGAATAGAACTGAATTGCAAACACTGGAGACCTACAGTATATAGCTTTTTCCAGTATATTTTTCACTTTGAGTTTGAAGTGTATTAGTAAAAAACTATAAACTTTATTTCTGTGGGTTGCAGGCAGGCTTTACCTAGCGTTGCTGTTCCTGATCTCTTATAAAAAGCTGAAAGTGGTACCCCAGTGATAGCCAGAGAAGAGCTTTGAGATAGGTCTTCAAGGGAGTGACCACTGATGTGGGAGTGGCAGGTTGAGTGACAGTGTAGAGCCTGTCTGGTTGCATTGGTGCTCGTGTACTTCTGCAGCAAAACATTTCTGCTTTTTTTGAACTTATGTACTTTAGCACATAAAGATTTCTCTTTCTGAGGAGGCTTGGATTGTTATCAGTTCTTGATTAATTAATGCCTTAGTTTTGGGGAAGAAGGAAATAAGTGGGAAAAAAATGCAACTTACTCATAGTTTGCAGCACTGCTGTTACTTAGTCCCAATCAGATTCAGTTCTTGTTTCCCTATCAAGTATTTGTAATACTTGTAGTATTTCTAATACTGGACATATCCACGATCAGTCGTGCCTCTTACTATTTGTAGGGGTTATCTTCTTTACCTAAAAACTGTTGCTTTGTAGCAAATAGTGGGAAGAGAAACCTGAGGATTTTTAACACTTCAGAGACTCCTATCTGTAGAAAGATCAGAGAAGTAATCTGTTTATGGTACCAAATGTGATGTATTTAAGCAACTTTGATAGACTCCCTTTTGAGTTCACAAAATTTGGCAAACTTTCCACACAGAAGCGTGTTTTCCTACAGAATCCTTTGTGAAAAAAGGAAAAAAATATCCCTGCAAAAAGGTATGTTTCGCATGTAAGCAAATTCCATACGTATATTCATGATGGTTTTGTACGATTTATCAACATAGAGTATTTGTCGAAAATTATTGTTGGTAGTTCCCTTGCTAAGGAAAGTGCAGCAACACTTGATAGATCTATAGTCTGAATGTTTAAAAGGCTACCTGTGTTTATAAAATAATGAATAATAATATTAAACATTTCGACAGCTATTCAGAAGCAGCGTGTTACAGGACAGCAGGATGAATGTCTAGATGGTCTCCTGTCAGGCAGCAGCAGTCGCAGCAGCAGGAAAGGTGTGAGCAATGCTTTCCACCCACACCTTGTTTACAGCTGTTACTTCACCAATGCTGTTTAATTGCTAACATAATAAAAAAAAAAAGGGAGCTTAACTAAAGAACCAGTCAGTTGTTTAATTGTATTTATGCTCAGTTCCCCTTTTTGAGGGTGGCTGTTGACTTGTACCAGCATAGATACTTCTGCTCGCTCTCTGGCCTGTGTTTTCTATGACACACAATGCGCAAATATTCCCTTTATTTCTCAATAGTTGCTCCTCTGTAGTAATTGAAATGGAGATTGTGACTAATGTGAGATGAGTAGCTGCAGATACCACCTTACAGGTTGGCTGTGTGGGAGTCATGCAGCTTGTTCTTTATCCTTGAAACTAAGTGGAGAGCTTAGCTGCATCTGTGGTATGACTAGTCTTTACGGAGATAGTTTAGTTCTTTTCTATGCAAAAAAAGCCCCCAACAAAACTGCTGTGGATTTGGTTCCACCTGGAGTAAGCGTTAGCTGTTGTAGAAGTGTTCCTCTAGTACCAAAGCTGCAAGCAGTTACAGAATTTGGGGAGACATTTTGGTGGAGGTAAACAAAAGCGAGATTGTGATTGCTACTGTTGGAAGTGTTGAGTTGGATCAAGCTTGTGATTAGAGAGCTTTAGTCTCACAGATTGGAGAGCTTTAGTCTCACACTCCCAAGAAACAAGGGACTTTTTAAAAAATATCAAAACCAAACCTTATGTCTGTTCTTGCCTACAAGACACAGGAGAGGTTGAACAACTGCAAGACGGTATCCCCTGCAGCAGCAAGGATAATATTTTTGTCACAGACCTGGGATAAGGGGTGTCTTCTGCAGGAGATGGCTGCCCACTGGAACAGACAGAGCATGCCAGGCATGCAAGCACAACCAGCCATCCTGGCCCCACTGCAGCAGCACCACAGCTGTGGTGGATGGTCACAAGACAAAACTTATCACTGGAATGAATACTCCCACCAGAAGGCTTGTCTCTTAGTAGAGGTTATTTTTTACAAGAGTGTATTATAATCTTTAGCTTTTGGATAAGAAAATGCAAAGAAGGACAATAACTTTTCAAGATCACTTTGGCTTGTCAGAGAGGAAGCTGAAAGTTGGCATTTTACTAAATGGGCTCTGGTATTGAAAGGAAATAAAGCAGTGGCCACATAGGACCCTGAATAAGTGGAAGGAATTCCTATACCTGAAATACCAGAAAACTAAGATAAGGCAATGAGTTAAGTCTATTTCGAAACAGATTTTACTTTGATCTGAACTCACTGTGTCCTGTGACTTGGCGGATAAGAGCCATCAAATTACCCCGCTGTGTACACCTGCCCTGGTGCCTCCCTCTTGCTCTGATTTAAGCATGTTTCTGCTGAGCACAGAAACCCACCAGATCCTGCTTTTTCCAGCAGAGCTGAAAGGGAAGGCTTCCCCTGTGCAGGGTAGATGAGTGTTTTGTGAGAGGGAGTTGCTTATTTCTTTGGGAAAGGAAATGAGTACTATGGGCCAGGATTCTGTTTTTCTTGACTTGTTGGAGTTTTGCAGGGTGGCATTTATCATAGATTGGCTTAGAATAGCACAGAATAAGATCAAATAAACTTAGTTTGTAAAGTGGTATTTTTGATGTTACAAATTAGATATTTATGAGTCCTGGGGGAAGGAAATGAGCAGCACAATGAAGCAGCCAGTACAAAAAATTTCAGAAATATTCCAACACTTTTATTTTCAGAGATAATGTCTAACTTTATTGCTAGATAACACAAACTAGAGATTACTTGTTTGTGTGTCAGGATATGAGATCAGTAAAATTTTGCAATTAAACATTGCATGGTACAAAATAAAATGTATCTATAAAAGAAGAGGGTATGTTGTTTTTCCTGATGTTATCTCACTTAATGATTTCAGTGCTTTTCTAATTTGTTGTGATGTTATACTCTAGAACTGATGAGAATATAGCAATCTTAAAGAGTAGAAACATCTTTCCTCCAGGGCAAAAATGTACTTGTTAAAAGCATACCACAGACAAAAACTCAGATAAGTTTGATGCCCAAATAAGCAATAAATATTTAAGATGTTGGAAGTTTTCCATAAGTTTCAGATTAAAAGTATGTTAGTACTACTGAACTCAAATATTTTGCAGCAGAGGAGATGCACTGCAATGATGAGGAATGTTGGACTTTTCCTGTGTTGTTGCAGTCTAAAGGTTGAATGTTTTGCAAATTTGGATTTTATTTGCATGTTACTGGGAAAAAATATCTTTTGGAAATATGCTTTGGAAATAGAATTTGAAAAATCAGAAGTAACCTGTATGAATTTGGGCTTAAATTCTGAAAAAAAATATAAAAAAATCTCTAAATATATGGACACTTCTCTGAACAGGAGTTAGCACCATCACTATTACAAGAGCAGTTAAAAAATAAGTGGCCCCAGGGGGAGGGAGAGGTGCAGAGAGAGATGAAGAATCTGAGATAACTCTGAGTGCTCTTTTTTCTTTTTTCTTTTTTTTTTTCTTTTCCTCCCCTCCTTCCCTCTACCCCCTGCTCCCCAAGCACTCTTTCCATTTACAAACCTTCACACCTTCCTTGCCTGCCATGTAACTGGTGGTACCTGTCTGTGTAAATAAGTTTGCTGAATACTCCAGGAAAATCAGTGTTTCAGATGTTCCCATGCTTCTCGGTGAACTCTGTGCTTTTTCTGGACTTTGTGATGTTTTGCACAGCAGTACTTTTATCTGAGCCTGAATATGGTTACTGTCATTCATTGTTGTGTTGAGCAGATCAGCGACGATTAATGCTGCTGTTTTTTGTAGATTTATGCACTGTTGACATATGATTAAGAAGAGTGTTCTGAGTGGGAAGTCATAGTGAGCATAGAAGTCAGAATTGGAGTTTTTCTTCAAGACTGTATTTAATCTTCTGGATCATATAGATATTAAGATGCAGCCTTTAATTACTTGCTCAGTCTTCCCACAGTTCAGAACTCTGAAAAGCTGATTCTGCCTAAAAAGCAGTTTCTTGGTGTTGCCTTCTTTTGAGTTGCCTTCATTTTCTTTGCATGTCTATCTGTTATTTTTATGGCAAGACTTTCAGTCGTGCTTTTCAAAGAAATGCAAAAATTTAAGCATTGATTTTGCTGCAGCACTCAGGGGTAGTGTGTTGGTAGCCCACAAGTGTTAATTAACCTTTTTGTGGTGTGGGACAATGTTTGCATTTAACAGATGAAGAGTGAAGTTAAAAAGAGATTAAGGTCATAAGCACCATCTGCTAATTACCTAATTTTCTAATTAAGTAGTTGCCTGATTTGAAACTAGGAAGGCTTGATTGTCAAAGCCTATAGGTAGGACATGTCAAAAGCCTGATTGCTTCTGGTGGGAGTACCTGTGAGAGCTTAGCACTTTTCCCCACTGATGTCTGGTGTTTGGGCACAACATGCAGGTTCTTCCTCAGGTGGGAGAGATGTTTTCCTACTCTTGCTGTCCCGCAGTGGTTACCCTGGAGCCCCAGACAGTGACTGGCTTTGCCTCTGTCCTGCAAAGCTGGAACCTGCTGAATTTCTTAATGGGGTGGCTTGGGTGCTGTCCGCTCGTGGCATAGGGAGGCAAGTAGTGGCTGAGCCCTTGGTGAAGAGGAAGACCTCAGAGATCTGGTCCCACTTCAGCATAGGAAAACTTGTTTTCTTAGAAAATTTTGGTTAGATCAGTTTGGGCATTAGGGAGGGTGGAGGAAAAAACTGCAGGCACTGAAATTTTTAACTTGCATTGTTTTGTGCTTTTTTAAACTTTTAAATCAGCATTTTATCATGGAAATGTTCTAGCACTTCTAGCACAACATGAAATATTTTCGGCAAAGAAATACTGACATATGAGGGCTAAAGTGTTTTTGTTAACGTGTGTGTAACTTATAGTAGAACAGTTCATTGCAGCTCTTTGGTTGCTACGTGAATTTCAAAGTTTTTGTGTTTGAAAAGGTGCTCCCTGCCCCTCTCTCTTACTGTGATGTGAAAATAGGATGGCATAAGATACTGAAAAGAGCTTGAGGTGACTTGGAGTGCTGCTGAATGAGTTATATGGGGGATCCCAAGCAGGTACCCATAGCCACCACAAATTCTCTCAATGGAGTGTAGAGGTCACTCACCTGTAGCAGAAACACTATTTTGGAAGGAAAAGGGCTTGTCCTGCTGGTTGAAGGCCAAGCATTGAAGAGTCATAAGCTTCAGAACAATATCAGGAGCACTGAGAGCTAAGCAACGTAAGGGGAAGAAAAGTACTTGAAAACCACAAGGCTTAAGTAGTGGGTGGAGGAAAACCTGTGAATGGTCTTACTCTTGAGATGCATCTCAATGGAGGTGGAGCTGATATGAAGTATGCAGTTGGGGAAGGATACATGAGAGAGCCTGCATAATTACCTGCCTCTTCAAGTAATTATATGGATACCAATGTCAAATATGAGAAGTGTCTGTAAGTGTTTGTTTTGTTTTCACAGTCTGCCTATCAAAACTAGTATCAGCAAGTATAAAAGTATAAAACTTTTGTGCTCAATAGGTAATACAGTTACTGGAAACTTAGGGAAGCAGAACACTCATGTTGGTCAAATAGAGCATGGGTGGAGTTGTACCCTGTGAATCTCACGCTTATACATTTCTGGATTATCCGTGTTAAAACTGAGTGTTTACAGCAGCAGATCCAAAAGCTTGTTAGAAAAATATTCTTTTATCTGCTGTAACTTGTGGTTTTTACAAGGTTATTTTTTTCCAGGATATTTTTATATCATCTCTTAATCTTTTTCCTTCCTTTGCTTTTTCATGTCAGGACAAAAAAAGGGTATGAAGGCCTAAGTGCACAAATCTGTTTAGCATATAGAAACAGAGTACTAATTATTAGGCGTGAAGTTGTAGATCATCTTACATGTCCAAACAACCCTTTCAAATAAGATTGCTTGAAACACGGGTCATGTTCTTTATGATGTATTGGTGCAGTAGTAGGTTCACAGACATGAACTTGCTTCGAATTAACCATAAAGCAGTCCACAAATATCAAAGGTCAGTAGCCGCTATTGCATTGCAGAACATTCATGGGTTTCAGCAAAATCATCCCGTGGATCACCTACAGACAAATCACTACAGCTGTAAAATGAATATATATCATGCTGAATTGAGAAGTCCTAAGAAGCTTTGTCCAATGTAGTTATATCTTTTGTTGTTCTTTTGAAATTTAATGCATTGCTATAATGATTTAAATTTATCGTTTATGGCCCCTTTTTTTTTTTAATTGAGGTTTCGAGTGTATGATTATCTCTACAGATATATACAGATGTGTATAGATCTTTTACAGATGGGCCAGTTTACATTTATTCAAGTAATGGACAAATTCTTAACAGCATAAATTACATTCCTTTCAGAGCTTTGACTGAGATTTTTAGACGTAGTCTAAGTTTCAGACTTGAGTGAAGGTTGGTGGGGTTTTCTTTGGTTAGGTTCTATTTTTTGGGTAGGGGGTGTTGTTTGGGTTTGTTCATGGCCAAGTTCTGAATCCATCACAACATGGTGGATTGCCCAGCTATATTTTAAAGTAAATAATAAGCGGTCTTTTACACAGTTTCTGTTTAAAAATGCAGATGAGCAATTGAGGTGATGACTTTTGATGTTTAAGGCACTATCCACTAGACATTGCACTCCCGTTTTATGATTTGATTCTGCAGTAGGATCTGTGTAAATAAACTTACTGCTTGCTGCTTGACTTGTTATCAAAATGGTTCGTGAAAGGCTAGTGTAGAGTAATATATTGTTTTTATATTAACTATTTGTAGGGGACTAAAATAAGATGGATCCATGAATTGTTCAAAAAAAATCTCATGAGCTATACAAGAAAGACAGTTTGGTTGAAATGATGGTCCTCATTCAGCATCAACCCTGAGCAAGTGAGTGGTGTGTGACAACACACGTCCTTCCCAAAAACCTGAAGAAATGTCTTTGGAAGAGAGAAATTTAAGGTTGAACAGCAAATTAGTTTCAATTCAGTATAGAAAAATTGGGAGATTAAGGAAAAAGAATGAAAAACTAGCAAAGGAAGCAAAAAATATATGGGATAACTGAGAGAGTTAACGGCCAGAGTCTTGCATTTGCAGGAAGTGAGAACTTGGGGAGAACTTCCCACTCCATTGCCATGCCACGTAGTCTTGTTTTAGGGGCAAAGTAGAACTTAATACAGTATTGTTTGGGTCAGAGGGAGCTCTTTTAATTTTCCATGTTTGTGTTGTGTGTTCTAATTCCCATTTTTGTGTTCTTTTCATGACTCACATCCTTTACAAAACTGAGATAATTTGTGTGCTGGCACTTGGAGGGAGGTGAAGAAGATACTGTGGGCAAAAGCATGGAGTCTAATTCTATTGGTTTGGGGATTTTTTGAGAATTATGAATTACAGATATGGAACACAATTCTTGATCTTTACACCCTTATAATCTAGTCTTAAGACAAGTGAATTGCAAAAAACTGCAGAGTTTTTTTTTCTGGTAGCATGGTAGAAAAAACAAGTTTGTCAGTTATTTCTCTGGAAATATAAGCCTCATCTGCAGTAAAATTATTCACTGCTCTTCAGAACAGAAATTGCAAGTTGTACAAATACAGTGTTTCCTGCAGATGTGAGCTGATCATAGTACTGGTGAGAAAGCAT
The DNA here is from genome assembly GCF_036250125.1 of Pseudopipra pipra. Lineage (NCBI taxonomy): Eukaryota > Metazoa > Chordata > Aves > Passeriformes > Pipridae > Pseudopipra > Pseudopipra pipra. Next base: position 24,669,797 of record NC_087551.1, read on the forward strand.
TCTTTTGGGCCAGTTATTCCCTGAAATTGTCAGCCAAATCTTTATGCCAGTCCAAGTAATTTCTGTTCCTATTCTCTAATAAAAGACTCTTACCACTCTCAGAAAACTTCGTAGGTTCCTTAACAGGCGGGGGTTTAAAATTACCTGTGGTTTCTGTGGCTTTATTGGATGAAACGTAGAATTTTCCACCCTGTGGTTTAAATTTCCATGTGCTGGAGTTTGTAGAATTTGTTTTTCTGAAATGCTGCTTCTGTTTAAAATGAAGCCCTTACTTACGTTTGGTGGAGGCTGGGAGGAATTGACTCAGAGAAGTGATAGTGGATGCTCTGGAATTGTTGAGGAGGCCCAGAATAGATGGTTCAGTAGTAAGATAATTTTTTTTCCAAATGTAGCCATTTCAAATTTCTCCTAGGCAGCAAATAATGAAGGGTGATGCTTTTTAGATGCTGTTATCCTCTAGTGCCTGCTGGTGACATGTGGGAAGAGGAGTGATACATGGCTTGGGAGGTTGGTAAAGTACCATCACTATGTACTGGATACCCCTCTCGAAGTTCCTGGCCAAAGTCTAAGGGGCTGTTGGAGCTGCTGCCTTGTTTAATCTGCTGGGATTGGTTTGGTGCCTGTGACTGTGGGGAGTCCCACACAGACGTGTCTGTTTAACGTGTCTGTTTAATGCTGTTCCATTGACTGAAAAATGAACCCTAATTTTTAGGTTCATCCTCATGTCTCACGAGTACTGGAGACAGCATATTTATCCCTTCATATTCCAAAAGCAGGGGAAGAATTGATGTTTTCCTGGCTAAAATTAAAAATCAAACTGATGAACTATGAAAAATAGTGAAACATCTTATTTTGAAATTTACAGTACTGTATGGTGAGACCTAGCATGTTTTTGCTGTCATTTGACTACCACTACTCTTACCTTAAACCACTTTTTAAGACAAATACCTTAGATTCACACCTTCATGGATGTCTCCTCACTACTACCAGTGAACACTGTAGATGGATCTTTGCAATGGATGTTGTTCCCTGTGGCTCTCTTGAAGGCATAGGTCATCAACAGCTTGGGAAACATGACCAACACATTAAAAATGATGCTCTTTGGTCTTTTTAGAATGAATCAGTAGTCAACTGCACTTAAAATTTTTGTGCTATATTTGCTTAACAGGTTTCCCTCTTTAAATAAATAAATCTCCCTCTGATTTAGTAAAAAAAGAGTGGCCCATGGAAGGCCTGGATAGATGTCGTTGTCAGCACGAGGAAAAGGGCAGATGTTTAGGAGTGGGAGAAGAGAAAGGGAGGAAATGGACTTTTGCTTCACAAGTGACTTTGTTCTTGCATAAGAGCTGTTTCCTCTCTGAAAGGGGAAGGGCATGCCCTTGAAGGAAGTTTTTTTGTTTAAACTTCTTTTGAAGTAGTTCTTTAGATTATAAAATGTATTTTTAATGAAAGAAGAAATCTGTAAGAGATTTTGAAAACTTATGAGAAGAAAAGGTATAATTTTGCATTGTGCAGAACTGTCAGAATGATCTCACAGCTTGCAGTTGTGTTTACTTTCAAGGCATCTTCTTTTAAGCTAATCCCTGTTGAATTACTTTTCAAGTCACTGCCAAGAAGGGCATGTTGGAGTTCAGTTGAATATTTGCTGTAATGAGTGAGGTTTTTGGGTTGGGAATCATTCATTTTAATTCTCTAATAGTTGCTAGGGTAATACATGATTGTCATCACTTGAAACAGATGCTGCTTCTGCAGAATGATAAAGAACAATAAAATGTCTTCCCAGTGTGCTACTGTATTCTTTGATCAACCAAAATATTCTTGATTTCCCAGTGATATTCTTGCTCTCCAGCTTCTTTCAGTTGCTGTTCCTCATGTGCCCTCTCCGCAATGCAAAGCAGCTGCTGGTGGTTTGAAACCCCTTTTCTCCTGTAGTACAGGCGTGGCCCATTACCTTGCCTGGCTTTGAATCAGCTAAATGGCTTAACCTACTTTGTTTTCTACTCATGCCCCATTTACATAGCTAGGACCTCTGACAAGCTGTTGGTTTGTAGTTGAGTTTGAGAGTCCTTCTGCCTCTCTGTGTTCTGTCAAGGCTTAAGCCTCCACAGCACAGCTCACAGAGGGGAGCATTGGTCAACTCTGCTACCATCTCATTTGATATGTTGAGGAGGTCAGAGCATTTGCAGCTCACCCTTATAGGGCAGAAAGATTTGCACTCCTGTTCTTTGAAGTTTCTAATTGGTGATATAACTGGCATTGGGAGCTGCAGCAGCCAGGTAATGTATCCCATTTTTGGGGTATTGGGGTTCAACAGAAACAGTCTAGTCAATGTTAGTACTTGGTGGGGAAAAAAAGATATACAGAGATGTGCAGAGCACTTGCATCTGTGCACATCAGAAAGACCACTCAGCAGTGGAACCTCTCCTGGTTTGGTAATTACTATTATTTGGACTCCACACAGGGAACACAGTAATATTTGGCTTCTAAAATGATGATTTGACATAGCTACTTATTCCTTTTACAAATGTTTTATAGTGATCTGCTGTATGTTTATGCAGCATGGGAATTTATCCATAATTTTTCCATTATAAGACTTTTTAATAGTTTATTAATTGAAGGCTTTGGCAGACAAAAAAGAAAAAAAAAAAACCAAAAAGTGTGGGGTTTTTTTCCTCCCCTTTTTTTAAGGAAATATCAAACTTCTCTCTTCTGTTTGGACTGCTACCCAGTCTAAGATGAATTATAAGGTTTAAAATATTTTGAAAATGGTTGTTTTCTGCAGTTTTCATTGTGACTGGTCCACTGCATGTATTTAAAGATGAACACTTTAAGGACAGTAGAAGTATGAATTATATGGTACTTTTTGAAGTCCATTTACTTTGCTAAAGTAAAGGCTTTTCTTCATGGATTAACGTACATTTATCTTGGTTCCTTTTTATGTGCTGCATAGGTATGTGTGCTTGTAGGAACTTCTGCTAGCTTCTTAAAGCAGATGGTGTTTTATGTTTTGAAAATGAGGGTTTTAATAAAAGATTTTACACAGTCCTTCCTAACCTGGGGCAGCTGTCACAGGTCTGGATTTGTAAAGTACTACTGAGAGAGCATTGGATATGCTAGGATGGAGAGCCATTAAAATAAATTTTCTGAATATAGGAGGTACAGGTAGGATGGTGGTATTAAAGGCATTTTGTTCAGAGCTGTTCTGATCTGTTGTGTCTGGATCTCAGTCTGATTATGTGCCTTATTAATTCCCCTGCAGTTCTTTTTATCAGCCTGAATGAATATAGTATTAACTGTGAAGCGATACACTTCTGCATTTGGTGTAACCAAATAGTGAATTAAATCAATATGCAAAACTGTTCATCTTGTAGATGTTTAACAACTGTAACCTTGACTGTTCCTTTCAGTTTAATAATAATTGTGAATACGTTTCACTACTAACATTAGGGTTTTTTTACTAGCTCCTTTTAAAAATTTGTGTTGTGGAAGTATTATTGTGGTTCTTTATTTTGGTTGTTTCGATTCTTGGTCCGTCAGTAGTGAGTATCATGTTTTAACTGAATGGAAGTTGGCATTGAACTCCATAATCTCTTTCATATTTAATCCATTGGAGGAATTTGGCTCAGTGTTTCTTTTGCATTCAGGTATTTTAAAAGTGCCCTTATGCAAGTATTTCTAAGATTAAGGCGTTTTTTAGGGAAAAACAGAGTTTTAGGATTGTGGTTTATATTAACTTTTTTTTCCTTCATATGTCTTCATAAGATAAGTGAACTACAGTTTAGATTCTATATAATCACAGTAATAATACGTTTTCACTGTTTACCCTTACATGTAAATTTGCTGTTTGTATTTATTTCATAGAATATGAACTTAAACTGTCTATTTGTATAATACAGGTAAATTTGGTAAAACTGTATTAGAATTTCCTTAGTGAGTTTTTAGTAAGCCTTAAACAGCATGGATAAGGAATTCAGTACCTTGTGATTGAGCAACATATTCTTTTGCGGATTTTTTTTTTTTAGTGGTTGGCCTGTGATTTATTGGAACAGCCAAATACAAAAATCTGTTATATGTTATTTTGGCTTGGCAGAAATAATGCAAAGAACTGTCAAAGGCAAAGAGTAATCAGAAGCTGTAATTTCCTTTTTACCACTGAAGAATAGATTTTGCTGGATTAGACCTTCAATGCTAATCTACCTCTGTGTGGCCAAACAGTTTTTTGGAACCTTTTTGTAGTGTATTTATTTTCTGTTTGCTTCAAGCCAAATGTTATAAGGTTGTATGTTTTTTGACACATACAGGGTGGTGATGTGAAAAAAGTTAAAGAAGGAATTGATATTGGGAACTCTGATCTAGACCATTTAAATTGGGGTTGCCACTTGATGCAGTTAGGTCATGGCTAGCAATACTTGTATGTTCAACCGTGGAGCTGGTTTTTTTTTTTAACTTTACAACTGGCTTTAATATTAAGAATCATAGTTAAAATTCGTAAACAGTTCCAAAAGAATATATTGCAAAACTTTTACCACATTTTTATGCTTTTTTAGTTTATTTAGTTGGCTGTTTAAAAAAAGCTTGATTTCAGTCTTCCTTCTGCTGGTAAGCGTGTTTTCCTTTCTGCGCTATTTTAACAGAAAGCACTTTGCCTCTTGTGATTGTAATAGGGCCACACTCCTTAAGCCATCTGTCTTAGACAAAGATTAGTAACATTTCTGTCTTGAAGCATTAATTTGATGTTTGACATAATATCCAGTCCTTATTTGCCCGAACATGTTTGTTTGAATGTCTTCAGTATTTCAAAATGATGGGACAGACGTACTCATGCTGTGGATGCTCCTTTCTGTGGCTTTTAATTCAGAACCAACCAGTTAAATGCCTCTTTCTGCTCTGCAGATGACAGCATCTCGGCTGCGAGCACGTCCGATGTCCAGGACCGTCTTTCAGCCCTGGAGCTGAGAGTGCAGCAACAAGAAGATGAAATCACTGTGCTAAAAGCAGCGCTGGCTGATGTGCTAAGGCGTCTTGCTATCTCTGAAGACCATGTAGCTTCTGTGAGAAAATCAGCACCAAGTAAAGGTAAGCCCATATTTGGTAAACTCTTTCTGAAGTCAGAGTGTTAATCATGTTAGCATGTTCTCCACTGGTCGCTTCTTTTTTCCCATTTCTGTCTCATTTGGAAAAGCAGATATATTTGAGCTGGAGGGGTTAGATTTTTTTAGTGGCTTAAATGTATATGGCTAATAGATATCTGAAATATGCTTGCTAATTTTGCTCTTTGCTAAGATTTTTATGTTCATGATGCCTCTGAAAATTTTCCTGATTTCTTGCTAAAAAGTTCCTGTTTCAATGTAAATGGTGCAATGCTTTACAGCTGCAGTCTTCAGCCTGCCATTGTGGGTTCTGGGGCTTCTGGACGGTTTTTAGTCTCAGCTTTGACTTCACCTAGAAGTTACTCAACTGAAAGGACATATTAGAAGCTGCCTTTCCCCCTGCCCCTAAATTAAAAAGAAAACAAAAATCAAAACACATTGCCACCAAATAAGAAGGCTTTCTGAATATAGCTATTTCGCCACCAGTAGGTCTCATGTAAGAAATGGCCATGTAGCCACTCAGCAATCTCTCTTTTGGTTAGTCACTAGTAACTTTACGTTGCAACTTTGAAATATGTAGGATTGTTAAAGAGTAGAGAAACTGGGTGCTGTTTGCACTAATTTTTACTTTTTTTTTTTTTCTTCCTATGGACATTTAATTTTCTTTTCTGGAGAACTATTTGAATCAAGTTTTGGACTTAGTCTAACTTAAAGTTGTGTATTCAAATAAAATTACAGCTATGTATATTTGTGACATATATCAAGTCTCTAATTAAAGAAAAGGTTAGGTCATATTTCAAATAATTCACACCTAGAAGTGGTTTCTTCAGTGGTGTCTTTATCCCATCTATATAAAGCTGATTTCATGATTAACAGTGAAGTTAATGTGTTTTCTGGTGGTACTAGGTAACTGAACACAATGGGGACACATCCACCACAAATTAAATACATAATTTCATCTAATGCCATCAAACCATGCAGCACAGACATCTCTGGGATCCATCCCTGTGTTTCAGCCTTGAAGTTCACCTGTCACACCAGTGCCGGTATAATAACACTGAACTGATACAACACAGCCTATGTTTGGGTGACTGCATTATACAGGCTGAAAATGCAAAAACTGAAAATGCTGAAAGTTTGAATTATTTTAGACGTGGCAGAGATATCAAATTCCTTAATTAAGTGGTTTTACAATCTCTGCCAGATGGAAGGAAGTCATGATGCTTAATTGGCTTGAGCTCTGAATTCTGCCATTCTCTCTTGCTTGCTAAATGGTAGATTGTTGTCATCCCTGCTTATAAATGCAGCTTTTATCTATCCGATTTACATGTCTGGTCCCATCAAGATTGAGGCTTCCTTTTTTAATTCTTTGTAAATAGAGCTCTGGCAAGTATTTTGGCTAAATCACTCTGCTGTCCGCTGTCCATTATGACGAAAAGGAAATATTCAAGTGAAAAACTGTGGTCAAAATGCACCATTGTACCTTATTCTTCCCATTTAAATGCAGAGGAGCTGGGATGTGCACAAACATGGCTAAAAACCTTTGACTTGGAGCTGTCTAATACCCAGCAAACTTTGTGTACAGGCGGGACAAACATGCTGTGTTCTGCAAAATGCCTTGGGGCCATCTCCTTTCGGGGGATCTTGGGACCATACCGAGTTGTCTAGATCAATTAGTGCAGTGAAAAATAAACTAATTATTTGAAGGAGGCAGTGCAGACAGAGGGTGGAATATCTAAATATCTTCAGGTTGGTCGTATAAATCTCTAAAAATGAACACCAACAGCTTGTAACTGTGAAGAAAGAGATGGGGACCGGGACAGATATGTACACGTATGATCTAATACATTGAACTTATGAGTTATGACTAATTGGCACTGTATTTAATTTGTGGTGGATGTGTCCCCATTGTGGTCAGTTACCTAATACCACCAGAAAACACATTAACTTCACTGTTAATCATTAAATCAACTGTATATAGATGGTATTAAGACAGCACAAAAAAAATTGCTCACATAAAATCACTGGAATTTTTTAAGAGTCTAAAATTAGTCTTGAAGAGTAAGCTTGAGATTAAAACAAGTTCATACATAGCTTTTTGCAATACCCTAGGTTCTACATTTGATTTTTGTATTTTAATTTCGTTCAATAGCTAAAAAACTCTTGAAATGTTTAGCAGAGATCAGTGTATTATTTTCTTGAATGAGTAGGATTAGTAGAAGATCTGAACTGCCATACAAAAATAATACTCAAGGAAGTAATTGTTAAGTTTCCTTTGAAGTATTATACATGTATATAACAGGCTCTTACTAGTCAAGTCATGATTGCTGCAAAGGTAACTGTATTCCTCCAAAATTTGTTTTGGTGTTTGTGATCCTATCAAGAGTCTGGATTTCTGCAATACAATAATTGCGGATTCGTGGTAAATATTATAGGTAGGTTTTCTTGGTTTTCTTTAAAAAAAATGCTGAGGCTTTCAATCACAGAAGTATTTTTCTCTACAACAGCTCTTAAATACATACTGACATAAATAGTTACTAAAGAGCATAGATATGTATATAGATTTATGATTTCATTGAGAGAGATGTGTTTAATTTCAAGTATGGCAACACAGTGAGATAAATACTTTCAAAACAATCTGAACTTATCATAGTACTGTAAAAAGCCATCTCAAATCTTTCCATCAAAAAAAGGAGTTTTAGTCTGAGTGTGAGGCAATAACTAACCTAGTTTGAAGGAGTCTTTCCTACTTTTTGCTGAAATGAGTTTTCTAAAACCTTTCAATTTTTTTTTTGTTGCCACCTCACCAGTGTCTTTGAAGAGTGATTTTTCATAGGCTAAAAATAAGTGTTGTGAACAGTCTGTGAATCAAGCTAAAAGGGACAAATCCTTGTAACTTTTTCACTGGTTTTTCTTATTCTGAAGTTGATGGCTCAACTTAGTACAAAAAGCGATCCCATCATGCTTTGTCTAGTTAGTCTGCATTGCACATCTGGTGATCTAATTCTGTTCTTAATTTTCTTGCTTCTTTATTTTAGGTTGATAGATTGAAACAGTAGCTGAAGATAAAGTTTTTGGATTATCCTTTAAATCTTAGTTTTTCCTTTTTTTCCTACATTTGTGCCTCATGCTTATTTTGAACTTAGTCCAGTCTTCAGTGAAAAAATTTGTCTGGACATGGGTAGATTTTTATTTCTAACTCATGGGCTATCAGTCAGGAGGTTGCTACCTATGATTTTATGTGTCTAGCCCTCTCTCAGAAGCAAGCTACTCTTCATACAGAGATTTCTGAACTGTAGAAGATAAGATAAAGGGCAAGATTTTTTAGCCACTGCGGTGCCTCCTAGTAAAGCATGAAGTGGAGATACTGAATAAGGAAAATACTTCTAGTAGGAATTGCAACAGGATTAGCACTTGTCTGTATTTCATAGAGAAAAGCAGGCTGGGAGTGTTCGCATGTGACTTCTCAATGCAAAGTTATTCTAAATAGAGAGAATCTCTTAAAAAAAAAAAGGCTATGATAGTACTTCTCCAGCTCTGCACACAGCTAAGAATAACTACACAAAGGAGAAATTACCAGGTCTGAAGGCAGTGTTGAGGATTAGAAATGTGTAAGGGTTGGTTAGAGATCAGATCCCCAGCAGCTATGGGGTTTGTGGGGATCAGAGTGTGGGAGTGTGTTTGCGGGATTTTCCTTTCTCTCATTATTTTCTTTTTTAATAGATGGCTTTGTAAGAAGAATTTCTTTGGTGGGAAATTCTTTGCTTTTGGCAGCTCTGTGCTCTTGTTGCCACATGCCTCTGCTGTTGATGCATGATTGATGCTGTTAACATTCACAAAAAGTTCCCAAACCAAAGATTACCTGGACAGTGAAGAAAAGGAAAGCATAAAGCAGTCTGGTACTCATGGCTGCCAGCAAGATAGATTGGCTCACAGCTGGTGCCTGGTAAACCTATTAAAATCTTCCAGGGTATCAAAATGTGTGTAATGGGAGAATTCATCCCTCAGGCTCTGAGTGTGTGGACAAGTTTGTGCCACACAATAACACCAGTAAAATATCTCAGGCTGATCATTTCACTGGAGTATGAGCTTGTGCCTGAAAAAGTGGCCATCTACCAGAAAGTACATCTGATGTCTGCCTGTAGAGAAACAGAGTTCATGTCCTTTTTCTAGACTAAGAAATAATGAGGAGGCTTGTCAAAGGTTAAACCTTTAGGGGAACATTTCCTATTGCTTGGACAGGAATTGATATCAAATAACTCGTATGCAAATTGAACTCACAAAGTGAAATTGGAATAGTGGATGGCAATATGCAGAAAGGGTTTCTCATGACAATGCAGGCTGGCAGACTGAGAGATATTTTATTTTGCTTAAAGCAATGTTCTTGGGGACCTGCAAAAGCAGCTATGTACTGGAAATGCAGTTGGTGGGGTATTTTTATTTTTCATTTTTCCTTTGTGCAGTGGGCTTTTAAAATAGGAACCCATCAAGTTTTCCTTCTTTTCCTGATTCCTTCTCTTATATGAAATAGTATGTCTCATCAAATTCTGTCTCATTGCACTAATGTAAGCAAAGCACTTCAGATGTGATTTTTTCCTTATCTCAACAGTGGTTTCCTTTCAATAACATTGTCATTTTGTTTTATGTTAACAAAAATTGACTTCAGGTGTCCAGCAAACTTCATTAATGAAAGGATAAGATAGACTTGCATTTTTTGGTTTTTTTTAGTCTTAAAATGAGCAGAGTTGTTCTATAACTGAGTACATGTTTATCTTGTCTAATCAGTAATGTTAATGGAAGAGAAAATAGAAATGTAAATAGGAAAATGTTTATGGTAGTGGTCAGACGTAAGTTCTTATCCACAATATTAAAACTAACCTGGCAAGCTTGTACATGTGTCATTTTACTCATGGGAAAAGTCCAGTTGAAGTCTGCAGACTGTATGCTCACATAACAAATAATGATACTCTTGAGGTCTTAATGCATTTTCCAGGTATTGGTTTTAGTGCCATCTGTTCTTTCTGCATTAAAATTATATTTTCTGCATTTCTTCTCCATTTTTCCTATCTTCTGTTCTGACTTATTGAGTATTTTCTTTTTCTTCTTTTATACTTACTATTTTTTATGTTCTTCGTGTATTTTCCTTTATTCAAAGAATTTGGACTAGAGGACGTTAATGAACTAAAGGTCAGTAACCAGCTAAACCAAGATTAGGAAGAGAAGTGAAGAAAAAAGTTCAGGAGTTTTTGGTTTTTTTTTTAATAATTTCTGTAACCTAGTGATCTTAATCTTGTTCATTGGAGAAGATATTCAGAGCATTGTAGAGCATTTTTCAGTTGTAGGGAAAAGTATCCTTATTCTTTTGCCATATGCTTCTTACAGTTTTGGGTATGTTTTTTGCATCTGTGTGCTTTTATTAGAACAGTAGGCAAATTTTCCTGAGTGGTACTCTGCTGTTCTCTGTGATGCTTCTCAAACTAAGAATTGCAGTGTTGAAAGAGTTCAGTGTTGCCATTAACTTTTTCAAATAAGAACTGCTTATTGTTTATAACACTGCAATAGCTTTTTCATCACTGTTTGCCAGACTATATCAAATTGTTTCAAATTATCATAGTTAAAATTTTATTTCCTCTGCTTGGATTTAGTGCATTTGACAATTGGTTGAGTGAGTAGATGGTGCTTCTAGGAAGGTACAGCAAAATAATAAGATAGGAGGGAAAAGGAAAAGGGGTGTGTGGTTTTAACATGCAATTGGACAAAGAAGTCTTCAGTTTCCATGTTTTAAATGCATGCTCGAAGAGCGGAGCCATGGCTCCCCTAACACCTGAAAAACTAGTTCTATATCTATAGGAGGACCATTTAAGTTAGAAATGTATGGGTTAAGTCTCTAGCTATAAAAGTTTTGTAGGAAATCTCAAAATATGTATTTAATTATTCTTAACATTTTAGTTAGTTTATCTACCTGTTAGGAAAGATTCACTTGCATCTCAAGATTTATGCATTAGCTATACATTCTCAAACTGTTGCGTATAAACATACCTCTATTCAGATAGTTCTTTTCTTTTTAATAGGAAATGACAAATAATATATGTTTAATTGCTAACTGTCAGTTAAAAATTGTGAAATTTGGCCTCATTTAAAAAAAAAAAATATAAGAACCATGCATCTTTGTAGCTGGATATAATTATTGTAAGAATGATGAAGTTTGTCAGAACTTAGTTCTATCTTAAAATTTGATTATTAAACAGGAAGCAGCATAACCCATAGGCAGGGGACTGAATTATTTTTCTTGATGTGTTTTTGTCATTGTTTGAAACCTGGTGTCTCACCCTGACCTGTAATGTTTGTTTGTGTGATAGAAGAAGAGAACGTTTTTTTCCAATTAAGAAGTCTTAATCAAAATTTGACTCTCACTATATAAGTGAAGTAGTTGAATAAAACAAAATGCTGAAGAAAATATTTCTCTACCCTTCAGAATACAGTACTCGCTTTGGAAAGATTTTTAGTGCTTCTGATCTGTTTCTTTGCCAGCATCTTCCATGAACTGAGGGACTTGAGGTCCTTCGAAAGTTTGGAAACAGAGCAGTGGCTACAGTAAGCTGCTTTCATACAATTCATTATAAAATCTTGAAATAAGTTTAGAATTTGTCATAATTTCTAGTTTGTTTTTGATGTTGTTATATTAGGAAGGAAGTGCAGATAAAATCTTATGTTCTGGTACACTTAGAACTGTTTCTGTCTGTTTTTCTGCAGCTCACCTCTGTGGGCTCTCTGGTGAGTTAACGTTGTAGGCTTCTTCAGTAAGAGTACTAAATTGGTTTCCTGTCCTTCCAGGCGTCATTTTTATTTGCACGAAACCCCATGGCATGTAATATATTTGAAATATAGAAATCTTTGTAAAGTTTTGCTGAAAGTGAAGTATTTTAAGGTTTTTGAAGGACTTGGGTGTTGTATGCCTTAATGAAGAGGGGAAAAAAAAAAAAGAAGCTATAGAGCCCCACTTTTTGATTTTTGTAACATGTAATTTATTGAGCTTTTTCTTTTAAATCCACTTGAATTAAGTGTCCAGAGAAGTTATAATATAGCTGCAGCTACTTACTTTAAATTGGAACTACCTGAAGAAGAGAAAGAAAGGTTTGCTTTTATTTTTTAAGGCAGTTTATCTGTCAGGATATTGGCAAATATGAAGATATTAAGGAAATTGATGTTTCAGTAAGCATGATTAATAACACAATAAACTACATTTTAACCTAAAATATTGTAACTTTTGAGTTTTGGGAAAAAAATTAATTACTAACCGATCCTCAGCTCTAGCACTGTTTAAGTATGTTTGGAGACAAAAATGTTGCATTATCACAGGACACACATTTTCAAAACTTAACACTGCCTCTTACAGCTTGGCTTCATTTTTTTCCCCAGTTAGCTAATCAAGGCTGATAAAGAGTTGGAAAAAGATTTTTGGTTTATTGTGATCTGTTTTTTCTAGTCCTACTTATCTTTAATTCACACATTTGTATACTTGACAGATGTTAATGAAATGCTTCTTTTGAACTCAACAGATACTATTCTATGAAAATTATCAGAACAGAGATGAATCCATTATCCATAAAAGACATTTTTTACCACTTTGATCTCTGACAATTTGGCTTTAATCCTGGTCACCATACACTGGCTTTCATTTTATGTTCAGTTTATGTCTGGCTTTTGTTCCAAGCTAGCAGATAATGCTGAGTGCTCTTCAGCCTGAAAAATTTCAGACTTTTTATACTAGCAGGTGACGTATGACATGGTATTGGCAGAGATGTGCAGCCAGAGTGCTGGGAGAACTCAATTGTTTTAGTGCATTGATCTGGAATTTGTGTTCTCCTGTCCTGCTTCATTATTTCCCAGGTGTCTGAAGCAAAGTCACTTGACTACTATGACTATGAAGTACTGTCTCTGCAGTGAAGAAGGTTATAGTGGTGTTAATTTTTACATCTTTTGACTGTAGAGATGCCCTGGTTAAGAGTCATGAAGAGAATTGAGTGGTTTGGACTGGTGGGTCTGCTTCCTCAGATTTATGACCCAGCTGAGAAGATCCCTATTGTGTGTCTCTGTCTCTATGGGCAGCCAGGCCTTACTGCTTCGCTGCCTGGGATGTGCACAGGGCTTAAACTTGCACTTCCTTCTCGTGGATTAAAATATAAATGCTTTTTCTTTACATATAATTGCAGATGATAAATTGAATTTTTTCCCCGAAGGGGTCTTCTTTCTGAGGGGTATTGGGTCTGGGGTTCGGGGTGTTTTATTTGTTGGGATTTTTTCATTGCTTTTCTTGCTTTTTTGCATTTTATTGCATGTCAAGTGTGGCACATTACTGTAACTGATCAAGATTTTTTTCTGGAGTGTAAGAAAGCCTTATACATTTTTGACACTTTAAACAAAATGGTCACTGCAGTTTTTTATCCGGGCTATGTTTCATTGTTAGTCATTTTGCAAAATTTGTTTTTACTTTGATTCAAAAATCTTAATCTCAAACGTTATTTTGCATGCCACTTGTTGACATTAGGAAGCACTTTGCAGATCTATTATCAATATCCACTTTACTGAAAAACAAATAATCCCAAAACTGCTGTTTGGTTCCCTTTTTTTAATTATTATTGTATTCATCCCTGCATGGAGTAGTGCACATTTCTGTAATGAGTACATGACACTACACTGATACAGAATTTTACACTGATGTAGATTTTTATTTCTAATCAGTTTTGTGGCTAGACATAAACAGGAACTAACACTTTCCATACCTAGTAGGGGTAATTATTCTAGATGTCATCAGTAAACAAAACGGCTACGTGCTCCTTGCTTGATAAAGCTGACAGTGTGTTCTCCATCTTATTAAGCTCCTGTGCCTTGTCTGTAGCACTGTTGTTCTTTACACTTCCCACTGAATGCTTTCCCCGCTGTACTAGCAATTACCACTGTTACGTCTCCCAGTTCACGTTTCTGGAAAGCCATGCTAGTGCTGGTTGGAGAGGCATTAATCTATTACAATGAGCAGACAGAGATGTTAAGGTCATATGCAGTTCAAGAGTGAATCATAGGCCTTGATATTGTGCATCTCCACAAAGAAGATGACTTACTTTGTCACTGAAAATAAAAGAGGCTAATTTATAGGCTTCTAATAGTAAAAGTGCTTTATAAGCTCATACGCTTTTGGTTTTGCATCTGAATTACATAGGGTAAAAATCTCTTGAGCTTTAGAGGTTTTGTACACTGTGCTAACTTCTAAAATAAAATCTGTGTTCCAAATGTTTATGGTCCAAATAAACAGTCTCTAAAGAGTACCGGTTGGAAGGAATCACACAGCAAATTGATTTATGCAGAATTTAGGAAGAAAATATAATCTTTGAAGTGTTTCTGATTTTAAGTGTACTTTTACTTTCTTCAGATTTCTTTTTTTTCTCATTTCTGCCTGGGATATTCTGCATGCTCCTTTTTGCTTTCCTGATCTGAATTTCAGGTGTGATCACATGATGCGTGGTGCATTTTGAAGAAGTATATGGTTAGTGCAAGTCAGCCCATTTCCGCCTTCATACAAATAGTTCTGAAATCTAATGTTCCCTTGATGAGTATCTCTCATATATAAAGTGCTTGTTTAAAATAAGAATTAATTTGCCTCTCAACCTGCCTGATAGAGCCATGATGTGACAAATGGACCAAATACTGGTATTGTTCAAATAAGGCATCTGTGTCAGTTTGTCCTCTGTGCACAGAGTTGTCGATTCTCCCGAGTTGCTTTTTTACTCCTCACTTCCTCAATGTGTGACCTTATCTATCTCACACTATTCCAAGCGTGCCATGCACACAGACCTGTTATTTTTCTGTTGATTGTGTCCTTCGTGCTTGTTGCTGAAATGAGGGTGACTGGTTATCACGACCCCAGGAGATGCAGTAACAACTTGCTTTTTGTGAAATGGGGATGTGACACAGAGATGGGCTCAAAAGTGACCACTGATTTTTGGATGTTTAATGTGAGATTAGTCCAGGGATCTTTTTACTGGGCATGTAGTGCTTCAGAGGGGAAAAGTACAAGTTTAGTGCTTAGGAGGAGGACCTTGGAAATAAGACAGGCACACAAAAAGAAAGAGACACACAGTTAGTGGGAAAGGATGAAACATCAGGTTCGATTTAAATGCCTTGTATTTCACTGGCATTCTGTGGCAGAGGCAGGTCTGGAAGCTAATTGCCAGGCTAGTGTTCAGCTCTGAAAATAGAAGAGCCTTTGCTCTCCCTTGTCTTCCTTGCAATCCCCTCCCACATTCACTGCATAGTTTTAAACTTCTGCAATGAGTGAAGTGGGCATCTGACAGACAACAGCCTTCTTCACATATACACTCTTGATTCATCCCTGGAGAGAGTCTGTAATGTTCACTGGATGTGGCAGATGGTCTACAGAGTGAGCAATATCAGAAACTTAATAGCTATACCACAGTGCATATACTGAAAGGTATTTTAAGGTGCAAAGGGCAGCTGAAAAGAAACTGAAAATCTTGATTTATTTTTTTTTTCCCCTCCAATCCTTAGAATCCCAACCCTTGAATAACTTAGTAATTATTTCATAGCAGCGTGGCGGTAGAGAAGCAGACCCCTCTCAGGTGTCTTCTGGGTCCAGCTGCCTAGATTAAAGCTTTCATGAGTGTATGTCACTGGATGGTTGTCCCAAATGCTCAGGCTGCTGCTGTGTGACACCAAGTCCACAAATGAGAGTTTTTTGTTTTTTCAGATGGACTTTTGGATAGAGATTTAAACCCTTGTGTTTTTCAATATTACTTTTTTCTAGGTCAGCCAAGCCTGCGAGAAGCTATCTCGATGTCATGTATAACTAATGGAAGTACAGGAAGCAGGAAAACAGGTCACAGTTCATCTGTTTCTGTTGCCAAAAAAGAAACTCTTTCATCTGCTGCAAAAAGGTACCAAATTCTTATTAAAATTGAAGTGTTTATATATTAAAAAAAACCAAAACCAAACAGAACAAGAGTTTGATTTTTGTCTCTACACAACACTCAGCAGAGCTGCCTGAGGTCTAGTAAGGCACAAATGAACTTCGGAGACGTACCATGTTGTTGGGCTGCTAAGCAGGGTTCTGAACAGAATTCATAAATGGAGAATATTTCTATACTGTATAGTGTCCAAAATGAATTCTCACTAAGGAAATACACAAATGTAAAAATGGGAATTTTTTCCTCCTGGTATTTATAGGTTGTTTTTTTTTCCTTCCCAAGGAAATTAAAGGATAAAACTGACTTCATTGTCTGGAGTGTAAATAGTAGGCAATAGCAAAATAGCTATGAAACAATAGTGAATTGTTTAGGATAAAAGTTTACATTTTTGCAATCTTAACCCAAATATGGCTACTTAGTCTCTATGAAATCAGTATCAGATCTCAAATGTGTGGAAATAACATTGCTTGAGTAATTTGTAAGTTAAATGAGCCAAGAACCAAACAATAGTAGTTTTCTTCCATATATTACTTTCAGCTTCATATGGTAAACAAAGTGTTTGCTTAACTGTGTTTTTCTGTGGGTCTGTTAGACAGTGATTGCATGCCTTCTTGAACAGTAGGTTTTGTACCTATTTGTTGTGAAGAACAGGCTGCCAGATATAGCCACGGGGCAGAGAATACTCTGATGTGTAATGTGGTAAGTTACGTGAACAAATTCTTGGCCTCTGTAGAGTACTCTGGTAACTGCAGGGGCTGGTTTATCTTCTAGTGTGGATGTAAATACTGTGCTGTACAACAAGACAAAGAAATACTTCAGGGGATAAAAATGCTGCATGCAAATATAAACTGTATGAGAACAAACCAGAAAAAGCTTTAGTGCCCTTTGGAACTTGCAAAGCAAGGGTAATGCCCCACTCTTTGTTCTTCTCCATCGTGTAGCATTGCATATCTTTCTTTTTATTGTATTCTTATGTTTACTTTTCAACAGTAAATCAGACAGTGATCAGTGTATGTCTCTATCTGCTACTGTGACAGGCACAGGGACAAAAGACATTCCTGCAGGAAGGTATTTCTTAGTTAGCACTTTTCCATTAATCTTACCCCTGTGGCTCTTGGCACTTTGATGAGAGCCAGTCCGGTTCACGTGGTGTTCAGCTTGCATTTGTGCTGAATCATCTTCTTGATTCATTGGCTGCTCAACACTTGACTACGTAAGAAGAGCAGAGTGGAGTGGCCGGCATCCCTTTCATCTGAGTTAAGGTCTTTAAAAGGAGACCTGGATAGGCCAAAAGAGGAAAACCGTAATATGCACAGGGCAGCTCTCCCTGGGCCCCTGAATAAGTGTCCAGGGGAGCCCACTGCTTCCAGAGGATGAAGAGATGTGACTCCTTTCCTCAAGAAAGGCCTTTCCTGTTTTAGAAAGGCCTAGGAAGGCTCTTTAGTTGTCTTTCCAGCAGTTCCTTTCACTCTCGTGTCTTTATTCCTTAAATTTGTTTGGTACTTGGAAGAAACCCTTTTGTAAAATTACCAGCTCAAGAAAGGTAAAAGGAAATGTAAGTGAATGTTAATAGTAGTCCCATCTCCTTACAAAGTTAGGGATAACTGTGTTTATTTCTACCACTTGTTGTGGTGAAAAGGAGGGAGACCAGAGGAGACTATCAGCTGGTCGTGGAATGCTTCACCCCAACTTGTCCAGGTCTTTCTTCAGGCTGAAGCGTAGAGTGGTGCCACAAGTGGACATGGTCATCTGTAGGTATAGAATTAACTTTAGATTCTAAACAGACCCCACAGCCTGCCTAGGGCTTTTCATGTTCTAACTATACATAGCCATACATCTTCTCAAAATAACAGAAGGCCTACTTGTGTCCAAATTGTTACTGTTGCTGAAGTTCAGTGTCTGTGTTTGGTGCACTCCTAATATTGTCCATTTCTGGATCTCTGGCCCCTGTAGAGCTGCTGTCTCTGAGAATTTCTTCTATGAATGAGCAGTTTCATTTCGTGGACTATTTAATCTTGTTCTACCAACCTGAACACTGGAGATGATGGGATGCCATGGCATGTCTCATGTCAACAATGCTGGTATGCTAAAATACCAGCTGTCACTAAAATCAGAGCCCAGGAATATTCTGTGAACACCAGGTAGATATGTCCCATTGACAGAGATAAAGTCATATATGTGTTGAGAAAATCTCAGTCCTATAGTCTGGAATGGAAACCGGTTTGTATTTTGTACAAGCGGACAAAACCCAACCAAACATTGACTGTCAGAGACCTGTTTGATCCTTTTCCTTAGGACTAAACATTCTTCTGAAAACAGCTTCTGGTAAGAATAGTCTTCATGTTTCACAGTGACTGCCATCTACAGTAGCTGCCAGTGTGTTGTGGCCCAAAGGATGAAACATAGTACTAAGTGAAATTAAAGAAACTGCAAAATTAGGACAGATAGTAATAGCTCTCAACTACTCAGATGCAGGCTGAAGAAATACCTCATCAGATTGGGTTTTGGAAATAATTTTTGGCTGCATTAAATGGCTGCTTCCCGGAACAACTAGTTTTTAGAAACCCACAAGAAAAGGTACTGGTTTTAATTTGGTTTCAGTTGTTACGCAAGGCCTAGTTGAAGAGGTATTAGTTGTGAGAGCCACTCTGTAATAGCCAGTCATAATACAATTAAGCTGAAAAATTTAGCAGAAGTGACCAAACAAAATAAATTCAGAAGGCATTCAGTACTCAGACTGCCACATATCTACATGATTTCCCTCCAAATTAAAATGGCAGTCAAAAAAAGAATCCCACTTACAACCTGGTGGTAGATAAAAGCACTTCATTGAAATCCAAGGTATAAGGCATTACAGATAATGATCTCACCATGACCTAATGACCTGGAGAATTCTTTTATACTACCATCAGAGAGATATGATGTCAGGTGAGCCATCGTTCTGACCAAGTAGGATCATTCTTTGTAGCAATGCAGGGTGGACTTACGAAGTCATAATGTTGATTTGTTCTTTCTCTTCCTGCCTCCCTTCCATCTTTCACCATTATTTGACTGTATTTTGAAATCCTTAAATAGAAGGAAAAGGAAAATTGGAAGCATGTCTTCTTGAAATACAATTTTGTTAAAAAAATATGACAACAAGGTATAAAAAAACCCCTGTCCTAACAGATTGACTTTGTTGTGAGAAATCCCATTCTTATGAGATAGAGAGTGCAGAGGTCCATGACTGTCATAGGAGTAGAAAGACTCATTGTCTTTAATGAAAAGAGATTCCAAAAATTTATTTCACTATTCTTCATTTCTTGCAACAGACTGCAATAGTATTAAGTGTAGTGTACTTTGCATCCAGAAGTGCAAGCTAAGTCTTCTGATTAAAAAATAATAAAATTTTTTATGCTAGAAATTAATTAAGGACTTTTGGCTATAAATTATTAAACCAAACCCCACAGTTCTTCAAGCTTTGTTCTCTATGATCACATATATGCTCTCAAGAAATGTGAAAGCTCTTTGTTTTGTTTTTGTCTGTTTTTTTGAAAAGAAAATGTAACTCTGATGGATTATATTGACATCCTAAACTTGTTATTATGGTTTACAGTAGAAATCCTGAGTGATCCTTACAAATGTATTTGGGGTTTATATTATTATTCATGATTTTACCTGGTTTTCAATGCTTTGCTTCTCTGAAAGCAATTGGAAAAGTTGAACTCATGTAAGTGTTGGGGGCTTTGTCTCAGTGGTAGATGACACACTTTAATTGAAATAACTAAAGAAGCAAAAAGAGAATCTTATGGATGATTGGGGGCCTATTTTTATGAGTTTATTTTGAATGTTGTCTTACTGTTATTGATTTTTGGGAAAAGGTAAGTGGAAACACAAATAATTAAGATCATGCAAGGTTTTGAGGCAGGGGAAATTGGTGTCTAAGAACAGAAATCGGGCTTCTCCTGTTCAGAAAGATACTGTTTACTTTTTACTTTGCAGGCTACTTTGACCCTAAGAGAAAAGTCTTTTTCCTTTTTAGCTGTTGTTTGTATCTTGCTGGTTTTGTTCACTGAGAAGTCTGTCTTGGAAGATTTAATTCTTTTATCTTAGGAAATAAATAGGCTGTGTAGTACAGAGTACTCTTCTCTTTCAGGTCCTGGTTTTGTTTGAATGATTCAGTATCTTAAAAAGCATGTTGCCTTATAGAAGAGCATTTTAATTAATCTTTCTGTTTACTTAGAGAACCTTTGGTTTGGTTCTTAATAGATTTAAGATTCTTAATGACATGTATTTAAATCTGTTTCAAATATTAGCCTAATGAATACAGCACTATGAAAATAAAGATATGTTCTTAGTGGTCATTGACTGAAGGCACTAAAGAAGTGGCAAGACAGTCTGATGTAAGTCAACTACAAATCAAAACAGTCATGAGTTTTCAGGGGTGATTTCCTTTGAACTCTGGTGCAGCCAGGGAGAGCCTAGGGACAAGCAACAGCGTTTCAGAATTTTGGTGGCAGCTCAAAGATAAGCAGTACCACTCATATCCAGAAATACGGAGTGAGAGATACAGTTTCATGGTGGGCTTAAGCTCATTGGAGATAGCACAAGTCACAGTCCTGCCTTTCACTTGCACTGAGCCTTGTCTGACAGCATGGTAAGGTAATCAGTGAGCTGAACCACACGGTGGTTTTTTCCGAGGGACGGCAGACTTGTGGTGCATCAACTTGCGTCAGCTTTGAATGCTGTAGGAGCACCCGTGAACGGAGGACATGCTCAAATCAAAGTGATGTTTGTTTGAAAATCGGAGTAAATGTAGTAAAACTGCGCATTAAAAATAAGTAAACAATCTTCCATGCCTCCTGCACTGTATTTTATTTTTGGAACTTGTGAATAAATCTTATTTCAGCAAAATGCTAACCTGAAGAGAGTGAGTAACTAATCAAAGTTTTTTTTCTGTGATTATTTATAGCAAGTTGTTAAATGCTTCTCCCATCTTTTCACAGAGGACATTTTCTCCCACCTTTTTAATTTATTTGCTTGTTCTCCTTTTTTTTTCCCCCCTTATGTTACACTTTATTTTACAGCGGTACAGAGAAAAAGAAGGAAAAACCTCCAGGACAGAAAGAAAAAAAAGAGGACTCTCATTCTAATGATCAAAGTCCACAAACTCAAGCATCACCTTCTCCCCAGCCCTCCTCACAGACTCTCCAAACACACAGGCAAACTCAAGAAAGCAAGAGTTCTACTCCAACTAAAAGGTTTTCACAGTACCACAGTACAGAACTAGAAAATTATTGTAATGATACTGAGTTCATATTTGACAACAAGTCATGTGAAATAGTTCTTCTCATGATCAAGTTAATGTCTGATATTTTTTTTGCTAGAGAAGGTGCATTCAATATGCATTGCAGCAGAGCAAATACGTAAAAATGCATTTTTTCTTAACGTACGTTTTTAAGATTATGAAAATTTTTTGTTCTCTGGTTGAAATCCTAATATGGTAGATTATCTCTAATCAGCCATCATTCTAAAATATTTAATCATGACTATTACTTGATCCTTCTCAAAATACACCTCACATATTTTTTCTGACACAGCTGAATTGTGGGAGTGTGTTTTGTACATGGCCATTTACTACATCTCATAATAGTATTTTTAAAATACTAGTATCATTGCAACCTTTCCTTCAGAAATTATAATTATTTTACAAAGTGACTGCAGTTTGTATTTTCAAGGGGTTTTTTTGTAGCCCTTCCCAAATTCCTGCTATGTTGCAGGATGGTTCGCATTTATTCTCATTCTTTACAGGAGTGAAGTTCTGGTTTTACACCCAGATCATAGAACTGCTTGACTTGAGTAAATGCAGAAGTTTATGTAGGATTGCCTCTAAATTCCCATCATTTTAGTGGGAATTAGGCACAGAAAAAAAAAAAGGTACTTTGGGGATTTTAGATGGTTTTTTAAAGTCAAGAAAATGGATTTTAAGATTTGGGTGGTATCTTCTGAGTTTCAAAACTATGCAGATCACTTGGTGTGGTTTCTTTTTTCTTCATTCATTGTCACCTTACTGTTTTGGAAGGTGTGAAATTTTTTTTTACTTTTTGGCATTTAGGAGACCGAGACAAAATGAAAATGAAATTTATTTTTCTGAAATTTGCTTTAGTTCACAAGATTGTTGTCTTGCATTGCTTGAATTCACAGCTCTAATAAATATTTAAACTTTCACTTGACTGATGCATGTTGTAACACTCCATAAAGGCTCTGTCTCCATGTCTTGCACAAACCCGTAAGTTGTCTGAAGCTGAACTTGTGGCCTGTTATTCTCTTGCCTGGTATCTCACTGTAAAGTTGTCTGAAGTCTTGCTTACTAATCTTTTGCAGTGTGGGGAAAAAATAAATGCTTTTTTTGTCTCATAATGATTTAACTTGATTGGATTAACTTGTTTGTCGCAGGACCTTTGAGGGGCTGTGGAAGGAGCTTGCCATTTCTAAGGTTGCATTCCAGGACTTAATCCTGCAAAAAGCATTTCTGACGGGATGAAGTATGATACTATTAGCAGGACATGTGCAAACTAAATCAGGTGGTTGAAGAGTAATTTGGGCTAGATCACTTTTTGAACATGTATTCCATGTGTGAAATTAATGAACTAGTGACTGCATAACTTGCAGGTTCCCATTAGTGTAAATTGACTACAATAAGATTGCTGAAAATTTCATCACAATTCATGAATTTAATTGTCTGTAATATTGGGCCAAACCTATTTTGTCTTACCCAAGAAGTTTGCAGACATTTGTTTCAAAAAGATTAAAACGATTAATGTTGTTAAGTATGTGCTAACTGCAAAGCAGCCATATGAAACTGTAATTTGATAGAACTGTTCTGCCTCAGACATCAGTGTGCTAGAGCTGGTGAACAGTTAATCAGGGGAAAAAAGATTAATTTTCTTTGTTATCTGCTTAATTGATTTTTTAATATAGTTTATTCTTTAAGGCTAATGTACTTAGCCTAATTTTTTCTGCTTTTGTAATTTGTTAGCAATGTAGTAATGAAGAGAGGTATTTTGTTCAAGTCTTTATGTAAAAGCTTTTGGAAATGCAAAGGAATAGTTAAAACATGTGGCAACTGTCTTGCTCAATTGTTTTCATTCATCCAGTTAGAACTTTTTGACTAATCTTTTTTTCCTGTTTCATGCTTCAGCTTGAAGGAAGACCTAGTTCTGCTTTTGTCTCCTGCTGCTTGATCTGTCCGTTGCATACGAGTTCCAATTAGTTATATTATCACCTTGTCATTTAAAATATTTTTTGTTTCTTCTAGCATAAAGAAATCCTTTGGTGCTGAAAAGCCTCATAGTGCTTGGGAGAGTCCAGATGATGGTCGTAACAAGCTGATGAGAATACCATCAACATCTAAATTAATATCAAAAGTGGCAAAGAATGCAGACAAGTATGTATTGATTTGGTACATAAAAGCAAGTGAACTTCAGAGTCAAAATATTATGAAATCGTTTAATTCTAGTGAACTTTTTTCTGTATATGCTAGGACCATTTGCATCTTTGTTTTTGCCATGAGTAACTACTCACATAACTTGCCGATGTGATGCTTCAGGTGCCTGTGGAATCTTAAAATTTATTATAAAATGTGAATGCAGGATTTTTGCGTACATATATTTTAATGTTGCCCATTTGGGTTAGAAGAATTATGTACTATGATTTAAGGTGTATGGCTTAATGCCACTGTTGTGAAGCTTCCAACCTTTTTTTCCTAATTCAAGCTGATTTGAAAATGCAAATGTATTTCCTTGAAGTCAGTTTACTGGATTTCACACAGTATGTGTGTTTCTAAAGAAGACTGTGATAGTAGGAATATACTTTTATGTTTTCAGGTAGATCTCTCCATCTGAATGTTTAGCAAATTCCTGTTTTACAGGTTCTAGGTAATACGCAGGTGCCTTCTTTTCAGTGTCATTTCCAGCAGGTGATGTGCGGTAGCCTATCAGTCCTCTCGTCCACTTCCTCAGCAGCAGGTTTTCTCAGTTTGTGGTCCCCAGTGAAGGCCTCGCTGGAGATTAATAGCACAGAGTAGTTACTCCTCCTGCTTCTGTCAGCACAGGGTCAAGAGTTTGCTTTTTGCTGTAACTTCACATTGTTGACCCCTATTGTGACCCACAGTACTTGTCCTCAGTACTCTCTGCCAGTTGGGCTTCCTGCTTTGTCTTCACACAGTTTCTCTTTTTGACTTGGTTGAAATTTTGCGGAATTTGTTGAATTGGTGTTGATTTTTTGATTGACCCCTCTCCTGTTTGCCAGTATCTCCCCACCATGCTGGCAGCTTCTTTGTTGTTGTCTGCAGATTCGTAGATCTGCTCATGAATCTTCATTCAAGTAGCCATTAACTGGTTCAAGGCAGAACTACCTGAAAACCCCTCCCACTACGACAAATAAAACTCTTCAGACCTTTCAGAGTAACCTCCAGTCTTTTTATGATTCTTTCTGTAGTGCTCTCCTTAGGTTGCATGTAAGACTGTCAAATACATACTTAGAGTCAAGAGTGGTGCAAGTGCATTCCTTCTTTCCTAGGAATGGGAAGAGCAAAAACAAATTAATCTTGGGTGTGGATATCGGCACATTTACTAAAAGCTTTGTGCTTAGCCTGAAGAGTTCTGCAGAGCAGTCAAGTGCTGTGTGTGAGGGGATTATGCATTACATATTTTGCAAGTGTCTCTTTTTCTTTTGTAATTGGTTTTCACTGTTGGAGTTTAAAAACCCTTTGGCAATTTAGATTATAGCAGGGTACTGTTAGATAATATTTTGGAATGAAAAAACCCTTTGTCTTGATTTTTTTGCTGGGTTTTTGCTATGCTGCTGAAATATCTTTCACAATGGGGTATGTACTTCAAATTTGCTGAAAATAAGAAATAAATTTTACTTTTATTGACATTTTGCATATTGGTTCAGGCATGGTCAAAATAGAGGTATTGTATTTCATTTTTCTGTGATTCTGCTTATTTTCTAAGAGACTTTAAATGTTGCCCTTCTACAATCTGTAACGTAGAAAAAAATCAGGTGTCTAACAGAGGAGTGTACAAGGAAAGATTAGTTTTAATTATTGTCTGTTAATTATTGTCAACATTTGAAGCTGTTATATCTTAAGTATATTTGGCAGAAAACAAAGCTTCAAACATTATCAGTTGTAGACCATCATCTTATTGAAGACTGGGTGTTGTACTGTTTGCGTACCTTGTTCTTTTGCTCACATTTATAATAAAGGCACTATTTGCGTACAAGAACACATATTAATACTAATTTCTTACATTCTGTTGCCATATTTCGATAAGAACTGGTTGATTTTGTGCAAAGGCATATTGTTATCTTCCATTTATTTTTCTCTATTAAGAAACGTTGGCCTCATCTGCTTGAAGTTACATGAATCTTGTGCAAGGGAATAGAATTCAGCCCCTGCTGTGGGCCTCAGGACAGAAATGTTTTACATATGCTTTGCACTATCAGACCAGGATATGAACTTTGTTTACTAAGCTCAGTCTTTAAGCCAGCACTGAGCTGTAAATCAGTTTGATAAAGCCACAAGAAGTAAGAGGGTTCCCACAGCAGTGTTTTTCAGGCAAGACTGGGAATCTACTTTAAATTTTTCATTTGGCAGTGTGGTGAAGGCTGATTCTACCAATAGCCAGAGATGACTTCCCTCATGCATATGCTTGACCCTTTGTCACTGTTACAAAAATTTGACTGCCATCCAACTAAAAATACTGGATGCCACTCATACCTTTCTGCTGAATTTCAAATGAATTCAAGAGGGTGTTTTATGCAATACATTCTCCCACCAAGGAGTGTTACTCTGTTAAGAAGTAGCTCTGGTGCTGGAAATTAGTATTTCTTCCCTCTTCGGAAAAAAATTATTGAGGTTTTTTGTGAGTAATTAATTTCTGGCTCTGGTAAGGAGAGTCTCAGCTGTACTCTGTTGAAGACATTGAACACATCCAGTAATGCTGCACAGATCTGTTTTAAATGAAACTGCAACTTGCTTACATTTAATCCATGTGTCCAATAGAGTTAATTCCTAGAAAAATTTGTGGTGTTTTATGCTGATGACTTATTTTGACAGGTGTTAAATGCTTTGCATGCAGGCCTGAGGATGTTTGGCAGCTTAAAACATTTGGTTATTACAAGTTCACACTCTCAAAGTGGAATTTTCTGTGCACAAGAAACATGCCCTCCATAATTTATTTTAGAAGCTTTTTGCATTTTGTTATTATCAGACTAATTCTTAGAAACCCTTGCTATAGAACCAAAGACACTTGAAGTTACTTGAAAGATACAGTGAACTGCATAAAATAATATATGAGTAAAAATGCTAAATAACTGAAATGATCAGTTATTTAGCATCCTGTACTACAGTTACACTGTACACAGAATCTGATGACATTGCTAACTGCAATAATGTGTAAAAACTAGATGGTGTTGCCTTGATAAGTATTGTGCATATTACTAACAATATTATTTTGAATTTTTCCCCAGGCACAAAGATGTCATTGTCAGCCAAGGTAAATAAAAACATTTATTTTTAAATACTGGATGAAGTTGAAAATACTTGCTTTTGACTGAATAGTATTTCCTATAGATGAATACATTGGGACATATGCTTGTGAAACAGGGAATTAGAGGTAAAAAAACATTAATAATCTCCAGGATTTTATTCGGTCAAGCATTACTCCAGACATGTTTGAGTCTTTGAAATTATGGGGAAATGCCTCATCAGATTGGATCTTTAGGACATACAGAAAGTTTTGATGGGTGGGTTGTGGGATTTATTTACTTCTGTAAAACAAAACTTTTTTTTTTAGTATTTTCTCTGTGTGTATGTGCATAGAGAGAGATTATGAAAACAAAAATCTAAAGTTTTGACTTATGTGCCAGTCTTCATGCAAGCAGGTGTGAGCGAGACTTTAGAAATAGTTTTAAGATATTTTATTTCTGTCCCATAACCAGCAAAAATGTCAACTCGTGAAAAAAACAGCCAAGGTAAGAATAAAGCTATGCCCTTTGGTTGCTTTCTTCTAATTTAGCACTCTCACAAATCTTTTATTTGGCTTTTCACCATCAGAGAGCATCAGTGCATGATCTCTTAAAAACTTTTTGAGCATTTACATAAATATTTCAGCTTTCTTCTTTTGCAAATTTATATGCATATGCACATTGCAATCTATTTTGGGATTATTTGGGGATAGTCTAAAATAAATTATGACACACATAATTTCCTCAGAGAGGGAATATGTGTTTGAATAGAAGTCTTGCATTGTTGCCTAAGATATCAGAGTATTAAGAACTGCCAAGTAAAAGATTTGTTTTATCTCAGCTTTCTGTCTTGCCAGTATTACAACATATACACACTGATTAGACAAGAACAGAGACGGAAGGTTTCACAGTCTCCTAAAATGAAAAATGAGTCTCTTCTAAAGTGTATATCTTTGCACCAGTGAATCTTGCATTCTGTGGCTACCCGCTGCTGCTGGCTTGTTTAGTCAGGAAAAGGAGCTGTCTATCTGAACATGGTGGGATGTGAAAACAAAAGAAATCCACTTCTGGTGTCGCAAAACTACTCTGCTTTGATGTCCTGCAAACTGTGCTGAAGCATGCGGTTTCAAAATTAAAGCATGTAACCCAAGTGCATGCTGTACATATCTATGTACAGAGATTCTGTCTCATGCTTTTTTGCTGCTAATTAACAAATCTGTAGTCTTCAGATTCTGTGCTGTCAGCAAGTTTACATTATTCATAGTTTGATTGCTTTTGGTCTCCTTCAAAAAGGAAAAGAAACCCTCAGATTTTTTGAAAGTTACTATACAAATTGTTGGAATGAAAGCAAAATGAATTTGAATCCAATTGCTTCATCTTTTCCTAATTCAGAGAGAAATTACAGGTATAAAAATATTCTAAATTGATGCTTACCAAGAGCATCCTTCAAAGACAAGATGTGTGAAAAAGAATGCATAAACATCAAGAACAAAGAAGAAATGTTTCTTTATGCCAGGTTGCTTAACGCCAGCCGTGGACCAGTATATATGTGCAGCAGTGGTTACTGTAAAAGGAAAAGTAATGACTAGTGGCCAGACCAGCTGCAATTTAGCTTTGCAAGGATTGAATAAAACTATTATATTAAAAATACCCTTTCTACTAAAAACAGCTTTTCAGAAAACCAAATTGCATGTAGCTAAAATCTAAAATACCTTCAGTAGTACTTCTTTCCTTACAATGTGCTTCTAGAATTCTACATGTTCTGCCAAGAATGGGCCATCCATAAGTTCTCTCATCCCAGTAGCTATAACTTAAGCGGCCTCAGCGTGTACCCTGCTATCTATTGTGTTACTATGCAGAGGATATGATGAACAAGCATCTTCCAAGTCTGACATGCCATAGTCTGTTCTCAGCCTAACTGGAATGAAAGAGAAACATGATTCAGATAACAGGGCCCCACATATATGAAAGCTGGAGAGAGTCTTATCACAGAAAATGCATTTACTGCATTTTAAACACATATAATGGCAAAACATAATTCTGCCTCTAACATGGATGGACTTGCAATTAGCAGGATTCAGAGGTTTATTTTTTCTAAAATATGGACCAGTGAGTGTAATTTTGACAGCTTTTAGAGTCTGTGTATGTGAGATTGTGTTGTGTTGTGTTTACTGCCACAGAAGTAACCATGTATAAGTTACTTTTGCAGAGGGTTCACCCGTCTTTTCCAGTATGAGCTTAGCAATACCTAGTCAATTCTCTATAGTGCAACATCCTCTTCTGGGCAGATGACTTTAGCTTGTTTTGTAGTTAATAGTTGCCACATAAATAAATCAATTTCCAGTTGACACCTTGACCCAGCTGGTCAGGAAGTTGAAAAGTTGCACAGGTAGTTAATATAAGATTTCTGGAGGTAAATCCTGTGGAGCTGGGACAGTGTTGTCTTTGACAGGGTGGGATGGAGGGTTGACTTTGCTCATGGTGTTTGTACAGGACCTTCCTGTTCTGCAACCCAAAGGCACGAGAAGTTATAGTTGCTTTAACACTCCTTTGTGGCTTGCCAGCCTTTGCCCCTAGAGGTGAGCAGTCTGTAGCACGGTGTTAATTAAGTTAGAGCAGCTCCCCAGAGCTGCTCGTTTCACTAGGCTGTATGTAAAACACTGTATATGCCCCCGGCTCATGCCGCCTGCAGTAACAACTGTATCAATGTGCTTCCTAGACCTAGAAATTCTGTGAAAGAGGCTCTTGGGAAGGCTGCTGGTGTGCAAACTGTCAAGCTTCAAAGCAAATCTTGATTAAAAATCCTTCGGTGTCTTTATACACACATAAAATAAGTTTGGAATCACTGTGAAATTGCAAATTATCATAACAGAAGGTGTTTGCATGGGATAATGGGATGGAAGATGACATTTTTGTGTAGCTTTGAACATCCTGGAATCACTTTGTTTCCTTTTTCTGATTCAGCTATTAAAGAAACTGTTTTGAAAATTCAGTATAGTACCACAAAATATAGATAAATATATTTTTTGCACGTTTAGTTCTTGGAACCCATTTTTTCTAGCAGCAGAAGTTACTACAGTAATATCTGTGTTGCAACAGTCTGTGCAGATTCATTCTGATTTCTGTTGATAGTATGTATTAGCTATTATAATGAAAGACTTCAGGAATAAGTGAGAATCTGAGATGAGCTTCAACAGTGAAAGGCTTTAGCTTTGGTGTCTGGATTGACTGGTTTGATATGGAGTCCCCAGAGAGTGTTGCATATCGACAAATATCGACAAGACCTAGGCAATTCTCTTCTCCTGCCAGGAGCAGCAGCAGCACGGGAAGCCACAGCCTGCAGCTGCCTTGGGGGCAACCAGTTGATTATCCTCTGTTTAGCTCCATGCCGAGGCCACGTGTGTTACAATGTTCATCACATTCCCTCTGTGCCTTTATCTCTCCCACTTGGGTTGAATTGCATCTACTTCATGTTAAGGTTAGTCCTGAGCTTTATGCATCTGGATATGTGCTGAAGCAGAGGTCATACCGTCAGTTTGTTTGTTTGTCAGGCCAATCTTTTTACAATAAAATCCAGTACTAAGAAGGTATTAAAATTCTGTGAAAATCTGATGACAATATGAGTGAAATGAACAGGTGCTTACTACAGCCCTAAAAGAACCCTAACTAAAGTTATTCTTTTAAATTCTTTACCAGCAGGTGTTTATAATTGCCTGTAAAATCCATCTTGCTTTTCACTTCAGCAGAAACATTTTTAAAGTATTAATCATAAAGCATTTGTATTTTTATACCCAGAAGTTAAAGGCCTGGCTTATTTTAAGATAAAAGGTAATTTATTTCACTGAGATTCTGTGTTTGAATTTGATTTTCAGTGATAGTCGCTCCATATATGAATCACTTGTTCACTTATTATAAAGTAATGAGACACTTAAACTTTTTGGATGGCAATAAAAACCATATGTGAAAGAATTAATGGGAAACATTCACTGCATTCCTACGTTTGTTTTTTTGTTGTTGGTTTTTCTCTTGTGCTTTGTTAGTTTCCAGTACTATTTATTCTGTTAGTTTAACTGTGCTATAGTTCTAGCTTCACAGCACAGAGCAGTCATGAAGCATAGAACAGAAAAAATTTACCCTGCTGACAATGTGTCCTGTCCTCTGAGAGTACAAAATTCAGTAACTACCTTGGAACAGTTTTTTCTTCAGGCACAGATTTTCTGTCAGATTATTATTGAAGGCGCTCTTGCCCTGAGGGCAAATGGAGACCCAGTCGATCTCATTATTGGGCTGCTTGATCTCATTCAAGCACAGTGCATATTATTAAAAACCATCAGTACTGTCAAAAAAACAAATTTGTATTTGGAAGTTTTTACCATTGGTTCTTGTTGAAGTTAGAATTTTATTATTTAAGCAGGAAGCATTTAGATACAGTTTGATTGAGCTCGTTTGTGTCCAGTATTCCTTTTTGAGTCCTTTTTTTTTTTCATAAAAAACTAGAGTTCAGTATTAAAATTTCAGTTAGTTCATTGCAAATGGTAACTGTCGTTAATACTTAGATTCTTAATGTCACCTGATACGTTAAAAAGCAAGGTTGTAACTGGTTTACTTATCAAATTATATAAAATATAATAACCAAAGATCTGGTAAGAAGCTTCCAGGCGAAGTTGTAAAATCATTCCAAATCAAGGCAAGTCTATTGTCTAATCTGCTTTTTCCAGCTATTTGGTTGGCGTTGCACCAATAGCAACAGTGGCTGTCCTCTTGTCAGGTTCAGCAAGCGTGGGGTGAGAGATGGCAGACCTGCAGCTACATTTTAATTCCTCTGTAACCTAAAATGTAGTGGTCTGGGCATGGTGGCTGAATTTGGTTATTCGTCTCTGTGCTATTAGTGCTGGTTTAAATTAGAAACAGGCTTCTAAGCCTTTGTCCCTCAGGTTAGTGGTCCTGCAGAGTTCTTGGACACAGGCCTGAAAGCAGAAAGCTTGTGGGAAAGAAGCTATTTGTAGTATTAAAAAGCATAACTTCACTGGTCAAGCAACTAGAAGGTGAAGACAGATTAATAAATGTACTCTGGATGTGGTAGTTTATTGTAGAGCGTTCTGCTTGGCCAAGCTAGTTGGAGTCTTCAGGGTTTTTTCATTTGCTTGTAATTCACTTTAAGGATAAGATTTAGATGCTACACACAAATAGAACTGAGCTGAGGGTTTTAATGCATCGACCCATGTTGATCTTTCAAACTAGATGGGGTGGGACCTACTGAAAAAGTCATTAATAATTTGCAAAATTCCTGTAGTGATTCTTTTAGAATAAACTTAAAACCATGTAGAAAAGCAGTTAATTTTGCTATTTGTTCACTATTACCTACTCTGTCTGTGTGTATATATATAATCTGCTGTATGCTCATTAGACTTCCCTTTATGCATAAACTTGCTAGCTTAAGAGCAGTTAATTACAGCACAGACTTGCAGGCTACCTCAGTGTTTTGTCTAAATAACGAGGAACAGTGGGATATAAAATACATTTTTCTAATATTTTGTCCGGTTTTGTTGAAGAAATCAGTAATTGAGGATGAAGGCTTCTCACATCCTTCTACAAAACCACTGTATATTCCTTGACAATTTCTTTTTGAGGAATGCTTTTTGGAAAACAGGATTTTGGTTTTGTAATGTCACTGTCTTCAGATTTCTGATGTATCTAAAAAGTAGCTTTCATGTCTCCTGAATTGCTTTTCGCTGTAGATATTTGAGTTAATCTACAGAGACTTCTTTGATGTTTTTTTCTCCTCCTTTCAGTTCCTATTATTTTTATTATTTTCCTTTGCGAACCTTCCATATTCCCCTAAGAATATGATTCACAGAAAGTAATAAATTGCTTATGTGCCATTGCATAAGTCTTTGTGTACTGACTTCATGGAAGCACTGTCCATGAAGTGCTTCGATAGCACTTAATTTCAGCCTTTCAGATGGTCTGTCTTGCCATATCTTTTGCTATCTGTTATCACCTGCAGTGTTTTTCATTGGCCTTACCTTCCAGCTTGCTTCCCCTGAATTGCTGGATTTTAAACTTTCTTCCAAAGGTGAATTAATAGACATTGTTGGGAGCTGAATTTTACTGCTACCTCTGTGCTGCTTTTTTCTTCTTTCCTAATCTCCTTTTTTTATATAAGATTAATAGCTTACTTATGTTAACAGTAATCTGCTTTTGATACAAGGAGGCTTTGCAGAAAATTTTCAGCCAGTCTACTGTATGCCTACAATTTTCTATTTGCCCCTAGCTTTAGTACTGGATTCTTGGTGTTACATGCTTTACCAACAGTTTCTTTGCATGCAAGGTCAGTATACTGGCTTACGGTGACTGTGAGTGAAGATGCACTTGTTTCCTTGCAGATGAGCCAGGCTTCTGGAGTTTCCTCTCACTAGCAGCACCTTGTTTCACTGACATATTTATTTCTCTTTTTTATCAGCCTATAAACTTTCAAAGAACCTGCAGTAGATTCTCTGGTTGCTAACATCTGCTTCCAGCCTGCTGGGACCTATTTGGCTTAGTGTTTACACTAATGAACTTAACATAGGAAAGTAGTAGCACTGAAATTTCACTAATGGCATGAAGCTGAGAGTCCAAATTGATAGAGTTGAAAGCTGAGATTTTAATACAGTAAGACCTAGATGCTCCTGAGGCTTGGAGTAGCATGAGACAAAATTAAATTATTCAAAGTGAAAGATCACACATACAGGAGTTGCTAGCAAAGTTCTAAACAGGTTGCCTGCCAGAATTCAATGATGGGGAAAAGGGCTATAACATGCTACTTAATCATATGAAAATTGAACCACTAACTTATGAAAACACAAATGGAATCCTAGGATGTATCAGAAGTAATTCTAATGGAGATCCATAGCCTTTTGGAAACTGTTAATGCATCAAAACCCTGGTAGGTTCTCTTCTGTAATACTGCATGCACCAACAATCATGAAAGATAAATTTTGTGATGGTGTGGAGACAGACTGAAACCTTATTGTTCGAAAGAGAGTTAAATAGCTGATGTTTTTATTTTTTCAAAATTAAGGCTGGGAGGATTGCTGTTTTCATGCTCACCTGATGCACTTTCAGACAGGGCAAACCTGTGCTGAAGTGAGCAATCGTGCTGTCAGTATGCACAAAAAGAAAACAACCTGGACATGTGATATTGTCACCTGGAAGTCGAGAGGTTCCCAACTACTAGGAGAGAAGGAGGTTTTTGGATGCTATTCTGAAATCAGTAGAGTGTGTTTGTGTCACCCAGTGGCAGCCAAGACTCTGCTCTAGAAAGTGAGTGCTGCAGTACCCTGCAGAGTGAAAAACAGAGTGATGCAAGCAGAGAGAGGGCTCTGAGGGGCATGCTCTGGGTCCATCAGGCTGGACTACGTTGAGCTCAGCCAGGATGTTCCTCGCAAAGCCACAAGCCTGGTCAGTGCTCTAACCCACCTTTACATGGGCCCTCACCGTGTCCTGCCTTCTCTCTTTGTGTCTCTTCTTCTGAGCAGTGTTTTGTGTCCCTTCATGTGACTGTGGTCACATTTTAGTCGGATGAAGTGTTTCTGCGTCTGTGGGGCTGAGTTAACAATTTCCCCAAACCTCTGGGGAAGCCACGGAGAGCCAAGACCTGCAAGGAGTTTGCTTAGGTCCAGCACACCCAGAGGACTGCTACATGAGGCTAATAAGCCTGAGCCGATCCTGGGAGCAAAAATTGGGAGTGTTGATCCTGTATTCCCTGGCGCTTGTGCAAAGAGCTTGTCAAGGCTCCAGAGGTGAATTATTGTGGAGCCAAGCAGAGTTTGGCAAGGGCTGTGAATTTGAGCTCAAAGCTGCACAAAAGTAGCTACAGCTGTTCCTGGTGAAGAGCTGGCCCCTGAAGCCAGGAAGCTCCATCCACTTGATGCTACCTTTTGTAACAACTCTGAGCCTGAGCTGTTACTTTTTGTGTGGCGTGGGTAATCCGTGGCACCTGGGTGTGCTATCTGCAGGGCTTCAACTCTTACTTTCTGATTGGTTTGATCCATATTTGAAAGGATTTATAGGATGTCTGCAGTTGCAGAATCATTAACTTAGCAAGTGCCAAGGGTTCTTAAAGGTATGCCCTTCTATCCCTTTCCACCCTACCTTCCCCAAATGCTTCTGCAGAGAGGGTAGTGGGGCCTGAACGTGTCTTTGTATGGACTAGAGGTTTTTACTTTCATACCTATTGTTTTCAGGCTGGTAGATACCAGAATTTTCAAGGATTTTTTGTTGGTTGGAGTTCAGTGGGGTTTTTACCCACTCTCTTTAAAACTTTTTCTTCCCTGTACTCCCTTTCATACATTATCTGTCATAACATGACCAAGGCTCCTTTCTTCCAAAAGAAGGAAAAAGAAGTTTAGACATTCTTCTATGTACTGGAAAGTAGTGAGAATGCAGGAAAGAAATGTAGTCTAATGCTCTTGAGCATTAATTTGAGCAACTGTAGTATGAAAGAGTTAAATCACTGATTTTCTTAACGTGCAAATACAAGAATTTGGCCTAAGGCAATTAGTTCCTGTTTGGGAATGGTGGTGTTGATATGCTACCATCCTCTCTAGTGTTTCAAAAGGTTTTTACATTAATATTATATCTGCCCCACAGGTTATTCTGACAAAAGGAAATTTACAGTCTTAGACAAAAATCTTTCAGTGGGTTGTCTCTTTTTTTCTAATCCTTTCTCTTCTGTAGGGAGAGGCTTAATCAAGTTATACTTAACCTATGTCTTTCTAACAAGTGTGTTAAATATGTATCTTCAAAGGTAATCTTGAGTAAGTGCAGCTAGCTAATAAAAGTAAAAAGTGTTCTTTCTTTAATGGAAAGTTCAGAGAGCTAATTTGTATCTGAATATCCTGCAGATATTCTTTTCCCTGAGCTCCAGGAGAGCCCCTTCTGGCCTGAGACTTGACTGAATTGCTCTTGGACTCTTCATCTCTTTCATCTTCAAAGTCCGACAGGTGCAACTGCTTCCATCCTTAAGAATTTCAGTTGCAGCTTGTCTCCTCTGTTCTAAGCAACAATGAGGAATTTGATCCTAAATTTGTGGTGTCATTTTACACTGATCTGGTGGAACCAGACGTGTCAAGCTCAGTGTTAAATCAAGAATTTGACTTGCACAAATGAGTGATCTTTTGTAAATACCCTCAGGCTTTAATTTATAAGAGTGCGGGTGCCAGATTTTAATAGAAAGGTCATTGTTAACACGTTAGTCTTGGTTTTGGCCGATGTTATTTTATGTCTGAAAATACATACTATAAAAAATATATTGGTGGAAAAATGAGACATGTTACTAGTTTGGACTAATTATCTAAACATTTGTGTCAAACTAGTGACAGCTCCAATCTTTAGCTTTTCTGAGCAGTGCAATTAAGCAATGCACATTTGGTAAACTAACTATTGTTTCTAATTTAGCTGCCCGGAAGTGATTTTTGTTGTTCTTTTTTATTTTATCTGAGACAAGCTTTCTGCTGCTGTCAGTGGATGGACTTGCAAGGTTCTTTTTCAAAGGATCTGTGTTTGTTCTTAGAAAGAAGCAAGACAACTGTTTCTCATCTTTTCAGTATTTATTCTTTTCATACTGTACTTATACAGCTCAACTTTCCTTGTATTAATATGCTAAATAAGAACAATCTTTTTTTATGTGTTAGTTTTACATTGCTCAATTATTGCAATTTCTACTCAGGAGTAATTTCTTGAACCTGTGGGGTTCTTTTGCACTAGATTTCAGTTGTATTCCCCTCCAGCACAGGGTAAACTTACTGAGGATAAAAGTGACATGGTATTCAAGTAAAATGAATTCTTGGGTCTCAGAAGGTTGACTTGAACAGACTAATCGTATTTTTAGATCTGGTAACTTGGTAAATCTGATAAATGGTGGTCTGTTTCATCAAACGAAAATTGATAAAACTCTTAAGCACTAAGAACTCCAACTACCATGTGTTAAGATGAAAACCAGAAGTTTTTGACAAATTAAGCCATATGTGTTGTGAAATCTTCACAGTGAGTATCATGCACATAGTAGAATACTTTTCATTAGCTTATGTTCAGGTACATGGATTCATTGATCTGGTTAAGTTTGATCAGTTCAGTGACAAGTGAAGTTAAAATCACACAGGCTCATGGGTAGTTCTTTTTCGGGTTAGGCATTACTGAGTATATTATATGGCTTGATCACCACAGATTTTTTTTCTGTATGTGTCAGTGCTGTCCAAATCACTGCTGTGTGCTAAGATCACCACTGCTGTATTCAAAGCTAGTGCTTTCTGGTGTTTTCAGAGTTGAGGAGATATTCAACAGAATTTCACACTATTTCATTGCTATAAAATAAATAAAATAATAAAATCCCTTATGATCAGAAATATTTCTTTTAAATAACCTAGAATATTCACCACATTTTTTCAGTAGTCTGATGATTGCTGTTCTTCTATCTTGTCTATCGTGAGCATCAAGAATTAATTTCCAAACTATGTACAAGATAGCTTTATAACTTTAGTGGATGAAAATAGTTACAGGTTTTGCTTCTCTCAGGGTAGAGACCGTGGTTTAGGGTTATTCTTGTTCACAACTTTGATTATTTCTTGATCTTTGCATCTTCTAAAAATGTTTTGTAATCTCTTGATTATTTTTGACACTATGTTGCTTCTGCTGTCACCAAAATCTGGTTTCTGGTGTCCTTTTAGATCTTCAAATTTGATTTGAGTTGTTAAGCTGTGATTCTGTGGGAATGAGCCTGAATTTCTCATAATTTCAATTTTAAGTGCTTTAGAGAATGCAAAGCACAGATTGCGCAATCATATATTCTGAGTAATAATCCTATGCTTAATTAGGGAAGTATTTCTGAGCATTCCCTGGGCATGTATGAGGAAGTCTGTCTCAAGTTTGTCTTCTGAAAGAAATACAAAAGTAATTGTTTAAAAATCTTAATTTTAGAGCCTAATGTTGGTGCATCAAATGTGATTAGAGATTTCTTAATATTGTATTGCTAATTTACAGCTATTCTACTCCAGTTCTACTCAACTATTCAAATTTTGATTTGAGCTCTGAGTTCCCTATGTCTGCTATTATTTTCAAATCCCCACTTACAAAAAAAAATGTCAGAACTCCAAACTCACAGCAAAATATTTTATTACTTTGGTAACCAGTTGCATTAACAATGGATATTAATCACTAGAGAAGTTGAAGAGTGACAACAAGTTAATATTTCATTGATGCAAAATTAGTGAAATGCGTGTATTTTGTCATGGCTATGGGCAGTATTATAGCTGGAGTCATTAGGAGCTGTTGCTTCAGTCCATTTGTCAGGATACAATGCCACATACAATCCTAGGTACTGGTAATGTTTTCCGTAACTTAATAACTCAGGTTAGCGTATTAGCTTGTGATGATATATATTTCTAGATTGTATTCTCCAGCAAAGCTTTTGACACTTTTCCCTGCAGTATCTTTGTGTCTTAGCTTGGCCGTTAGGATTTGGATAGGTGGACAGCTGGGTGGGTGAAAGATTCAATTGGATAGTGGCCTCAGAGAGTGGTGGTTACTGGGTCATACTCTGCCTGGTGGCCAGTAGGTGACAAGTGGAGTCTGGCCGCCGGGACCTCTCCTGTTTAGCATCTTTAAAATGCTCAGGTTCTCAGGTGACAGCAGACCAGGGGGCCCAGTTGATGTGCTGGATATGCGGGCCTGCAGGAACCTCATAAAATTAAGCAGGGACAAATGCCAGATCCAGCACCTGTGGGAAGGAGATGTCCCTGGCAGGGATACAGTCTGGGGGCAGAGAGGCTGCAGGAGGCAGCCCTGAGGGTGCTGGCAAGTGCCAGGTGCAAAAAGTGGCTGTGCCATCTACATCCTTGGGGGTTTTCGAGTCTGGATTACGCAAAAGCCTGAGCAACCTAGTCTGGCCTCATGGCCAGACAGAAGTTGGATTTAAAGACTTCTTCAGATCCTTTTCAACCTGACATACCTTATATTGTGATACTGTGACTACATATTTATTCCATTTCAGATTTGAAATTGAATTTGAAATTTGCCTTTATAATTTAACTTGCATGTCTAAAATGTTACATACTTAGTCTGTTCTATCACAAATTCAATTAACACTTACTCTGTGTGTATGTGTGTGTTAATGTTCCATTTAAAAAAAAAATCTAGGCCTTTACCAAGCTCACATTTCAAAAATAATTGTTATATCACAGGTGTTATTTGCATCACTGTGCTAATTCCTCATATCTTTTGTGCTGGTTACTTGTGTAAACTTGCCACATGATTAATATGCTCTTTTGTTTCAACAGAGGGAGAATATATCAAGATGTTCATGCGAGGTCGACCAATCACAATGTACATTCCTTCTGATGTAGAAAACTATGATGATATTAGGACAGAGCTGCCTCCTGAAAAATTAAAACTGGAGTGGGTGTATCCTTAATATCAGTAACTACTCACTGTTCCCTGTTTGTCTTGTCTTGCATTTTTCCCCCTTAGAATCCAGTGTTTTGTCTTCTCTGTTAAGGGGTAAAAATTACTTAAAAGTGAGGGAAAAAAGTTCAAATTAGTATAACAATAGAAACGGTTTGTAGCTCCTGTATGGTATGATTTTAAGCGGCAGACTGTGTAGGCACAGAAACACTGTTCCTTTGTTTGTTTTGCTGTTGAAACTAATTCAGTTTATTTTCAGTGTGAAAGAAAGTGTCTTTGGAGAGTTACAGAGTTTCAAAAATGTCCCCCTCTGCCTCCCTCTATATTAATGTAGGCTTTCAATTCAGGAACATTTTTAGTTTTCAATCTCTGATCGTTTTTAGTAGGTTTTAGAACCACGGAAGATCTTGGGTTTGTTGTCCTTATATATGCAGTGAGAATTGCAGAAGCAGCCATCCTTTGCACTGCTTCTGTATTTCAGCTCCAAAGTGAAGTGGTTAATTTCTTGGAAATTAGTTTGCATTAAATGCACTAAATATAAATGTATCATTTGAAGAACTGAGTAGGTGTGTGGCTGAAAACAATTCTCCAAGTTTACTAGATCAGACATTAAGTTCATTTTAAGAGATGTGCTTTTGCACACGGTTGGGTCTTCCTGTCACTCACTCATCGCTGCAGGTTCTTCCAGTAAGCCATGATTGTGTAAGTTTCTTAGTACTTCAGTAAAATAACATGTCTAGGCAGCATTTGAGTGGGTGTAATAATCTGAAGTTAGATCCTTCCAGTGTTGCTGAAATCAGGAAGATTTTTAGGAATGTTGATGATACACTGTCATAAGTCAGGAGGAAAGTTTTGGATTAAAAGTCTGACTGGAAGGAAAACAGAGGTCTTACTCACGCTTTGTAAAGCTGTGGTACCCAACTTTCCAACAGCTCCTTGTTGCTGATGCTGGCAGTCGTGACTGTGGAGTGAATTAGATCAGTCACTGGTCTGGCTGAAATGTAATTTTCTTGGCAAAGTTAACTTTCAAGCAGGACCAGTACATTGCTTTGATTTGCCCCACAAGCATGCAAGGGCTGGAACTGGCACGCTGAAGGAATATCAGCTTTACTTTTCCAGTGTCAGTGACCAGTTTACTCTGATGAAAACTGATCATGAAATCACACCCTCAGTTAAGTAGGTGCAAATCCCAGTGTGGACACACTTATTTAGTGTCCAAGGACCTTAAGTTCAGGTTAAACCAGTTTCCTACTGAGGGCTAATTAAAGTGAAATAAGTCTACTCTAAACAAACCATCCATATGTTTTGGAATCTGTTTGAGGAAATGTCATCTTAAATCAGACCAGTAAAATTATGAGTGTAGGGAATCTTTTGGATGCGATGGTGAGGAAAATGAGGAGAAGGCAGTGAAATTTATGATGGCATAATATTGGTCTCTACGAATTTGCACAAAAAAATTGTTCTTCAGTTTTGGAGACAGGAAGGTACAGCAGCAGCAGATCTTGTACTTTATGCACAGGTTTAGCAAGGGGAGCAGATTTGGAAGCCAGCTGTAACTTTCAAATATCATGGCAAATTGAACCCTTGTACACCTTATTAAGAAGGCATGAGGACAACGATTCACAGAGTATTTTAGTAATGTCATTGGTTTGCAACTGAAAGATCAACTGAGTGTTGAATTGTTCAATATATAAGTTTTGTTTTGAATGCCTTTAATTCTCCTGCTTCTGGATGATTGTTTATATTCAAGTTTTCCTTTGTTATTACTGTTTTGGAAGACGCTGCTCAACTGTGAACAACTTCAAGAAAGGAACAGACAGATTTTTGGGGTGAATTTTTAGTTGGTTGATTGGTTTGGGTGGTGGTGGGGGTCTCCTTTTTATATATGCCTACAGAACTGTGTCCTGTAGGTATATTCAACTACTGATACCCTGTCCTGTAGATTAAAGTAGAGTAACGTAGCTTTTGTCTGCCATGCAGATTACTGTCATTTGATGAAGTACCTAAGCTGCTTGGCAAGATAAAGCAGTTCATGGAGAAGTCTGAGCTCTTGACTGTGTCTGGTTCCTGAGTGATTTCATTTAAATTTAATAATTTAGTTTGAGTATCCCTGCTTTGTAGTGCAATCTTTCCTACTGCACTTCAGAACTGGTTGAAGCACATCTGACATTTCTAGTAATAGAGAAATTGGCTTATTTAATAGCTACAGAGGTCACAGTCAGGGCTGCTTTTGTCAGGCAGTGACTTTATAGATTCTTTCTCTCAGTGTATGGTAGCTCAGTTTCTGGAGGGTATTTCAGACTCCGTTTTATGAGATTATTTTTAGCACTGCTGCTCTTCTTTCTAAGAATAATTGAAGACAGCGGTAAATATACTGTTGAATTCTGATGTACAGTGGATCATTTTTCATGAGGGCTCTGGCTATTTTTAACCAAGTAAA
The DNA here is from genome assembly GCF_036250125.1 of Pseudopipra pipra. Lineage (NCBI taxonomy): Eukaryota > Metazoa > Chordata > Aves > Passeriformes > Pipridae > Pseudopipra > Pseudopipra pipra. The sequence continues at coordinate 24,711,259 of NC_087551.1, forward strand.
AACAAACAAACAAACAACCTCCAAAATTTAAAGTTGTTAAGCATATTGAATGCTGTGACAAAAAAGTACTTGTCATTTGTGAGAAACATTCTTGATATGAAGGCAGCTGTCTCTCGATTTCCCTGTCCCACAAAACAGGTTGTACCTTTACATGCTTGTAAAAAACACGCTTCTAGAAAATGCAGCCACTCTTTGGTATTTTAGTATGTAGGAGGAGTAAAGGAAAGGAATGGATTAAGAAAACGTAACCATTTTTTTTGCAGCCTCATAAATGCCAGAGCTCAGTGGTGGGTGCCAAAATATTTAGCTTTAGCTTGGCTAAGCATCGTAGGCTTCTGCTGTCGAAAGACGTGTTTGTGTAAATCATTAATACTTTTCTAGGATGGATGTTCAAAGATGTCAGTCTTACTAAATCCTTATCAATACACTCCGTATTGTATACAGCAGATTAACAAAATCTGCCTTTCTCCTCTGAAGAGGTACTTAGAATTGCGTTCTTCATGCTTCAGGATAGAAAAAATATTTTCATTGGCTTGTAGCCCATTGGTTTTGAAAGTTCAGTGGTTTGGTTTGTTGTTTGTTTTTTTTATAAAAAGCCTTTCTGGAGTTTCTTTTTGGTCTGTCAGTGTTTAAAAGAAGAATAAAGAGGAAAAATTAGTGGTAAAGTTAATAGTAATGGAGGAGAAGCAGAGGCATCCTTTTATTCTGCTCTCAGCGTTGTGTTGTATCAGCATTTCTCTCGATATCATTTGCTCAGCAAGCCAGTGAATAATCTCTGCTTCAGAGGAGCCATTGTGTTCTTTTGTAATAAACGGAAGACAGCAAGATATAAATCTGTTTTGTTTTCCATATTCCAAAGAGATTTAGTTGACAACTGAATGCAATGTCCCTCTTTGAACCATTGTTTAGTTACAGCGTGTGTTTAATTTTGCAAGTGTTTCTCTGATCCTGTGGTCTGGAGGGACTGCAAAAGAGGAATGGTAGTGAACTGGGGGATTTTTGGGGATGGGAGGGTGGCATTGGAAGGGGTGCAGTGCTGTTTTTGATAGAAAGGTAGCCCTTTTCCATGAAGAACAGAGGCCAGGCTATCAGGTACGAGATACCCATTTAGATACTCCCAAACTTGAACTACTGCACCTGCCTTTATTTGTGAGAAAGGGCCAGCTTCTTCCATCCAGCTTTCTCCATGCAAGCCTTTGAACTTCTTTTATGTACCTGATTAGCCAGAACCTAAAGCTGGAATCCTTTAGCTGAAATTGCTTAATGTATTTCCCATATTTTCATTGCTGTTGCAGGTGTATTAGTTGGCAGTGAAGCGGAAGGCTCTCTAAAGTGCAGGACATAACAGGAAAATTATATTTTTGGGGCTGTACAGCTACTGTTAAAGTCTGATTTATGATGTTAATTGTACCTAGTGACCCAGGGAACTGAAATATAGGCAGACAGCCACATTAATAGTCTGGATGAAGAAAATGGCACCTGTTCCAAAGAAATAATAATGTTTGATGAGTGCTAACCAAGGCTGGTTCACTGTGTTTAAGACTTCTGAATGTCATTAGGAGCCATACATATTCCTGCAGAAAACATGCCTTTTATATATTTTGGGTAGATTGGGATAGAATATTTTTCCCTGTGTAAGTTCCTTTTGAGTTTGGTGTGTTTTAAAAATACTCAAACAGTCTAAAGAAATATTTGCTTTTTTTTGTAGGGCCTTAGGAATTGTTTTAAAAGGCCAAATGAAAGTAATACTCTGATGCCCAGTGTGCAGATACACAGCTCTGTTGCTGTAAATTATAACAGCAAGTCCTGCTGTTACCTAATGAAATTTCGCATGGAAATTCTTACAAAACTGCAACGCTGTATTTGCTTTACTTCTAGCACGTCTTATTTTTAACATCAATGAGCATCATTCCTTGAGGGGTTTGGTTTCCTGAAGTCCGGTTGCATGGGGTTTGTTTTGTTTGATTTTTAAAATTTACTAGTGAAATTGTGCTTTTGTTCCAGAGGGAAAAACTTAAAGGGGCATTTGCTCCTCAGGAATCCTTTAAGAAGGAAAAAAAAAGAATTTGTCGAGGTTTTGTTTTTTTTTTGGTATTCAGTGATTATGAAAACCTTGACTTAAACTATGTATAGATATGGGTATCGTGGACGAGACTGTCGAGCCAATGTTTACCTCCTTCCTACCGGAGAAATTGTATATTTCATAGCATCGGTGGTGGTACTGTTTAACTATGAGGAGAGAACTCAGCGGCATTACTTGGGTCATACAGACTGCGTTAAATGGTTAGTATATAACATTTGCATGTAAGTATGTGTGTATTAATGCAGAAATATGTTATTTTTTTCTTCTCTCCTGCTATATGTATAAACTAATTAATGTCATCATAATTGTAGTTGTTTCCTGTTTGATTTCACTTTAGTAAACACTGCACAAATGAATGGTGCTAGAGCAGTCCATGCTAGCTTAAATGTAAAACAAGGGGATATGCAGACAATTGAAGAGTGCTGGGTTGAAGAAAGGATCTTTACATAAATTATTCCAGATAGTTATCTCAGAAATTACAAATTGTTGTTAGCCTAACTCTAAATCAGTTGTTTACAGAAAGTATGGCAAAGGTGTGACCTTAAAGGAGAACTAGAAAACCAAGTAGAAAAATGAGCAATCGTTTTCTCATTTTTGTAAAAGATGCCCCATCCAAGTATTAAGAGTCTGGGAAATCAGAAAGATGTTTGCAAAAAGAATTAGAGAGGCAGGGAAATTGAAGCCAGTGTCACTGTGGGTGCAAAGGCAGGTACTGAAGTTGCTGTGTTAGTCTGAAGAATAGTGCACAAAATGTAATGGTGAACATAAGCTCCCTACTGTACTGTACCTGACTGGAGAAAATTTGATATCTGAAGCTCTTTTCTTCTGGCTGTGTTTTGATAAATGTAATTGCTTCCTGTGGGAGAAATGCTGCCAGTCTTGTGTTCTTCACTTTCATTCAGAAAACAGGACTGAATTGTAAATTTTTTTTGTGTCCATCATTCTGACCTCTTCAGGCTCGCCCCTGCTTCCTCTTTCTTGTTTCAAAGGCTTTCTTCATCTTTGTGATTTTACAGAGAAAGCAAATAAGAAGGTAGGTCAAAAAATCCCTAGGACTGAGAGAATGTATATTCTGAAATCTGTTTTTTCACATCAACTCCAAAGCAAAATGTGATAAGCAAGAGCAGATTTTTGCTTACACTAGTAGTGCACTATACTTCTTTAGTACAGTTAAATCAGTAACTCATTTCACATGGCAGTAATCCCTGACTTCTGGGTACACAGGCAAACCCTCAGCCAACTTTTCTGCCTTTTTTCCCCCCAGATTCATGATACCTGTAAGTTGAGGCATAAAATACACTATAGTGTTTATAAATATGACACATAACAATGTGCAGGAGGTCCATTAAGAGACAATGTAGATTTTGTTACAGTGGACTCCTGATGTAGTGCAAACCTTAGATTGATCAGAGCACACGTGGAGGTGGCTCTTCTGGCACTCCTAGTTGTGTGCCAGCAAACATTGCAAGAGCCTGATCAACCCATCAGTACAGCGTATAATGACATAGTCTGACAAAAAACATTCAAGCTGTCTTGTTAAAAGTGGGATTTAGGATCATAAGTGTCTTCATGGGCTTCTGTTGAGAAACAAAGAAACAAAAATTTACAAAAAACCTCTCAGTTTTGAAGACCTATGACAGCAAAAGCAAGTCATATTTCTGTCTGTCTTAGTCTTGCAGTTCATCCAGACAAAATTAGAATTGCAACAGGACAGTTAGCTGGAGTGGATAAAGATGGAAGGGTAAGTAATAGAGCTGTTGAGCAGTAGTATCTTGTTTTGAAAATCAGGAAAAAGTGGTTTGAGTTTTTTTTAATCATTACCTTCTGTTTGCAGTTTATTTTGTGTACTGTGTTTACTGAGATACTTTGACATTTCTCAGCTAACAGCCTGTACCTCTAGCAAAAGACAGTAACAATGAAGCACTCAACCATATAGCAAAAAGAGCAGAAGCTCATAAAGTCCATTATCTATGACATAGGAAATGCAATTTTAATTCTGCAAGAAAATGTGAAGCTTGTAATTGATTCATAAGGCCACATCATTTCTGTCACATTACTTTCAATGAGTCTTCTCCCAGAGGAGAACAAGTCCCGAGTTCTGTGGGTCAGTATACTCCTAAGCATTCATGAAAGAGGAAACCAACTTTGAGAATTCGTGGAAGGTGTGCCAAGCTATCCTATAAACTCATTCATTTGAGATAAGGTGCGTTTAAGTGCTCTTATCTCTGGCTCTTGACATACTCTGTCAGAATTTAATTGGATTATTTTCATGAAGTTATAAACAGAGGAAAAGACAGATGCTACAACGTATAGAAGCATATTAAATATAACTTTTTTTCAGATGTTCAACTTAATTTCCTAGATTTTGTAAGAAATTCATGTGAGGCTTTTTGTATATGTGATGTTATGATTTCCACTGAGCATTTTTTGACTCTTGTTAGAGCTGATTGCTTTTCCATCAGCACAGTGATTTATTGTCACTTTCTATGGTGAATACTGTCCTTAAGCCAACTTTATTCCCACTTCATTTGTGATTGTTTCACATTTCTGAGGCTAAGCTGGTTTGGGATAGTAGTTCTATGAAATATAACCATGGACATTTTCATTGAGTGGTTGGTGATGGTTAGGGAACTCGGTGCACTAGGGTTTGTTTCATTTATTTTCTTTTTTTCCTATTTTCTATATAAAAGCAAAGGTTTGATCATTATTTTCATTTGTTGCATAATATTACTAGGTCTGGGGTCTGAAATGCAAGATGACTCTTCTGTTATTTGTTCAATTAACTTAAATTGGTTGAAGTATGTTCACAACTACCAAATGCCACGATAGTTACGGCAGCGCTGCCTTGTTTATAGCCCAGACACAGGGAGCAACATTGTCTTGACTCTCCCCTTTTGACTTCAAAGTTAGCATCCAGCAGCATCATTAGCTCGGGTCATCCTGCATTTTGGTCTGCAGTTTGTAATTCAGGTGGCATTTGATTAACAAAACCTGACACTGGCATATGGTGCTTTCACTGTTGATGACGCTGTTTGTCCCCTTGCTTTTTCACGCAGCCTCTGCAGCCCCATGTTAGAGTATGGGACTCGGTGAGCCTGGTGACACTGCAGGTTATCGGCCTTGGGACTTTCGAGCGCGGAGTGGGCTGTTTGGATTTTTCAAAAGCGGTAAGATGGGTGCAGTGACTCGGTGTGTTAAATAATTTATGCAGTCCTTGTAAACGGGAAGGAGATCTCTGGAGATTTTGCGTGTGGTTGTCTAGCTGAACTCTTTTGGTATTTGAAAGTGTGTCAGTAAAGTTTATGTATACTTGATAAAACCAGCTGACAGCAAACGAGCTGGAAAAACAGGAAATGGCATATGTAAAATTGTGGTAACAAACTAGCATAGTAAATAGATAGCAGGCAAGAAACACCTGAACCAGAAATTGAATTCTGTACTGGGTTTAGTGGTTTGGTTCTGTTTCTGAGGGACTTGGTTCTTTTTTGTTTTGATGTTAAAAACAACTTTGGTAGTGAGGTTTGTGAAGGCAAATTTTAGTCAATTCTGATAGGAGGGTTAACTCTTCTGCTTACACAGCTGGAGTAGGTTTTTGTCCACCAACAGGAAATTTAGAAAAGAACCCTTATGTTATCTTGTATTGTTTTTTTTCCAAGGAATAGCTTGTTCACTTTTTGCCTCTACTTTTACATAGGAAAAAAAATATAGGTCTTTCTTACTGGGCCTACAGAATTTATCAGAAAAATCAGTAGCACATGGAGATGCACTACTTGGCATTGAGAAAGTTCTCATTTCAAAATTGCCAATGAGTTGGGTTTTTTTGTAAAATATGTGCATATTTTAATCTTTAAGCTGCCATTGTATTTTCACCAAAACACTGAGACGTATCAGACCTGAAAACCTGGGCTGAATTCTTTCATTCCAGCAAGAAGAATTAATGTATGTAAAAAATAAAAAATGTAGAAGGAGTGTCTTACAGTATTTTGCTAATAGAGGAAGAGACTGACAGGACAGCTGAGGTGGGAAGGGTTGTCTGCAGATCACCTCATCCACTGTCCTGCTCACAGCAGGTTAGTCAGAGCAGACTGCTCAGGGCTGTGGTCCAGCTGAGTTCTGGGTATCTCCAAGAATGGACACTCAGCAGTGTCTCTGGGTGACCTCTTGAAAAGAAATTCTCATGCTCTCTTGCTGCAGTTTCACTTCACATTGAAGTGTTGCTAGGTTAGTTATAGTAGGTTTTGTGTTTCCGTGAATAAGACTTTTATTTTTTTAGATAGAGGGTAACATAAATAAAATAGAATAATATGAAAGGAGTAATGTCATTCCTGTCACTCTAACAAACCAATAAAACTTATAAACTTAGATAAGGGGTTTTCTCAAGGTGAATGAGAATGTATTCCATCACTTCAAAAACAAAACAAACAAAAAAACCTCAAGGAATTGTTGAGGATTAGATTCTAGTTTTTTATTAGTTCTGCTTTGCAGCTGAAACTAATTTTGATACCTTGTTACAGTCTCACGTGATTCCTCACTGTATTGACACAGTTCACTTACAGTATCTAGAACTATGTTTTTACCACATAATTCATTAACCCCCACAAAAGCTGTGTGTATCTCCATTGCTGTCTTCAGGGTTCTTTCCAGTTGATAATTCACATATATATTTGCATGCTAATACTCATAATAGTGTTTGGGAATAATAATTTCAGCCATCTCTATTTTCATGATTTGTTAGAGAACACAGTTGAACTGCAAGAATCAACTTTAAAATAATTAAAGTCTCCAAATCTTTCTACAAATGTCTTTGAAAACAACTGGTTTGTGCAAGTATGTGTTTCTGGGAATAAGTATATTTTGTTCTTAGGTTCTCTGTCTGTTCTTTTAATTATATGTAGCCATATTTACCATTTTGTTGTAATATTTAATACTGTAGGTGCTGCTCTTCCTGCTCTGTAAGCAGTTTTATTCAGAAAGTGTTACCTTTGCTGCAGTTTTACCAGCTACATGATGAAACTGCTTGTACTTTACACACCATGAGAAAAAAACAAGATGTGCTTACAAAATTTGATAATGTAAAGTTGTGTGTATATACTGGTGGCATTTAAGAAAAAAACACAAGTGGAGGTTGTGTGTCTGTCCTTTAAGACTTGAGAAAAAACAAAATATTTACAGATTAGATAAAGGAAGAAACCTTTTTGCTGCTAGCATGAAATTGCAAACAAGAACACAAAAAAAATCAACCAAACAGTGACATAAAAGAAAAAAAAAAAAGACTTGATAAGATACTTTAAAAGCTTTCCTAGAATATTATTTGAGCTTGTAATTATTTTAAAAGGACTTGGCTAATTTACATTTGTGATTTTTTAAAATACTTCTGCCCTGCCCTGTTGCTAAATGGAGTATGATAGTACTTTGTCAACACTTTTTTTTTCTTTTTCCTTTAGGATTCTGGTACTCATTTGTGTGTAATTGATGACTCTAATGAGCATATGCTTACTGTGTGGGATTGGCAGAGGAAATCAAAAATAGCAGAAATAAAGGTAATTTTTTAACAAATTAATATTCTGAAACACAGGTGGTTTTATTCCCATAAATACAACAGTTTGTGAGACTCTTATGATGTTAGTCAGAAGCTGCAACTGTATAATAATGCTGGCTTGTGTAAGGGTACCAGAGAAATGGATTTTTAACTTGTATAATGGAAGGGGGTTTGCATATTGAAAGGTTTTTAATTTCATTTTGTTCATCCTTAAGAGCTAGTTCAAATAAAACAATTATCTGGTATTTTCTCAATTTAAAAAAAGTAGATCCTGGGAACTTTAGGAAAGTGAAGTAATGATTCAGCCTGTAGTTGTTTAAAAAAATAAGATACTTTTAGACATTCCTTATTTCATTTTTTCTGAATCAAATTCTGTTCCTTGATTCTCAGCACATATGTGTCTTCTCATTTGAAGTCCTAAGTAGATTGCAATCTTGTCTGCTTTCCAGTTTCTTTTTTAACCTTTCTAAATTTCAGACCAATCAGGTGGGTTCCGAGGTGGTGTGCTCAGTGTTCATGTAAAGTTGATTTCACTGGGAACACTCAATCCTTCATGTTATGCAGTATCAAGCAAGGAAATATTACATGGATGTGAACCTGAGTATTTTTAAATTTTTTTAAATCATGCTCTACAGGCATATATGTCTATATCATTACAAGCTTGCCATTTCAGATAACAAAATCAGGTTGGTTTGACACATTTTCTTTAGATTATGTTGACCAATACTAATTGTACTCCATTCTGTTTTAATTCTGTGCCAATGTTTTCATGTCTTTGCTGATATTTTAGGTGAAGCTATTTCGCATGTGCCTTGTATTTGCCATTTACTGGTGTTCTGTTTTGACTAATTTTACTCTCCAAGGGAGTGCCTTGGTGTTTCAAAATTAATTAAAACAGATTCACCTAGAGCAGATTGCACAGGATTCTGTCCAGGCAGGTTTTCAGTATCTTCAGAGAAGGAGACTCAACAACCTCTCTGGGCAGCCTGTTTCAAAATTCAGTAGAAACAAATGCATTGATGCATTTAGTTTAGTGTTTTGTAATCATTGCCTCCAGGAGATTTGTCTTCAAAGACAGTTAAGTTGAATATCTGTTAGAAGTTAAGTAAATGACCAGTCAGTTTGTTATGTTTGTAAAATCTGTTGGTAAAGGATGAAATACTCTATGATGTTAGTAATTCAGTAACAGTATATGCAGCCAGTAAAAATACAAAGGTGGGACCCTATGTTTCAGAGTTTTGAATTATGCAGGTTTCTCTTCTTCTTCATGAGGAAGAAAGGAGAAAAAGAAAGAACCCGAATGAGTTTTTATAGCATTTCAAAAAGAGAATGATGGATATATTCCTGCTACATTATCGTTGTCTTACTTGCTCTGTTGCAGCTTTGTTATCCAGAATAGCAAACCAGTCTGTGTAAAAATTAAGTAGGGTTTTCAATCAAAAAATCTTGCCTTTTATATATTATTCATTTTCCTTGGCAGGAAATCTTAGCTATTCCAGAGAGCAGAAGCTTCTGTGATTTGAAAGGGAATGTAAAAACCTGCCTTGTTTACTGAAGTTTAATAAAGGTGTTTACATGTGTTTCTAGTAGTTAATGTCCAATCTGAATAAATATTTTTTCTGTTATTATTTCAGACTACAAATGAAGTTGTTCTTGCTATAGAATTCCATCCAACTGATGCAAATACCATAATAACATGTGGAAAGTCTCATATATTTTTCTGGACTTGGAGTGGCAATTCATTATCAAGGAAGCAAGGAATATTTGGGGTAATAATGTCTTGATACCACGACAGTTTTGAATCAGTGGAAATCACGTTTTCTATATGTTTGCTTTGTTGTTACCATGTACTGTTTGAGCAGAGAGGTAAACAAACAAAGAAGACTTAATTCTGCTCACATGTATGCAGGGTGTAAGTGTGTGGATACAATATACTAATTATGTTACAACTACAAGAAATTATCCCTCTGTCTTGCTTATTTTGTTTCAGAAATATGAAAAACCCAAATTTGTTCAGTGTTTGGCTTTCTTGGGAAATGGTGATGTGCTCACTGGTGACTCAGGTGGCATAATACTTATATGGGGCAAAACTACTGTAGAAGCTACTCCAGGAAAAGGACCTAAAGGTAGGATACATGTGTTAATCACAGATTTTAGGTGGTCTGTAGAAGAAAAGGAATAGGGAAACAGGCCTGACTAAGAGCATTCACTTCCTGTAAATAACAGATGGTATTAACTCCTGCAAGACTTATGAATTTGCTGACTTAAGAGCAGTCTAGATTTTCTCAATAATTGAGACTGTGCTTCAAATGAATGAAAACTATTTTATCTAAATGTTTTGCATTAAAAAATGTGGTTAATCAGCTTTCCTTTCATCCTGTGATTTGAAAAAGGCTGTGGGATCAGTTTGAGGATTCTGCAGGCTACCTTTGCCTCTAAAGGTTTATGTTGTACCATGCTTAGTCTCAGAGGAATACCGTTAAGTGGTGAAGCTGACATTAATAGGACTTGGATGTGAAGAAAAATTACACTGCTTAGTTGTACCAGTTACATGAATAACAGTTTCTGGTTTAGCAGACACTCAAGTCTTGCTTGTAAAATATGCTTTAAAAAAAAAAACCAACAACACATTTTATTTGAAATTTTAGGGCAAAGCTTTTGTGAAAAAGAAAGGGAAATGATTTGTTACCAAACATATGCAGACCTGGCACAGTTGAGCCCTAAGGTAACTCATAAATTCAGTGATAATTTATTTTACTTGGCACCTATTTCAAACACTCTGGTTTAAATTGGTGTGCCAGGAAAACATTCAAGTAAAAAGTAAATTTTTAATGGTAAGTCTGTTTTTGTAGGTGAATCTTTTTGTCTTTTAAGCTAACTGCAGTGGAAAAGTAATTTAACAAGTTTTCTGATGTTTAATTTTTAATTTCTTGTGCAAAAATAATTTTTTTCCAGTATAATCTTAAAAGTTGTCAAATACAACATTTATTTACAAAGGCTAACTAACTATTGGATTTTGTTGTTGCTTTATCACATTAGATTGGTAACAAGGACTTGATCTCATACTCTTTTTCAAGTGTGAGAGCACACTGATTTGAGCCACAGGCAGAATCAGCAAAGTTAAGCTCATATTTAGTTGGGTAATGTTTTAGACTCTTCTGTGGTTGCTATTTAAAAATATGCAGCACCAGAGTCTTGTTTTGTTTGGTTTTTTAAATACACTTTCCGATTAGGATGCAAAGGGCTTGTTTTGCTACCCTTGTTTAATTTTCTCATCTCTCATTCTTCCATGTGTTTTCCTTAGCGTAAACTGCTGTCTTGATAGTTGCCAAATACTGCTTGTGCTATTTTTAAGTGTGGCAACATCCAGCAGTAGATACTAGGTTCGTGTATCCCAGAAACTTTGCTATAAGTAATTTACTTTTTATTCCCAAAAGACTAGACAACAAGTCTTTGAGTTTCTTTATTAAAATAATTTTACTTCTCTTCTAATAATGACTTGCTAGAGATTTTTTGATTCTAAAACACAGTTTCTCGTGCATCTGAAAAAAGTATGTTCCCTTGGATAGCAGAGAAATGAAAGCATTTTGCAAATTGCTGTTCTTGCCTTCACAGTTTGTAGGACAATCAATCTCAAAAAAGTTTCTCTTCAGAAATGCAGGCCCTTTGTTTTGTCTTTTTATCCCGTAAGAAAACACTACCACCTTGTGTTTGCAATACTAATGCAATACTAAGAGCCTGACAATCCAAATGTAATTATTTATTGCGCACTTATTTTATTCTTCTGCCAAAAGGCAAAGCTTCCTGTAAGCCCCAGGTGAAAAAGTTATTATTTTCTTTTTGTGCATGTAGGAGTATATCAGATAAGCAGACAAATCAAAGCGCACGATGGCAGTGTGTTCACACTTTGTCAAATGAGGAATGGGATGCTGCTAACTGGAGGTGGGAAAGACCGAAAGATCATCCTGTGGGATCATGATTTGAATCCTGAAAGGGAAATTGAGGTAAGAAAGCAAGAGTGACAAGGAATTTGCCTTGGCTAGCAAGACAGCCTTCCCCACACTCTGGAGGGTGACAGAATACCTTCTGGTTGCTGTTTTTTAAGTGGATGACAATGTTTTATTATAGAGGGGCTTAAATTTATAGGGACTTCAGTTCTTCCGTGCCTAAGTTGAACAGAAACTTTAAGGGTTTTCTTTCCTCCAAAACTTTTTTTAGGTTTTTTTATTCATCCTGTTTGAGGGGATGTTTGAGGATATTCCTTAGTATCGCCTGTGTTTTTGTTAAGTTACCTGTCTGGAGAAAGACAATGTTTACCAGCATTTGAGGGTCTTAATAGAACGTTTGACATAAGGTAAATAGATGGTAGGATACATATTGGTATTCTGTAATAATTAATGATTAATAAGCTATGATGAGGAACTTACTTTGAATTTAATAGGTGTTTACTGAATACATAAAATAGGTGTTTGGTGAATACATATGTTCTTTGTGATTTACCTATATGGCAGCACTAGGTCAAAGGGGTTGAACTGGAAAAAATTGCATATTTTGGATTTTGAAATACTTTTTGGTTTTCCCTGATTTTGAAATAATGTATTCTTCTTAAACAGTTCTTCAGCCAATGGTTTACTCCTCTTACCCAATGTCCATTTATAGCAGCATTTTTTTAACACTTATGTAAGTTTGATCTAGAGTTTGTTACTGCCTTGAATCTAATATTGACTAATCTAATATTGAATCTAATATTTAGAAAACATGGATGAGAGAAAGCATTGACTATCATATACAGTTCTTAGGCTTAAGTAACATACTCTATTCATATCAGTCTCTTTATTTTCTTTTTGTTAATAATGTTACATTAAAGCTACTTTTTATTTTACCAGAACCCTGACAGATTGATTTTTCTATCTTGTGTGGCTAATATTAGTGTATTTTCTAAGATAAATCGTTTAAAAAACCAAACAATTGCACACTGTAAAATAAAAAAAAGTATTAGAATTCAAGCCTGCAATAAACAAAGTCATTAAAATTCAGAGTCATTGCTGACATAAGGCACATGAACATTTACTTAAGGCTAATCAGGAAGCATTAAGAAAACCAGGAAGCATTTACTGTGTGCTACAAGATTTTTCTTGTTTTTCAAAATGTGTTTTGGAAAGTAAATAGTAACTGTGTATTATTCCTTTCCTTAGAAGATGAGTTGTGAGGTTGTGGAGTGCATTTGTTTAGTGTATTTGACACTTTAAAGCTGTGTAATTTAGTTTGTAATTTTTTCTACTGAGACTTATTAAAATGGCATAACTGTGATTGTCTTGGAGCCTGATCATCTTGTATGCCTGTACTGAACAGATAGATGAGGTAGGTTTCAGGTCAAGTCCTGATCTAGGTTTTACATGATTAGATTGTTCCTTTTTACTGGGAGAACTCCAGTTATGGTATTGTTGTTGTGCACTATTTGTGGCCTTCAAAAATGAGTGCTTGTCAAGATGCGTGATGTGGTTTTACAGATGTTTCTTTTCCTAGGTTCCTGATCAGTATGGAACAATCAGAGCAGTAGCAGAAGGAAAAGCAGATCAATTTTTAGTGGGTACTTCACGAAACTTTGTTTTGCGGGGAACATTTAACGATGGTTTCGTAGTAGAGGTGCAGGTGAGCACAACTGTGTTTTTAAACTATAACCCAAAAATGTAAAGGTTTTCCCTGATGGTGTGTTGTTTTAAGAATCTTCATTTTATTAACAGTTAAATCGTATGTGATTTCTTTCTAGGGACATACAGATGAACTCTGGGGACTGGCATCTCATCCTTTCAAAGACTTATTTTTAACATGTGCCCAAGATAGGCAAGTTTGTATGTGGAACTCTGTGGACCACACACTGGAATGGACCAGGCTGCTAGATGTATGTTAACCCTTTAATGTTAAATATAAAGCTGGAAAATAGGAAAAAGCAGTGTTCATTTCATATTTTGGCTAGTTCTGTCCTAATATCCAAGCAGAAATATGTTTTTACACAGAAATATAGGTTTTTTACTTTCAAGGTTGTCTTGTAGTGCATGTCACTGATACATTAAAAGAAAAGCTGTCCGAGGATTAGCATGCTGCTAACTGATTAGTTTTTCCTGTGTCAGTTCACCTCAGATTTTTAGGATAGCTTTGGTATAAGGAGAGGTGTTTGACCCTCAGGAAGCGGATGGGTGAATATGGTGTCTGTCCCTCTCTGTTCAGGAACCGGGGCACTGTGCTGATTTCCATCCCAGTGGAGCAGTGGTCGCGATAGGAACACACTCGGGCAGGTAAACGCCTTTCAACTGAGTTGTGATGATTGAAAGTTTGAAGGACATGGTTTAATATCATGCATATTATAGTTGGAGGTAATTTCCTTTTTATTCTTTATTGCTTGAGGTTATGGAGCCTAAAAAGCTTGGCGGAAGGGGGCAGATCATCTTATATATATGTTAGATGCAGACAGAAGAATTATTTGATTGTTGTTAGGCTGTTTTGGTTTTTTAACAACTCCTTCACAAAAGCCCGTGTCTTGATTTTTTTTATTTCTTTAACTATTTTCTTTTTTGCAGGGGTTTCCATGAACACTCCTTATTGTCCTTACCAAGTATCATATATTTTAATAATATGTGCATGTTACATTAGTTTGTAAGACAGGTACAGTAGAGATCTTTCTCTTTCCCAGATCAAACGCACTTGCAACATTTTAAATTGAGGTGGAGAGGCAAGTAAACAGGCTAGTATTTTGACTTTTGTGTAAGACAGAGTTCAAAATGGCACATTGCTGCAGTGAAGTTCTTCCTGAAATAAACAAATTGTTGTGTATTTGAAATCTCTAAAAGCACAAGCTGAATCTTTTTAACTCAGGCTTCTTGCAGTGGTGAAAAACGTGTATTTTATTTCATAGTCAAACTCTAGCTTGGTATTATCTCCCAAGAAAGGAGTACCAATGTACCACTTAAAAGAAAAAAACAGGATATTCATAGCATTAGAAAGGTGAGAGGAGCAGATTTTAAATCTGCTAGCATTTTATTCTGTTTTTCATTTATACTTCATGGTTGATAACTTGATGATAAAATAATGCCTAGTGCATGTAGGAAAATAGGGATTTTTTTTTTGTTAATTTTTTTTGTTTGTTTGTTTAATTCACCCACTAGAAAGTTTTTTTATACCTAGCCTCATGCCTAAAAACCATTTGAAGATTGTTTTTTTCAAAACTGCTGAGCATGTGCAACACCCTTAAACTTTCCAGGAAAAATGAAATGTTAAATATTTTTAGGAAGTTTTCTTCTCCAAGGTGAAGATGCAGTCTGCACTAAATTCATTAGGTTATAGCATCAGGCTAGAAAACCAAGCTTACCTTCCTAAGAAAAACCTTGCTGAGGTCTTGTGTATTTGATTACCACATAGTACCTTTCCAATTAGTCATCTCTTATAATCATAAAAATTAAATTGAATAAATGTTTCTGTCTTCATTAAACAGAGCAGGACATTCAGGCCTAATAGTACTTGAAACAGGGAAAAGGTGAAAGAAGGTCAGTTTATGTTTCTTCAGAGTTATTAGACATTTTTGAACTTAGATCAAGCACAATTGAGGCATTGCATGGCCAAAGCATTCAGTGTGTTGTTTACTTTTGGTTGACTTTTTTTCCCCTCTCCCAGAGCATTTAATGTTACTTTATAGGTTCAGCACGTTTCAGTTGAAATTCTTATTTTTAATTTACTTGAGGCATCCAGTTTATACTGGGTTCAAGAAGTTTATGATGATGGCCTTGGGTTTTTTTGGCATTTTTTGCCCTGTTCTTCTTGGAACTAAGCAGTTATATTTTCACCATTATTATTTTAGTGTGTTCTGAAATTGCATGATTCAATGATAGGTTTGAGATACACAAATGAAACTGCATTGAAATGAGACCTGGTAAGTGTATAAGGGGATGAGAAATAAGTGGAGTTGTGAGTCAAGATAAACAAAACAGTTTTAAAATTACTGCCTAACCAGCAGGATCATGTAGTGCTTTATGTGCCAGATAATCTGGTCCAAGGGAGTTATTTCCCAAGGAATGAGAGCAGCCTGATATATCTCGATTAATGTAGGAGAAAATAACCTCAAACCCATAACAAATAATTTAATAATTTGATTCACAGCCCAAAAATCTTAAAGCAAATATTAAATTAGTCTAATGTGTTTAGAACTCAATAAACCCAAACCTTGGATGTGTCTATTACCTTCTAGTGCTGCTCAGCTTCCAGTACAGAGGTCAGTAAGACAGGGGCAGGGAATGGAGCACTAAGAAAGTTGGATTTGGTGGCTGAAATTGTAACATCTAAAGAAAACTGGATTTGCTGCGTCTCTTCCCGTTCTTGTCTGTTGTTTCAGTGCTGTGTTTTTTATTAGGCCAAGCGTCGTGCTTTTGGTGTGTATTTCATGTATCACTTCCCATAATGAGTGTTTTGGTATCACTTCCCTTTTTGGGCTGTCTGCAAATGGTCTACTGCAGGTTTTGTTACCACTTCTTTAAGTACCTGCTGTGTGCCTGATCATCAGTAGTTTGGAAGTAAGCCTGGTTTGGAGAGAACTAATACTTTTTGTGGATCCTGCTGTTTGCTGAAAAGGCACAGCTGGAAAACTAAAAAGGGACAGCTATCCTGGTAGAAATCCTACCACAGAAGTGGGTTCTTCAAGGCACTATGCAGATCCTTTTGCCATGCTGCTGTGTGACTAATCATGTTGCATATCTTGAGTGCTAAGCATATGAGTATTCAAAGGCACTGCAGAAAAAAAGACTTAACAAGAGTCTTACAAAACTGCTAACATTATTAAGAAAAGTGAAGGCTGAAGGGTGTTGTAAGCCAGAGCCACAGGGAAGTGAATCAGGCAGTAGAGCTACTGAGATTTATATAGTTCAGCATCTGTTGTTGTATTAAGGTGAAGAAGTTTAAATATCCGAGGGAACCTTGTAAGGTGGGTTGGTTTGTGCACTCTGATTAATGTCTGGCAAGTTCAGCATTCGGTATTAACTAAACATGGGAATTGCAGGTGTAAGTGCAAAAATATATTACTACTTAGGAATACTGTTTCCCTGGTGATTTAATCAGAAAAATTCTACATTTACAGATGTGAATTATCAGTAATGCATGTCCGTCATGGGTAGAATTTGTTTTCCAAAAGGGAGTGGTTTAAGGCATTTCTATTCCTAAAAGCATAGACTTTTTTTTTAGATAGGTTATTAGTATTTTTTTAAAGCAAAGGTATGGGAAAACAAGAAACAAATGAAAATTGCTCAAGTTTTTCTTTTTCATGTGAACTCACAAACAATAACAATTGGGAGAAGAATCAATTAAAATCAGAAAAAGTGAAAGAGACACTATCTAAGGGCACTGGAATACCATTCATCCATTTATTTCATCCAATCTATGGATCAGAACTTCACTTGGAAGCCAAGCTTTGCATTTCCCAGCCCTTAAGAGTTTTTCTGGGTCAGCTGCCATTTGCATGTTGCATACCTTCTCGTGGGAAGGAAGATCTTCTGAAACACAGTCTCAAGGTGGACCCCAGCTGTTTGCAAGAAGAGCGTATGTGTGGCATGCCAATGAACTGCTGTAGCTGCTGGACTGGAGACACATTTCATGGAGATGGACTTTCATACTGGCGGTTGCAGTGTTTGCCATGGCATTGGAAGGGCTTGGAAGATTAAAGGGAGCATTTCTGATTATAGATTGCAGCTGTGGAAGCATCAAGAAATGGCTGTACTACATGTGACCAGTGTTTCCTTTCTTAAATTATTATCAAAATCGTCACAGTGCACTGACTGTTTCCTTGGACAGCTAGGACTGCTGCCAGTATCTCCTATTCAGAAGAATTTTTAGAGAGGGACTGATGTCATAAAATGCTTTCTCCAGATGCCAAATGCAGTTTAGTGTGCACTCTTAAGAGCAGCAGATGTTTTGCATTGTGTTTGATACCTCTGTGCTTTAAGTAAAATAGGGATGGTTTGCATATTTTTTCTGGCTGCATTTTAGGCTTTGGGTATTTTTCATTTTACATAATGCTGATGGGAGGATTATCTGATTCAGGTGACGGCCTCAAAGAACAAACCTAAACAGCCAGTCTCAGGGCCAGCATCAAGAGGCATGTCCCTGCTGCAGCAGCCTCCCTGCTCTGCCCTAGTTATGTATTTTGGGACAAAGGTGGCTGAGCCCTTCCCAAAACTGCTGTGCAACACAATCACCTGTGGGAGGGTGTGGGAAGGGGGGTACCCATCTGCTTTGTGGAAGAAGGCTGCTTTTGGCTGTTACTGTGCTGATCATCAGTTTTTAAATACAGGCACTCCAGCTATGCTGCTCAGGATAAGCAAACAGGCATCACGCTATGTCATCTTGATAGATAAATAGATTTTTGCTGTTTTGAGGATTTTGTTTTGTTTTGTTTTGCTTTTCAAATTTATTTTAGTTTGTTCTTTAATATCCACACCCCTCTCAGGGTTATCAGCCAGGTAACATTTTAGTGAAGCATTTGTCAGGGCCAAAGGATGACATAGTTTGAACTAAATAGCAGAATAGCAACTTGTAACTCCTAATCTGTTCAGAGAACCTGCAAAGCTTCAGTAGATTTCAGTGTAGATTGGATATCAAAATCCTAGAGGATTACATCAGAGAGACTCAGCATGTTTTCTACTGCTTTCCAGAGCAAACATGTTAGCTGTTTTCCACTAGTTCCATCTCTCTTGCACACAGATTATTCAGCAGTCCATGGCATATGGGGTTGGGGTTTCTTTATGTGTATGTTGTTTAATTCCTTTCGTGTGGTTCTCTAAACACAAGCTGATTCTAAGCCATTGGGACCAGGCTGCTTTCCAGATGCCTAGCTGTCAGACACTGGATGAGCACAAGCTGGAATCTCATCTCCATCCATAGAAAGCAGCAATGTGTGTTATTGTTCCTGGAGTTTATTTTACAGCTTTGTTACGATCCTAGATTTAGCGATGTTCCACTGAGTTCACTATGATACAAAGGGTGGAATTGCCTTGCTCGTTTCCACAGTGTATAAACTCACCGTTTACCATTAGGGATAGAAACCTGGCTGTGAAATCAAAAGTTGGGAGCCAAGACATTAAATTCTCAGTACAGCTTCAGGGTATTTAGCCATATTGACACCTTCTGTTTTCATGATCTACATGTATGAATATATATTTTTATTAAATTGTCATTGTCTCTCTGTTGCTAATGTTCACTCTATTTAACTGTTAAGTGGGGATGAGAACCATTGCAAAATGCTCAGGTTCTGCTGATCTTGCACATCTTGCTGTCAGTGGCCATTTCAGTGTATGTGCCAGCGAGTTTTTGTAAGCATCTCTGGGCTTTTTGCATGTGCCTCATAAATAATACTTCAGGTTAAAAGTTACTGCTAAATAATAAAAAATGCAGTTAATTACCATAGTTATAAATCATCCAACCAATTAGGAAATTAAAAAATAAAATGGTAGGTTATGAACCATCAAATTTTAGTGAATTCCTTCTTACGTTGATAAAATTATTCATAGAAGTGGAAAGGACTGAGAGGAAAATACCAAATTAGAATATAATTTGTGTTTAAAATGAGTTTGAAAATGTTTTCCACTTTCACTTACTACTTCTATTTTTGTTTTTTTAACTTTGCTTCATAAAAGTTGAAAGATCAGTTTTTGTATCAAAGTTTCTCCTCAAAATAGGGAAGAACTAGAATAAAATTCAACTGTAGCCTTGAGCCTTCAAGATGATAAGATGCAGTCATGTTATCTGTTTGGCATGTTTATCATCCAGTAGAAATTTTGGTGATTGCTACAGTGGTCAGGGGAGGGGGAAAAAACTGAACTGTATTTAGAATCTTTTATCTATTCCTCACTGAAACTTGTATCGCTTTATGAACCAGGAAAGTGTTCCATTAAAAACAGATGTTCGCTGTGCTACCCTTGAGGGGATAGCTTGAGAACATGAAGGCAGAGAGTGATTCTTGCTCTTTTCCTTGTTTTTTTGTTTAGTGAAAGTGATACTCATTGGAATTCTCCTCTCTCTAGGTGGTTTGTTTTGGACGCTGAAACGAGGGATCTGGTTTCAATACACACTGATGGCAATGAACAGCTTTCGGTGATGCGCTACTCAGTAGGTAGGCAGACTTGTACATGGAGAATAATTCTGATAAATCACATATATGTTCTGTTAAATGATGGTAAACTAATCCCCAGTCACCAGAAAAGACACAACTTTGAAAAAATTGTTTCAGATACTTAATATATAACTGTGTATTTTGCTTACGAGTTTGTTTACGTGTGCTACATCTTGGAGTTTTGTAACTACAAAAGTTGCCATTGCCTTTCTCAGCCTTTCCTTCATGTTACACTGTGCTGTCGTAATAAATGTTAGCTTTGCTCCAAGAAAAAATAAAAGTTCTTAACTATACAGGTTGACAGGTTAACAGAAAAGTCTGTAAAAAACTTAATATTTCAGTGATATTTTAATATACTTCTTAGTTGATTTTCAGGTTTATTAATGCAAAACGATAAAACTAAGCTCATGTCTGTCTGACAGTCAGAGCTATTTGTCAAGTATTTGCTAAGGGATTATGTGGAGTCCAAGCCAGTATTGAGTCTCCTCTTCAGGCGTGACATGAAAAATCATCAGAGGCTGACTCCTCTCTCTGTTAAAACAGGATGGAAGAACACCCTTGTAAATCTTTTTCTTGTTTGCTTTTGGCTAACATGGAATGTCAGTGAGCAAAATGTTCCTCTGCTGCTGCTGCTGCATATGCCAAGCACAGCAATTTATTTTAAATCACTGATATTCATTGACACTAGAGGTGTTCAGTCATGATTCATGGCAGCTTTCGTCCATGTACTTTTTTAAATGGAGACAATGTAGATTAGAAAACTGCTTATAATGTTTGAATGTCCCACATCTTTAGACATTATTTAGTGATGATTTATATGCAGTCCACACCTCCAAAGTTAAGGTGTCCATAGAGTAAATACTGTTCTGCATTTTTATGATGCAGAAAACTCAATTCTGCCTCCTGTCAACAGCTTTCAGAAATCCAGTGCAATCTGAGGATTTATATCCTGGCCATTGGACACTGACTCTAAAAAAAGCAGAAATGAATGAACTTGCCCAAAAACCATACCCAAAAAGTAAACAGATACTGACTGAAAAACAGCATAATATAAACAGTTATGAATCCTTCAATACAATTCATAAGCAGTAGGTTAACTGAGACTGTTGTCTTAGGGATGTCTGAAATAATTCAAATTCAGAAAACAAACATTCTATTAATTTATATCAAATATTCTGTGTTGTAGATGGCACCTTACTTGCAGTTGGATCCCACGACAACTTCATTTACCTCTACGTAGTAACAGAAAATGGAAGAAAGTATAGCAGATATGGAAAATGCAATGTAAGTTTTGGAGCACATATAATCATCAGTTCTTGCATTTTGATGTTATACATACACTATGATGGTTAAGTAATGAAACCCTTTCCAGACTGATGCTTTTCCCTTTTGGTTAAATGTTTGACAGGGATTTTTTCAGCATTTGATTGATTTGGAACTTCAGTCTAATGGGTACCATAACTCTTGGTGTTCAGTGATCACTCTTGCATCAAATTTGACTAATTTATCAGACTATTGCCTGTTTCTCTGGAAAAGGAAATTAGCAGTAAGATGGAGAAATGCCTTGCACCTGTATGCTGAAACTCTTTCAAGGAAAATATTACATTTGTTTGGGGGTATTTTCCCCCTATTGGTAAAGTACTCCTTGAACCAACATATGGTGGTGGAATTCCGTTAGAACATGTACTTTTAGAGACTGCGAATGTACACTATTTTCAGCTGTAATTGTTACTACCAAACTTGAAATTGAAGGGTATGACCCAGGATAAATAGATCTAAGTGTAGCACAGGTAGTGCCATTTATATTAGTCATTACACTTAGATGAGGCTGTCCCAATGCTAAAGAGGTACACTGTTTTTTCCTTAAGTGTTTGGTTATCTGACATTCTGGTCTTAAGTTCAGCTATCTCTTTAGGTTAGTGGAAATATTTACAAAAAGAACACGTGAAACTTAATGGGATTTGCAAATTACATCATAAGAACAGGTTCATGTTTGAAATGTGACACATGCTGCTAGAGCATGTGGGTCCAGAGCAGCCTGTGTGCAGCTGCCGTGGGGGGCACAGGGCTGCCAGGGCAATCAGCAGCAGTGGGTTTGCCCCACCCCTGCAGTGTGCAGGCTGGCAGGGCGGGCTCAGCGCTGCCATGGGATGCAGCTGGGCAGGAAGGCTGGTGGGTGTTCTGGGGACTCCTCACTGTGGTGTGGGGTGAGCCAGGGTATGCTGCAGCCCCTGAGCAGGGTGACGATGAGGTTACCCCATACCACAATGGTTGTGAGATGAGAAATTGGATCTGCAGCCTTCCACAGGAGCTCAGGCAATGGGGAAAGGGCTGAGCCTGCAGGGAGCTTAGACCAGGGCCCCAGTGGGGCTAGTGGGGATGGCAGTGGATGACTGCACCTTAGTACAACGTTTCACCTCATCGCTTATTTTTTTAACCATAGAATATAAAATATCTCAGAGATGGCTAATCCTAACATACATAATATTTAGCTTACTATGTATTTCAAGGTCTCTGTGAGCTCTTTGAAGATGCATGAGCATTTATTTCTGTATATCGTATGTATTATGTGTCAAGAGGGAGCATATTGTAACTTAAACCATCATCTGTATGTCCCTCTGTCCCTCTGCCTTGGCAGGAAAGGGGTTTATAAAAATTAGAGTGGGAGAATTGAGCATTGTTATCCTCAGGCAGAAGTGTTAAGGCTTCAAAGGAGATTTCTTTTATCCCATTTTTTTTTAGTCTGAGTGACTGCATGTAGAAGACATTGGCAACCTGGTTTCTGTCGGGGCTGAGCTCCCCCGACCCCTCCAGCCTGTGCAGAAGGCAGTGACGTGTAGCTGTGAGGCTGCTGATCCGATTTCATGCACCCTGTGCCTCCCCTCTGCTTCCTGCCAGCATGCTGGCGGGTCCGTACCAGTTTGATGCTAAGCAGGGAGACACCCAGGCATGCTCGGGACCGGGAGCGCTCTCCTGGCACTGCATCCTTCTGGCATTCTGTCATTCAGTAGCCTTGCGGGTGACCTCCAAGTAGTATGACTCAGTCCTCCTGGTAGTCAACTTCTGGTTGTTTCTTCCAACTTGAATCCATTACTCGAATGCTTTCAGAAGGATTTTATCTCCTGAAGCAGCATTAGCTTGTGCATGAGGGCTGTATGCCCACTGTTACGTTTAAATCCCCTCTCAGTCATAACCAGGCATTCTGCTGCTGCTAGAGAGGCAAGTCTGCGACCTGTGAGCCTGTTTCCACAGTGAGGGATAGTGCTGGCTGGGATCAGAATTTCAGATGAGCCTAAACAACGGTTTTGACTAGTGCAGCTGTTTTTTGAGGGCTCCAGCTATGCAGTCAGCAGTTTGAAGGTATGGGCTGGGGTATGAACTTCCAGCGTGTCAGCAGTTCCTGGGTGGCTAGTGCTGTCTCTGTTTGCCTTACATCAGAGAGAACTTAGCAAAAGAGGAGCAAATGCTGTGCATTTACGGAGAGGGCTGTGGGGTGAAAGCCACGCAGGCAGCCACACCAAAGTATTTAATGCACTGGACTTGACCTGAAATGATTTGTGTGGCTCTCCTATAGGCTATGGGCATTTTGAACCTTGCACCACTCAAGTCTGAAACAGATAAACATTGCCAATGAAGGAGAGGATTTCTGTTTAGTCAGATAGTTTTATTATCCAGTGATAATATGAATCATTACATTCACTGTATATAAAGGTACAGAAGAGAGTAAAATGTTGCCTTATCAGTGGGCAGCTACCAAAGAAAGATTTTAATGGAAAACAGGATCCTCCTATTGAAAATATGATAACAATGTTATGTTCCAGTTCATCATTTGGTGATCGCTTGCCTGAAGGGATTTTGCAGCCTAGAGCCCCCTGGCCAATTGCTTTGTTGCTTGCCCTGCAGCCCCCAGGAATTTTAACAGCTGCCAAATGTCTGGCAGGATTTAGTAAATGACTGACCAATTCTTTTCCATGTTGGAATTCAATTGCATATTCAAAGACTTGAAAAATAAAGGGAGGGGGGAGAAAAAATCCTAACCAATTGTGTACTTTTTATTTGTTTAATACCACGTTTGCAAGTCAATATCATATATCTCACCCATGACTGCAAAGCAGTTATGTCAATACACTGTTCTTTGCTTGAGGGAGAGACTAGTTCATAAGTAAATAAATCATAAAGGCTAGCTTTTCTCCTCAATGTTTTTGCAGTCTCTCACAGAGGCCTGGGAACAGGGAGACAGGACATTAATGTATTTCTACATATAATTCTGGAAGCAATCAACATCTCTTAGAGTTCTGTGTGGAAGCAATTGGTGTGGTGGGTGACCTGGCAGCCAGTGCAGTGCTTCTGCCTGGCCCTGGCATGGCCAGTGCAGACTGGGCCATGAGACCCTGGGCCATTTAGGCTGAGAGACACCATCTTCATAATGCCCCCTGAGAGAGGGAGATAAATTGACTTGAATCAGTCAAGAAAATGCCATTTTGTTGCCTGGCAGAATGACTAGGAAGGGGAGGAAATAGATGGACTTACAAGAGGAAGAGGAGCAGTGAGAAGAAATGGAAGGGTGGAGGAAAAAAAGAGTGACATGGATGTCACTTTTATTAATTTCCTACCCTTTTCTCTACAGGAAATAAATTATTCCTACCTTATACAAATTTTTTACTTTTCTGGAGCCTTTCATAGCTTTATTATTATTACTTTTGTTGTTGTTGTTATTTTTATTATTACTACCATCAAAAAAGTCTGTGCACAGGAAAAAATATTCCGACCAGCTGGATTTATCTTCCCCCTCAAAACCCCAGACGGGTGTTTAGCCCTCAGTGTGCTCTTGATGGTAATAACTAAGCAACTAGACCAGAGGGTTTTGATTCTTAATATAGATGACCCCGTGCCTATAGGGAGGACAGCTTTCAAAGCTGGCACTAACATGTGTGCAGTGTAAGAAGCACAGCAGAAACTTTCTAAAAGCTTAGAAGAGTATTCTTGTAATACCAGGTCATGATCTTGTACTTTTTACATTGTGGTTGTTAACCAAGGTATCCTTGGTTTTTAGGGTGAGCAAAGGTTATTTGCATGTGTGTGTATTTAATGGAAGTTATTTTAAATGAATAGAGAAATAAGAGTTCTGTCACTTTTTTGTTGGGCTCTAAAAATGATCCTGTGGAAGTTACTTGCTTTTCTCAATTAGTAGCAATGTGTATGTTCCTAATTCACATCTAAATTTTGAGTTCATCCATATTTTAGCATAGTGCCTTCTAGCAGTAAATCATTCTGGAGTCCAAGAGGGACACGATTTACAAGGGAAGAGTGGGAGAGGCCTGCATTTGTTTAGCTGTTAGTGAGTGTGGCACTGTGAGTAAGGAAGGAGCCTTTAAAAGAACACAAGTGAATTGCAGCAGACCTGGGGTGGGTGGGGAGGTGATTTTTTTTTTTTTTTGCTGTTAGCTGTCCCATCTGTGGGTGCAGCTTCTGCTTCGCTTTCCACTAAAGTAGGTGTTTCACACTGCTGTTACTGCATTCTTCTCCAGGGACATTCCAGCTATATTACACACCTTGACTGGTCCCCAGACAACAAGTATATAATGTCAAACTCAGGAGACTATGAAATACTATACTGTAAGTATGAAATTAAATAGACTGGAAATAGAAATACGTATAAACTGTCAGAATATTTAGAAAAATATGTTTGATCAGGGCTGTACAAAATGCTTACTGACAAAGGGACCAATTTGAACTTGTGTAACCTGATATCTTGATGTTATTCAGAGCTGTGTATTACCTAATGGCAATGCCAAATATAGCTTACTTCTTTACAAGGTCATAAACATTTTGATGTTGGCCCAAAGTTCTGTAGATTGAAAATAATATATACAGTTGTCTAATTGATGTCAACAATACCAGTTATTTTGGGGGAATAAAATTAGTGGGTCTGTGCCACAGTTCTGGGGTTTCTTGTTTGAAACTTATCTTGGCTGGTGGTGTTGAAAACTAAACAAAGCAATATTGCTACTTTAATAAGTTAGTGGAAATAATGGTTTTGGGGTTGTCTTTTTTTTAATATGTGAAAATATGAATTTAATATATAATGGCCATGTCAGAAATGCAACTTGAGTAGTGCATATCAGTCTGGTTTTAAATTGGTTTTTGTATTCTTGTCTTCTTACAACTTTTAACTAGATCCAAGAGGACTGCAGTTTTTTCCTTGTACAGACAAGAATAGCCAGCAATTTAAATATCTGTCCCCTTAACATGTTTTTTCTGCCTGTCACACTTAAGTTTCAAATCTAGATAGTGCAATCTATCAAAAGGACATGTTGGTGCTTTAATTTCATGTATAGGGAAGAAAAGAGCTGTGACCCATTAGTAGTGGCCTAGTGTATTACAAGATGGACAATCTTTCCTAGTTAAAAGTTGAAAAGCAGTCTAAGGTTTCTCTGGCAGTAGTTGCTCACTGTTTTAAAAGCAGAACTTCCTGAATGACTGATTGAATTTTAGCACATCGGTGGAGCTGGTAGGAGGAAGAAATTATTATATTGCAGACTTTTATTAAAGCATTTTATTGAGTTGGTAGCAGGGTACTCAAGCTGCAGGGAGGTTATGCTATCAGAAGAGGGAAATGAGAAGTAAATATGACTCATAAAAACCAAGTAAAGCTTCAAGTATCTGGAATTTCATAAACATACTGGTCTGTCTTTACCTCTACAATATAATTCCAGATTGATTTTAAGATGCATTTATTTACTGTATTAGCATCTTCAAAGAGCATGTGTGTAAATATAATTTTGCATTGCTTAATTCATCATTCACTTTGTTTTTACAGGGGACATTCCAAGTGGCTGTAAGCTAATCAGGAATCGTTCTGACTGTAAGGATATAGATTGGACAACATATACTTGTGTGCTAGGCTTCCAGGTGTTTGGTAAGCACTGTTTAACTTGCTTTTAAGCTATCCATGCTGTGCTTGTGTTTTTGTTTGCTTCAGTTTGTCATTAGAGGTACACTATTAATGATTATTAGGGATGGTGCTGAGATCACAGACCAAAGAGACTGACCACAATATTTGTCTGAAATAAAGAGCACCGGATGTTCTACAGACAACGTGCAATTGGTTTCTGTTCAGTTCTTGAAGTTTGAGATTTGACTTTTCTGCTGTCATTTTAGGCTACCATTTTTAGACGCAGAAAGCTTATATTTTAAAGTGCTCATATAGCACATGTGCATTCTCCTTTGCTTACCTTGGTTTTGAATAGGAACAAGAAGGTGTGAGTGTAGGTTATAGTCCATAAATTAAAATCATGACAGTACTTTGATACCTGTAGTCAAAGGTGAGTAATATACACTGTTTGTAAAGAAGAAAAATGCTTTACAGATTAAACAGATTCTTTGCCTAGTAGTTTATTTTTAAAATGCACAAAATCACTTTACAAAACTGACATATCTGCTTTTAATAGTACAATTCAAACTGCTTTTGCTTATGACAGCTCTTTTGGCCATAAATAAGGAACCTCTCTGTGATGGGTTTAAAAGTGTGGTTCAACCTCTCAGCAAAGTTGTATGAGCAGGGTGTTGAATGTCTCTCTTCCACCACTGAGATCAAATACTTGCCTCTGTCCTTTGTGTTGGTGGAAATATCAAAAGCAGGTAAATCAGCAAATTCTTTGGAGGTGAGGGTTAGGTCTGCAAATCTTTTCACAGCTACTAGGAGTTCAACTTTGAATATCAGTTTATATGCAGGATAGAAGAAATTCAAGTGAGTTTGAATGCTTTCTGTACCTTCTGACACCTGTCATGAATATTTAAGGGCTGCCATGTCCTTAATGAGCAAGTAGCCTTAAAGGATTGAAGTTGGTGTATGGGCTAACACTGACACTCTTGTGTAGCATATTGGTTGGGTGGAGGGCATTTGGTCCTTAATAACCAGACATGATTTCCTTTTTTGGTAACAAAGATCTGTGACAGAATAGGGAAAATAGAGGGATCAGAGAAGGAAGATGATGAGTTGCTAGATTGCATAAATATTTCCGAGTTCTTTGGAGCTTGAAGTAGGTAACAGAAATAAACAGAAGCATGCTCTTTCTGGAGCTGAATACTGTTGCTTATTGCTAGTTTGATGAAAATATTGCTTTCCATAATCCTGAGAGAGGTGAACCAGATTGTTGTGTACGTGTTTGTTTTTATTCAGTCTGTCTGGGTGAAGTTGGAAGTGGATGTCTGTATCCTCCTGATGCTCTGTGCATGTAGTCTTAGGCTAACAAGGAATTGGAGCACAGTAGTCATTTTCTCACTGTCTTTGCTACTATGACTGAAATAATAGTGCAACACAAAAGCCTTTTTTAAAATGGAGTATTAGAAGATTCAGGAGATGAAAGTGAAAACCAAAACTCTCATGCTAATATGATGTCTTCCTCCAGGAGCAAGGAAAACACTTTTTAAGGACTGCATATTCCTTCTGGAATAGACGTGGAGCTGAAGCATTTTACATTTTATGCAGAGTACTTAAATCTACCAGAAACATGGAGGTAGCAGGCTCTGTTGCTACTGAACTTCTACCACTACATTTGGTGGTAGAGCAGACAGAATAAGGGGAGCAGCTCTCTGAATCCCAGGGCTTTCCCAGAAGTGTCCTTTACTCCTGACCTAAGGAGGTGAGATGTGGGAGCGCAGAAAGAGTTTGGTTTCACATCTGGACCATTCGCTTTGTCTCTTTAACAGCTGTTAGATAGAAGCTATTAGCGACTGGGGCCAGGCTGTGGACATAAGCAGCTCCCATAATCCGTGTTTTGAGAAACCATTTTACTTTTAGTTTTTAAAAAGTGGAAAAGTCTTTTGATCTTGTCTGCTTGCTTTGGATTAATACAAACTTTAACCACTCTGGATTAAGTTTAAGTAGTCTCAACTGCTTTCAAAATCTTCAGTGTGCCAGAGGACCTGGGAATGAAGTAGATAAAGCAGATAGTGTGATGTTATTCTGGGGCAGAACAGAATATATTTAAACTTCCTAGCCAAGATTCATCATGCCCTAATTTTATACTGTCTGCTAGTCTGACACCCTTTACAGAATCTTAAAATTACGGCTCCATCTCAGACAAAGGCAAGAATTTTCCCATTAAATCAGACAGTACAGCTAAGCCAACCTAGCATATATTTGCTAGTCTGGCTTTGACCCGAGGGGTCAGCTGGCTCAGGGATCCAAGCAAGCTAGGGACTGCTCACTGACACTCAGGAGAGAGGGTTAAATTTATAGGATTTGGGTTTATGGGGTATGTGTTTTACAGTTTAGCTCTGTGGATAGTGTGCCATAGGCTCAGGCATTGCACTGTTGTCAGCAGAAGAAAAAGGACGGAAATGCATGGTTTGGATGAAAACAGCATTGCTCCTTTTTGGCAGTTGATATTACTGTTGGCTCAGCAGTATCATCACTCTACACCCCAAGCAATTGAAGTCACTCTCTGGGTTACTGCACATTTCCCACACTTTTTTCTGAGCAGATTCTTTTGAGAGGCTTAATGCTGTTTAGCAGAATTTATTGAAATTGAAGTGCTGTTGTCATGCCTCATAATAATATTTTGGGAGTTTTGTTATTTTTACAGTTATATTGAGAACTAAAACCTCAGTCATATTAATATCTTGGTTTTTTCCATGTTTGCGTGATGCATTGAAAGCAAATTCTGCTGTCTTAAGAAAAAAGGTGGCCTTATATTTAGAGCTGCTAAAGGACTTTGCAAACACAAAAGATGTTTAATAAGAGATGCAATCTTGAGTATTTGTAATTAAAAAGAAGAAGAATTTAAAAAGAAGAGTCAGTAGAGAATAGCTGTTTGTCTCAGTCTGCCTAAGGTGGTAGCTGAAGCTTCAGGAAGTTGAAGTTCATTTATTGTTCCCACCTGTTGACAGTATTTTATATACAGAAAGCCAGAGGAAAGCTAAAATTCATTCATGTGGAGCTACTTGAAAATTCTTAAATAGTATGTATTTTCTAGTTTGATTTCACTGATATGAGAACACTAAAATGTTTCTGAATACTTTTCTTAGCACTTCATGTCTTTATTTAGTAAATTACCTACAGTGAATCTTATTGGCATTGTAACAAGTTTAACAAGCTGCCTTTGTATTCTTCAGAGAAAATTAAGTTCTTACTCCACCTGCTGAAGAATGGAAAAAAACAACTTTTTTTTAACTGTTTGTCTTTTTGGATAAAAACAAGAATATATAGTGTGGGAGTCTGAAAAAGATAAGGCAATTCTGATTTGGCTTTTTGTGCTATATAAAACAGTAGACAGCACATGTTTTTTATTTTACTGAAGTCAGTGACTGTAATGGAGGAAGAAGATATTTTCATATCTGATAATCAGTATTCCTCTCAGTCAATCAGACACAGTTTTTTGGAGTGGGTGTGAAATTTGAGGAGGGGAAAATTCTTCCTAACTCCTGAACCTAATTAGAAACCCAAGTCTGAGCTTAAAAATATGGTGCTTTGGTATCTTATAACCCCTTGCTTACCTTTTGTTCAGCTTTCCTTGCAGATATGAATCGTCTGTTTTGTTATGGGAATCTCTAAGGTCTTTATTTTTTGTTAAAACTAGAGCCTCCCCCGTCCCCAGTTTGCTCAGTGCTTTTCATCCAGGAAATGTTGTTATTCTTTTGTCTAGACATATCTGTGTCATTCTTTTTACTTAAAAGCATATTGAATTGTACTTAAGCACTTGACAGAACTTATATCTATGAAACCCATTCAGGCTGGATTTCTGTGCAGAGTATCATCAATCAGTTGTCTCCTTTGAATCACACAAATACTAAGATTTAAAAGAAAAGAAGCCAAACCAATTGAAAGATAGAAGAAACCAACAAAACCATAATGTACAGTACATGTATTTGTCTCATGTGTCAGCACCACTGTTGCTTTTAAAATGTCTGTGCATGAATGAAAGTGTTAAGTGTTACCAGTTTTAGCAGCAAACTTAAGCTTTAAACAAGACTGAGGTTTTGAAGAGGACATGAATGTTAAGCCTGAGATGTTATCCTGGCGGAGACTGAGGATTTGGGAGAACAGGAGGTGGGGGAGCAGCATTAGACTAGCAAAATATTTATGATATTTAATGCCATGCACATTCCATTTTCCAGTTGAATTTCTATCTCATCTTTTGTTAAGCTCGTCTTTTCTCACAGCTTTATAGATTTTATTTTTGTTTATGAATTGTCTGTTAATTTGTTTCTAAAACTACCGTGGCTGAATATCTGCTCTACTCTTTCCTAGGAGTTTGGCCTGAAGGATCAGATGGAACAGACATAAATGCCCTTGTCAGATCCCATAACCGAAAAGTGATAGCAGTTGCTGATGATTTCTGTAAGGTCCATCTCTTTCAGTATCCCTGTTCCAAGCCAAAGGTAAGTCTAGACCAGTCTAGTCCATGTGCTTGTTTACATTGTGTGAAGCTTTCCTTGCCAGACACCTGCTTCCAGCGTAGTTGCTTTGGAACCTGGCAGCCAAATACCTCATTTATATCCAAGAACCCCCATTAAATGTATATAGAAAATAGGAAGTATAAAATAATATAAATGCAAAACAATATACCTAAAAGTGAAATGGCAATAGTTATCCTTAAATTCTGGAGCAGAGCTTGATGCTTTGTATTTGCTGGCCTTAGTGTTAGGTTCATTACTTTTTGCATAAAGATCTACATCTGTCCCAAGTTACAGACCTTAAGAAGAGTGGATGTATTGCAGCAAAAACATATATAAATATAATTCTTTACTCTTTTGTGAATTAAGATCTCTCTTGAAAGGGCTAAGCAAAAATACTAGTAGTTTTAAATTTCCATATCATGTGCTTTTCTAGTCAACATGTGATTTGTCTTTCTGCTTGTTTTCAATAGGCTCCAAGTCACAAATACAGTGCTCACAGTAGTCATGTGACAAATGTCAGCTTCACTCATAGCGATGGTCACTTGATTTCAACTGGAGGGAAAGACATGAGTATTATTCAATGGAAACTTGTGGAGAAGGTAACTCTACCGCAAAATGACATTGTCATAGATATTGGTGCAACCAAAGTGCCCATCCCTGCCAGTGAAAATCCTGTGCAGTCTCCTGCACACCTCCCACAGCCTTTTAATGAAATGAACCAAAATGAAAGTGTAACTGGCAGCTCTCCGGTTTCTTTGGAGAGCAACTTGGAGCAGTCTGCGGAGGCCAGTGAAGAGCAGAGTGAGGAGCAAAGCGAGGGGAGCAGCCTGGATCCCGCCGAGCCGAGCTATGAAGAGCCCTCCAATGAGCTGAGCGAGGAGCACAGCGAGTCCACAGTCACTGAAGAGCAGCAAGATAACTCACCGGTGTCTTAATGCTCCCAGCTCAGGCGGTTATTTTCCCTTGGTGTGCGTGCTTTCATTACAGGGTGAGGGTTCAAATAGAGAAGACTAGCTGAGATTCATGACCACTCCAGATTTTGAGTTTCAGTGAGATTTTTAGTCTGAGCTTCAGTTCAATGTGTGGAACCATCCCAAGGGCCTGGCTTGATGGTCTCTGTCAAGATCTGGTCACAGTTAGTAGTGGACATTACCGTAGATCCATTTCAGTTCTGAAATCACTGTCAGGAAGTAGCATGAAATACATACTGGAAAAAAGGTTAGCTCTGAGAATTAGCTGGAGTAGACCACCTTAACTATGTGAAAGTGCTTTCTAAAAGAACTAAGCTGATGGGAAGTGCTGAGCTGTTCCAGCTGGGGAGTCCTGTGCTGCTTTTTCCAGGTGCAAAGACAAACAGAATGAAACAAACAACCAAAAAGCTCTTTGTGGGGCTGTTTTCCTTTGTTTTTTCTTAATGAAAAAAAATAGAGGAAAAATAATGTAACAATGCCACGTGTATGGCGATGCCTTCTTGATCTAACACATATGCAATTTTCTAACACTACTAATTCCTTGTGGAGTCTGAATGTGTTTGTAGTTGGTCTGCCCTGGGTGCTGCTAGTTCTAAGGCAAATCCTGTCAAGGAACGGTGTCAGCTGTTCCATTTTCACAGACTATTTAATAGCAGACTAACCAAATACTGGCATGTTTCACTTTTCGTGACCTGAAAGTTGATTTAAACTATAGGATGTAATTGTCTCTTCAAAGAATTGCTTGCCTAGAGAGTTGGAAACTTGAGAGAATCTTTACAGTGACTGTGATGTGAGCAGTAGAGGAAGCATGACAAGAACACAAAAGTCAGATGGGCTCCAGAGTTAAACTTCAAGCCTTCAAGCAAAACTTGCTCCATCCCTAATAGGAGAAATATAAATACAGTTAACTTAAATTATTAAATTGGTGCTTAGGTTTAGTATATTAAGCTGATAATTTTTTCTTCTGAGTTTTTAGAGATAACTCTAAGAATCATTGAACTGCAGTCTGTCCTTTTATTTTTTCCCCTGGCTCCCTTAGCAGTTGTGATATAAGCATACAGTAATTTAGATGATGATGATGATGTGATTTTTTTTTTTTTTCCCTAGACTTGCTGATCTATTATTTTTGTGATTTTTATTTCCACTCCACCCCTCCCCAGGTTGCTCTAAGCCATGCAGCTCTCATGTGGCTATACCTGGCCAGTTACGGGATATCTTGGCATTTGTTATGCATTTGGAAAGTACTTTTTTTTTTACAAAGTTTGTCAGATAGCTACATTTTTTTTCTTAAGTGCATACATTTCCTACTTTAAAAAAAGGTATAGATTTACTGGCAGATATCCATTTCCTATGTACTTGTTTATATTTTGATTACATAGAATTTTCTTTTCTAACTTGCTGCATTGTGCTGGTATTTTAGTTCTTAGTTAGAATATCATGTTTAGAAACTTTGGATGAGTTCATAAGTCTTAATTGTGCAAGCGTTTACGTGATTGTGCCATTCCAAAGTGCATCAAAACTGTCATTCCCTTACTAGTATCTTCTCAGGAGAAATGCTACAGATCAGGTATTTAGTCATCATTTGGAAAGATAAAAACAAATGGACTCCCAAAGGACATTTAGAACATTTATATATAAAATATATAAATATATATATACACACATATATATATAAAAAAAATATCCTCTTGTTTACAACAGTTCCAGAGAACCTCAAAGTAGTTCCCTTCAGATGGAGGGAGATATGGATTCCAAGCAACCCATCTGTTTAAACTGTGCTCTGTACATAGAGTTTTACTGGAGAGCTCTAGTATGCCTGACTTGCAAATTTGCCAAATAGCAGTGGAAGATAAAGGTCAGCTCATCAAAATTCTTGGTTACAAATGAGGAATATGCTGTAGGTTTAGAAAATAATCTTAGTAAAGGTGAAAGGATTGTAGAGCTAATGAGGCACAGAGAGCTCTCTGTCACTTTTATGAACTCCACATAAGCAACGCATTTCTATTTGGAACATCTGTCACCTGGGGTTGCCATGTAAAGTGAGAGTTATAGTTGTGATATTCTTGTGTTTGTAGTTCAGAAGACTCTACTAATATGCAAAAAGCCTTACAGCTTTCAATTGCTGGCAACTACTGTTTAACAATTAAATCTGTGATAATGGATGGAAATGGGTGGGATTATGTAACTGTAGATGTTTTAGAAAAATAATTGTGAATGAATTATGATTAAGAGTGTTTCATGTGAAGATGTTTGAGCCATTTCTATCTATCATGCATTCCTGTCTCAAGGCAGAAAACTTTGAAGATTAAAAAAAATAAAATAATCAAAATGAAATATTTCAGTGTCTTTCTCTGTATCTGTTCTGGTTGTTTCTGTTATAAAGTGGATGCTGCCATCACAATTGCAATGTCTGGGTCTGTGATTTTGGAAGAACCTTTTAACGTGTGCTTTTTTGATAACCTCCCAGGCCACCTACAAATAAGTTACTTCAGCATCATGAATCTTACTTACTTCTCAAAAGTTTTATGACATTTCCCTTTTCTGTTTTTCATTAATCTCCTACTAGCATTATCCTTTTGTAGCTAAAGTGGCAGAGTGTTATGAAGAGGTTTTTGTCCCGATGCAAAGTGCAGTCTACCTTCCAGGGTTGTGCCCAGAAGCTTTCTTCTGGAAGTCATGAGAAAAGTACAAGCTTATTTTACCTATAATGTATTAAATACCACAATGTTTCCACATTACTGATAGTCTCTGTCCAGTTGCAGATGCAGAAGGTCACAATATGCTAAATATATTCCTTGTGAGAGATTCTGTCTTTTTAAAGGCTTTGGGTCATTTGCATTTCTTGCATCTGGTTTCTGTCCTTCACAAAAGGGCAGGGTGGGGTAGAGAGAAAAGAAACCTGCAAGATAGACAAATACCTCATATTTATTCTCACTTAAAGGAAAAACAAACAAAAACCATCATTGGAAACCTCAATGACTCTTCTTTGCACCAAATTGTCAGGAGAATGGTGCTGTTCCAACATGAGCAGAAAGTAGATGTCCTAAGGTCCTGCTGTGCTGTTCCCAGCACACCTGCAGCTGTGCAGTGCTGTCCTTTTCTAGGCTTTTTCTCTCCAAATCCAGATCAAGGCTTTTGCTACCTCTTCAGGGATTCTCAGTAAGGCCTTTTTGAGGAGTGGGTAAGCTGGTCTTCTGTGAGTCCTCATTTGTGATGTAGGTGGGGTAGGGCTTCTAAGTGCCCACTTTCTTATCTGGGGACAGCAGCATCTGCTGTCAGCTCATGAAGCTGCAGTGATGGTATTTCTTACGTGGAGCTGAAGTTCAGAGTGGAAGCTCCACTGAAGGCGTAAAATTATAGCAGCCTCCCGTTTTACACAATCGAAAACTTAAATTCAAAGTCTGTATTAAAGTGTTCGTATAGTTGTGCAGTAAAATACTGGAAAGTTATGAAATGCTATGCTTGTGGATTCTTGGAGTATGTGTCCATATAGGGTGCATATCATGCCAAGTGATACTGGGTTTTACATATAAAGGGCACTTTTAAGGATATGACCACATACCCTGGGGGTTTTTTCCCATCGAAGTTGCAGGATAGGTGAGGAACAGGCTGGGGATGTGGATGGGTAGTGATGAATCAAGCGTTTCTTAGGTTTGATCTTGCTGTAATTCTCATTATAAATAACAAAAACTAGTTTTTGCATATGATGCATGTCAAGTTCCAGCCTCTCAGTTTTTTTAATCATCTCTAAAAAAACATAGATTCAGACTGTCTCTGAAAATAAAGCAAAAATTAAATTTTGATTGTTATATTGATTGCAGTCTACACAGAACAATATGCTGTATTTACTACTTTGTGCTTCAACCCGTAAGATGTGTTACACCCCCTTATATTTCCTTCAGTTAAGTGCAGTATTTCAGTTGAATTGGAATGAAGTAAGTAGAATGTCCTTGTGAAATTTAAGCATGGCCAAGCCAAACAAACATAAAATTCTCCTTTCTGCAGCCTCATGCCAATATAATGTTGGCTCCTGGCAGTGAAAGGGTTAATATTACATGAGGTGGATTTTACTTGAGCAATATTTGTGCTGCGTGTTTGCCTCCTCCTGAACAAGTTCATTGCCTAATCTTTATTTCTGACAGATGTTTTATGTACTAATACTTTAATCAACTGAGAATGAAAAACTGCTTACAGTAGGATTATACCATTTAGAAGACCAGCCAATGTACACATTTTAATATGTTTAGCGTGCATGGTGTCGCTTTTTGTGCATATACATATGTGCAAGCATCAAATGGATATGGCTGCTCTAGGCTTGTTTGTTTGAAAGAGAGAAGTGGATGACTTCATGGTGAATTAATCAGGTTTAGAAGTGCAGAATAAAACGTGTTCCCAGCAGGATGGCAAGGCAAGAGGACTGGGAGAGGAGGTGCAATGGTGGAATAGTGTTTTTACCAGGGCGGTGTTTCCTGCGTTGGTTCCTCAACACACACCACAGATCTCCCTTTACTAGGTTTTGACTGTAAGTTAAAGCCTGTAAAAGCTTTTACTTCTGTTGGATGTACTGGGTGGTTAAAAGGTAGTTTTGAGAAAGCAAGTTTATGGAGATTTTGGCTGGTTTTTATTATTAACAAACAATTATAGAAAACAGCGTTCTTCCAAAAGGTTCTGCTAAGACACTTGAATCTATAAACAGCCTAAATCTTTAAGGGATATGTATGTCCTCGTGATTTAAATGGTGGGTTTTATAGCCCAGTATACTTTTCGGAAGTGGACCTCTGGATGCTTCCCAGCTCTCACCAGCCAAGTGATCTCTGTCAAGGTCCTCTGCTGTGCACCTCTGTGTGTGTCACATTATTTTTGCTCTCAGATAACCACTGCGCTTTGTCGGTTCTTTGTAAAAAAACTCACTTTCTCTAAGTTCTTAAAGGCTGTCTGAATTATTATCAGTTATGTTGTCCCAGCTTTCTTTTTTGATAAATGCCTTTAAGTTTCTGTTTCTAGAACGTGCTTTTGTATGGTGAGCCAAACAAGTGCTCCAGAGAGCTCTTTACATACTCTGTTCCCCACTGCAGGATGTTTCAGCAGTGTGATGTTTCTGTTGTGCCTTGCTTGTTTTGCCAGTTGACCTTGCTCTGAATCCTCTTTGTCGCACAGCACAAGGCTCTTCATCCTGCATAAGTCTCTGCCCTCCCAGGCTACGAGTGGGAGGTGACATTTTCTTTTAGTGCTGCTTTAGAATTAATCTTGGCTTCCTTTAAGTATGCTGTCTTGTCATTCCAGTTAGTGTCCATGTGTGCGTGTCCCCCCTTTTCTCCCCCTCCCACAGCTCTATCAGAGATGAGTCCTTCCACTGTCAATAATTTATTCCTTTTAGTCTCTCTTAAATCCATTCACATTTTCTCTAGACCTGTAACTGCATACAAGAAAAATCATAGAAAAGGAAAGTCATTAGCTGTCTGCATCAGACAAGGGATACAACTTCCAATGCTATCTAGTATGTAAGTATTAAAATCCCTAGCATTTTGTACTGTATCAGTGAGTGTCTCTGGTGTTGGGGAGACACTGACAACAGAACTGGGAGCTTATAAAGCTATGTATATCCTAGGTAAAAGGAATTTGGAACAAACTTGGTGCTAACTGCTACCTCAGGGAGGCCTGGAGGCTCACCTCATAGCTCAGGAAAAACAAAAGAAACCCACAAGCAAACAAAAATACAGTAAAGCTTTTGGCTTTAGCAAAGCAGGCAAAAAGTTTTTCATCTGATAGCGAAAGAAGAGGGAGCAAACAGCATGCACAGAGGAACTCACTGTGTGCCAAACTTGCTGTTACTACAGTTCTTCTGGTCCAGAGGTGGGTGTGAGGAGCACCCCTGCTATGGGTGGGCACTCTTCCTTCCGAGTGATGCTGCAGATTCTACCCTAGGCAGACTTTCTGTGGAAAAGCTTGTTTGCAGCATTGTGTTGATTAGAATTTTAACTTGAAGAACTGGACAAGAGAGAATTAAGAGGAGAGGGAGCAGTCAACATCTTGTCTGGACACACATGTCCTCCATTGCTAATGCTAAACAGAGATTTTCCATGACTGTTTAGTGTGAAATGGCTATTGTATAGACAGGGCTCTTGAAAGGATCCCATTTGCCCCAAGTTTGGCAAAAAGAAAATTAAATGTCAATTGAGCATGTGAAGCTGTTTTTCTTATGTCAAAAGTTGTAATGCATTTTTTAGATTGATTCACAAATCAGGAGATCTGCAGTTCTGTGGATTTTCTGCCAGCTGTGAGGGAAACAGATGTGAAGCATTTTAAGCTTTCAAAAAAGCATACCTAGGAGAGATTTTTCAGGACAGATGTCCATTCCACCCTTTGCCAGGACCATATGGATCTGCTTACATTGTATTTTGTGTGTGTGTTCATAAAATTTCTGCTTATATTGGAGTATTTTGTATTAGTCTCAATAATTCTCTAGGGAGGGAAAAAATAACCAACCAACCAACCAAAAACACAAAACAACAAAACCAAACCAAACTCCTTGAATAGTTATTTTCCAAGTTGCTGTTTGAGGCCTTCCTAGGGTTGTGCCTCTGAAACACCTTTTCCTGAGTAGACTTCTTGCTCTGATACGTTTCATTAAATTATACATAATGTTTCAAAATGGTTTTTTCCTCTTAAGAATAGGATGACATTCCAGGTTATTTCCAGCAATTAAATCAGATTTGTTCTCCCCAGCATCAAAGAGGGGAATGGCTACAGCTTACCTACGACCTGTGTTTTCTGAAACTTTTGGCTAAGGCTTCAGCTGTCCAGATGATGTTACTCTGTGCTGGTGCTGCAGTTGGAGGCTCCATGGGACTGGCTGCGTCCATATGCTGGTGTGTGCCCTTTAGGAAGTGGCAGGAGTTGGCTGCACGGACTCTTCCACCCACTGCAGCTTGTGGAGCACTGTCAAGGTCACCCTTCTTTGGTGAGCCTTGCTGAATGGCACATCATCATTGGCAACCCATGTGGTGTTCCTGTAGCAGTTTCACTTCCTTCAATTACTTTCTCCTGGAGTATTTGCAACTTAGCAGCAGCACACAGGCAATTCCAATCCATAAATTTCTCTGAGAGACGGGAAGAGGATTTCGTATGCAGTGTTCTCATTTACTATTTTGATTTTACTTTTTTTCCTTCATTCTTCCACAGATCTAAATTTGTTTGACTGGAAATGAGCAAAGGGACACATTGGCACAAAGGCTGACGCAGGTTTGAGTGGCAATTTTATTCCTAAGTTCCTTCCATCTCTTTGGAGCCTGACCAATGTCACAGATTTTACTGTCACAGATAGCATGATAGAAATTCTGGTTTAGCTGTGCTGCAAGAAAAGGCTGAAGGGAACTATGGCCTGTATCCCGATTTTGGGTTCTGAATTCTTGCCAACTATAATAACTCCCACTGCAAGCACTATCTCCCCAGAATCACCCTTTGGGAACAAATCATAAATCTACAGCAAATAGCAGAAAGGGATTTTTTTGCATGGGGGGGAGGGGCTGCAGATGGGGAAAGCTGCCATAAATGGCTTACTTGACAGTCTGGGTTTTTACTGAATTGAGAACTTGTCTCACTGAAAATCATGGGAATTGGTTCACGAGTTTCAGGCTGGATGCATCTGCATGAAGTTGTATGTGCAGAGAGCTTGGCCTGGGGGTGCTGTGCTCTGTGCACGTGGTCTTGCTGCACATCTGATGTGCCACATCCCTGTAAAATATGTATTTAATGGAACGTACGTGAACCAGAGGCAATGAGTATCATGTGTGCAAAGGAATAAGCAAGTTTTTAATCAGCCCAGCATGCAACTCTTTTGTAACCTTAACCTGATTTGTTTGTTTTCCCTTGGTCTTTCAAATTTTCAAAGGCCCTTCACGAGGTTTGTTCCAGGTAGTTCTCAAGGGGTTTCAGTTCAGAGTAATTTTCAGGACAGAGCTGCATTTAAACAGCAGTAAAACTCGCCATTGGGTGATCCAAAATCAATGTCCAGTGATCCAAAATCAATCCAGCTACAGCTGATAGTTTGATGAAATGTAACAGCAGGGAGGCTCCATAGTTACTGAATAGGTTCTGAGAAAAAGCCAATCAAAACAGTAGTGCCAACTAAAACCCAAGTGCAGTACAGGCACACCATTTCTACTGCTGATATGTAAGCATGATGATTAAGACTTGTTTGCCTTTAGTTGCTTTGGCTGAGTAATGTTCGTACTTGTTTCTCCTTGACTCGCGTGCACCAAACACTGACCATATATATATACATATATATAAATTATTTTAATGACTATTCTTACCTCCTGACCTGTAAGTGCAAGTGAACTTGTGGCTTTTTGTTGACATTTGTTGGAAAAAGATCCTCACCTTCTTATCATGAATATGAAAATTTCAGCAAATTTTAATCTGGCACTAACAAATAGTTACGGTTACAAACTTAAGTTTGAAGTGGAAAGGTGACTCTGAGAGTTGATTATGGGAGAGCAATACATGCTCTCATATGACTGACATAAAAAAAGAGGGGATTGCACCACTGGATTTTCTTAATTATAACAGACAGGTGGTTTACAAACACTGGCAGGGGGAGTTGGGTTAGTTCAGCAGTGGATGTGTTCTAGGAAATAATCATGTTTCCTGAGTAATTTGAAAGAAAGGAGAAAGCTGTAAAATGGGATTTGCATGGATGGATCATCTTACTTTTCTTAGCAAAGGAGTTCCTCACCAGTACAGTGCATTACAGGCCAGATGATATGTTTGAGATTCTCATTCTCTAAACTACAAGAATTTGATCTTTTAAAAAGGTCTTTTATATTCTAGTAGAGAAAAGACAATAGGAAGTGTGTCGTGCAATGTTTTGTCAAAACCTGTTACAAAGCAGACTTTACTAAAGGATTTTCTTCACATTCATCCGGGGATATTATTCTATTAAGAGCTTGTGGGGTCAGTATGTAAATACAAGCCCCCTATTCCTCGGAAATCATACCCTTGCCCTTCCCTGCACCCTATGGGACACTTGTATTTCATTATTTCCCTTCTTTATTCAAGCAGGTTTTGAATATTTTTCCTCCCTCGGGTATTCTGTGGCTCTACATTAGCATTTTCCTTAACATACAGAAACTAATAGTGGTTAATTTGACCACTGCCCTTAAAGGAAACACATTGCTATTGAGGAATCACGTAGTCAAGCTTAAGCTTTTGAACTTATTCTTCCACTTTTCCCCTGAATATCCCGGCTGTGATACAGGCTATACAGGTTACCTTTACCTATCTGATCCTGGATATTGTGTTTTGTAGCAATGGCCAGGCCTGTTTTTCCAGTTGTGCTATAGTGCCCCTAATTCATCTCTGACCACAAGCTCAGTACAGATTGGAGCTGGATGGGTAACTGGCTGTGTTGCTATCTGTTTTACCAGAAGGTGAAAATCTGCCTGAGTGGAAAGATATTTGCACCTCCCAACTTAGAGAGTGATTGTAGAGAATGATCAGGTCCCCATTGAGCTTTCTCTTCTCCAGGCTAAACAACTCCAGTTGTATCTTCCTTGCAGACAGTGAAAACCCGTGACACTGATGAGATGCAGGTGTTGGATCCTTGGGTTGCACTTGTCGCTGCCAAAGTTGGCTTCTGCGTGTGCAGTGTGTGTGTGTGTGAGCCCTTCCACAGTGAGCAGCTGCACCCAGCCACCATCAATCAGGGAGGCTGAACTCTGCCTTGGAAGTTAAATTCAAACTGATCATCCACAATATGGAACCAAATGTGTGTATTGGTTTGAAATTTTCTTTATATAATATGCTTCTAATGAACAAGTTGCTTCCATTCAGCTTTTCCACTGGAAGAGCTTCTAAATTAAGTGATTAATTAAGTAAGTAGACCTTCTAAATTAAGTGAGATGTCCACGAGTCCATGCACAAGTTCCAACCAGGCTGGAGTGTGATGGTCGTGCTGCTGGTTGTGCAGGGCAACCCCAGGAGAGAGGACCATGCTGGTGCAAGGCTACAAGGCACAGGAAAAGGTATGTATGAGCTCTGGTTGCTGACATCCCATTTTCTATCAAATGCAAAATCCAGGCACAGACCATCCAAAGGCATGCTTGCCATAGCAGGCTGTAGACATCTGCTGAACATTAGTTTTGTTTTCTTCTTAATATGATGCACCTTTAAAATTTCTAGCCAAGGCCATTGAAGGGAGGCATGTATTAATCCTTTGCTGAACTCTTTTGTTGGAGAGAAAAGCCATTTTAACAGGCATCTCTCATTCTGCTTCTTCTCAGCTGGGAAAGACTGATTAGTTGGTGAATTATTTGGTTTATTTTTCTGTAGGGATCATGATTGTTCAAGGTAGTGATGACTGAGTACTAATAAGCTTTTTGTCAGAGAAAAAACACTGAAAAATATAGTTTTATGGAGAGGTTTGTCTGAGTGTACATGTGAAATCAGACCCGGCATCCTAAACCCGCTGTGAGCTGGCTGAGGAGTCCTGCACAAAGTAGGGCCAGGACCATCCTACCCCTACTTTGACACTGGTCAGCTCCAGCTGCCATCTGGCTGGCAGGGCTTTTCCTTCCCTTGCTCTTGGAGGTGGTCCTCCTGTGGTGCTGGGTTTTACAGTGATAGCCACATGGACCTACCCTGAGCTCTGCGATACTGCAGTGAATGTTGAAACATTTAGACACCAGGGATATGACTCAGATGCCCTGTGCTAGACAGTGGAAAGAAAATAAGAACAAAAAGTAAACCCTCCAGAAGCAGGGGAGGGCCAGCATGCACGCTTAATTGAACAAGAATCAGGCATTTTAAAGACTTTCTGAGAAAAACAAGTCTAAACCCTAAGCTAGAATACTCTACAGCCATTTTGAAAGCCGTTCCCTCCGCTCCAGCTGATATAACAAATCTAACCAGTTTCCCTTTTCCCCCCTCTTTTATCTGTTTCCCTTCAGTAAAGTCTGAAGAAAGTATTTCCGCTCCCTCGCCCTCCTTAAACCAGAAGGCTGCCTGATATCCCCTTGATCCATGGGAAATGGGATGAAAACTGCAGTGGGATGGTTTGTTCCATTACAGATGTACACAGCTCCTTTATCCCCAAGACAGAGGGTGCCAGAAGGTGACAGCTTTGTATGTGCCTGCAACTGCCTCGAAAAAAGGGGCTGATATATATATATATGTTGTGGGAGAGAAGCATGAGGCTTTTAAGCACACATTTATGAAAATATGAGAGCTTAAGAAGAATTGGGTCACATCTGAGTGCTACCATCTGGCCCACTTCACTCCAAGATTACCCAGGAATGTATTTCACATGTGCCTCTGGAACAAGATTGTGAGCTGCCAAAAAGAAAATATTTTACAGCTGAGCATTGCATTTCACTTGGAGCAGTTCAAATGCAATATCCCAAAGAGGATTCCACCAGCGGGTATCAAGCAGGGAATTTGGGCTCAGTCTCTTTGTTTTGTCTGCGCAGTTTTGTAACAGGGGACTCCTT
This sequence comes from Pseudopipra pipra, assembly GCF_036250125.1. NCBI lineage: Eukaryota > Metazoa > Chordata > Aves > Passeriformes > Pipridae > Pseudopipra > Pseudopipra pipra. The sequence goes on from NC_087551.1 coordinate 24,754,892, forward strand.
GTTGGTTGCTGGATTGAGTTCAAAGGTCCGTGGTTGGGACATCGGCTTCTCAATGGAGAGTGGTCTCTTAAACCAGAGCCCTGGGTGGGCAGCTGACCTTGTGTTAAACTGGAGTCACAGCTTAAACAGGGCAGCTGACCTTGTGCAAATGGCACCCTAGGAGCGCTGTAGCTGTAGCTGGAGGGAGGCACCTTGAATGGAGTTTTTTTGGCAAAAGCTTCCCCATCGAGTTGGGAGACATCAGAGTGCTGCTCCCAGCTCGACGGGGAAGCCTTTGCCAAAGGGCTTTACTCACGTGTCTCAGTTTCCCTGTGTGTAACATGAGGGCGTCTCACTTCTGTAAAACTGAGGTGTGCTGCCTTGCCATATAGATATAGATATCTGTAGATATGTATATAAAAAGATAAATATTATTTACTATGTTTAAAAGCATATAAAAATAGGTGTTGTGGTGATGATGACACATCCTTAATTGCAAAGATGCACAAGTTTCTCCATGGCACATCAGCATGTGGGACAGAATCTTAGATGGTGAAAAGAGCACGTTGCACCTGCTGTACTTGGGCTGATGTAAGTTCATTCTCAGTAAAACAGGAAATGTAGGCAACAGCATCACTTCACTTTGGGCATCCTGTAAGAGGGAAAGGAGCTTTTTTGCAAATTACTCTAACCATGATGGAATTAATTCTCTCTCTGCCTCAAGCAAGAAGGTTTGCAGGACCAGAGAGCTGAGCCAGCTATGGAGGTTTCATTTCTTGCAGCATGCTGGAGATTGTGGGCTGCTGAGGTTGAATGAAAGATACAGACTCTCTGAGGGATGCTGGGATAGTTCTGAAAAGGGGGGGGGGGGGGGGGAGTGCATCCTTACCTTTTTTTTTAATAATTGGAATCAGACACCACTCAATTTTGTCTTAATTACTGTTGAAGGTTTTGAGTGAAGGGAGATCTCCTTTTTAAGACTTAAAAAGAGGGACACTTTTGTTTACCCAAAGGGTATGAACTCTGTCACACAGAGGGCAGTATGAAACTGTGTGCAGGTACACAACGCTTTCGTTAGCTGGAGCCACCCATCCCAAGCTTTGTGTGGTGGGAAAGTGTGTAGTGGGACCAGCTTGATGCTTCAAAAGGGTGTTCATCAGCAAGTCTTCCCAAGCCCACTAGCCTAGAGGCACCCCCACACCCTGCCTGCTAATGTGTTGCTGGGCTTGCACCGAGTTCTTCCACCAGCGTAAAAATGGCAACAAATGGGCACCATCTCAGCAGAGTGGCACCTCTCTTGACTTTCAAGACTTTTGGGGCACAGTAGATGTGACCCAAAAGATGGCTTTTGGTTGCCACACGAGGAAAGTAGCTCAGGTTGATTTTGTTCATACAGTAGCTGCATAGCAGACAAAGGCTTCAAATTGCTATACTGTCATGTTTCATCCAACTCAAACTCAACTGGTTTTAACCAAAAAAGAAAAGAAAAAAGCAACTCACAAAATCATGTTCTGCAAAGGTGTACTTTTCGTATTTAGAAACATTTACTAAGCAACTTTGAAGTCTTTTTGTCCTGTAAAACAAAAGGATTTGGTAACTTTTATGCCACAGTCCATATTTTTAAATTATAATAGGCTACAAACACCAACAGTGACCATGGTGTTTTGTGGCTTTGCTGCAGTCAAAAAACACTGAAGAAGATGACACAAGAACTGGAATAGTAATTTAGAAAAATTAATTGATTTATTTCTTGCTCAATTCTGCCCATTCCTATTAACCTCAATATAGGCTGTGTTTTTGGTAATAAATGTCAGATAACTCAGCTTTTTCTCAAACACACTCAAGGAAGAAGACAGAACAGAGCAGCAAACAGACTTTACCTCAGACTGTGTTTTCCTGGGAATATCTGTGCTCCACCCCAGCAGTCTGTCTGAGCCAGTTGTTTGTTACCACACGTAGAGCTCACCAAGAGAAGGGACTGAGGTTCCTGTAGTCTGGGTATCATTTTCTGGGAAATCTCATTTTACAAAACACCTGGTTTTGGGTGTGCGGAAGGTTTAAGAAATTAAAAAAAAATAAAATTGACACTTCTCAATTTTTCCTTTGTTGGTCTCAGAGAAGAATGGAATGCATGGAAGAATGACAGCCTGGGAATATCATCCTAGCCAGGGAAATGCTTTCTCTAGCTTGACAGTCGGAAATACTTAATCTTTGTTGGAGCTATCAGTGAAGTTCTTCCTGCCCCCACACTCTGCCAGCCTAATATTTCCCTTGGAACATCAGTAAGAGCATTTAAGGAGTGAAAACTTTTGACACTCTCATCTCTGTTCATGTCCTTGGCCATTTTCAGAGCCCACAAGCAGAGTTTTTACCTCGTGTCTCTTCAGGGAGTTGTGGGACATGAAAAGATTTTGGCCGATGTTTGCTAGAATCAGTAGATGCCTTGCATCTGTAATACAGAAGGTGTTCCTGGCACTGTGTGATGTGCACACTTCAGCCAGGGGATTTTCTCTTGGTGGAACAAAAAGTAAATGCATCTAGAGCACGTGTAACAGTGTAAATGTACTCATCCAGAATTGCAGAGCATCATTAGCATCAGAGCCTTGTCAACTTTACGAAGAGCGTAATTATTACAGACTCTTTTACAATTTCCCCCACCGTTATTTCATCTGCCTTCTTTGCACCTTCTGAGGGAAGTTGTCTTATACTGCCAATACAACTGAAGAATGAATTTTTGGTCAATGTTTTCTTGTAGATAAGAGCACTCCTTTTGAATTCAAACCTGCTTAGCACTAGGTGGCACTCTGCTATAATCTAAATTAGTTTGCCTTACTTTTGAAGTTTGGTAAACATTTTAGCAATGGGAACAACAAAAAGAGATTAGATTCATCAACAATTTGCCAGGATAGTCACCCATGTTGTGATATGAGGGGAATTTTAACTAGATTGTAAAGCTGTCTGAGCCTCTCTAATGTCCTTGGATGAGAGGGCAGGGAGGAAATGAAATCCATGTAGTTATTCTAATAGTGCCAGTCATTGGACTTGCTATTGAGAAACCAATAGGTATTTTGTGGGGTTAATAATGTGGTACCCTCTGGGGAAGTGGAACAATCTAAAATTATTCAAGGTCAGTAGAGAATAGGGTGGGGATTTTGGGACGCTTACTGAAGAGTGGCTCTTCTGCCCCATTTGCTCTTAGTACATTTTGTATTATGGAGGCCAGGAGAGGGAAAGCTCCACTGTAATTTTCAGGAGTTTGCATTGGTAAGTTTTTTTATATATTTTAATGGAGTGAATTTATGGGGTGTGTGAGGAATTTATAGAGAGGTGGGTTTCTGGGTCAAATACTGCCTGGATAGGCACAGGACCAACTATCAGTCCAAGGGGAGGATAGATTCCTGGTGGTGGGTATTCGTGTGGGCACGTTTGCAGAGCAAATCAATAGAATAGGAAGTGGAATTGATGGATATAGGACTGGAGTGCTGGAACTCAGTTTCTAGCAATAAAGAATAACCCAGAAATCTTGGAGTTGTATTGCAATTCATCCAAACTCCAGAAAGTGATGTTCAAGGAAGGCTTCTCAAGTTCCACTCCAGTGACATCAGCGGCATGACAAGTAGGAGAGGAGAGCCTTTTGCACCACATCACCTGAGAGTGAACTCTGAAATTGTGTCTCACAGAGCTAAATAGGGGCAATAACACATTTTCTTGGAATATGTTAGAGTGAAAATCCTCCGCAACCAAACATTTTAGGTACCGAATCAGGTGCCATAATTTCAGTTAGCAGAAGTTGTATCTCTTTTGAAAAGTAATGTGGCCCAGCAAGAGCAAATCCACAATCTAGACATTTGGTGCTGAATTCCTAGCACCTGTGCTTTACACATTTAGGTGCATACCTATGCTTTGGGCTGGCTCTTGACTGGGCCCACTGAGTGCCCATACCAAATGGAGAGTGTTGAGCTCCAGACCACCTTATCTTCTAAGCAGGTTTCACAAGAAGGAAACCTGTTTTGCAACCTGTGAGACTGCTTGGGGATGTGAATCTCAAGAGAGAGATTGGGGTTTTGTTTTAAAAGATTTCTCCTGATCCAAGTTAATACATTTTTTTTTAAAAAAGCCTAAAGGCAGTGAGACTGTGCCCCAGGACAACCAGTATCTAGAAATGGAGTCTTCCTGCCTCCTTGGAGATGATCAAAGCACTGGAAAGTGTTACTGTTCCCTGCAGCTCCTACGCCATCCCTCCTCATGCAGCTGAGTTGTGTGTTATAGACCATCAGCCAGTATCAGTGACCAGCCCTGGGCAGAGTAGCACAAATGTTGCGTGTGCTCTCGGCATATGTTCAAACTCTTTTTGTTCATGAATGGGATAAATTTGTGTGTGTGCTGCTCATCGTGAAGAAACAAAAACTCAGGTCATGAATGCTGTTAAGAAAAATACGTGATTTGTAAAATGACTGTCAGCCATTGATCTTATGTCAGTGCTATTTCTGGGTGGCTTCAGATGAAGGGAAACCTATTGCTCGGGACACAAACCCATCCCTGGGAGTACTGCTTTGGTGATTGAAGTCTGATGATACAGGCTTCCTATGTGACTGTGAACATAAAGGCTGGATACAGTCAAAGGCTCATCTGCTATAGCCTAATTCATCCTCTAATTCACAGAGTTGGGGACCTGAGACTCTGCAGCTGGTACATGATGAGAGTTAAGTATCTCTGCTGCTGACCAGAGAAAAGAGAGAGTTGTTGGTTAAGCTGAGACATGGGGAAATGTCTTGTGCTCAGCACCTGTCCCCTTGGGAGACAGAAACTGTGGGCATCCCAGCAGGGAGGCAGCTGAAGGCATTTCCTGAGAAAGCTGATCAGAACTTGCTGTTGTCTTTGAAAATGGGGCTGGCAGGGGAGGAGAAGGGCACTGTTTTTTTATTTACTAGTTTAGGTATTAGATATCATCATCAGGTATCCTGGGGACCCGAGGTTGACTTTCTTCCTTGGCACGTGGAGGTGCATGTCTGGGTTCACTGTTTGCCAAGAGAGAGCTCCAGGACACCTGCGTCACCTGACTGGAGGAGCTCCAGGGCTTCCACCTCTTGCATGAGTTCAGGAGGCAGGAGGATGGACTGCAAAGGGAGAGAGCCTGGCCCAGCTCCATGCTTCAGGCATTTGCTTGGGAGGGAGAACTGGGTTTCAAATGCCGCTTAAGTGCCAGACCTTGTCAAAATAGAGAAAATGTGTTTCATATAAAGTGTGAGTGTGTGTCTGTATGTTTCTTGGTGGTGAAGGCTGACTTTTTAATACTAGTCTATGACCTTTGTGGTTTGGGTTCTGTCCCTAACATTAAAGGCTCCCTCCCAAAATACTTTTTCTTATGCTCTGTGTAGACCAGTTCTAATTGCCCCAAGTGACTGGTGCCATTTTCCTTGGCTATCTGGGCATATCATCTGTATAACAGTTTTCTTCCAACAGTCAGTTCACTGAACTGTTTTGTTTTCCCCTGAATTTTAGCCCAGCCCTTTTTTTTTGTGCTGTAAGGCAGCTCTGATATTTTGGAATGCCTTTATTACTTGCTCCCCTTCAAATATTCACAAATAATTAACTTAGGGTTTTTTTCCATAGCATATCTTTACTTGTTGTAATGGCAAAAATGGACATATTTTATAGATTTCTTCTTTCTAAGGGATAAGAGAGCTCAAAACTTCTGCATTTCTATCTGGAGGCATGTGTGTAAAGAAAGATAAAGCCCAATGAGAGTAAGAGGCTGTACACACTTGTGTAAAGGCTAGGGTTTTTTCTCTTGTCTTTCTGGGACCTATTGCTTCCTTCCTTGTAAAGATTACATTAAAAAAAGTTCCATATAAATGCAAATCCTTCTGAGGTGGTTCATGGCAAGATGTGCCCTCTGTGGCTGTTTTTTTTGTGGAGCAATACAACTGCAATGGGTGGTTTCAAATCAGTCCAATATGTGGTGGAGCACTGGTAAAACACACTAGGCAGCCTGTCTTCCAGTGTATATTTCTGCTGGCAGAGACCCTAGATCTCCTTGGCCAAGCATTTAGTGCTGGGATATAATCTAGATTCCCAGCAAATTCTCAATTAAGTGCAAGATGTTTCTTGAGCACAGAGCCAGAGATCAAACTGAAATAAGGCTCACTCTGAGAAATATTTTGAAAACTGTTTGAATAACCTAGCGTATACAAATATTTTAGGTCAACTATCATATTCTCTCAAGACTTGTAGGCGTTTCTGTATGGGTGCCAGCAGCACTGCATCTCTAAAGAATGGAACCAATGCTGATTTTGTACTTCCACTACTGTGTCAGTGAATCCACCCACAGCTTGATAATGTCAGTGCAATGCAATGGAAAGTTTAAATTGTAGTTTGGCTTACGTGCTGTTTTAGTGATTTTTTTGCGTCAGCGTTACAAGGAAAAGGAGAGGGTAGTATCCAGGGACATGGAAGTAAACCATCCAATTCTTTGAAGAAAAACTCACCTGGTCTCTCTTTGCAAAGTGGTGCTGGGAGCAGCCTTTCATTTTTTTACCTTTAAAAGCCTGGCCTTAAATCAGAGGATAAACAACCCTAGATAATTTCTTCTTTTGTGTTCCTGAAGCTGAATAACACACACCCACTCACATGTCTTCCTAGAGCCACAGACACGTTTGGATACTCTCTCAATGGAAGCAAACATGACTGAGCTTGTATTATACTGAGAGATGAGCCCAGATTAACAGACTGTACTGCTAACCAGCTACTAGCTTGGTTAAATTTGTGGTGCAGACAGAGCTTAAGCTGGTGTCTCACTTCATCTCAGAAACCACTGTGCAGTCTGCTGACCAGCTATATTTAAGTATTTTGGCAGAATCCTATTAAAAATTGGAAGGAATGCTTTTAATAGTCTGCACTTCTCTTGGAGGCCTGTATTAGGGATACAGTTGCATCCCACACATATGATTGAAAAGCACAATATGGCACGAATGTGCTTTGGGACTACAGGATGTCAGCAAGATAGATTTAAAGTACTGTTGGCTGCATGACATAAGAAATATGCAGACCTTTTAAGGTTAGAGGCCAGATTCAGATATTTCACATGTGAAAGCAGCAGCAACTTTGCTGAAGACAGTGGTGTTACGGTGTTCTAATGCACGTGAAAAGATTCTGCGTTATTAATTATTTGAACCAAAGTGCATCTGTGCTTTTATGCCACTTTGATATTTTGTACATGGAGCAGTGGACCTCTCCTAAGAAGGCACTACATTTGCCAGCTGCTGTTAGTTTTCACACAGGAAAATTCAGCTTATCCAGAATTCATGCAGCAGTTGATGAGAAATGCGTTGTTGCTCTGCAGTCTGCAGCGTTGAAAAAGGGACAAGGTTTCCATAAACCTCCAGTCAGGTTTTGGGGGTTGTTGAAGAGACACCTGGTCAGCTTCAGAGTTACGTGCAATTAGAGAGAGTTCTGTGGTTTGCATGTACAAAGTACAGGTCTCACATGCATCAAATGTTTGCAAATATTGTAATGGGGCTGAATGAAAGAACTGTCAACCGCAAGTATTCAGTGTGGTTTAGTCTTAAGCATTAGTCTCTTCTCTCACTTCCTCCCTTTCCCAGTTAAACAACAAGAGGAATTTATATTCATATTAAATATTTTGTCTTTTTTTTAAATTTTATTTTTCTGGCTCACAAAATGAAATTATGCTCTTGGATTACACAATAAAGCTTTCCTTTATGGCTGCTCGGACTAGAAACTTATTTTAAAAAACAAGTGAAAATATAACTAGGAGATGAAAGAGAGGATCTTCCAAAAGCTGCTGATTCCTAAAGAGGCTTGAGGGAAAACACCAACAAAGAGAACACCAATATCCAGAACCTATATGTAAGACTCCAAGAAGAGGTAACAAATAAAGGATCTCTTTTTTTTTTTTTACTTATTGTGTGGAAGTTAATCATGAGCAAAATCAACAGTGTCGATTTTGCTTTTAGCAGAAATAGAAATGTCCTGGAAAATGCTAATAAGGAAAAAGCACCTGGGAAAGGGAATGTGTAAGCTGTCATCCTGGGCATCAGAATTTTGCTGAGCAGAGGAAGGCATATTCTATCTGGTGTGTAAGTAGTGCATCACTTCATGATAACCCCTTTCTCTCTGAAGGATTAGAGAATGTTCTTCAGCACGAGTCTGCTTGAGTTAGGTGATGTGGACCCAAGTGTACTTTTCAAATGGGAACTTTGATAGAAACTTAATATTTTGTGGTACTTAAATATTTTTCTAACACTTCCATGCAGAATTAAGAAATCAGACATTGGTCTGGGCTGTGGATGTGGCTTCTCTTTTTTATATACCATTTGTCTCTTAGTTGCTGTGAGTTTTGGTCGTCTTGACAAACCTGAGTGTTTTCAAAGACTGCTGACAAGCCTTTGAGTTATCTGTATTGGATGTATGGAGACTGCTCTTTGGCAAAACAGTTTCTGAGCATAAAAAGATGTGTGAATCTGTGGATAGGTGATTTCACCCTTAGAAGCCTTGGTAGTGAATTCTGCAGCAAACCCTTGCCCTTGACAGCACAAGGACATGTGTTAGAAAGGATTTCCTGAGATTAAGTCTGTACATCTATGGAGACAGACAGACTCTTCTAGTAACAATCATGGGACTTCCTGTGACAATGACAAATATTGAGAGGTGCAAAGGAGGTTTATTTGAGAGAGGTATATTTGTAGGTGGGATGTTGTGTGTGGAAAACCAGTCAAAATAAGGTGAGTTAGGAATAGGTGTCTATGAATAGACAACACAGGGTGGAATAAATATTTTCAGGTCTCACTTGATTCCATTTCAGTTTGGTTTGGATGAGCTAATCATTCCTCTAATATTATGATGATGTTAGCAAAAAATGCACTGCAGAAGGAGACAAGGTAGAGGTAAAACAGTTAGTGCTGGGGAGTCTCAAGTCTGCAGGATATGCCTAGGGGGAATTTATATTTGAATAGCTGTAATCTGATCCTGTGGACTTGCTGCCCATTAGCACATTATGTGCACTTTTGGAGAGCATCATCCTGTTGATTTTAACACATAAGGAATTTGCACTCTGGGTCAGGAGCATAATTCTGAAGCAGATCTGGTTGATTCCACTCACTGCATTTTGGTTTGTATCCCAAAGACATGTCAGATGAACGCAGGGCCACTTCAGGTCACTCATCTTTCCCGCTTTTGGGAGAACTGTACCTCCTCATGTCTGTGCATCCATCTGTCCTGTAGGAGGCTTTGGGAAGCATGGCCACCAAGCACCTCTGCTCTCTGCAGCTTGATTGTATAGAAATGAGGGATTTCACCAATGGAACCCAAACCAGGACCTTCTGGGATTTAAGTATCAAATCAACACAATAGAAGTTAGAAAGGGAGATCAAAACAAATCTGCCTGATGTTTCCTATTTCCTGTACAAGCATTTCTCTCAAAGCCTAGAAGCTAGGGAGAGAAGGCTCACCTGCTGGCAGCATCTTAGTCCCTATATTTTAATGCTGTATACTCACATGCTGGATTTTAAAAACCTACTCTTTTCATATGAGTAAAAAAGCTGCATGTTCACTTCATCACAGCACATTTCCTTGCATTAATAAATCCTAAACCTCCCTTCCCTATTGTCTGAATTTCCATTTTTAGCTTACATTTTTCTATTCCTATGGGAGGTTCCCCACTTTTATTTCCATGCAGTCTTGAGACTGGGAATTCCATTAATGTTGTTCATATGACCTACGGAATGTGAGTAAACGTTTCATAGCAGTGTATCTTCTTGGCTGCTCTCCAGGCCCTGTAATTAACTCCACATATATTCCTCTATCTATCATGGGGCTTTAGATCTTGCCTGATAGAAGCAGTGGAGGCTGGAATAGGAAATCAAGCTTTATGGAAAAAAATCAAAGACAGTGCTTTGCTTGCTGATAAGTCTTTAAGTGTTTACAGTGCATGCTCTTTCCTTTTAACAGGATTTCACTCCTAGGAAAGCACTGCAAGTATAAAGCAGACTTCAAAATAATCATGTCTACTTGCAGTGTGCAAGGGGTGGTTGGGCATCTTCTATTTTTTTAAGCATGATGGTGAACATGTACCACTTGTGAGTAGGTTGAACGAATCTTTACTTAGGTAGCAAAACTTTTTCATTTAATAAGTCATTTAACAATCTTGTCATCCTGACTAACTAGCATGTTTTTCAAAAGTAGCTGCTTTTCAAGTAATATGCCCTTTTTCCTTCTGCTTTCTATGCTATATGCTTCTGAAAAATATTCCCTGATTCTGTATTTAGTTCTCTCACTACTTTCATTAACTGTTTGGCAGGACTGTAGTAATTCTAGAGCTGATGGGGAAAAACATGATAGGATTCATAAAACTAAGATATGGGTACAACACACATTCTTTGCTGGAATATTATGTAATTCTTGGCCTATACTGAGGTTCAGGTCTTTGCTATGCTGCTGTAAATCTGGAATAATACCACTGAAACCAGTGCACCAGCAGAGCTGGAAGTTGAACTTGGCCTTTGTATTTTTAAGTGCAGTATTAGAATTTCTGATCTTTAATCTGTTTGGTTTTCTGTTAGCTCAGTCTATCTTCTGTATCTGATTATGTATATTTAACCCTGATTAGCACAACTATTCAGAAACAAAGGCTTTCTTACGGTATTTGGGCTTAGGCTATTGAGATGCATAAAACACTGCTCGTAGAGAAATGTTAATGGCTCAGCCATCCTTTGCATCATATTCCAGTTGATGGCTTTTGTGTATGTCATTTACCTGGAACAGATGTTTTCCCTCTTGTTTTAACCGTTCACAAAAAATATCTGAAAGGAAAATGAAAATACAATTAATATGCATGTCTATCCTATTAATTTAAATAAATTAGCATTAAAATGGATGCTGGATTTATTTAGACACTTTCTGCAGAAGCCAAAAATAATCTTGATGCAGGACTGAATTTAGTCAGATGCCTCAGTAAACAGCAGAGACCCTTTTTTTCAAAAGAGGAATCTTTATTACAGTCCTAGAACTGGTAATACAGTCCTAGAACTGGTCTCTGCTTTCTGTGACCAGTATGAACCTTTGTATTCTGGTCTGCTGGGAAAATGGTAGAAGAGAGCACTACCTTGTAATAGAGAGGATGACAGTCAGCTGAATCTACTGAGGTTTTGGAAGAGCAACAATGCAGACCAACTCCTGTTTGACAGTATGGACTACTTTAAAATTCTGCACTGAGCACTAGTTAGTCCAGCAATTCCTAGACTAGAAGTATTTCTAAACCACTGGAAAAATGTATTACAGGGTGTTGAAGGGTCAGGTAAGGAGAATTGTCTGTCCATGCTCAAAGGATTTCCTATCCAGGATGTCAGATTGCTGAATGGAGTGAGGAAAGGCATTTCAGGAGGACACGTTTTTCACTAAGGGACTCTTTCTCCTGGTAGAAAGTTTAGTTTGGTGAAGACATCATTTCCTAGCTTCCCTATCCTTTGCTTTCCTTTGGTGCATGCAGTGAAGGAATTAAATAAAATACATGTTCTACAAGGTGCCTTTCAACAGATACAGCTTCCCCCTCCCTGCAAGTTTGTCAGCTCTTCTAGACACCACAGGCTGACTGTGATGACAGTGCAGTGGCATGTTTAGAGAGCCTCTCCTGTGAAGTATATTTGATGCCAGCTCAAATCATTTTCCAGCCCAGGCTACACAAATATGTTTTTAAGATTTATCATGATCCCATAACAAAATAGCTAGCTGTTTTGGACTTTCCTGACCATGGTCTTAACTGAGATAGAACATAAGTCTTTGCTGGCTCTTGCGATTGACAGAGTTGCAAATGTCATGTCATGTCATGGAAACCAAGTAAAATACAAATAGAAGGGTTTTTGTCAGGGACATTTCAGACTCAGTCACAAGATGATAATAGAGTGTGACCAGTAACATATGGCCTACTCATAGTGTGAAAAAATTAGGAAAAGCCGAAGGGGCTGTGATTAGAATTGGCTATACTTTCTTGCATGGTGTTTTCATCCTCTCCAGATTGCTTTCTATGGCTGAAGATCCAGCCTCCAGATCATGGTATTTCAGCCTTAGGAGTGGGCTGGCAAGGCTAGGTTTGTGATGTGCTTTTGGCTCCTAGAGTTACCAGCATCCCAGAGAAGCAACTGCTCCCAGCAATGCAAGCAGGTATGTTGGGAGCTTTGTCACCAAGGAAGGTGACTCCAAGTTCTCTACCAGGACACCTGTCTTTCTTCCTCTATTGAATTTGCTCTTGTACATAAAACCACTAAACCATCAAACAAAAGTAGATGGAAATTCTCTCATATGTTCTAATGAAGCCTATAAAAATAGCAAATAATAACAAGACATTTTAAAAGAAGGTACAAAATTAATTATGATCATTTTCCCTTTCCTCCCCCAGAATATCAACTTTTAATCTTGTTCCTCCCACAGCCTAATGATATAAGATTCTTCAAACAACAGGTGAAAGCTAGAGTTGAACCAGAATATTAAACAAAATATGTTCTGAGATTGTCATAAAGTTTTACTAAGTAAGGTTGAGTCAGCTGTATTTTTTCTTTTAATTTTACTGAAAACCAATAACATGGAATTTGTACCTCACTGCGACAAAGTCAGCATAAATATATAAAGTACTTGTAAATTTTTTTAAATGAAATTATGAAGTGAAAAATTCATTTTGCTGACTTAATAAAGGTACTGTCAGTGAAAAATATGATTTATATTGTGTCTTAAGTATACCTTTTGTGGGTAGTTTAGTATACTCCTATATGCAGCTAACTGTTGGTTGGCTTTTGGGAGTCTGCAAAAACAAACACATAAATGAGTATGAGTCATGATGTGCTTGTTGTTTTTCTTTCTGTCATGAATGATTTAATGCTAAATTTTTTATGTGATTCGGCTTTTTATTTATAAATTAAAGTTTATTGCTTTAAAGTTTATTGCTCCTGAGCTGAGTATGTGTGAGGGCAGGTGTGGGATGAGCACTTGGGCTGTCAGTGCTGCTCCTTCGCCACCCGGGGAGATGCTCTGGTAAGGGATGATGTGGCAGTGTGTCCTAATTCTGGCAAGGAATCAATATTAGTATAACTGATCATGAACTTACTGCAGTGATCTCGCAAAAACAGAGACTGATTGCATGATAGAGGTAGCCAAAAATTTCCTCTTAATTCAGACAAAATCTCTCCCTTTTGAGGCTAAAATGTTGCTTGGGAAAGGCAGCCCTTTTTCATTGTCCAATAAATGTTGATGAGATGCCTGTGTTCTGTTTGTAAATGTAAAAATAATAAAAAAAATAATATTTTGCCTTCAGGAAAACATTTAAAAATTAATATTTGAATAGCTCAGTTGAGAACTGACATTTGGCAAGGATTATAGCTTTCATTGGGAAGGACTTTGGAGAGTTTCAGTGGAAATTGGTTTTGATTTGGCCAACATTCTGAGCCTTTGAAAAATATAAAATGGATAATGCCCAGTGTGTTTTTTCCACTAAGTTTGTATAGATGTATTCATCATGCATTCCAGTATGGATAACTAGAGGTATTATGAAATAGGAAATGAAAGTCCACAGAAACCCACGGATCTCAGTTTCTGGTAAATCATCTGTTCTGTGAGATGTGCACAACAGATTGCTGTGGTAAGGTACTTGGGAGTTGTGCTGTTGGTGAACAGACCTTCCTGGGCTCTGGAGATGTGCAGGATCATGGGGAAGGGAAGGTTTTGTGGTGGAGCTTTAAGGGGGGAGCAGTGACCTGGACTTTTAATACATATGCTGCATTCAGCTGCTTCATGATACCTGTTTATGAAAAAAACAAGATATGGTAGCATGTGATCCTTACAGCCACTCTTGCTTTTTCTGCACTGTGCTCAGCTGTGCTGTGCCTCATGTCCCAGTACAAATGGCCAAATATGTTTACATACTCAGGTGAGACCCAGCCATGCAAGGGAGAAGAGTGTCCCAGGGAAAGCGTTCTGGTGTTTACAGACCATCACTGTTCAGAGGCCACCTGCATTTCCAGTTCATAAACTTTCTTTAGTCCTGTCTTTGTCTGAGTTATGCCCTGATATTAAAATTCCCCCTGACTAGGAATTTAGAAACACCATTTTGGTAACCTGTGTCTCTGTTCTCTGTAAAAAAAAATTCTCAGAGAGGTAGTAAATTGAATATTAGGGAATAATTCTAATAATACAGGTGGAGAAACAAAGCATTTACTCCCCTTTTCATAACAGTCTTCTAAATGTGGCAACTGTCATTGTTGCTTCCTTGCCTTGACTTTTATCAGCTGCTCATGTTGCTCATGTTTTCTGTTTTACCACAATTCTTTGCTGTCTGCAATCAGCTCAGATCATCAGTTCAGGAGGAAAAATATGTCCAAAGAAGTTTGGCAAGTAATAGCCACGTGAGTGGTGTTCTCACAAACCAAGCATTAAAGCTGGAGTGAATCCACAGACCTATTCTTTTCTTCAGTTTTAGAAAGTCCTACTGGTCAGGTTATGGTAGGTGGTAGACACATTCTCTGTGTCTCCTTTCCCAGCATAGCAGTAATTGGTGAAGACCTCAAGACTGTAACAGTAAGGGTGAATATTTTTTTCCGTTCTTTCTTCAATTTTAATAAAATCCTACTAGTCAGAGTAAGGTGGGTGGGAGACATGTCCTCTGTGTCTCCTTTTCAAACACAACAGCGGATGGTGAAGAACTCAAGACTGTAACAGTAAGTGTAAACCTGGCTCAGCAGTTCAGTGGCTTTTGCTCAGGAGCAGAAAACCATGGATTCCCAGCCACGTATACTGCATCTGTGCCTCTTTATGTAAAACACAGATAAGCTTCAAGAGTGGAAGTCAAAGCCTCACACCCCTCCATGGGTAACCTCACTAGCTGGCAAGGGGGTGGATGCTTTTCTGCAAACAGGGACCCAGCCTCCACAAGCTTACTGCTGAAATAGTCTGCTAGTACACAAATCCTGGGGCTACAAGTGAGAAACTGGATGGTAAGTAAAGTGGAGAGAATAATACCTTACCAGTTTCACATCCAGTGTGAACATTTCTTGAGTGCTTGCAAGGTCGAAATCTGACAGGAAGCAGGAGGATCCAAAGGGGAGGAGATTGTGTGGAAGAACGCAGGCTAAAGATGTGCTTGCAATGATTTGCAGTCTTTATTGGGAACAGCATTAATATCCCCTGGAAGTCAACATGCTCTTTCAATAAATTCCTCTCCCTTCTTTATGCAGAGATAGAACTTCAAAAAATCTATTTTTATTTAAGACCATCCAGTAAATTTTGAATATAAAAGTATTTATTCATATTTTCAAGTGTATCTAGAGAAGAATGTTCTCTGAAACACTTGACAGACCTTCCAAACTTCTTTCCATGAAAAAAACTATTGTTTTCCATAAAAAATTTCCAAAGGCTTCAGTTGCTCTCACATGACAGCACAGAGCTTTTCACATGTCAGGGGATAATTTATTTTTTGAATTAATGAATGTAATTTCATTGAGTTTAATATTTTAGCCAGGATTTATTATAGTGTAGTCTCTAATTTACGTTTGGCTCAGGTGAACAGTGTTACATTTGTTATCATAATAATGATTGATTAGAGGTCTCATTACAAAACAGTGGTGTGATTGTGATTCCAATTTTATTCTGAAAAGAATGACTACAAAAACCCACTGCTGTATGTGACACTTAAGCATCATTTTTTTCTGCAATCTCAGCTCTGCCCAACTGAATTTGAAGGAATAATTTTCTTTATTTCTGAGGTTGTCATGAGGCCCAATTTGAGGGAAGTGCATCAAATCTGGGGCACCTCCCAACCAAACCTTGCATTTCTGGTGTCCGCTATGTACCTGTGATCTTTGGCTTTTAAACTTCTGATTTTCTTGAGCTTAAAACTCACTCCTAGCTAGAATTCTAACCTCAGCAAATTTTGATATTTTGTGTATTTGGCTGTCATTGCTCACCTCTCCTCTAAAAATTATCAAGGAAATAAAATGTCTTATGTGTATCATTGTCTTTATATCCGTAACATGACAGAAATTATCCTTATCTAACTAACTTTTAAAAAAAAGCACTTAGTACTTAGAATATTCCCCAGATATATTTTCTGTCTTTATTTAGAGATATTGATTTTGGTTTTTTTAAGTATTTGTTCAGTATTATTTGTGTCAGCTGCAGGAGTTAAAGTAACTACAAGCAGGATATTTGGTGTTTGCAGTGTGGAAAAATTAACAATTTACTGAGGAAAGCTGCTTTACTGAGGATAGCCTGTGTTAACAGAGTAAAAGGAGTGTTCAGGTCTGAAGAGACAATTAGCAGACATCAGAGACACACATGAGGATTAAAAATTGTCCCACTGATGAGCAAAATGACTTTGAACTCTGTTTAAGTGCTCAAGGCACTCTGGGTATGCACACCCAAAGACTGATTAAACTTTATAACTGTGCAGAGCATAAAAGTTAAAACCGAGTATCTTTTCTAGACCAAGCCTGGAACAATACCAAATCAGCCATGGCTTCTACAGGGATCTAAAGGTTTCTGCTGAGGTATTCTAAGAGCACAGTGTGCCTTTAGACCAAACTGAATCTGAAAATCAAAACTCTCTAGGTCCTTGTTGTTCTCTTGCAATTTATCTTGGATTAAAGCACTGTTATATAATCAAGGATTAAAGGCATAAAACCATGCTAAAGAAACATAAGGATGTAATTTTGTATGAGTTTCCTGGTAATAGATCTGAAAGCATTTTTTATTGTTTAATTAGAACATATTCTTTGTTTGGTTTGGACTGACTAACCAAGCCATTTAAAGATAAATTATTAAAATCTGAGGGCTTCTCTTTCTCCTTTGGGGATTTGGCATTTGAGAATATGTCGCAGGCTGACCATCTTTCTGATCTACTTAAGCTTCAATCAGATTTAAGTGTAGGCAGCTCACTGAACTGCAGTGACATGTATGCCTCACTTGATCCTGTGAGAATTGTAGCTAGGGCTTAGTCCAGCCACTTATAATCCTATTGACTAAATTTAAAAGGCAAACTTAAAGAGTTACTTGTACTCTATCAGTAAGCTGCCAGTAATTATTTGAATAATTCTAAACTCTCTTAGAGTTCAAAAATAATAATTTGAAATATTTAAATCTAATATTTTTCATACCTTTAAAATTGCACTCTACATTAAATTTACATTTTAAAATTATTAATATTGGTATTAAAATAAAATAAAAATTATGACCCTATAGGTTCACAAAACAGACCTAATTTTTTTTTTTTTTTTAAATAGCCTACATAATATTCTGTAAATGTCAGACTGAAATACAGAATTCATTTGGCAGGAGAAATTTCATAGCATGCACTAAGAATGATTAGGTTATCTAAAGTACAAATTTGTCAGAAGGTGTCTTATAGGAGCTAAAGCAGCTAATCATGGTTTGAGAGAGAGGCATGCAGGATACACTGAGACAGAGAAGACCTGCTCCTGCTTTCCACAGCGGGAATGAAATCATCCCAGATCATAAAACAAGCTGTCAGAAATAATGCATGCTGTAAGGCGGTGCGTGGCACTGACAGGGAACACAAATCTCTGGTTGTATTCAACAAAATGTGGAAAAGGACATTCAGATATTAAATCCAGGGTCAAATGCTTCGCTTAGCCTCCTGCAGGCATATGCTAGAAAACATAGGCCATGTGTTTTATATCCTAATTTCTAGTCTGATTCAAGGCTGGAAGAGTTCCTAGACCAATTTAAGCAGCTCATGGAATTCTAAAGTTCAGAACCTCTCCAGGTTCGCCATTGGCCTTCACTTTCACATTGGGCTCACTTCTGCCTTCTCCTCTCTCCTGTGTGACTTGTAAGAGCAGGGTGCAGCAGATACCCATGGGCTCACCAGCCTTGGAAAAGGACTACCAGGGCACGCTGAAGACTTTGTCTGAGCTGACACCTGTTGTTTCCAAGTAGTATTCAAGAATGGATTAAAAATTCCATCATTTCTGAAGTGTAATATAAGTGACTGTAGACAGGCAACTTCTCCCTAGCTCTCCCAGTAATTGCATTTTATTATTTTGTGGCTGTAATTTCCAGGCTTCCCAATAACAGGAAATGCATTCTTGTGTTAGTGCTCTGAAAAACAGCTTTGATGGCAACAACCTTGCTTGTTGATTCCTACACCCACAGAGAGGAGGTACTGTCCCTGATGCACAAAGCTAAGGATCAAAAGAGTCAACATAAAATTTGTTATTCTCACTGAACACTGTAATGTACTCTTGTGCAAACCAAATTGCTAGGTCTTTATTTCCACGTATTTTCTGATCTTTGCTCTTGGAGCGCTGCACTTAAACTAAGACCTATCTCCCTGAGACATGACTTGTTTCACCGGGAGCCCTGAAGGAATGTAGCTATTTTTCTACAGATGCTCTACAAACATTGGTTAAGTCATAGGTAGAGAAGCTTTAATTTATCAAGAAATAACTGTTATAGTTGCCTTCTAAGCATATGCCTCAAATTACTTTGACTGAACAAATCAAATTTTCTAGGGAACTGCAGATAAAGCAGCTGAGTATTGAACTGGTAACAACATCCCGCCCTGCAGCTTGGCCATGCCACTACTTTTCTGTTCCTCTTGTCCTGTCTCCATAAAGACCTTAGGTTTCCTAACTTCCTGTTCCTGACCAGTTTTTCTGTCAGCCATCATCATCATGGCCAGGCTTCACGAATGAAGATTTGGGAAAGGTCTCTACCCATGTTTGCTACAAGCGGGCTGGTGGCTAAAAAGGCCAATATGAGACAGGCATGTCCAGTTGCAAAAGGCACAGCAGAAAGACTCCTTAGGTGGTAAATTCTGCAGGGCACAATTCTTTCTGCATTGTCTTTTCTCCTCAAGGGTGATCCTGTGTGCTTTCTCAAAGGCATTGGCAGCGTTATAGATGGTGTGTCTCCAGACCTCCCGATTGGAGGCCAGTGTAGACCAGTTATGTTGATCAATATGGCCAAGGCCGAGATGTTGATTCAGGGAGTCCTTGTATCTTCTCTTTGGGGCTCCTCTCTTGTGGCAGTCGGTGGCAAGTTCACCATAAAGCAAGATCTTAGGGAGGCGGTGGTCCTTCATCCTGGAGACGTGCCCTACCCAACGCAGCTGTGTTCTCAGCAACATGGCCTCAATACTTGTGACTGCTGCTTGTTCTAGAACAGATGTATTGGTCACATAATCTGACCAGTGGATGTTTAGGATTGTACAGAGGCAGCGTTGATGGAAGCGTTCTAGGAGACGCAGGTGGTGGCAGTAGATGACCCATGATTTAGATCCATATAAGAGAGTAGACAGCACTATGGCTCTGTAAACACTGATCTTGGTACTTTTCTTCAAGTGTTTATTTCGCCAAACTCTTTTATGAAGCTTTCCAAAAGCACTGTATGCCTTTGCTAACCTGTTGTCTATCTCCGTCAATCTTACCATCTGAGGAGATGAGGCTGCCTAGGTAGCCATCATACACTGGTATTTATTGATCTACTCTTCTCTTAGACAACCTTATCTTCTCTCATGTCTTCTCTGATGTGTGGATTTGGTCCAACTTGCTCTTCCTTCACAGCTGTTCTTAGTGAACAACCCTTTTTCTTTCCTTACCAACTGCAGTATAAATGTTTCATCAAAAGGTATGTATCATATAAATGCTTATTGCATAATTTGGATGGTGAACAATCCTGGTATTTTATATTTTTCCCTAGTTTACCATCTGGTCCTTGAAGCCATGGTGCTATAGTCCTTTACTGATGACGCCTTACAAACTTGACCCTGCAAGTTGAATTCCTCTTGTCTGATTTTGGCAGAAAGCTTTATGTTCAGGAATAAGTGTTCTGATTTAGAATCCCAGGGTAGATATTCAGTGTGGGAGTGTTTTCTAACTTGACTTTCGTCAGCAGCCCTGGCAATAATCCCACAGGACAAGAGGTTACTCTGCCATCAGCCCAGCTGTCATCCTTTGCTCTCAAGCTTACTGGTAAAATGCCATTTTCATAATGAAAAATGCTAAACAAATATTCAAATTAACTTATCTTACATAGTCAAATACACTGTGATTTATCGGGAGAAAATTATGTTTTTTTAGAAATAAAAACCCACAGAAAACAGCTTGGATTTGTTAACTATTTCAGTGAATAGCAAGTGCAAGAGAGTGAGCTGGATTAGTCCTGTGCATTGACAGAGAAAGGGAGAGGAAAACTTAGTGACTGATATCATTGTTCAAGCCTGTACTTTAAGTAATGTCACATTTGTGGTAAAGAGATAAGAAGTGACTACTCTGAGGTACCCTCAGGGAGCCGATAACTGAACTACTGGAACAAATGGAAGGAGGATTATGAGACTGGGAGGGAATAAAATTAAGACTGGTAACATATGGAGTCTCGCAGCTATTTCTCCTGTCTCCCAAAGATTAATTTTAGCTAGTGATATTTTTTAGAATGATTTAATAATGAACAGAAGGTTGTGGCTTTAAATGCTGGCAGAGGGCAGAATTTAGCAAATAACTGCAACATGGAGGTCACAAGAACTGCGGATGTATTGGCAAATTGTTACTAAAACAATTTTTTTGCAAACTGAGGAGTGGCAAATGTATTTCTGGCTCAAAATATAAACAATCAGCAAACATGAGAAGGTACACATCATGATATATTTGATTATGGTCAAGCACTTATATTTATTTTAAAATTGTGGATTCAGGTCCTTGTACTTTGTTCCATGAGATGCTTCCAAGAAGTCCTATGAAGTATACCATTTCTGTGTAGCAGGGGATGCTGAACAAAGGAGGCTCTGAAAGGCAACAAAGTTGCTCAGAAGACAGAAACTGTATAATTTAGCCATGTAATATTGAACTGAACTGAGCTCAAATAGGCTTCAGACTTACTCCTAACTCATACTAACCTCTAAAAAGAAGTAAGATGGCCGCTCTTTTGATTTAGTTCTATCAGACACTGCAGTGAGAAATGCCTCTCCACCACCAGAGATTCAGCAGAACTTAGAGTGAAAATAAAAACACAGTAGTGGGGTGTATAAGCCAAATAAACAGGATTTAGGTGGGAGTTGATTGAGATGAGATTCCCCTGTTCCTACTGCAGAACACAAATATCTGGGCAGAGGAAAGGAGGGAAAAGGCTGTTCTCTGTGGTCTTTATCATATCTCCTGTACTTTGCCCCCATTTTCTTTCTTTAACAATTTATAGTCTTATTTATAGTCCATTGTAATTTTTTCTACACAAATGCTGGACAACGTTTTCTATCTCTGCAATAGTTCTCCTTGCTCCTTCCCTTTATTTAATTCTCTGCTCATCTACATAGGCTCTGACAAGGAATTCTGTCTCACATCTTCCCCCTCCTCAAACAACTTGTTTCCATTCTCTGATTCAGAAAAATCCACTCATGTGTTGATGATCCGTCTGAAGTCCTTACTCAAGATTTCTTAATGCAGCCATTCACCTTCCAGGAGTCACAGGTTTTATCTTTGGAATAGCTTCTAACTCTCATCCCTGCTTTTAGTGAAACCAAGTCTTTCTCACCCATCCAGAAACTATCTGGTGTGGCTCATTACATGTTATCAAGTCTTCAGAAGCTAAAGAAAAGAGAAGGCCTGAAAATGTTCTGAGTTCATGAGGCTCTTCTGAATTTTCTACTGATTTGCCTATTTCCCTGGAGCACACCAGTGAGACAGGTACAGCTTAAAGCACTGCTACCACGAGCACAGGGAAGTATTTGCAGGATATCTCACAGAGGGTATTATGCTGTTCACTTGGAAGCTTTTTTTTAACTTAAGTAATGGTTTTCTGGATAGCATCCTGAGACCAAAATGAATGCAAAGTCAAATTGTATGAAAAAAACTACTCAATTTATATACAGAGGGGGAAATTTAGAGGTGACAGTTTTGCAAACAACATCTCATCTACTACTCACTTGCCCATCAAATCCTACTTGCACGGGTGTAATGACCCAAATATGTGTCTTCCTCACCTTCTGGCCTTCTTACAGGATGTGGTGTTTAGGAAAGGTACTCCTCAGGTCAGTGCCCCCACCCACAGGCTGCTCTCCCACACCCTCATTTTCCCCACCCTTTCCCTGCTATGGTATGGAGAGGAGAATTGGAGGCACAAAAGGCAAAGATCACAGGTTGAGATAAGAACAGTTTACTGGAAATAGCAATGAGATAAGGAAAAGAACAGTAACAGCAAAAATGCTAACAGCAGACCTTATAAGAAAAGAAATTATTCACATGGAAACTGCCTCCCCCCTTCTTCCCCCTGATAATAATAGGACATGAAATCCTACTATTTCAATAGGCACTTGCTTCTTAGATCTTAGTTGTCTAATAGGTCTCTCTCTCTTTTTCATAGAATCATAGAATGGTTTGGACTGGAAAGGGACCTTGAAGATCATCTAGTTTCAATGCCCTTGCTGTGGGCTAGACCAGGTTGCTCAGATCCCATCCAACCTGGCCTTGAACACCTCCAGGGGTGGGGCAAAGAAAAGAAACCCTGACTGGTGATGTTATCAAAAATAGTGCATTTCAAACATTTTTCCTAAAGTTTTCAAGTGGATCTTTGGACTCCATGCCAGTGTTGTACTCTTATGGACAAGGAACTTGGTTAACTTTCATAGCCTCTCTAGATGCATTTCAGAGATCCCCATCAGACTCTCTACCACAGGCCGAAAAATAACCACTTGGGTCAACTTCATTTGTGTACATATTATTCATGTGACTCTTGTTATTCTTAAGGGTGAAATATACATATAGTATTTATTATGTTTTTAATTCTTTGTGCATATAGGAACAATGGAAGATAGATGTTCTCTGCTTTCAAAGACAGACACTCCTGGTGTTCCTGGTAGCTTAAGACAGCCCTTGCATTGATGGGAGTGACCAAATCTTGTGCCATCCTGTGACAGCAAGCATTCTACAGTCCCTTTGCAGTTCTCTCACTGAAAAATCTTTCTCTCTGAACACAGTTTGTGCATCAGTCAGAGGAGAGAGTAGTTTAAAGTGTCAGGGGATGGAAAGAAGTGTTGGAAGATCTAGTTAATGGCTTGTTTGAACATTTTCGTGTACAGTATGGACTGAAACCACTCCTTCCATAATTTAAACTCACGCTATTTGCAGAATGGAGCTTCTGTGCCAATGTCAGCTGAATGAAAGGGCAGAAAAATTAAGGCTCATGTACTGAATGTCTTGCTTTTGCTGGACTGCCGCTGCCAGAATCTGTTACTTTAAGAAATTTACAGTAATCCTATTCCTCTGTTTTTGTAAAGTGTATTTATATAAAGCCCCACTCACAGCAGTTACTCAATCAAATGAGTTTGTGGACAGGTAAATAAAGAAGAAGCAACAGGAATATGTTAAAAGCAGTCATTAGCATGTACTTCACGTCAAATAAAAAAATACTCCAATTAATCATAACGACATAATTTTTCTTCACCCCATTTTAGATTGCTGTTTCAAGTGGCAATTTTGCCACACACCCACCCATGTCTATTTTAATCAAACATTTTGTACTGATAGGTAAATTAAAGCCATGTAACAACAGAGAGCTGAAATATGCGATAGAACAAATACAAGGCTGTGAGACTCCTCGTTCCAGACTACAAGGTACCAGATAAAAGAGAAAAAGAAAAAAAGGATAACTTTTTAATCAGATAAAAAGACCTATGGATGTTCCAAATCAGTCTGACAAAAGGTCAAAGTAACATAATGTCTTTTCCATTAACCATTGGGTGTCACCAGAACATCTACAAAACATTGAAGAAATTTCACAATTCCCATGCAGACAGAAAGTGCTCTGATCACTGCTCATCTCTTGTAAACTTCATAGATAAGGAAGTAACTTCATTTAAATACAAATAGTTTTGTTTAGCTGGCAGATTCTCCTTGTATAATCATGTGCCAGGATCATTCACCTCCCAGCAGTCACTGAAAACCAGCATTGATCTATTGATGTTCCTGATGCAGGTCTATTGCCTGTTACCTGAATTTGGCTGCCACTCTTTGCTTTGAACTGATTTTGATTTCAAAGAGGAAATTATCTATATGAGCAATAGTAAATTGGAGAGAGTGTGTCTTGGCATCAAAAACTAAAAAAAGCATTGCTGCTAGATGTCTCAGTTTGTCACTAGCCCTCCTACTGTTTCTTGTACTTGAATTCCCTCTCCCTGAATATACCATCCACCTGCATATACCTGCTGAAACTGCACCCCAAACTGCATCAGCTGAACTTCTGTTAATGGCCAAATACAAAAGTTAATTTTTCTTACTTTTGCCAACAGTCTAAAACCTCTCTGTCTAAATCAAACATTCCTACATTAGTTCTGCCTACAACATTTCCCCGCGTAATGGAACATAAAGGGATATTGTTGCCAATACTGGTATTGTTGACACCACAATATGTTACTGTAGCTCAGTTCATCTTCCCCTCTGCCCCTTTTTTTTTTTCTTTTGGAAAATATATTTGTTACATCCTCTATGATGTTCTTTTCTGGCCTGTTTCATTCCATCTTGGACATATGACTATTAGATGAACCAAAACTGGTAGTTTGCAGAATTTGGATCAATTTGTTTATGAGAAACAGCATTTCCAGCATTACCAAAAGAAAACAGCAAAGAGTTGGCATTTCGTTTCCAAACAACTTTAATGTTCAGATGCAATCAAGACTTGCCTTTATAGATGGTAGAAAAAAGCACTGCAGCCCCTACAAGGTAATGTCAATTATTATTAATATGAACTGAAACTACCTTGAAACCAAATTCTTTGTAAATCAGAAGACCTGAGACTGTGATCCAAATTTACTAAATGTAGAACATCTTCTATAGGCATGCCTGATTAAGGGTATTAAAAATGTTGTTTGATTTGTCTCTTGCTGCTTCTGCATCTATTTGTTCCCTTGCATCGTTTTGTTGATTAGAAGTATTCTGAAGAGTCAGGAATTACTACAGTGCAGCTGTTCAGTCTTGAGACAAATGGCCACAGTGAACGATTCTACTTTTTAAGCTCTAGGATGTAATGTGGATATTTACACTGGCATGTCCATGCCATGGATTTTTTCACGCATAAAATATCCTGTCTTACTGGACTCAAGGCTTCCAGTGGCACTTGGATGTGTGACCGTAGCCTTCCTTGAGCTGTCTGTGATGGGTTGCTGTTCTTATTGATCAGTGGTTGTGTGTGGAGAGAGGATCTGATGAGGTGATCTCGCTTGAGCTGCCTATGCTGTGTAGTTTGCTGCAGGCTCTAGTGATGCAGGTAATTCACTTTGCCTGGCAGTCAACTACACCCAGGCTTGGCTAGGGAGCAGATGGCTGTTGCTTAATCCTGGCAGGTTATATCATGCTACTGGCTGCAGAAAAAGGTACATAATTACCAGAGAAAAGATTTGTCCTCTTAACTGCATTTGAAGAAATCCACACTTCCTTGAAACTTTGTTCGGCTCTGGAGAAAGCAGAACCTCCACCACATATACATAAACATATGTACATCTGTATTGTGCCATTACAATCCCTCTGGCAAAGTTTCTGCCTTTAAACCCTGCTAATCAAGTCTTGCTTCTTCAAAAGATATATTCTAGTTCCTAAATCTTCTCCATTTATAAACTATTTCCATTATGCATCTGTATACACCAACAGGTCTTTTTTCCCCCTTGCAGCTTGTGTGTTGCCAGGGTATCTTGAGAGACTAGGAGCCAAGGTGACCCTCATTCATGGAGTGTAGTTCCACAACATCCAGTCACCACAGGCAGAGAGCTCTAGCAGGGTCCATCAACAGCCCCTGGCACCATGAGATGATGAACTGGGTCTGATATCCACACAGGGATCTCCGGCAGCAGCAAAAGGAGACAGGGATGGGGACACAGCCACAGGGTACATCCAAAGACTTCATCCGGAAGGCAGGCTATTCACAGCATAGGGTTGAGGCAGGGCCAGAGGCTGGAGACTGGCACAGCTGCAGTGTCACCAGAACAGGGACTGATAGCCCCAGTTAAGCTGAAATGGGGCTCCTGGGAAAAGACAGAGTAGGGGGAGATCCAGAGGAGGCTGGGAAAGGATGGTGAGGTCTGTTAGTGCACTCAGGGTCCTGACGCCCATGCCCAAACCATTAGTTTGAGTATTAGCATTTGGTATATGTGTATTTGTTTTAAAATGGTCTTAAAATGTTAGTTATAAAAAATCATTGTCAAAACCCAAGGAGGATATCTGATGTTGCAGAGCCTCGAGATGTACTGCAATTTTGAGCTGCTGACCAAAACTCCTGAACAGGAGTCAATGACCTCAGAAAGTGACTCTGAAACACGACTAGGGTGATGACATGGCCCTGCAGCAAAAAGCTCTCACACTGTGTGAGAGAGCAAAGCTCACCAATAAGAGTTGGTGAACAGGGGCTGTAGAGGACAGGTCTCATCTCCTCACTGCGCTGCAGAAAGCACTTGGGACAGTGAAATGAGTGACGGAATAGACAAAAGTGGAACTGTAATCAATAGCCATTGACCAACAGTTCGCTGCCTCAAAAGATTTAGGAAAACTTGGAATAAGAAAACTGAGAAGAGAAACTAAAATAAAAAAATATGTAACCTTTCAGCCACTAGAAAATTTCTTTTGTAAGCTATGACTTGTAAGAAAGCAAAAGGAATGGAGAGATCTAAAAGCAGTGCTGCTGGTAGCTCTGCTATTTCCTCTTTTTTAAACTTTTTAAAAGAAAGACAGAACTCTTCTTGGGGCTACAGGAGATTTGTGTTCACTCCTCAACCTGTTCCGGAGGACGTGAACTCAGACATGCATGCACACAGAGAGGGCATGCCTGATGGCGACCCTACCTTTACTTGTTTTTTAGAGAATTTTCTGTTCTTCAGTGTAGCAAGCTGGAGTTGCAGAGGTATTAGATATATTTTTGCAAAACTCCATTGGCGCCCCTATATGAGAGATGTTAGAAGGAATAGAAATGAAAACTTATACCAAATGCACCGAGACATCTTGATTAGCAGAACATTTTTCCATAAACAGGCTTATATTTTACAACATTTGAAACTCATCTAATTACAGCAGAATAGCAGAATGAGTTCAGGATGTTGGGAGGATCTGGAAGGCTCTTATTTTACAGTAAATGGCTTTAATCATCCTGATAACAGAGCTGTGCTTTGTGCATAAAAAGTCTTGTTTCCCTTTTTTTCTCCTCCACCAACATGTTCCCTAACAGCTTCCTCTCTGAGTTCAAGCCACAGAGGATGTGGACCGTCATGTTATATCCCGTTTGCTCTGTCTACTGATTAAACAAGAAAGATTAGGTTAATGTCGTGTTACCCTTCCAAAAATCATTGCTTTTACAAGTAAGTGTTTTGTATTCTAAAGACATTCACCCTTTGGAAGAGAGCAGTTACAAGGGCATAAAACCAATGTAAAGATCGGTTAGAATTATGTATAGTACACATTTTTATCTTTAAATCAAAAATGTCTTCATATTGTATTGTATCTTGAATTCCCCCACAGCCATAGCTGGATGCTTTGGAACAGATCCTCTTTCATTGTCTCAGATGTGGATTTGGCAAGGAGCTTCTGTGGTGAGGTTGAATTCTGGGAAGTCTGAACTCTGCTATGGTTTACTTCTGTCAGAAGGAAGAAGTTCACAGAGAAACTTAATAGTGATAAACAATTTTCAATAGCTATTGAAAGTCAGTTGGATAGACTCTGAATATTTTTTGCTTACTTGACAGTAATGGTTCACAAAAGTTGCTCAGAAAAATGATATAAATTTCATAACCATTCATTTCATTGGAATGTTGTTGCTAGCCTGCGTTTATGCAAAACCAACAAATACTTTCTTGACAAAGTTATGCCTTACTGTGGAAAATACATCTCCCCTGGGCTTTCAAACCCCTTCATGCTGACTGTCTCACACATCCCAGTTGGTGGGCAGCTGGGAACCCCGGGTTCTCTGCAGGGAGACTCTGCTTTGTCTCAGGACCTGCTGCTCAAGAGGTGCTGAGTTCAAGGGAGGCTGAAAGTAATGTGAGAGGAAGAACTCTTGCACAAGAGGCTCATGTGCCAGGTGCTAGGTAAACTATAACTTCATTTATGTGCCTCCTTCATAAAGAATGTTCTTGTGGCACCAATTTCTGTCATTGTTTAGTTGCTATTTTCGTTATCACAGTTGGCAGCGTTTTGAAACGCACACAGGTAAATCTGAAGGCAGATCCCAACAGAAAATCAGAAAGCAGAGCCTAACAGATTGCTTTGCCTTCATAATCTACTCTTGCAAATAAATGTGTATGCTGGAGTTGATTAATTGCTTCCTTTCCAGTGTAAACACAATTATCCATTGATTCGCTTTTGTCAGGCAAATTTCAGGTTGCTTTACATTTCACTGCTTCTCCTAATGGTAAAGGGAGGTTTACCAGTCATATGAATCACTTCAATAGGTGTATAAGAGCAAACAAGCTGTTGGAGGACAGAGGGTGTCAGGAATATCCAGA
The DNA here is from genome assembly GCF_036250125.1 of Pseudopipra pipra. Classification (NCBI taxonomy): domain Eukaryota; kingdom Metazoa; phylum Chordata; class Aves; order Passeriformes; family Pipridae; genus Pseudopipra; species Pseudopipra pipra. Next base: position 24,783,357 of record NC_087551.1, read on the forward strand.
AGCAACCACACTGCAGTTGGGAGCACCTTTCGGCACAGATCCCCAAGGAGGTGCTGCTGGGCAGGCAAACAGAGGAGGACTGCTTCCTCTGCCTTTGCATTGGCTTTCCAGAGCTAGTTAACAAAGAAGTAGAGAAAAACTGTTAATACAGTGAATGACTGGTTAACCTTTTTATTTTCAGGTGTTCTTTTACTCTGGAGATCAAGATTAAAATGTATCAGTGGAGCTGCTTGGAGAGCACAGGCCCTCAGTATATTTTTTCTCAGTTATTTCCATAGAAGCAAAACTGACAAGAAATTTGATGTGGTAGGAATCTAGCTGGTTGGCCAGTCATAACTGATATCAATAATAATGTTTATATGACGAAAAGCTGCCTTTTGCAGAGACTTAATTTGTTGGGTTTTTTTAACCATTGTTACAAGTGATACAATAATTACATCTTTGGATGTTAAGATCGAATTTCCAATTTAGCCATCAAATATGTTCCTATGGCCTAAAATCTGTCTTGAGCAAGAACACTTTTAGTTGCTTGTAAAAGATGTCCAAAAACCCCAGCTGATTATTTCCAGCAATTAAGTTACAACAGGGAACTATGCCCACTGTGAACAAATGCTAAATAATCGTTACATTAATTCACTATTGTGTGAACCTCAGTAGAACTGGATAGGACTTGATAAAGTACCATGACTCATATCTTGAAATTGTTCTCTTGGAATTGACTCTAGTGTAGGTTATGAATTAATTGATTTATAAAGAGGTACAGAATGCTACACAGTTTTTGCCATAGGGGTCTCCCAAATCATGTATAGAACATCCTCCAATGTTATGGTACTGATCACATGCAGTCTTCAAAAATTACCAAGTACAGAGATTTAGTAATAAACTAGGTTACTGTTAGACTTTCTACAGTTCTGTTGTTATTTTTATTTTCCCCAAATATTTATGAGGATCTCTGGGGCCCCAAAAAACCCAGGGTCATGGGGACACAAGGAAACTGCTGTTGCAGATTATGCTGTACGATATAGCCTGAGCATGGGAGCTGGAAGCTGTCAGATGGGGACATGCTTGGTGTTGCTGCCATGTTGAGGACTAAAGATGCTTTAACTAGAGCACCTTTCATGTGTCCTATATAAATCTAGGGAAAATTAATGAAATAAAAAAGAGAAAGGGAGAATTTCCTGTGGTGATGTCTCTGCACAGCCTCCCACCCACATCGCAACCACAGGCAGCTACATCCAGCCCTGTTTTTAGCAGTCCTAAAATGTGTGTCCAAACACAGCTGTGAATAACATTTTTGGATGTGTACAGGAAGACCAACTATTCTGCATTGTGTGACTGGAAGACTATGAAAGGTTCTGGGATGCCTCAGTAAATCCAGAAGGAATACTTTCAACACTGTGAAACATTATAAGTTCCCAATATTTTAAAAGTTTTATAGTGCAGTGACAAAAAATATCACTCAGACTAGGCAATCTTGATGGAAATACTTAGTTTTCCATCATGTGGGAAACAGACTGTAGCTCTTAAATTCTGCTCTGCAAATTCAGAATCAAAAGGTAATGATTCTCCATGTGGGATAAAATTGATCTATTATGCACAGTCTCTGAGGGTAAATATTAAGAATTAGAAGTCCTTGCAAGACTTCTGAACTCTAATTTTTTACTATATCAGTGATATTGCTTTAACAGAGATAGTTTAGTAAGTAAAACCATACTGTCCCTAAAATGGACATTCTTCATTTTTTCCAATGCTTCAGACTTTGTCTTGCATTAGATGTATTAGCCTAAATTCATCCTTGCCATAAATTCACTGGTGGGAGGGGAGCAGTGTGAGGGATATACATATATGACAGTTTGCAGCCATAGCACAGTACAAAATTCTTGGTAATAACCAGGACTCTCTGGACTGCACAATCTCTGGTGGTTTTCTGTAATCACATCCTGTTTAAACTGCCTGTAGACAGGGATGGGCAAGAAATCTCCTGTTTGGATGGCTGTGCTGTTTAGATGTTCATTGCAACACCAGAATTTGTTAATTACTCTGTGATGCTCAGATTTTATCACGGTTATGTGCTCTAATGGATTTACGCAAAGATACTCTATTTCAAGAACGCTCATGATTTACTTTTGCAACCACAGCTTAATTAAGCTATATTAATTTAAAAAAAAACAACCCACAACACAATCTTGAACAATATTCTTATGTATTTTTGCTTTGCATGAAATATATTCTTATTTTGTACCAGTATCCCACATTTTAGCAGGTTAAAGAGCTTTAGAACAACAATTAGTATATGTTTGCATATACACTCGCTAAGATGGCACTGTGTGTGTAACATCTGGTAATCATGATTAACCTTTCCAGACTGCCCAGCACAGAAAGCAAATGACACCAATTATCCCTCTGCTGTTCTTGTGCCAGGGTCTATACATATATATATATATAGAGAGAGAGAGAGACAGAGAGAGAGAGAGAGAGAGATGTAATGATGTGATTTCCACCTTTATTGTACTATGGTCTATGTCTTTTTGTCCCTCACTCCATTTCTTGCCTTAAGTTCACTAAACAAAAAACGACACCACAACTATTAGTTTGAATTAGATACACTTAGAATATTCTTCAAGTAATCTTATTTCAGAATACTAGTATTAATAACAGGTATATGAAAACTTCCATGTTAAATATAAAGATGGGAACTGTAAGACCTTTGTAAACTGAAAAGGTGCTGCCACATGTAAATCTTCCTCCTACTGCCAAGAACCTGTCCCTGCTGTTCTGTATCTCAGGTCTTTGAAAGGTGGGTTGTTTTCCCCACTTGGGAGCAGAGCAGCCTAATTTTAGTCATAAATCTGGCCTGTATGTAGCAGGAATGCTTCTCTTCAAAACATGAGAAACAAGACCTTGGGGAGGAAGGAATGACTAAATGACCCAGAAAATCTGTGCTTTACCTGAGGTAATGGGGAAAAACACGTTCCATGTCTGTTAGAAGGAGCTACAGGAGAGGACTGTGTGCAAATGAGTTTGGGGATGTCAGATCTCCAGGTGGTGACTGTGAGAGGTGAGAGGAGCTAATTCAGCAGCCCTGCCTCGCAGTGAGCCCTGGCTCTTTATTACTCTGCTGATTCACACAGAATAATTCATTACCCACTGCTGTCTTTGACTGTCATAAACAAGCCATGGGCTGGTATTTTTTGCATCCTTCTCTCCACCTATGAGATGGTATTTTGAGCAAAAATGAAATTTTTGTATGACAACGTTTTTTTTAGGGCTGCAGGTCAAGAAATAAGATTTTAATATGAATTTGTTTATTCACATAATGTCTAGTGCATGCACGTATCATATTCACTTGAGGCAAAATCCGTATTTTGTTACATAGAAGAATTTTTCATCCAAGGTCCCTGATTTGGTCCCTGAAATTTTTTTAAGCTAATTTTAATTTTCTGTTGTTGCACTTATTTGTCTTATCAGAACAAGGATGTGTCAAGACAGTGCAAGAGATGATGTTCTGTCTCTTTAAAAAAAAATATGAAAAAAATTCATAAGAAACTACCTAAAAAGATGCCTTTTATTGTTCATTAAAAGCACAGATGAGCATGTGGATATGATGATTATTATTCAAACACAAAAAGAGCATCTACCCTTGCCCGATGGCATTTGAAGACATGCACTGCATTTTGCTGCAATGATTGAGATATCTGGGTCACGTATTTTTTTAGTGACAGAATTGTGGACCTAAGTCTCTTATAATTTGAGAAGCAGTTTTTCCCAGATAAAGCAGGGAGATATAATCTGGATATAAATCCAGATTCATCACTGAATAGTGATGAATAGCATTGGGAACTGTCCTGTTGCGGTGCCACTGTGGTGTCCATATGGGGATAATTCCAAGTTTGTAAGCTATGAGCACATGGGGAGATACTTTAAATATATGGTGGCATTTAGGGCATCAGAGACTGTGGATTTTTTACTTCTTTCACTATCTCCTGCAGTGCTGAGAGATGAGTATTGGAAAGTATGGAAAACTAAGACGAAGACATTTGGATTTAACTGTGTGATGAATTCTCATTCCAACATGCCACAATGATTACAGTGAGAGAGACAGAAGTTATCCCACCTGCAGACAGCCCAAGCAAGACCTCAGAAGATAAGTGCTGCAGAGGCAACGTAGGTAGAATGTAGGGTCTTTTTTTATTTTTCTTTACACACTTCCCAGGAACTTGGCTGACATTTTGAAAGGGGAGAAGAGCAATATTCTTTGTGATGTGCCAAGGGCAAGCTATAGTGTTTCCAAGGGACTAAGCTACAGTCCTGAGTGTTGTTCACTAGAAAGGGGAATTTTTTCTCTACTAAATAACTGCAGAGTCCTCAGCCTCAAAATTTTCTTGAATCACACAGAAAATGAGAAGATATTTAATACAAAACTTTTCATCCTAAAACTCAACCTCAATTTTGGGGGGAAGAGGAGTTAAGTTCTTGATTTTTCAAAGGGATCTCAGTTTGGCTCTCAAAATTTTATTCCTGCTCTTTCATCTGCATACAATTATGTCTAGAAATGCGTATAATTTCTTTCACTGGTTGAAGGCATTTGTTGGCACAACCAGGTAATTATCTCTCCAAGTAATATAAAACAATTGTAAAGATATTTGCAGCCCACTTCACTCTATTCACAATTACCATAAAACTAAGGGAATGTGAGGAATGAGGTTTGGATTAAACTCTGAACAAAGCAGAGACTTCTAGAAAATATACTTTAATTACATTCCTTCTCTTGTTGGAAAGGTTGTACATCAGGAAAAGTCTTCTGTGTCTTTTATGTGGTAAAAACGTAGCCACCACATAAAACCTGTAAAAAGAATTGTCAAATATAACAATTTTATGACGTCTGTTCATCACCTGTGTAGCGAAGATTTCCTTAATGAATGTATTGATCTGACAGACAAGGACCAAGGAAGAAGCAGCACAAAAGCAATACCACAGCTTCACAGAAGTACACAGAGACGAATATTTGAAAGACAGAGGCACAAAGAGGTTTTACAGTTTTGCAGTTTTTTTGTCATTGATGGTGGTGAGAGGTTGAAGGTGGATGATAAGAGTGAATTCAGCCAGGAGGACTGGGCAGGGCTGAGAGCCCGGAGCATATTGCCCAGAGAGACCAAGGAAGAAGGGGTCTGAAGGGCAGGTTATCGTAATACTTTTGAGGGTGTGTAAATCAAGAGGCATACTGTTGAAGTTTGAGTCCTTGGATTTGTTCTAAAAACAAAGTGGGATTACAACAGGCTCCTGTAGATCATCTATTTATAGTAGGCTGAATAAAATGGTAAGAATTTTGGAAAATCATGTAATTTTCACTGCATGCTGAAATATAGCTTTAGCCTCTGTGTGGGTGGCTAAGAATGTCACAGTGTCAATAAATGATAGACAGCTTGCTTTTTATTTTGCTTTTTTTTTTTGCTTTTTGCTTTTTTTTTTTTAAGCAAACTTTTCAGGGGCTTAGAGACATTATTATTAAAACAGTCAGGACCTGACTGCTGCATGCTCCCACTGCCATCAGTACAAACCTGCCAAAGTGGTTACGCTCCAGTAGAATCAGATCCTTCTGGCTGTGTCTCCAGTTGTTTACACAGGTGTAAATTAAGTGTGAATCTACTGTGGCCAGCATAGGCATTAATCATCATGTCAGCCTTAGAGAGAGTTGCCTTCAACCTTTCATTGAACTCTCTGAGGTTCCTACCCCGTGGTAAATGTACCATACCAGAAGTGGTGTGGTAATACTCATCACGCACCATGATGGCCCTTCCCAGGCACAAAGGTGTCTGGGAGCTGCTGCCTCCATCAGCGGTGGTCCTTTGGGAGACAGCTCCATGGTTCGTGCTTTGTGACTGTGAGGTGCAGGATTCTGGTTGTCACTCATGTGGTCGGGCTCAAAATATGTCTGCCAAGGCTCTTTGCTAGTACATGAGACCCTTCTTTCTCTCCCATAAACTTATTATTTCACATTTGGTAATGCCAGCTCACAGGGTGCTGTGGTTCAGCTCAGAGTATGAAGCAACATCTCCAGAGGACAAATTAATTCAGCAACGGCTCTGAGGCAGTACTGGCCCTGGAAGGCAATGATGCATTCACTCCCTGACAAGAAACCTTAATGCCTGTTGTAAGTGAAGATTTAAATGGTAAAATGGACTACTAGCTACTACAGTAAAGTATGTGTATGAAAATATTATGCATCTACAGGAAGATAGTAGGGTTTATAAGAACTTATTATTGTGGCTGTCTGTTTTTTCTTTTTCACTGAATTGTAAAACATTCAGTTATTTTAGTTGTTATTAGATATTTTTCATTGACTTTAGTAATACAGATTATAAAATATGACTGGAACATTTAGTTCATCTTTAAAATACTGTAGACAAAACTGGAAGTTCATATTGAGAAGTTGACTCTCAGTGTTTGTAAACAAATATGCAAACACAGAGGGAATTTACTTGCACTTAAATGGGTCCTGAGAGAATAAATGCTTTCTGTGTCTGTTTTTTTTTATAAGTTCTGCAAGGCTGGCTAAAACAAAGCAAAAAATACCTATTTTTTTAGAAAAAAAGAAGTTTCACTCATCATAACTGATGACTTGATCGTTTTGGAATGTTCAAGATGAGTAGGGTTTTATTATTATTTTCACTGTTATTAAGAAAGTAAACAAGGGCAAGGACACAAGCCATAGGCTTCACCTGGAGCAGGCCACTGCTTGTTCTCTGTGTTGGAGCAGTTTGCAGCTGTGCTGTGGGGAGGAGCCCTGTGTGTCTGTGCAACCCAACCAGTGTGCAGGAATCCTCTCGGGATGCTGTGAGTGAGCCTGAGGCACTGACACTCATCATGGGCTGCCCAGGTCAGGTGTGAAGCCTCCCAGCAGGTCACAGGAATGGGTCATGTCTATTCCTGTTTCCCATTTTCCTGCAAATATTGAAGAAGTAACACTGAATAAACAAAGGTATGTATTTTGTTCTGTGATCTCAGTAAACATGATATTTCATAGATTTAGTCACGGAATACACTGTTCTGGAGAGATTTTGTTTTGTGCTAACAGAACTTCCTCAACTCAAAAGTTCTGAATTAAAGAAAGTGGGAACAGAAACTGAATCTCGCCAGTGGTGTTATGAAGAAGTTTTTTACATTCATATTTTAAGGCTCTTCACAAGTTTTCTTTGAAAAGCTCAAGTTTCTATTTTGAGGGCTGAATTTGTATTTTAATGAATCACAGAGTGTGAAAGCAATATGAAAAGAAGTTGATAAGTCTTGGGAGGACTCATAATTCAGAACCAGCTATCAATGGAAAATTGCTTTCAATAGGCTAGAGCTTTGCAAAAGTTGAAGGGAAAAAGGACAGCTAGATTATAATCCACATAAACATAGCTATTCTAAGACTGTACAGTGCATACTTTTGTCCTCAGAAAAGTGATATTAATGAAGGCTTAGTATTTTCTATGTTATGTATGTTTTTATCAGCTTATTTCACAGTTAACATAAAATATATAATGTATACATTACTAACTAACATAACATTCTTGGTAAAAATTAGAAAAAAAGTAATTTGAGTAACCAAAAGCCAGCTTAAGTAAGTTGGAATGAAAACCTAACCTTGATTTCTAACTGCCAAGGCAGTGGTCCTGTGGCTGCCCTGGAGATGCCTGAAATACATCCATTCTGAAACTTGGGATGCTACAGATTGCTTAGATGATGCAGTGCTAAAAACACTTTTGATTTGGGAAGTTGTGGTGTTTTTTTACACTCTGAACTTGAATTTCTGAAGTGATCTCTTCCTTGTTTTTCTTTTTTCATCACAGACTTGCTAAAAGAGGGTTACCCAAATGGTTTTGCCTAAAATATAATGAGACTGAGAGATGAAGAAGGTGGGCATAGAAAAAAACATAAGCATAACTCATAAATGCAATTGTTATGAGAGGTAGTAGCAATGTTGCAGCATTAATGTCATTTTTACAGCAAATAAAATAACAGATTTTTTTGGCTGACTTTTACAATAATATTGTTTTAGCCCACAGAATACAGTATGAAATACAAGACTTGGTCATTTGGTTACTCAGTCACATCTGAACAATACTGGGTTTACAAGAAGTGTGTGGTTTTAAATCAGGTTTTCCAAACGTTGCATAAAACAATCAGATATGCACAAATCAAAGATGGTGAAAGGCATTTGTTTGCTGGATTATAGGGAGATAGAACTCACCAAACATTACTGCCAACAAATAATGTGACCTGTTTCTGCAATCAGTGTGGAGTTCTTGAGATAACTAGTGGCACATTTTAGGTAACGGTGTTGACTTAAAATAAAAAATTGCCCTATGCTTTCTGTGACTTGAAATCAGGAAAGACCACTATGTCACCTGCAATTTTTTAAAGGTAGAGAAAGGCTGTTTCATGCCAACAATTTTATATTTATTCATAACTTTGAGGTATAACAGCACCTTGGCTGTTACCAGACTTGAAACAAAATGGGAAATATTTTTAAAAATATTTGCTAAACTTATAAGTTCTACCAATTACAGTCCTCTTACAGTGGAAAAAGAACTAGAAATTCATCATGCTGAAAATCCTGGAGCATTTTTTAAAGGTCTGCTTTGAATTGCCAACATGATTTTCTTTTGAGACCTTATGCTTGCCTAGGTAGCAAAATGCAATGTTAATTCAATTGCCTCACTTGCAAAGTAAGCCAACATCACTGGGCTTCCCAGCACAGTTAATATTTTGGATCAAGCAGCACTCTTGTGGCTATTATATATGAAGTAAATTTGCAGAAATCAGAAGAAAATTGGGGCCTAATTTATGGTCAAATGTTATGCCTTGAGATGGTGGCTCTTTGTTTTCCTCAGGACTGTGAGAGTCTAAGACTAACCTGTGTGTGGGTTTAGACCAGCTTAAAACTGATGAATTCCATTGGACAACTCACAGAGAGCTTGGTAAAACACTGTCAGCGAAATCTTGACTCTCACTGGAAGGTAGCAGGAATTTTGCCATTAACTTCATCTGGGACAGATTTCTTCCTTTTGCTTATCATCCCTGGTGGAGTCTACTTAATCCCCTCTTGGGCCAGTGAGATGGAGCAGCACTGAAGAAGGTATGGTGATGTAAAGCATCAGGAATAAGGGATAAAAAGTTGAGTCCAAAAGGCTAGATGAATATTACTTTATCCTATGTCCAGCCACAAAAGGAAGAAGGACTGATACATGTATCTCTTCTTTCCAGAACAGATGGAAATGCTTCTTAGGTCCTTATAATCCCCAAGAAAAATTTATGGAAAGACTTAAAAGTATAGTAGAGTTTGTTTCTTTAAAAAAAAAGAAAAAGCACAGCTGCTTAGTGTAAGAAATCACCTGTTCATCATATAAATCCAGTGAAACATCTTCAATTTGTTAATTTACATGAGCCAAGATTTACATACGGGTATAATAAAGTAAACTCAGAATATAAAAAATATTCCAGAATTGTATGTAGTACAGATTGCTGTGTCTGACTAAATTGTCCTTCCCAGATTTTTATGTTACAAATGAGAGTTTCAGCAATACCACAAATTTGTCATAAATAATTCTTAACAAAGGTGGTATTTCAGTGAGGAGACCCAGCAAATGGGTTTCGTATGCCAACATCATTTCCAGGTTTATGCTCAGTCAGCATTTCCCACATCTCGATTGTCACTCCCTATTTAGGACTGATTTTCAACTCCCCTTTTTTCAACTGAATTCAGCTATATCTGCCAGAGAAGTGAACCTTAAAACCAAATCCAGAATTATTGGTGATAGGATATTTATAGGAGAGGTCAGTTTCTGTCCCTTGCAGTTCTATAAATGATAGCTAAGATAAAGGTGGCTATTCTGGTATAAAAGAACAACAAATCAGGAGGAGAAAATGGCATATGTGATAGGAGAATGCACTCTGTATTGACTGCAAAGAACTGTTTTCATGCTTAAAAAAATTACAGTTTTGCTAAATTGCCAAAGTGAACTTTATACTACATCACATTGTAAAATCTTTTAAATATGTTTTAAATGAACACCTAATATAGGTTGCATTTCCATTCCCTGGATATGCTTAAGTATTTGCAGACTACACTGGGTTTCATCCACATATCCTCTCCTAGCATCTAGTGTGTCAGTTTGCATCCAGACATTGGTTTTGATGGCTAGAGTTGTTGGTTCTCATCTCTTGTAAGTGATATTGTCTTCCACACTGCTGTTTCAGGGGTGAATATTGCTGGTAATTTTTATTCCTGATCACAGTGACATTTGGTATGTGGTCAGTGAAAACACACGCCCCCAAGTACATGGTGACTGCAGATACTCTTCCCACATGGTGGTCCTTGTTGATCATCTATTGACAGCTCTCACATTGCTATCTTTATATGAAGCCTTGGTCCTTAGGGCCATAGGGAAGGTCAGCCTACATCCTGAAGGATGCAAATAATTTTAGGAATGTTATGTATAATGAGACATTATTATTTTGTGGGTATGAGGTACCATTATAGCAGCTGAGAACCTCTGCAACGGACTGAAGATCTGTTGCACTGGGTATTGGGAAAAACACTACAACATTACTTATAACTTGAATGAAAACTTTTCTAACACTCTTATTCTCTGATTAGTTTTTCTAAAGAATTAACTACTGAAAGAAATTAGAAAAAAATCCATGTGGCCAAAGATTCCTTGGCGATAAAACAGTTGTGGGTTTTGTGCATGATTTGACCAGGTTTAATTGATGTAAGAAAGTTCATACGAATCTCTTGGAACTGATATGAGATCACTGGATCTCAGTCTTGAACAAATCAGGTGTGAGGAGCATAAAATATTTCATATCTATACAAATTAATAATTCTTTGTACCCTTCGGTACAATTAAGTAATATTTATGAAGAAGAAAGAGTCAGAAGAACTTGACACCCCAAAAACCAAGAATTTCTCTTTCCTTTCAGACATAGATATTTGAAGAAGTCGTTTCAGAGTTTGGATCTTCAGATAAAGTTTTCAAGTTATCAATTTTAAACCACACGTGCCTATAGTAGGGCTGAGCTCAGAGTGTGACAGTGATACTTATGTCCTATTAGAGATGATGAATTATAAATCACCACAAAGTATCACTGGGATAAAAGTAATCAAGCTTAACTTCAGTCTTATAGTGCTGCAGTAAACAAGTGAGAAAGCATTGTAATCAGTTTTGCTTCTTTTTAAGTAAAATCTTGATTTTGCTAGAGCAAAAGGTGACTTTTACTGAAGAATTCTGAAGTTCATGGTGGTTTAAAAAGACATTACTGAAATGTAAATACACAAGGACTTTGCACTTAGCAGATGAAAGGTATTTTTACTTGCAGGAACTACAAGAGTAAACATAATTTATATGAGTAATAAAGCTAATCTTCTTATACCATCTAGAGTATTTAAACAAACTAAAATCTCTTAGCATAAAACAGCATCTCTGTCTCCCTGTCTCTCAGATTTCAGGCCAGATTTTTGATTTCACAGAGTCAATGTAATTCAGTGGAAGCTAAATTCATTGCAAAGTGTTGCCCAACTGCGTAGTACAGAGGTTGGTCACTAGTGACTCCCCAACTGGATTCCTGCCTAAATGGATTCATATCCCCAGTCCAGACTGAAATAACTACTAAGCTATTTGAATTTTTGAGATGATGTTCATTAAGCTCCACTTACATGGTTCCCCTTCCATGGACTGACTTCCTACAGGGAGTCATTACAGATTGGTAACTGCAGGGGCTGTGGAATGGAAGGGCTGGAGTTCAGTTCCTTTCCCAATGTATGCTTAAAAAAAGACAAAAACAGGCGCTGGAGCAGTGACAGGGAGACAGGTTCCTACTGAAGGAAAATTTCCTCACTTTTTAATCGTGCTCAAGATCATGCTCTGTCAGAAGGCATATTTAAATAGTCTGTTGAACTGTTTCCAAAGAGACTAATAAATGTAGTAAAGTGATTACAGGTGCGGCTCAGCACAGGCATGCTGGGGCTGATATCTGAGGTGATAAATCAAGAGGGAGAAAAAGGAGATGTCAAGGATGAAGGGACAGAAATGGAGAGGCAGGCAGACTAAGGAGAAGTTGGCAGTGAAGCCAGCCCGTAAAAGCAGACTACTCTGCTTCTTTTCCTTGCAGGGCCCAACCCAGATGATGTGCTTTGAGAATTCCCATCAGATCAGGCTTCATATAAGAGCCAGAGAAGTAACAAGTTCATAGTTCCCAGTGGGGTTTAAGATCAAGCTGGAGATTGCATTGCTCTGTCTTCTTACATTATGGGAGCTAGTGGATGCCCAGAAACAGATCCTTTCCTCTCCAGAGCTTTGCTCTTCAAGTGCCACAGGAAGAAGGACATGGGGCTTGAGGAACTGTTTGATGCTTGGCTCAGCAGTAAGCCTAATAATTCTTGTAGATGTGGCAGGCAGGTTGTCTCTCTGATGTGTTCCTGCTCTTTTGAACTATCCATAGATTGTGAATTTTTTTTCTATACTGCTTTAGGATGCCAAAGTTCAACTTTGAAATGAAAAAGCCCAGAATCCAGAAAGACCTTTCTCTGGTGTCAAGCATAACCTCACCTCTTAAGCACTTGAAAGCCTGAGGGACTTGGAGAGAAAATGAAGAAGAGTGTCTAACTTGTATGGAAAATATATTTCTTCCTTGGTCTCTTCATTTATTTTGGTAAGAAGTATACAGAAAGAGGACAAATATGTTTAAATTAATCATGTGGAACTGATTTCTGCAAGAGAGGCCATGAGTTAACTGCAGGAACCCAAGAAAAGCCCAGGTCCTGCTGCCGTGATGTGCTGATGGACAGGAACCTTCATGACAAGCAACGCCATGCACTGTGACACACACAGTTGAGATGCTGTCAAAGCTACAGTCTGCTTACACTGGGCAGATCAAACATCAACTGGAAGACAAAATCAAGGCCTCATGGAGTGAATAACACAAGTAGAGAGAAGATGAGGTGCAGCAATAAAGTGGTGTTCCAGCACCAGCGTCACCAAGAAATGTGTGAGCGGTACACACCAACTTCAGCCCCTTGCAGGAAAGCAAATGGCAGCTTCTGGGGGAGGAGGCTGCTGATATTTAAACATTTCTACTGTATTTTTGTGCTGTGGCCATGACCAGAGAGAGACATGCCAAGGGAATTAGTTTTTGGTAAGTATAGGGTATGTAGGATATATACAATGGGTACAGGAAAAGTATGGGTGCCATGCATTCAGCAAGCCAAGCACTACTGAAGCTTTGGGAAGATTTGTTCCCAGATTTAAGATATTCTTGTGGAAAGCACATAGCAGTATAGTCCATGATGTATGAGATTGAACTTCAAGAGTGAGCTCTTCCAAAATAAACTGTTAGCAGCAAGGTCTGTGCAACCCTGGAACATTTAGCTATTACATATTTTCCTTTTTTTTCTCCATAGTAGTATAATTTGCATTTTGATTGAACTAGCCAAATATTTTTTTGAACAAAAGAATTTCTTAGTAAACATAATTATGCTTTTAGTCTAGATGACCTTTTTCCCCAATAAAAAAATCCTGATTACCTTCTCTATTAATAAAAAGTTGATTAATGTAGTTGGATGAATTAATAAAGAAGAGATAAGTGAATTAATCATACTTAATGTAATACCAGATTGCTAGAAGCTTATAGATTAGACTCAGAATTTCCCCTCATGTTATAGGCTAATATAAATAGACTTAATTCAAATAGACTATGTCCATTTTTTTTTCTGGCCTTACCACAAATTAACACTGCACTTATAAAAACTCCTGGCATACAACAGACGCAGGGTAACACTTGGGATCAAACAACCACTGTGTTCCAAGTTTTTTGCTACTTGTTTTTAACAGAAGATGGAAATCTGTTCTGTTTGAAAATATAGATCTTAATTGTCACACATTAAAGAGAAGTCTGGTATTTATTCAAGGTGGATTTGGAAATATTCAGACCTTGCAGATGATAAATCAGTTTTGAGCTGCTCTTCAGCTACTCAGTTGCTTTGTTAATTACTGCCCTGTTGGTGTGTTTCCTGAGATCTGAGGTAGATCATGCAGCAGTTGACTGATGCACCTTCTTGTGTTGGTATTTTGAAAGAAAAGAAAGTCAATTCTATTCTTCCTTTTCATTTGTAGGCCTTGCTATCACACAGCCTGTAGTTATATCAATACCTGGGACACATGCAGAGGATGACAAAGAGAGCAGGAGCCAGGTGATTATGTTTTTCCACTCTCTGGGAATGTGTGATTCTTCTTGAGAAAGACGCTGTCTGAAGCCATTGGATTCCTGTACAGTTCAATCTATGATAGACCCAAAGTATAATCGCAGCCCTTGAAATGTAATGAGTCCCTCGTGTACAGTGAAACAATTCCAGATATATCCATGTGACATGGGAAGAACCAGGTGCCAGAGATTTCTCTTTTGCCAGAAAGGGCAAAAATATTCTCTCTAAAAGGTAAAATCCAATGAGCTCTCTAATATAAAACTTTGTGTATGTATATTTTTTTTTCTGCCATACTTCCCTTCAGAATTTTTTAAGTGCCTTGAGAAGAAGTTTTTTTCTAAAAAAGGACTTGAATCCTCCTTCTCTATTCAAAAGGCTGTTGAAAAAAAATAAATCTAAATAGTTTTTATGCATGTGACAGTATGTAAAACCAGAGTTGTACTGGACCTTTAGTATCACCCAGCTCAGCCGATGGTGACCAGCAGAAAAGATCTGGCCAGCTTGTCTGTGCCACATTGATGGCTCCTGTGCTCCTCAGGAGCTTGTGGATGAGACGAGGATAAAGGATGACAAGAAAGAATAAGGCACCACCTACCAAGCAGAGACTGAGGGGTGATGACACTGTACAGAGATGACAATAGCACAAAAAGCAGAGGATGATCAAAAGAAATTGCTCAATGAGCAGTTCAGGAGGTTAACAGCTGGTTCATTTGAACAGGGCTGTATCACATCCAAGAGGCTGTATGCATATTAGAGACAGATGGGACCCTCTTTCTGTCTTCTGGTGTCTTCTTGTCTCCTGAGAACACCTAAGGTAGTGGAATATCTCCCACTTAGGTGATAAAATAGCTGAGCTGCTGGAGGCAATGTGTAGGTTTGCAGGGGAGAAGCCTTTAAGAGGGATGGTCAGATTGGCTCAGGCCAGGAATTTGGCTGGTTTAACATCTTGTCATCAGAGCCAGCTTTGAGCATGTGAAGAAGGTGCAACAAACACAGCAGAAAACTGAAGAAGGGCAATCTAGCCAGCAGTCCTTAGTGATTGTAATGGGCCCCATCACACCAGACAGCCTCTCTTTAGTCCCTCATTATCATTTATTATGTCTTTTATATTACGTTAAATAGACACT
Source organism: Pseudopipra pipra (assembly GCF_036250125.1). Classification (NCBI taxonomy): domain Eukaryota; kingdom Metazoa; phylum Chordata; class Aves; order Passeriformes; family Pipridae; genus Pseudopipra; species Pseudopipra pipra. Next base: position 24,798,729 of record NC_087551.1, read on the forward strand.
GTATTTATTATAATTTATGTCATTTATATTTATCATTATAACCCCTGATATTTTTCATATCAGTTTAATGATCTAGTCTCTTTGAACTTGGAAATTCTGAGACAATGAAATCTATAATTTAATCGTGCAAAATGTGCATCCTTTTGTGGGTAAGGATGGGATGTGCCTCTTTTATTGGTTTTGAAGTTTGTGAATTCTCATTTTCTTGGAATTTAGACTTTTTGTTAGATCTGAAACTGTGCTTGGTGCTCTCCCTGCTTTACTTTCCATCTAATGGTCATAAATACAAAGAGCAAATACAGAGTAACAAACAAAAAAACAAACTCTATTTCCATACAATATTTATGATATGACTATTTTAAACACTCCTGAGGTAAGGGCTTAGTTATCAAAGACATATCATAAACCATATTTAAAAGGTTAAAAAAAGTCTTTTTTTTCTCCCCAAAATTTCTTTTTATTTAGCTTTATATATAACTGTCAGCATAATCTGATAGTTATTGTCTGTAGAAAATTAATAGAGTTCACATTTCCAAACCTGAATGGTTCTAAAAAGACCATTACACATTTTCATTTTTTTCAAAACATAGTTAATCTCAAGCTTCAAATTGCCTACAATCTGTCAAACAAGATTGTTATATATAAGCAGAAGAAAGGATGGTCTGTAGGGAGCTAGTCTTGCAGATAGTAATGCTTTGGGGTTTCAGCCAAATAGGATTGGAGACCAGGTTTTCTATCAAGAATGATTAAACTGTCTATATAAAGCCCAGATTAGGAATTTAAAAAAAATGTGTATGAGAAAAGGCTTTACTGGAAACCCAAAATCTCACAAATCTCCTGCTTCATTAATGCAGTATTACTCATTTCAACGGAAGAATTTTTGGTTCATTTTCTTTTCACCGTGTGCTATTTCTGTGGTTGTACTTCAAACTGCAGGGAACTGGGGTCATGCAGGAGAGACTATGCATGTGATGTATTCATTATACCCAGTCCAGTTTACCAGCACAGCCTTCTGGAGCTGGCACTGGGCTGCATCTTCTTATTTCCACTACACTTATTTCCCAAACACTAAAGTGAAACAAAGATGTCCATATCTTCTTTAGCAATGCCATGAAAGTGTAAGATTTGTTATGAAGCAGTGAAGCAGAATAAAAATGTATTTTTAAATCTAGAAGTGAACTCACATTGAGACACTAATGACCCAGTGGAAAATTCTGAGAATATCCCACTTAAGTCAACAGCAGCCCAAGGTAGTCAGCAGCTTGAAATCTAACCCCTTGAGATATAGAGAATGGAAAAACTATTACAAGAACAGGGCAAAAAGGGCAAAAAAGTTGAGATAAAAGCCTGTTGCAAGTCTAATTTTGGGAAAGTTCTGAATCAGAACTAAGAAGGTACAGGAGAGTACCTAAATGAATATTCATTCTCATAGTCTTTATATAATTTGTGAATAACAAGTGGTATGAAATTACATTGTATAAAACATAGTTCTCTACTCTGGATTAAAGAGGTACTTTCCTTCCTCTCACTGAATTGTTAAAATCTTTACTAAAAATGGGGGGGTGTGTTCTAGTCTTTACAGTTTCACCCTATTGCTAATGGAAAGAGTAGGCAGTATTAACAAACGTAGAAACCATCAGAATTTGATCATAACTCCAGAAATGGTATAAAATGTCTTTAATAAACTCAACAAAACAAAACCAGTTTACTTTTCTTACATTATCATATGTCAACCAAAACAACTTTGTGGACTCCACTTGCAAAATAAATGTAATCAAAAAGGTTGTAAAAAATACATAACGGAGATAGACTAAGGAATATAGTGTGTCTCATCCAACTGTAGTGTAGAAGCTGTCTTTATTTTCTACCCCTAATGAATGTATTTGTAAAGCCTACTAAAATATCAATCAGTAGTTTTGTTCAGTGTGAATTTGTTGTTTCTTTTGCATTAAGCAAGGAAATGTTTAACTGTGTAAATATATTAGTGGGAGCTGTGGGACAGAAGTGGGAATGCAAGTAATGATGTCAGGATGGTGAACCTGATTTGGAGTAATGGGAATCAGACAGGGTGTCTCTGGTAAGCAAAAGTGGTAGTAGTAGAAGTGACCCTGACTCAGTTCAGGATGGGGGATGCTTGAGGGAGGTATGGGTATAAGGATGGGGAATAGTTCAGAAAGGTAAGCTCAAAGAAAGAAATACAACTGAACTGAAAGTTATTATGTATTCTAGGAGGTTGAGTAATAATACTGGAGGACTCCATGTACATGAAGCCAAAGTACCTCCTTTTTTAAGTCAAATGCTTACATACTACAGATTAGTCCTATTGTTCCTAACTGTTTCCAGTACATGGACTTCCTGTTTTTTCTCTAATTGCATCACACACCAACTCAAGATTGCTTCTCCAAGCTTCTAAAAGGTGGCAAATAATGAAACAAGTCTGACTGAGCTGAACAGATATCAAGCCCAAAATTTTCAGATGTTGCTGCCTTAGAAATTACCCATTAATATTTTCCCTAACAGGGAGTTTTGACTGAAGAGGCGTCTTTACAAGAAAGAGTTTGGCTTATTTTATATTTAATATATTTTTTAATCAAAGCCCTCCAGATGCTACTGTGTTCTCCTTATTCAAAATCATCAACAACCATATGCTACAGAACCAAAGGTTTAATTGCAAAGATGAATCTGGAATCCAACGGAGCCAGGGGAGAGAAAGAGGAATTTTGTTAGTAATCAGGCAAACAAACACAGACATGATGAATAAGCAAGAAGAAATATTCTCAGCATTCTCTCTATTGACCAAGTTTTCAAATACTTCCAGGTGCTACAAATAGGGGAATGAAACTGATGTCTCATGTACATGTATTTATTCACCCCTTATTTCTTAAAGTACCAACCAGTAATAGTTACAGAAGAGGTGAAATTAGGGAAGAAAATAAAATGTGAAGAAAACACATGACACTACACTTTGGTGATGCTTCAACACTGATCTTGTGAGGAAACAACATCTGTCCAAGAATGGAGATAAAATAGAGACAGGTGGCATCTGTAGATAGATTAAACTGATGTGTAACAATGAAAATGTATGAGGTGGTTGTGAGAGTTTTTGGTTATTTATAGTGATCGAGTGGTTTCGACCAAAACAGAGAAAGTAGCGGGGTCTGTACCCTGTTGAAGAACAGTTTTCCTTAGAGTGTGTTATTGGTGTATTTCATACCCTGCCATTTTAGAGTTACCTCGTTTAAATAAAACTAAAGGCCTGCTTTCTGAATGTGCAGCATAATAGTCATAGTAACTAATCACTGTTGTTGTTCTGGGGTCTGGTTTCATCCTGCCATTCTAGTAATGTATTTGGATATATTTTGAGAGAAGAAGTCACATGTACCCAGATTCGTTTTGCATTTTACATAGTCAATCATATAATGAAAATTAAATACATTTTTAGCACCCCAAAATCCCATAAACCTCATAATATCCAATACCAATTAAAAAAATACTCCAAAATGTACCTTATTTCCACTAGAGGTCAGTCAGCAGACGGTAAACTTTCATGTTGTAGAAATGTGTATTAATAGCTTCTTTACCTGCATAACTTCTGCAAACATGCAGAATAAGAAAATTATTGTAAATGAAAAAATTATGCAAGAAAAATTCTTTTATATATATACCAAATTTTTAGAAGCTTATCCATCATTATTGTAATGTGAAGTGTCACAAAATGGTGTTCCTCAGGGCTCAATACTGGGGCCACTCCTGTTTAATATTTTTATCAACAATCTGTATGAGGGGATTGATTGCACCCGCAGCCAGTTTGCAGAGGACATTGAGTTAGGCAGGAGTGTCAATCTGCTGGAGGGTAGGAAGGGTCTGCAGAAGGATCTGGACAGGCTGGATTGATGGGCCAAAGCCAATTGTATAAGAGTCAATAAACTGAAGTCAATAACATGAGTCCTGCATTTTGGTCACAACAAATCCAGGCAGCACTACAGGCTTGGGGAACAGTGTCTGGAAAGCTGCCCAGTGGAAAAGGACCTGAGAAGGCTGGTCGGTAGCCTGCTGAACGTGAGTCAGCAGTGTGCCCAGATGGCCAAGAAAACCAATGGCATCCTGGCCAGTATCAGCAACAGTGTGGACAGCAGGACTAGGGAAATGATTGTCACCCTGTGCTTGGTGCTGGTGAGGCCACACCTTAAATCCTGTGTTCAGTTCTGGGCCCCTCACTACAAGAAAGTAATTGAGGTGCTGGAGCATGTCCAGAGAAGGGCAAAGGAGGGAAAAGTCTGGAGCACAAGTCTTATGAGGAGCAGCTGAGGGAGCTGAGATTGTTTAGCCTGTAGAAAAGGTGGTTCAGGGGAGACCCTATTGCTCTCTACAACAACCTGAAAAGAGGTTGTAACCGGGTGGGGATCAGTCTCTTGTCCCAGGTAACAAGCGATAGGTCAAGTTGTGTCAGGGAAGGTTTAGACTGGATATTAGGAAATATTTATTCACTGAAAGGGTAGTCAAGCACTGGAACAAGCTGCCCAGGGAATATAGGGAGATTGGTCATGATCCCTGGAGGAATTTAAACAACATGTAGATGTGGCACT